>NW_026294584.1:123218156-123845656 GCF_007827085.1 Peromyscus californicus insignis | reverse complement strand
CTCAGAGCCAGGGATAAGGAGCAAGGAAGGAAAGATGGAGGATGAAGGAACAGAGGACAAAGATGAGGTTGAAAGCATAGGAGCTTAGTTAGGTCTATGACAGGGCAGTAGTTACAGAGAGGAGCTGTAGGTGAGGACAGAGCTGAAGCTGTGTAGACAGAATTTTGTCTTAGAGAAATAAAGCTAATAGACCAAAGAGCATGGTGTAGATTCTTTTCCCTCGGATAACCCCATACTAGACGTAGCATCTTCCCCAGGACTCTGGGAGGAATCTTCTCAGGGCAGGCCCCCAGGAAAATTCTGTTGTGATACCTTTCAAATACCTGTTTCCAGACCCTCTGAGGCTGGGCCACCATCCCTATGTTCAGTAAACATATAGCTAATATTAATAGTATCCTTCTAGCTGATGCTTCAACTCAGTGGGAAGGAGCTCTGTTACTTCCACTTGAGCACATTCATTAAAATTGACTGGAATTCATCTGAGAATTTAATGAGAACACCTTTAATCAGGAACCTTTCTGTGTCTGATTAATCACCCATGTATGTAAAGAAGACCCAGGATGGTCAGGGGCAACCACGAAAAACTGAATGTATTACCAGAAGGCTTACCTATTTGTTCAAGGCATTTCTCACATCTAATTCAGTCTCAGCAACAATTCTAAATTCCTTTTAAAAGACATCAGCATAGCAGTGGTATTCACCAATAATAATCACTTGATATTCTACTATTTAGATATTTTGCCCACATCTGGCCTTGAAAGCTTTTAGATCTCTCTCTCTCTCTCTCTCTCTCTCTCTCTCTCTCTCTCTCTCTCTCTCTCTCTCTCTCAACACTTTTAAAGATTTGGCATACACATTCACTATTAGATTTAATCTCACTGCATGCTTCAGTGTCCCATCAAACTATAAGAAAATAACTATGGACAGTAACAGGCCACTGGAAAATCACCCTGCCCCTGGCCTGCCCCTAAGGTTCTAAACTTGGAAATCCTGGCCCCCTATGGCTCAGCATTAATAGCCAAACAATGTTTCATAGTTAAAGGCCAAACAATACTCACATCCTCTCTGTACTTCTCCACTATCTCACTGGGCATGCTCCAAAGACCCTATAAAAGCTGCTCCTCTGCTCAGCCCTCTGTTATCTCGGCTCCCAGTCAGAGGAAGCCAGCATTCAATGCTTTTCCCCAATAAATCTCTTGTGTGAGATTTGTTGCATGGTGTGACTTTGTAGTAATCCTTGGCTCCTGACTGCCAAGATGTCCTTGCACCAGAAAAACCCTTACAAATTGCTTATAATTAATTTCTCATCTACCTTCCTAATGAACTATGAATTCTAGGTGCACAGACTAAGTTTGTGTCAGAAGCAATAGCTACCATAGAATAGACTCTTGGGAATTTCTTTCTGTTATTATTGTTTCATATTTAATTAGAAATGTTAGTTATACATAATAATAGGTTTTATTATGACATCTTTATAGATGTAGTGTGTTTCTGTCATAGTCAACCTACCCCTTCCCATACTTGCTAATGCCTTCCTTTTCAGAAATTTTTAACTAACTAATTAATCTTCTTTATCCATGTTTCCAGAAGTTCAGAGAGGCTGAAGAACTTGTCACTTTTCACACACCTAAGGCTGGGCAAAGAAATTGGTTTTGTTCTTTGTCTTCTTCACTATGCTGAGAATGAAACCCAGGGCTAAGCAGTGACAGGCATATACTCTACTATGGAGTCACATCCTCAGCCCAAGATGTTGAACCTAGTTCTGTCTATCTCTTTGGTTATGCTTTCCCTGCCCCTCCATAATGATCATAAATCTTTTTTAATTACATGAAATTTTATTTTCCAATGGCTCTAAGATATTAGCAGCCATGTAAGGCTATTGAACTTAACACAATATTTTCAGCAATAAAAGCAGCATAGTCAAGAATTAACATTTTTCCACCTCCAAAATAAAATTTCATTATGTTATTGCCTCAAGTTATAGGCCAGGAATAAGTTAAAGGGAAAACTATATTCATTGTATGCATTTTCTTGGAGTATCTCTTTAAATCCTCTTTTAATACAGGAATAGTTAATTAGATACTAAAACTCAGTTCTAAATCCGCCACAAGCAAGACTCCCAGGTAAATAGGGAGTGTGGAGCTTAGTAAGATTTGAAGGAAGACAGGGGTGTTTTCCTTCAAATCTTACTAAGCTCCACACTCCCTATTTCCTGCCCAAGTTAGGTTGCATTTGGAACATGATACAACAAACAGAAACCTGGGGCAAAGACAAGAACTGGGAGAAAAGTAATGGTGCAAATAAATGAACTGCAGAGAAAAAATTTAAAACTAAAAACAATACACATCCCCCACAAAATCATGCCTAGGGTTTAAAAATCAATGATAGGCTGAGTGGGCCCATTTGTGGTAGGAAAAAGAAATGTTTCCTAACAGGTTTGTGTGTTGTATACTTGGTCCCCAGTTAGCTGAAGGATTTGGGATGTGGAGACTAATTACAAGAAGTAAATCACTGGGGGCATGACTTTAAAATTTTTAATGGTCTCTAGTCCCTTTTTCTGTTTCCTGTCTACTATAAGGTAAGCAGCCTCTACTGTATGTTCCCACTGCCATGGTATTCTGCCTCACCACAAACCCCTAAGGAACATAGCCAACAACTTTGGACCAAACCTTGTGAAACTTGGGGCCATGCATGATAAACACTTTCTAGTACATGCTGTTTCTATCAGTATTTTAAGACCATAATGAAAGGGCTGACTAATGCTATGCAGGTTGGGCTACTATAATACACTGTGTTTTAAAGATCAGACGTATAACCAACATACACAGGTAGCTGACTCTACATTGGAATACAGATTTCTTTTTTAAGATAAAATAGATGATGTATGTATTTTGATATACAATGAAAATTCTGGAGGATATTATTTAAGTTAACATGTTTTATATTAGATAAAATTTAGATGTGATTCTTTTCCTTCATATTGAGACTATGATTCTTAAATGTACAGTCTAAAATATAATTGGATAATTATGCTATAATTACCTACTTCTGTTAGCATTTGTTTATGGTCTACCCATGACAAATGCAGAACAAACAAGCACAAGTTTCAAACTCTCTTAGGTAAATTCCAGAATGGGAATCTGTGGAAACTATTCTATTTTTCCATTCTAAATGATGTGTTTATTAAATATTCTCCACTAAGGGCAACCAGTCAGTTAACTTTAAAGGATAAACCAACATAAATACTTAAGTGAGTTTAAAAATTAAGAATATTTGCCTTTTCCTGGAGAATGGTGGAAATGCTCTTGTTTTTATATCTTTACCTATACTGATATTCATTCCATGAAAAATGTGGCTATTGGTATCTGCTTAATCCTGATGCTATGATAGAGGGGTTTTAAAATAAAATAAAAGGTTTAGTAGCATAAACCTTTCTGGGGGGACCCAGTTCTTACTTTATTGTTACTAGTTAATAAAAATATTGAAGTTCTTACTTTTCTTGAATACTTCTGAATCATCTTTAGATAAAACGCATGCTTTCTGATATGTGCATTCTCTGTCAGCTTCTCCCTCTTCACTTCAGATTTCATTTATTTGTAAAATCAGCTATGGAACTGACTTGCCCCTTCCTGCCTGGTCTTATATTCTCAACACTCCAGTCAGAATGGTTTCTTTGCAGCTCAGTAAACTCATTCAGATTCAAGTCTGTGTTAGTCACCATCATCTATGAAACCAAAGCTAGTTTATTTAAAACAGAGAGGGATTCAATATAGGGAATTTGAATTAAAGTTTTGCAAGAATAGGACACAATGGTCCAATACAATGATAAATTTAAGAAAGGGGGAATAGAAGGAGAAGGACCACAGGAAACCACCACTCTTGTCACCAATTTTCCACCATACGTATTGGCAAGTCTTAGAACAGAGCAAAAAGAGCAACACTAATTATCAAAAGTCATCATCCACAATCCATCATCACCTAACCTTTGCTCAAACTCTTGCTTCTGTCTGGGATGTATTTCCCATGCCAGCATCAATCTGGTTAAATTTGGAAGAGATAGCTTCAGGAATGGCTGAGGGAGTGTCTTGAAAATTCACTAAAAGCAGTGAGAACAGAGCGAGAAATCAATAAATCAGCTTTTACAGGGCATCTGAATGCACCCAAAGTCTTGTGACCAAGTAAGATGGTCTAAGCTAACAAAGGTAACTAGACCTTGGTGTAAATTTCCCTCCAGGTATTTCTTCTTGTGCCATCTCTGACTCCCCTTCCCACAGCTCACTTGTCGCAATGAAAAGCTACACTCAAGCTATACAGAAAATAGACAGGCTTTGGATCTCCCCATGGAGCCACATTCCCAAGTAAGTGTCACTATTTAATCCATCTGACAGATCCATATATTCGTGACAGAAAAAAAGCAGAAAGCTCAGCCTTATTTATCAGAACTTGTTTCTGTAACCCAGCCAGACTCTTCGTTTTGATTTTGAGCTTCCCAAACTCAGTCTGTGACATTACACTGTGGCAACCCAAGTTGACAATATAACTGTGAATGAATGTTACCTCTTCAACTATCCTGCACATTTACAGTAAAGGAGGTGGAAAGATGCAGCTCTTCTCTGGTTCCAATTAACTTTGGTTTCTTAGTTAAAAGGTATCTGTAGTAAATTCAGCTAACAAAATAAAGGAAAATGAAACTGAGGTTAAATGACTTTAGAGGAAAATTGTAACAACAGTACAGAGCTCCCGTCTTGTCCTCATCCAGATTTTTCCTCATGTCAGGCTAATTAAAAAAAAAAAAAAAAACAGGGGTGGTGCCGCTTGCCTGTAGTCACAGCACTAGGAGGCAGAGGCAGGAGGATCAGAAATTCAAGATCATCCTTGGCTCCCTAGAAACTTCAAGGCCAGACTAGAATACACAAGATCCTATCTCAAAGGGGGAAATCTATAAAACCCTTGTCAGATCTAATATATTAATTATAATATAAAAAATACTAACCAAGCCAAGAAACGTATTTGAATTCTGCTGGTTTGTCTATCAATGTATTTTTTTTCCTTTGGGAACATTTTCATCAACTCACATTATATTTAATTTAATCTACATTTGTTTCCTCTGGGTGTCTGGGGTCTGTAACATTTCAGGAGTATCCTTGCTTTTCATGATCATGGTATTTTCCAAGACACTTGGTCCATTTTATTTTTTTCTTGTATGCCCTTCAGTTCAAGTTTATCTGATATTGTCTCAGGACTGGACTAAATTTATATAAACCAGATAGACCAAATGTTACAAGTTTTTCTCAGTGAAGCATTCTAGAAAGACATGTTGTCTTGTGACATGGGATACTTACCTTAATTTCTGCTTAAATGAATGTCTCTGTTTTTTCCATGGTAAAGCTTTTATATTTCTCTTTATAGTTACTAATATCATGGGGAGATACCTTGTAATTATAAAAGCCCTGTCTTCACATGTTCATCCCTAATTTTAATGTTCACTGATGAACGTTGTCTGCAATAGTTATTTGTGCATTTGTATCTAATTCTATTTCCTTTCTTCCTTCCACATAATGAACTCTGCTGTAAAGGAAAAGCCATTCTTTTTCTATGGAAATATTTAGTCTAGTCATGTATCTATTTCTAAGAGTATGAGCTCAAAATACTTATTCTATAGGTCCTAATTAAACATTATCTTCATTTTTTAACTGAATTGGTCCAGCTTTGGTTATCAGCAGCTCCTTCACATTACCTATGTGCTCTTTTAAGAAGCCCCAATCTATTTAAGTGTATTTCTTTACTTTCTATCATAACAAAATATTTCAGGCTTAAAACTTCCCTGTTCAAGTCATGTCATGAACTTTCTCTATGTGTCCCTGACTCCTGTTACTTGGAGGATGGTGTGAAGAAACCAAGATCTAGGCATCTGGAGTATTCATGGATACTAGAAAGTTCCTGCTCTTAGGACTTCTCAGAGGAAAGTAAGGCCATTCATACAGGCAGACTAATTAACACATTTAATCACCACCTCTGTACCTATCAACAAATATAACAAAACCCTGAGTTGATAGTTTGAATTCCAACTCTAATATACACGTAAAGTACTTTTGGAAATATCAACAAATACCCTTGTAAAAATCACATTGGCCACTACACCTACATAATATTAAGCATAAACAATTTTGTATTAGTTCACAGTCTCCAATGAGATGCTGTTTTCTGAATTTACGTGTTACATATATTTGAACCACACCAAAACTGTGCTGTTTGTTTATAATGCACATAAATTCATTTGTATTACATTTTGAGTTTCCTTACTTTTTTGTTGGTTTTATTGATGGAGTTTGATATGTGGTGAGAATATGAAACATTATCATAGTCCTAACAGTCTTTTATATATATTTTATATATAAATATATATAAAAGCTCCACTCAGAGTACCCCAGTGGATAAAAATATATCACAGCTCTTGCATCTGTGGCCCAAAGAACATCACAGAAGAGGGGCTAGAAAAACTGTAAGAGCCAGAAGAGTTGAAAATCTATTGTGAAACAGTCTTACCATGAAGTAGCTACATGAAAAAGACTATAACAGTAGTTACATCAGTAGACATGTTAAGGTGGAAGGGGGAAGTTTCCACAGGGTCCCACATCTAGACAAAGAACTATAGGCAACTAATCAATGCTGAGAGAAGGATCATTAGCTTCACCCAGGGATGAACACGCTTACTAGTTGTCTAAGGCAGAGGGGTCAGCCCTGAAACTATATACACAAACAACAAAAAAAATGGATGAAGAAAGTTGTATATATACATATGCATGTAACAATAATAAAGAAAGAGAGGCTATCATCTTGAGAGGAACATGGGAGGGGTTTGGATGAGGGTACCTGGGAAGGGCTGGAGAAAAAAAAAAGGAGCACAGAAAGTGATGTGATTCTATTTCAATTAAAAATGTTTTAATAAAATAATTTATTCAGAAAAGTAATGTTACTTCCTCTTCCATACTACACAATTTCATCCCTCCCTCCTTTCTACAACTTTATTCTTTTGCCCCCCAGTTTCTGAAGTTCCTTCTTTATTAGGGGTATATATATATATATATATAAATAATATGTTTACAATTCTTACAATTGTCTTTTTACTTTGTTTATACTGCATTGTGATGCAACAACTTTTTATGCATTCAAATTTATCCAATATTTTGTTTTATTGCCTCTGGGTTTAGAAGAATAATGATGTCTTTCCCTACATTAAAAAAAATTAAGTCATTTATGTACCCTACTATATGTATGTAGCATTTTTCATATTTAAGTCCTTAATCTGTTTGCTATTTATTCTGGGGTATGAAATAAAAACTAAATCTAATTTTGTCTGTTTTCCAAAACACTACCATGGTGTTCCAGGAACATTTATTTAAATATTTATTGTTATGATAAATAGACATTGAAGTTGTCACCATTATCATAGTGGTCTTCTTCTGTATTGGGGGTTAATTTTAGTTTCTCTTACAGTAGTCTGGCTATCTATTGATGTTCATACAACTCACTGTGTTAGTTTCTGAGACCATAAAAATGTTTTCAGTCTAGTAGTGTTTACTGTCCTCTCATTCTTTTATTTTCCAGTATTTTCTTTCCCATCTACACATGCTTTCCATATGAATTTCAGTAACAGCTTACCTAACTCCATAAAATAGCTTTATTGGCATTTTTATTGGAATTGTATCGTGTCCTTGACTTTTCAATCACATATTTAAAAGATTCTGAGAATCCATGGGTATAATCCATCAAACTGTCTTTAAAGGGTGGGGGAAAATGACAGGCAAATACAAGATGCAGAGAAGTAACCTCTGCCTTCAGAAATAATAATAAAAATTACCTACTCACTCTGACAAGGGGGAAGAAACTAAAAATCTAAAGTGCTTTTTGGGGAACCATCCTTGAGGATAACTTCTTTTTAATGTATTTATAATGCCATTGGAGCTTATGGATTCTTCTTCCATAGAACTGGCTTTTTTCAAAAGGTCACCCTTTGTGTCCACTGTCATTGCCCTGATTCAGAAGCTCAGCTTTTCTCTCTTGAATCCTGGCAGCAAAATCCTAAGATGTGTCCAATCATCTTCTGAAAGCTCCTACAGCTGTGGGCTATCTCATTTTCCAGTGTTGCAACCTAAAACCCTGCAGTATTGGATACTTTCAGGAAAACTTTCAAACTGTCTAATATAGTATTCGCAGCCTTTGTCATCTGAACTAGCTCAGTTTTCTAGGTTTATTGCCCCCCCTTCTGCCTTTACCCCTCTTCAATTACATTACATTGCTCATGTATTCTGTCTAAGAGCTTCGTAGGTTTGCCTTAAATGCCCCTAATATTCTTCTATTGAAATCCCCTACTTACCCTACGGGATTTAACTCAAATGGAAGACATACTAGGATGTGTGTGCTATTCTTCCTGTGTGCTTCCTGTGTGCTATTACTTACTCTCTATATAGCACCAATCAACAAAGTTGACAAATTTCTAAAAGGCAGGTACTTGGAAAATTTACTCAGCGATCAATATGGTATCATGGCACAGCACAGTCCCCACACTTTGACATACTGATAAAGGGAACTGCTATAAAAGAAGACAAATACACAGAATTAACATGATCCAGGGAATAATATGGAAGAAAAGTAGAGCTTAGAAAGAACTTAGGCATTAGAGATATTTTAAGGATAATAGTGCATCATTTATCACAGTTGTACAGCAAAACACAGCACATTAGTGGCTATGATAATAGATGACAGTTTCAGAGTGTGTCACATCAATTCCTATTCTGCTTGATTCCCCTTTTGAAAGGAGAACGGGGCCATTGATCTTTATTTAGTGTCTGGGTAAATGAGAGGAGAAAGTCATCATCTTCCAACACAGGTAGCAATCATCTGCTAGAAGATTTTCATAATATATTTCATAACAAAAACATATGTCTTTTTATTTTGCTTTGTTGAGGGGTTTTTTTGAGACAGGGTCTCACTGGGCATCCCTGAATGCCATAGAATACACACTATGGGCAAGGCCCTGGGTTCAATCCAACACCATACACAAAAACAAATAAATAGAACTCTCCACATAATACAGGTTGGCCAAAAACTCATGATCCTTCTGTCTCAGCCTCACGATCATAAGCATATACCACTATGCCAGCCCATTATGACCCATATATGATAATATATACTTTTGATAATTATAATAATGTATGAAATACATACATTAATATGCTACATGATATATGTATACCATTCATAGCAAGTTTCAGATCAGTCAGTGCTACACAGTTAGACCCTGTATTTAAAAAAAAAAAAAAGGATGGGGCTGGAGAGATGGCTCAGCAGTTAAGAGCACTTGCTGCTCTTGTAGAAGACCTGGGTTCAATTCCCAGTACACACATGGCAGCTCACAACTGTCTGTAACTCCAGTTCCAGGGAATCCAACACACTTACACAGACATACATGCAGGGAAGACACCAATGCACATAAAACATTGAAATACATTTTTCAAAAAGATAGTGGTTTATTTCAGCTTATATTTTCAGAGATTTCAGTTCATAACTGATTGATCCTCTTGCTTTAAGCCTGTAGTAAAAGAAGAGAGCAGATTACAGGCAGGGCCATTCAACCCATGCCTGAGAAACAAAGAGAAAAAATAGAAACAGAAAAATACCAGGGTTCCAAGACAACCTTTGAGGACACATCCCTAGTGACCAAGAACCACCAAACTATGCCTTACTTAGTCTCAAACAATAACAACTCAGACTAGGAAACAAATCTTTAACTGGGGGGGGGGGGGGTAGGGAGGGCTTTTGGGGTACACTCCAGATCCAACTACACCAAGCCAATATGGTGTTGAAACTAAGGCTCATGGTCAAACAATATGGATGCTGCAAAGGCTTGTGACTGTGACTCAGGTACTACATTCAGAATGGCTGTACATTTGTGGGGGGTCAGAGCTGCTTGGGAAAGGAATGAGAATGAGAACATTAAAGAGAGACTCTTAATAAAATAATACTATTAAGAATTGAAAGGTTGCCAGGCATTGGTGGTGCATGCCTTTAATCCCAGCACTCGGGGAGGCAGAGGCAGGAGGACCTCTGTGAGTTCGAGGCCAGCCTGATCTACAAAGCGAGTTCCAGGAAAGGCGCAAAGCTACACAGAGAAACCCTGTCTCGAAAAACCAAGGGGGAAAAAAAGAATTGAAAGATTAAAGCCAGGCAGTGTTGGCACACACCTTTAATCCCAGCACTCGGGAGGCAGAGGCAGGTGGATCTCTGTGAGTTCGAGGTCAGCCTGGACTACAGAGGGAGTTCCAGGAAAGGCACAAAGCTACACAGAGAAATACTGTCTTGAAAAAAAAAAAGAATTGAAAGGTTAAAAAGATAAAGACTAATGACTACATATTGATTAGCAGTTCAATTTCATGTTTTGAGAGCATTTGACAATAGAAAAACCATCTCTTGGACAGTTTCTTTAAAATCAAACCCAGATTAACTTTAATAAAATGGCCATACCACCATTTAGACTTTTTCATTTATACTCTCAACAGTTACTTATTTTAAAAAAAAAAAAACTGGAAATAGTTTAGGCATATCTGGATCTCACTCAATTATTTTACAATCAAGCAAAACAGGGTTTCTCTGGAAGATGAAGGAATACAGGATAGATGTAGCTCTTTCTCTTATGTACTAAACCAGGAAGATCAACAAGATGTACTCTTAAGTTCTTTAACAGATATGCTGACAACAATGCATATAATGCTCCCAGTTTATGAAAGAAAGGGAAAGTCTATTTATCTGTTGATAGGTACATTAAAATATCTCTGGAAGGGTATAAAAGAATGTCTTTAAGAACACAGAGAAGGGACAAAAAGAGAGTCAATAAGAAAAGGTATTTTGCTACGTGAAGCTTTAAACTTTTTATTTTCAAGAGTTGTGTGAATGTATTAGCTCCTCAAAACAAATGCAAATTCACACACACACACACACACACACACACACACACACACACACACATACACACACACACAACTAGGCAGATTCATAACTTGTATAGAAAATTTTTGTTTTATTTTTTCATGTAGAAATATTATGAAAATATTTTGAGAGCTTGATACATAATTCCCAGAGGGAGGATTCTAATGAAAACTTCTTCTACCAACAATCCCTTACTAAGTACCTGAAACATGAGGGTATGGGAATAGGAACACTGAGGTTGGCTTGCCAATTAAGAGACCTACTTCAACGCTTTACATCTTTCTAAGACCCCCAAAATTGAGCAGCTAAGCTGCAGAGTGATACTCACTTTAAATGTAAAATGAGAAAGTATCATGATCAGACTAAAAAATATACTAAAAAATTAATTAATGCAAGTTTTTTAATTGGGTGAACACTATAAGAATTGCACACATTGGGGACTGGAGAGATGGCTCATTGGTAAGAACATCAGCTCACTGCTTTTCTAGAGGACCTGAGTTTGGTTCCCAGCACATAGAACCCACAGCTCACAACCTCCCGTGACTCCAACTCTCGCAGATCTGATGCCTCCTCCTGGCCTCCATAGATCCAAACATGTATCATATACTCACACAGACACATATGTCACATAAAAAATAAAATGAAACTAAAAAGGAAAAGAATCATAAAACTTTGAGTCAACCCAAATCATCCAAGAGCTAAGAGAATTGCTAACAAATTGCTTGGCAGCATTGATGCCAGTGAATATTTTTAAAGCTGGCAGTTTTTAAAAGGTCTGGTAATTATGAATATGCAACCCATTAAGCTTTGTTACTGGGGGGTAACAAAACAGCATTAACCACAGAGCAGCTTAACACAAAGTAGGCGAAGGCTTTCTGACTGTCATAGCTGTCACCCTCTTTCCTTCTTAGTTCCACCCTTCTGCTACAGTTCTACTTTGTTCTCACTCCCAGTTAACCACATTAGAATAGATATACTGAATAAGCATGTTTCCATGATTGTGGCTTACCAATAGACCTAGAAAACAAGAGCTTTACTGCTGCAATATTTTAAGTTATAACATGGGAGTGAAGTGTAAAAGCAAAAGAGTCCACTGTGGTGGGCAAAATCTAGAAACTTCAGAGTTTATAAGAACACAGACCTGAAATAACCCAGGAAAGAAAGTTCTCCTCTAGCTGCCTTTGTTTAGTAAATTATTACGATGGAGAAGAGACTAACGATGGGAGAAGAAGCTAGACAAGTTCAGTTATAACATCTCTCTGGAGGCTTCTTTCGCTGGAGTAAGTGAGGACCAGGGCATTCACTCTTTGATTTCCACTCACTAGGAGAGTCCATGCAGTACAGAGCATCTGAGATTCTACCTCACAAAAGGTCTGACACAGCTGAAGCTGCTTCTAGACTCAGCATCTTCTGGTGCTGTTATGGCTGCTGAAGGAATAGTCAGAGGATGAGGACATGTCTCGTCTGATGCTTGTTGTCTTCCTACATATCTCAGTGGTGGTGTGAGATAGAGGGAACGTACATGCAAGTTTGCATTTGACTTAGAATTTGTTGTTGTTATTGTTGTTTTGTTTTTGTTTTAGTTTTGTTTTGAGAGTCATGTATAGCCTAGGGTGGCCTAGAACTTACTAGGTACCAAAGATAGCCTCTAGCTCCTGTTCCTCCTCATTTTGCCTCCCCAAGGCTCAGTTTCAAGTAAATGCAAACACCTGGCTTGAGTTCTTGTTTTGCCAAGAGAACTCAGCTATAAATTCACAGAATTTTACTGTGATTTTGAAAGAGCACTCTTAATCTCTTTTTAGTTATTGAATCTTGGAGTACTAGTAAAGCTTAAAATTACTTTGCTGAAAAATTTTGTTTACTTTTAATTCTTTTTCCTTTCTAACTTTCTGCCTGTCTGTCTGTCTGTCTTCATTCAGAATAAGGTTTCCTCAAAGTTTTAGTTTCTAAAATATGAGGACAAATACTTTGTAAGTAAAAAAATGTACACTTTCCTACAGGATCCCTGTACACAATCCAGGATATTTTCATCAGCTTAACACACAGACACACACACATACACACACATGCACACACACACACACACACACACACACACACACACACACACACACACACAAACATCTGCAAAAAAAGATAAGTAAAGGAGGAAATGTCCTTCTGTCATTCTTTGAGGTACTGTAATTATAGTCCCTCTGGATATCTTGAACAAAGAAAGTAAAAAATAATGTAATCGTCAATCCCACCATGAATAAATAAATCAAAACCATGACCGCTAGTAAGGTATGATGGGATATTTAATAACTAAATTGTCTACTGTGCATCAAGCATCTGTCTTAAGAAGAGTGCTGTAGCACCTCCCTCCTGTGGAACATACACCACTAAACTATTTGGATTCCTTCACTCCAGTGGCTCCCAGATGGTGGAGGCTGGCAGTTGACTCATGCCTAAGTGTAGTGGAATCAGCCTATCATGTTATGGTCCGCGTGTTTGTACTTCCCACTAAAGAAATCCAAAAACATTTCTATATAGTCCTGTTCAAAGTCCATTCACATAAAAGTTGGCAAATTTCTCAGTTTAAAAAACAAACACAAGCAAAATCCCAAACACAGATGCTAAAAGCATGTCTGGATTCTACTTAGAAGCAAGAACTGCTCCTCCCTGATGTTTATTACCCCAGGAAATGATCCCAATCATCTAGGGTCAGCTTCTTACATCCAGCATCCCTCCCAAAATACATTCCAAGTCAGTCTTCCCCCTAGCTCATCTAGTTCCGCCATGGTGCAATGCCACCATTACCTTTTACCAGAATGACTGCATTGCCTTCCCTAATGGTCTCAGCATTCCGTCTTTTTTTGGCCCTATAATTTTACACAGTAGTCGAAGCTGCTTTTTAAAACCTGAGTTAGCCACCTGGTTTTGTAAACAAGGTTTAATTGAATCACATTCGTTTAGCATTCCCAACGGCTCTTTTTGCACTAAAGCAAAATGGTGAGGCTAAAATATTTACCATTCAGGCCTTAACAGAGTTTACCAAGCCCTCTCTGAAAATACAAATCACCTTCCCTTTCCAGAGAAAGCTCAGCAGTTCTCCTTTGTATTTAGAAAAACACTCCAGACTTCTTACTTTAGCCTGGAAGATGAAAGGGCTGCTTTCTGTGCCATTGTATGTCCTGATTCTGCCCTGTGGGCATGACTGTGGTCACACGGGCCCTAACCCTGGTCTGGAATCTACATAGAAGATGCTCTCCCTTCTGTCTGGAACTTTCCCCCAAATCTCTGCCGTGCAGACCTCTGCTGTCACAGCTTCTCTGATCAGAACATCTAGCTTGCAACACCATCGTTATCACACTATTGCTTTATTTAACTATCAACATGCTTATGTTTTATTATATAGAATGTGCACTGTATGACACCTGGGAGCAGATGTGGCATGTTCACAATAGCATCCTCATTGTCTGCCAAAGCAGATGGTTTAGTTACTAATTTATATATTAAATTAATGGGAATATGTAGTGGGTAGCTGTTCCAGCTTTGCCCTGGAAGTACTACCCGTATTGAGGCTTCCAGTAACTGTCACGTCTATGAGGTGGGGCGGAGACAGGAGCCCTTAAGACCTGAGATCCAGATGTGCCAGTTCTCTTGGTTCCTGGATCCTGAACAATAGAAGCAGATTAAACAGAGTTCTCCAGAGAACACTGCTGGACTGCGCTTCACCTTTCCCGGACCCTGTAACCTATCCCTTCACTTGTAAGTTACCCCACAAAATAAACCTCCCTTTTAACTATGTGGGGTTGCCTTAATACTTCAACCAATAGGAATAGATGCCACAAGTTCATCCACTTCTTTTCTTATACTAAAACACTACACTGTGTTTGAGCAACGAGAAATACTATTATGGTTTGAATATGAAATACCTCCTTCCAAGTTCCTGTATTGAATGTTTGATCTCAGTTGGTAATGCTATTTTGGAAAATTCTAGAAATTTTAGGACATAGGGCTTAGGTAGATGAAGTAGATGATTGGGGCCACGTCTTTGGAGGCTATTGTTTGTTCTAGGCCCGTTCTGTCTTGTTCTTTGCTTGCATGCCACTATGAAGGGAGTCACACTGCTCTACCATGGCCTCGCTGCCAAATGGACTAACCCTCTTAAATAGTCAGTTAAAATAAATCCTTCCTCTATTTAAGTTATTTCCTTCAGACTTCCAGGCATAGTAACAAGTAACTAATACACATTTCTACCTAAAATCCCATTCTCAAAGTTTTAGGGGAATTGCTTGCATAAGGTGGACCTAACACAGGCAGGTGGATTTATATACACTAGGGTTTAATTCCCAACTTTCAACCAACTTCCTTACAAGATATCATTTCCCAAAAGCCAAAGCAGAAAAATGCTATTTATTGCCAAGAGTGCTACAGAGGATTAAATCAGATAATTTATGTAAACACACTGGGACACTATTTTGCAAACTTCAATCATATCCCTCCCTCCCTAGACTGAGTTGAACATCCTTTACTTTTTAACCTATCCTGGCCTAGGTCCTTGAGATTAGAATTCCCTGTGCACAACAAAAACAAACAGAAATGTGTGCCAGAGATACAAATTTCCTAATAGAGCCTCCTCACCAACCTAACTTTTTCCTCCCCTGGAATTTGTATCCTTTGTGGAAAGCAAATACAAGTACCTCTGTTCCAATAAGCCAAGATGTTTTCAGTAAAAAGTTCACTTCTTCATTGTGTAAATAGAAGGAAGCTTGACGGGTACAACAGGAAAACCACCAGAGTGTTCACTATTGCTTTAGATCCTAACAACTGCCCTCTGTTGGTATGTATACCATCGTATGACACATGGTATTAGGATCCTATGCTGTTCCACAGACAGATGCTTATGAGCTTAGCATATTCTGTGCAATTGGTCAAGAAATAGAGTCTAGAGTGAGACTTCAAGATTAAAGAATCTGGTTCTGACTCAAAGTTATTTTAGATAGGATGATAGACCAGTTAGCCATCTTTGGCTTATCCCAAAAGAACACAAAATAGTCACTCACTCTGTAGGCCATTCTGGAACTTACTATGTAGCTTAGGCTGCCCTCAAATTGATGGCATCCTTCATGTTTTAGTCTCCTGGCTACTGGGATTGTAGCTGAGCTGGTCACTTCTTGAGAAGAGTCCAGGGCTGGGGAGAGAGTTCAGCCAGTCAAGGGCCTACCATGTAATCCTAAGGACCTAAATTTGATTCCCAATACCCATGTAAAAGAGCTAAGTGTTGTGGGTAGTATGTGTCACTAATCTCAGCACTGAGGAGCAGATCATCCTTACAGCTCCCTGGCCAGCCAGCCTCACCTAATTGGTGAGTTTCAGGCCAGTAAGAGAGGCTTTATCTCAAAAAACAAGGTGGATAGCTCCTGAGAAAAAGTACCCAATGTTGTCTTCTGGTTTCCAATCACATGCACAGACTTGTACACACGTCTGCATACGTGCAAACACACCAAGAGAAGAACCCAAATTGTTAATTCAAAACAGAATCCTAGAATCCAGTGGGAGAGTGGAGAATGCTATAGGAAAACAAAAACAGTCATCAGAAAGTGCGTTATTATCACATATAACTGGGGACTAAAATGGCCAGAAAATTCTGGGGTTCAGGGTACCTGTAGTTTAGCTTCCAAAGAGAAAGAAGCCATGGTGCTTATAAACCATTCATAGAAAATACTGGATAATTGCTGTTCTGAGGAATCGTTAATTCCCACACTGGGTCAAGTGTGTTAAAATCATCAAAGCAGCCCACAGGAAAATCAAAGCACAAGTTGCCTGTTGGAAGTCTTCCTTATGTGCACAATAAAGGAAAGTCCAAAGGCTATAGAAGAAACACAGCATCTGCCACACAGGCAGTCTGTGTATCATCAAACCTGGCTCCTACACTCTTGTTGTGATGTTGAGTCAGAGGATCACAAAGGAGGTGGCAAACAGGTGCAGAACAGCTGACTCACTCATCAAATAGCAAGGAGGTGGCTACTATGGAACAGGGGACACGTTCGTGTACAAAATGCATACAACTCCATTTTCCTTTCTCCTGTATTACTCAGGTTTCACAGAAATAAAACCAACATAAGATAGATGGGTGAGAGATTATTGGCAGAGGGGTGAGTAGATAGATGACAAGTAAGTAGGTAGGTAGATAGGTAGGTAGGTAGGTGATGATATAGATAGATAGATAGATAGATAGATAGATAGATAGATAGATAGATAGATAGATAGAAGATAGATGATAGATGGTAAGTAGGTAGATAAGTAATAGATAAGGATAGAAAATATATTGTGTAGGTAGAGATATATACATATACAGACAGATATTATACATGTATGCAAACATACATACCTCAAGATTCACTATGAATAAATTACTTATGCAATTATGAAGGAGGAGGAACCCATCGTCTATCTGTAAGCTTGAAACCCAGAAAATCGTGGTATATTCAGTTTAAGTCCAAAGACCTAACAGTACAAATTCCAGTGTCAGGGTAAAAAGAGATTAACTGTCTGTCTCATTCATGAGAATGAAAGGAGATGCATGCCCCCTTTCATTCTGCTGGATCCTTCAATGGATTGGGTGATGTTCACTCTCACCAGGGAGGGCAATCTACTCTACTGATTCCATTGACTGAAATGTTAAACTCACCCACAAATACTCTCTCTCAGAAATCTCTCTCTCTCTTTCTCTCTCTCTCTCTCTCTCTCTCTCTCTCTCTCTCTCTCTCTCTCTCTCTCTCACACACACACACACACACACACACACACACACACACACACACACACACACACACTCTGGACTCTGGATATGCTATGGCCCAGTTAAGATGGTATGTAAAATAAACCATCAAAGTACTCACTTGTCTGGACGCCCTAACCTCAAACAAGCATGTTCCTACACAAGCCCATGAATCCACACAAGTTACAAGTGGTCTTCCACTCAAAGAGTCCTTTCTTCTCCTTCTAGACTCAGCTCAGCATACAACTTAGGCATACAACTGTAAAACAATGTGTATATCTAGATTAAAGTTTGTGAAGACACAAAAAAATTAGTAATATCTCAATATTATATATAAGATCATATCTGTTCATATCTACCATCTTGTTAACTCTATAAAGACAAAGACTCTAAGCACCTAGCATAAAACAGATGTTCAATAAATGTAATTGACCTAAACAAGAGTCCAAGCAAAAGAACAGATAAAATCATAATACCAGTATTTTAGACAAGAAGGCATAACATTTGAAAATATATAAATACACCATCATTAGAGCATGTTCATAAAATATATTAAATATATGCATATGCACAGAAAAGTCTAACATAATAATCATATTTGAACAGTGAAATTTGTATTTGGCTTAGCCCTATTTTCCAGTTTTACTGCTATGAAAGTATATTAGCTAAATAATTTAAAGGGTAAATAGGTCTTTAAGAACAATGCAAGCTCATTACTCATAGCAGAGTCAGACCAGCTATGACTAGCATATTTCCAGGC
Source organism: Peromyscus californicus insignis (assembly GCF_007827085.1). Lineage (NCBI taxonomy): Eukaryota > Metazoa > Chordata > Mammalia > Rodentia > Cricetidae > Peromyscus > Peromyscus californicus. The sequence continues at coordinate 123,827,144 of NW_026294584.1, read as the reverse complement.
TAGTCAGGGAAACCATTAAGAACTCTTAACAGCCAGAGTCCATAAATAAGGTGACAGGGAAGTGTAAAAGCCTCCACTTCTGAGAGAAACTTTCAACTCTCAATACATTCTATAAGAGCAAAAGCTAATGATCCCATTCTCAGAATGGAGACATCTGGTTCTGTATAGGAATCAGTACGTTAGGATTAGGCCTGACAGAAAAAAACCAAACAGAAGGACCGAGAATATCAGAGAAAAGAGTGTGCATCCTCACTGTTAGTTTCCAGCTTACAGAGAGCAGATGGTGGGTCTTCTCATCCTTCATAATTGCATAACTAACTTATTCATCATGCATCTTGAGGTGTGTGTGTGTGTGTGTGTGTGTGTGTGTGTGTGTGTGTGTGTGTGTGTGGTGTGTGTGTGATGGTTTATATCAACCCTATCATAAGCAGCTCCAACTTCACAGACTACATTCTTGATTGTCTGCAGAGCATTGAATGAGCAGAATGGTACCCAAAGTAATCCAGCTCTTAATGATCCATCTCTGTGTCTTAAAACTCTGGAATATCACTTCATATGTTTTTAAGCTTAAAAATTGCATCATTTTCTCCTTCTATTTCCTCCATTTTTCCCTCCCATGACCCCATTGTTCTTCTCAAAATCATGGCCTCCTTTTCTTTAATTATTATTGTTACATGTATATAAATGCAGAAATATACAAATATAACCTGCACAGTCCATTTAGTGTCACTTGTATGTACATGATTTTAGGGAAGACCACTTTCAGGGGATAGCTGCTAAAAGTGCCATTTAAGAAGTACTCTAGTGCAGACTCAACTATAAAGTAAGTTACGGTTGGTTAGTAATGTCTGCAAAAAGATAATACATGGGGCAGAGACTGCTCTGTGCCCACTTTATTCTTTAGCCTTTAGCAGCAGCAGGGAAATTCAGTATACACATGGGAAAATGGTAATACAGCACCAGAAACAAATTCTCTAATTTTATAATACATTTAGGGACAGTGATAATTTGAAAGATAAAATTATTTTCGCTGAGGAACTGGAAAAGAAAGAAAACAGGGGCAGAATACAGATTCCAATTCACTTCACATCCGTCTGCCTACTCCTATGCTCTTGATCACAAATCTATAAGGCCCACCCTTGATGCCGGCCTTTTCCATTAGACCCTCACTTGGCACTGACATTCCTTACCCTCAAATAGCCTTGAGGCCCATTTATTTCTCATCTCCATAGCTGGTACTGTCTGCTTCTGACAAAAAGACATAATGTCTCCAATCAATCTCCTCTTTGAGCCCCAAAGTGTGTCATTTTCTGAGCCTCTCCCATTGAGCCTCTTTACATGTCATTTGGCCCCAGCCCTTCCTTTCAACCTTCTTGATTTATTCATACATGCCAGAGTGACTCACAAGTCACAGGAAGACAAGCCCAGCTGTGTGCCAGAGATAATTATTTCAGAATAATTAAAATGGGCTATGGGCTGCTAAATTAAATACCAAAAGGTGATTCTGCACTTTCTTATCTACCTAGCCCATTCTAAAGAAACTGTCTGCTAGGATACGGGCCTCCCAAGCCTAGCGCATTAACCAGCCCTCCTCAGCAGCCTTATTAAGCATCATCTCTGTGTAGAAATCTTCCTACAGCACAAGAGGAAAACTCTGTTGTGAAGTCAGATTGACCCAAGGTAACCACAAATGCCCCTTCCTGACAGTGAGATCCTTCTCACACTGATACCAAAAGTATAGAACTAACCAGGGTGTCACAAGATGACAGTGTGAGCAGAGAACAGAAACAGCTGAGACAGAGGGAACGGAGGAGCTGGGCTGCAGTGCAGCTGCCCATCCTTCCTAATCTTCTCACTCGTGTTCTGCAGCCTATTTCAGTGCCTTTCTCTCTATGGTCTCCTCTGTCAGATGAGGTTCCCTCAAGCAGAAGCTGAGACGGAGATTCTTGTGCAAGTGACGCACTGAAATATTCTCAGGGCTGTAAGGGAGGGTGGGCAGTCCAAGGGAAAGGCTGAGATGCTTTCCAGGCTAATCTCTACCTGAAAACGAGAGGGGCTCAGAAGCCTAGAGCACAGTGTAACTCGGACCGTGCAGAAGGGGAGAGAGCTGCTCTGCTCTGTCAGTCACGGCTGAGGGCAGTCTCTGGGTTTGGTGGTAGAGGAGGCTGCCATATGTCAAGAACAATCAGGAAAGCAGGGCTAGTTATGAACCACTGGCACCAGCACCCACAGCAGCTGGGCTGTGGGAGGAGGAGAGGCCCAGCAAGGTAATGAGATTGAGAGGACTGAGCAGAGGCAATAACAGGCTACTTAGCCTTCTCTCAGAGATCAGGCCTCAATTTCAGGCCTGAGCCTGGACAGGCAGTTTCTGAGGAGGAGCCACAAACAAAGGACAATCAGTCTCCAACACCCCCAACAGCAATGACAAGGAAGCCTGGTACATGCAGTTCAGTCCCGAGCCAAAAACAGCTCAAGGTGATAACCAAATAAGGACAAAGCCTATGACTTGTCCAAGACTGCCCAAAAATGGGAAGACTGTAGCCCTGACTAGGTCCTAACTAGACCTAGCCAATTAGAACATACTAATATGATTGCCACTCACTTGAGCCAATTCTATCCAAAGTGACCTAACTGCCTTAGAACCTCCCCTTAGCTATGCTTTAAAGGAACTCACACATCCCTCTCCAGGTCTTCATCATCTTGCCTTTGTGTGAGATGGCAGGTCCCAGCATACTGGAATAATAAATGAACTTGCTGACTGCATATGTGGATGATGGTCTTTTATGAGACTTCTCCAGGACCCCAGCAAGATCTACACAGGGTACCAATAGCACCTGCTAAACTCTTTAAATTGTGTTGCAGAGTACATGACCCTCTTGAGTTCAGAAGTCACTTTTGATTTCCTGGAGCAAAGAAAGTGTTCAGTCATGAAATCCTCTCTCATAACTACAAGTGAAAATGAGTGTTCCCTCTTACCCTGGTACACTCCTCATAAGCCTATCTGGGGGCAACGGAAGTACAGAAAATACTATTCTACATCTTCAAAAGCAAGCATCTGTCTTTCTCGTTAATATTTTGAAAGTAGTGAGGACAATGATGGAAGCTGACATTTTCTGTACTTGCTATATGCCAGTTATCATTCCCAACGTTGACATGAATACTCTCATTCATTTTCAAGACTACACTGTGAGGTAGGAATAGCTACCCCATTTTCTCATATAAGAAATACACAACAAACTGTGGCCAGGATGATATACATGAGAGAAGAACAAATTGGAGCTATCACATGACTGGAAGTCGGAGAATCTAGATCTCAGTCAAGAGGCTGAGTCCAGAGGCACGAGAACATCAGAGGAAGTCATGTAAACTCTGGGAGTGATGCATCGGTGTTCAGTCGCAAGGGCATGAAAGACATGCAGGACTGCAGGCGCTTCTTAATACTCTTGTTTCTGTCAATAACACAGGCCATGCCTCACAGAGCCCAAGTTCCAACACTTGGCTCCCAGCACCCAGTAGATGCTCAGTGAATGTTTATATAGTGCCTATAACAGTGGTTCTCAACCTTTCTAATGCTGTGAAACTTTAACACAATTCCTCATGTTGTGGTGACACTAACCATAAAATTATTTTCGTTGCTACTTCATAACTGTAATTTTCTATTTTTATAAATCATAACAAATACCTGATATGAAAGATATCTGATATGTGACCCCTGTAAAAGGGTAGTTCAACCCCAGAGGGTCAAACCATTTGCCTAAAGAATGTTAATTTTATCCCCTCTCTCCCATCATATTACTGGAGGAAAAAAACAAAAATAAAACCTCTACACTATCAGCAAGCTGATTCCAAAATTACTAAATTGAACTGGATGGATAGTAAAAAAAAAAGAGGGAGCTACACAATTAAGATGAAAGAGTGTGGGAATGGTGGAGAGGAAAAGAAGAAACGTGAGACAAAAACAGGGAGAGGCGAGAAGCCAAGTTTCTATTGCTAGGATACACCCAGCACACCCAGTCAGCTGGATGCCTCTAATACATGGCCTGCTTTGATTTGAAAGAGTCAAATGTAGTTTGCATCTGTAATTGGATTTCCTATGCATGCCCAGATCTGAAAAGGAAAATGCTCACCTGAACTGGAAGGGCACTGAATGGGAATGCACATTCGTTTTTCCCTGCCTCTCCAAGCCTCTGGCTTTCCCCAAGTCCCTGCTTTCTCCATAAATTCTCTTTTCCTCAATGCTCGCGCACTCCTTCCATCCTTTAACACCACAGTGCCACCTAGCGTGCACTTGGGCGAAGCAAGCCTAGACTGGGACCTGAGGGAGATCTTAACATCACTAGCATGCCACAGGGGGACCATTCATCAGTCCGGTGACAACCCTAGCTAAAGCGAAATTGCCACTCAGCATTTCAAATTGCAGGCTCTCTCTTCTCCTCTACAGGATGCCAGGCTCTTCCTCCACCCCACAGCATTTTCTCACAAGAATAAATGGGTAATTCAAGGAGAAGGCAAGTCTCCCAGGAAATTAGACATGGTGCCAGGGCAGCCACAGATTTTCTTACACGTCAACTAGAACGATGTGTAGCTCAAAGGAAAAAATGCTCAGTAGCTTTAATGACTCCTGGAAGTGACCCTGAAGGCTGATGTGCCTCCCCCTTTTAAGATCACACAGGAGGCGACTGTCGGGTGTTGAAAGACTGCAGTTGGCTTCATGCCCTAAAATCATGCCAATCGTTACACACACACACACACACACACACACACACACACACACACACACACACACACACAAGAGTTATCTGAATGCACAGTGCTTGCTGAGGAAAGTAAGTCTCTCTTCAGTTACACAGGCCAGGTCCAATCCCTTCTCAGAAAGCAGCCCATGTACCTCCAAAGCCACTGTGTCCTACTGGACCAGACTTTAACCATGGAAATAGTTGGCATTGCCCATCACCTCAGCCCAGACCTACCTCCTCCATTCCACTGTGCAATGTAAGGCTGGAAACCTGCAATTGATCTCCCAGGGGCATTTGTTGACTGGCCTCCAGGCATTTGGGCCTCCACTGGGAGCTGTTGAAGGTCCGGTGAAAAGGGAAAAAGATGAACACATGGACGGACGGACGGACACACACACACGCGCGCGCACACACACACACACACACACACACACACACACACACACACACACACAAACTATGGACTCATTTGGAATTTCTAAGCAGGCTAAGTACCTGACATAAGGCAATCTGAGAGTCTGAACACTAGCCAGACAGCAGCAAGCATCAACCCCACCCCCAGGACGGAGATTTCTGTACTAGATTTTGGTCCTAAGGAAATGATTACTTCTCAAGTTCCTTACCTCAGCTACTTCCATGTGGACCCTTATGTGAAGCCTTACAACACCATGTAACCAAATTCCTAGATTTTTGTGTTCAGCTAGATATTTCTAGAGTGATTTTGGTCTCTTGACATTGTATAGTAGATGCTGTACACTGACAGCAAGGAGCATAAAAGGCTGAAATGACTTTTAAGAGACCAAGAACTTCTATGCTTTACAAGTGCTACCCACTTCAAGATGGCACCAAAAGCAGTTAAGAGTGAGCAGACAAGATAGGAAAACCAAGACTCAGAGGGTTAAGTCTTAACTATGCTGGGAAGGGCTTTAGGGCTTAAGAGCATTTATTGCTCTTGCAGATAGAGGTCCTGAGCTCAGTTCCTGGCAGCCACATGGTGGTAACTCCAGTTCCAAAGGATCCATCTCCCTCTTCTGACCTCCTTGGGTACTGCATGCACATGCTACACAGCCATTCATACAGGCAAAAAAAAAAAACCTATCATAAAATAATGATAGATAGATAGATACATAGATAGATAGACAAATCTAAAAGGACAGTTTTAAAAACACTAAGTTACTGAGTCACTGAGAGGTGGTGGTGGTGCACACCTTTAATCCCAGCACTCAGGAGGCAGAGGCAGGTGGATCCCTGAGTTCAAAGCCAGCCTGGTCTACACAATGAGTTCCAAGACAGCCTGGGCTACACAGAGAAACCCTGTCTCAAAATATTTTTTATAATTTTTAAAAAAACCTTAACTCTTCTACTATCTATGAGCCTTGGACAAGCTACATAATCGTTGGTCTTAGCTTTCTTATCTATAACATGGGGGCACCTAAAATTTCTAATTTTTATAGAGTTATGAAGAGATTAGATGACAGATTTTTAAGTACTTGTGTAGATTCTGGCATATAGTTAAACTTCAATAGTGAATATTTATTATTGGGTTGATGTTGGGGGGGGGGGGGGGACTAATTATTGCTGTGTAGCCAAACTGGCCTGGAACTTGCAATCATCCTTTCAAGTGTTGAGATGCTGGGATTACATGAGTGTATCACCAAGCCTTGTCATGTTCTCATAATTATTATTATTATCATCAGCACAATTTCCCAATGAGGAAGTGCCTATGCTTTAATGTCCCAAGGGTAGTTACTAAGAGAATGGGCTTGCTGTGATAGTTCATTTTAATTTTCAACTTGATTCAGCCTAGAGAGTCTCCATGAGGGACTGCCTAGACTGTTTGTGGGTATGTCTACAGGAGATTATCTGAATTAAATGAGGCAGAAAAATGTGCCCACTGAGAGTTACACCATCCCCTAGGCAGAAGATCCTAAACTGTGTAAGGGTAGATAAAGCAAGCTGAGCACTACCGTGTAGTGGGTAGCCATTCCAGCTTTGATCTGGAAGTTCCAACCCCCATTGAGACTTCAGCAACTGTCACGCCTACAAGGCGGGGCGAAGGGAGGCGCCTGGAGACCCAAGATCTGGATCGGCCAGCGTGCTCTCTGTTCCGGGACCCTGGACGGTGGAGGTGGGCCAAGCAGAGCTCCAGAGAACACCACTGGACTGCAATACACCTTCCCCAGACCCCGCGACCTACCTATCCCTTAATTTGTAAGTTACACCATTAAACAAATCTCCTTTTAACTACGTGAAGTGGCCTTAATGATTTCACCAATACTACTGCACATGTAGTCAGTGCACTCTATTTCTGATTATGGATGTGGTCAATCCCCCAACTTCCTGCTGCTGTGCCGTAACTGCTATGATGAGCTAAACCTAGAACTGGGAGCTAAAATGAACCTTTTCTCCACCACATTGCTTTATCAGGGTGTTTTGTCGCAGCAACTGGGCAAAACTAGGACAGTTTCTAAGTGTACTCATCTCTTGCTATCTCTCTTATAGGATGACATGGCAAGAATGTTCTTTCCCCTTGACACTATTCAAACTTGGACTCAAAAGCCTCCAGAACTGTAAAATAAATCTCTCTTCCTTATAAATAATCCAACCTCAGGTATTCTGTTACAGCAGCAGAAATGGAGTAAGGATGCATTTGGGGAGGAAAATTTCAGCTTCTGGGCTTACTCTGAGAACTACTTCTCTGGGTACTTTATTCTGTGAATCTTTGAGATGATGACAGAGCAGTGATGCACCTAAGACAAATCTCAGCCAAGAGAGAGCTGTCGCAGCGAGCCAAGGACCTGGTCATCACACTGCCACATCCTGGTACGTTCTAAATGGTTAACATGTGTTGATTCGTTTAATTTGGACAAGCCACACAGAAGGTGAATGAACAGACAGGAAAACCAAGACTCAAGCTGCAGAGCAAATAGTAACAAACTTGGCAAAATCAGACAACTAAGCCGTCAGCTGATCCTTGGCCCTGTGTCCTTGGCCATGAAGCTACCTGGTAAGAGGAATAATGATGTAATGAGAAAGTAAAGAGTCTGAAACAAGAGAGAAAGTAAGGAGGTTCCGTTCTGGAAAGAGATATCAAACGGCACACATACTCAGTGCTCTATTTCTTTACTCTCAGGACAGAGGCATCGCTAGAGGTCAGGCAGCACTGATGACTCAGACAATACCAACTAGTATAGGTATGACAGACCCAAAGGCCTTTAACCCTCAGGGTGCCCTCATACTCTTGAACTTTAAGGAATTCTAAAATTTAAACAACCTACAGGAAAAATAAACATCCATAAGACTTTCCACACCAGACACTGAATTCCATATAAACTACCAATATATAAACTCATTTCCATGATAAAGACCAGTGCTAGGACATATGCACAAAAAGATTTTCAGCATGGTGCCATCTTTAGGTAGAAGCTTGTTGTAATTGGCCCATACCAAGCTGTTGACATCCTTTTGGAGTTAGAGATATAGCTCTGTGGTAAAGTATCTGCCTAGCATTTGTAAAGCCCTGGGCTTTTTCCCAGGACTACAAGGAGAAAACATCATAGAAAATCATTTCTAGTAAAATAATCAAGCACTTTCCATATCATGACTGACTCCACCAAGGCTTAGTCCAATGGGTCCCATCAACAGCTTTGTAATGAGAATGAAATGTTGGAGAGGCCTCATGAACAACAGGACAGCTGGAAAAAGGTCCCACAGGACTTTAGGCAGTGCCAGAAACCCTTCATAAAACAGGGAACTGGGAGGGAGAACTCATGACACCATCTAAAAGCTCTTGGTCGTATGCCTGCATTTGTCAAAACAGAGAGTTTTGCAAAAATGTTTACCACAGAATCACTGTGGAAAAAAACTCCCACACATGATCTTCTATTACCCACCCACCTGCTTAGAGCAAAGGACTTCAAGACTATAAGACATCAAGAGTGACTGTAAAAGAAAAAGAAGACTGCCTCTAACTATGAACATTAGAAAAGACTTTCGTGTTGTGTCATAGAAGTCATTACTTACCCTAACTAACATGTCACGTATGCTACATAAAGATACTCCCAATTTTTAACTCCTCCACTTAGGTGCTTTACTGAAAGTAGCAAAATGAACACAAAGGAGACAGCAGGGGAGATCTGGGAAAATCCTTCTGGGGCTTCCCCTGGACTTGTTGGGTCATGGGTGGTGGGTGACCACAGCTTGGGCATCGAAACAAATGAGTTTTGAATGATAGTGATGGACATGTTCAACTAAGTAACTTGCCTTATGAGCAGGTATGTGTCCTGCTTATCTCTTACACACACTTTGTTATTAATAATGTCGTGTGTTTTGACTGTTCTCCTGGGGATCAAAATAAATACTGACAAGGTCTGGTAGCATTTCAAGGTTAGTGACATATAGCAAGTCTTTCTCTGTACTACCAGCTCCCAAATAACGACACAGCCATAGCTTAGGCTTGTCCCACTAGCTCTTATAACTTAAATTAGCCCGTTTATTTTAATCTACATTCTGTCACGTGGCTCGTACCTCATCTCTCCCTACTGTTCATGCTACTTTCTCCACATCTAGCTGGCAACCCTGCCTTTCTTCCTCTCTGACTCCTCTCCGTCCTCAGAATTCCTGCCTATTCTCTCCTGCCTAGCTATTGACCATTCAGAACTTTATTAAAGCAATCACAGTGACACATCTTCACACAGTATAAAGGAATATTCTGCAACATTGACATTTCAACTATAGGGGATAATCATTATAAAAGAAAAAAGAATACTCAAATTGACCATCAACAAGGATCTAAGAATAGGAAAGGACATATCATTTTCCTGGCGTTTCCTCAGTCTATCCAAGCAGTAGAGTTAGTCTTCCATATGTGTGGCACACTTATCAGTTATAATAGCCAATGTATGTGAAGTGCTCACATTGCTGCCATGTGGATGCTGGGAACCAAACCCAGATGCTTAGAAGAGCATCAAGTACTCTTAATCATTAAGTCATCTCTCTAGCCCCTTGGTTAAAATTTTGATGCTGAGTTCTGTAATAAATGAGCTTGAAAGTGACCCTGACACAAATGAAGCTCATATCTTGCTCAGAGAAAAGTCTGGAAGATGTTATACATTTGGGTATTTAAATTTCCCACACACTCCATGTGCTCAAGACTTGGTTGCCAGTCTGTGCCCTATTAGCAACCATTAGGAGTCTAACGAAAGGAAGTAAGGTCACTGGGGATCTGTCCTTGAAGGGGACATTGAAACCTTGGCTTCTCCGCCTCTCTTCCTTTGCTTCATCCTAGCAGCTGTACTCCAGCATATGTTCCCAGATCTGATGTTGACATTCTGCCTCACCACCTGCCTCGAAGCAATGGTGCTGAGCAGTAAAACCTTTGAAACTGTGGCCAAAAGTAATTCCCTTCCTTTTAAGCTGATTGTGTGAGGTATTTTCTCACAGGGATAGGAAGCCATTCCTGATCTGTGACTTGCTTCCATCTACCTGGTAACTAAGAAAGCCAGACCACTTCTTTCTGTGGCTTTGCCAGCTTTCTGCACATATACACACACATGCACACACACACACACACACACACACACACACACACACACACACGCACAGTTCTTACAATTCTGGTCCCTTAGGTTTAAGAAACATAAGAAAAAATGAGTCAATTTGAAGATATGCATAAGTGGTAATACAGTGGTATACGACTGACCACAGTTTGGAAATTAAATGAAGTTTTTAAAAGACTACCTGCTTCCTTAGCACAGTAGATAGCACATTAGTCTCCTAAAACTTCAAGACTAGAGAGCAATACAGAAATGTTTTTAAAAGTGGACTAAAAAGTTTTAAAAACTTTGTCATTGCTGTTAATTTGCCTTTTATTACTATTTTCCTCTGAAAATGGACAGACTGAAAACTATTTCTTTTATTTCTCACCTCAATATCTTGCACAGAAATTGTCCTTTTCAAACAACTGTATTCACTGAGTACATTTGTAAGCTTTTGCTGCAATGCAGCTGGGTAATAAATATGCCCTAAACACAGAAGGCCACAAAAATAAGGATATTTCTTATTCCCAGGTACACAAGTAGTTTGACATTTTACTGAGCTTAGCTTGGCTGGGCTAGGCTGGCTTCCCAGATGCAGCTGGCACTCTTTCATATATCAGTCTACTGTCATCCAACCACATATCTAGAATATGGTGATCTAATGCAAAAGGCAAAACAGCAGGGTAGACACAAAGTCTCACTGCTAGCTGATGAGCTGATAATTGCTGGGAGGAGAGTCGGGTTTCTTTCTCTTTTTTATTGAAAATAGATTCTTTTCTCATATAACACATCCCAATCACAGTTTCCCCTCCCTCCACTCCTCCCAGCTCCCCCATCAGATCCACTCTCCCTCTCTCTCCCTTCAGAAAAGAGCAGGTCTCCAAGAGACAACAACCAACTATGACAAAAACAAAATACAATAAGACAACAAGGCAAACGCCCTCACACTGAGGCTAAACAAGGCAACCCAACAGGAGGAAAAGAGTCCCAAGAACAGGCAAAAGAATCAAAGACACAACCCCACCCACAGTTAGTAGTCCTAGAAAAATACCAAGCTAACAGCTACAACATGTACACCTGGTACAGACCCCTGCAGGCCCTGTGCTTGCCACTTTAGTCTCTGTGAGCTCATAGGCACCCTGCTTAGTTGATTCTGTGGGCCATGTTCTCCTGCTGCCCTCCATCCCCTCTGACTCCTATAATCTTTCAGTTCCCTCTTCCGTGGGATTCCCAGTGTTCTTTAATGATGTGACCCCTATCAGGTTAACCGCATACCAGCGCAGGCCCCACTCCCAAGACTAGCTAAGCAACACAGGCTGGATTCAATGAGGAAAGATAAGAAAAATAAGAAGAAAGGGGGTGGAGTGATATCAAAGTTGTATAGGATGAGGTAGCAAAGTAAAGAGAGTTGTTACGGGAAGAGTCAGTAGAGGTGCAATGAATATGTTCAAAATATATTGTATTAAATTCTTAAAGATGATTTTAAAAATATTGTTAAAAAGAGACCACAGAAGAACATTAAAAGCTCTGTGTACTGCCACATCTTTCTATATCCTACTAGCCAACAAGTCATATGACCAGGTCTACTGCCACTAGGATAAGGAAGGAAGTTCCTCCCTCTTTAGACAACAGTTATGTGAACAAAAAAAAAAAAATGTAGCTATGTCATTGCCTGGCATCTTATTTCTTTCACTCACTTTTTTATTGCTTTCCATAACTGGAAAGAAAACTCCATAAACACAAAGATTCTATTTTTCTCACTATCATATCCACAATAAAAAGCTGTACCTAACATGCAGTAGATACTCCGTAAATACTGTTGAGTGAATGAGTAAAAACACCAATCTATAAAGCAATCTCTGTGACTGGGGAGAAGAGTACTAAAGATAAAATGAATAGCACACCTTCCTGAGGTGGGATTGAGGGATCAAGAATACTACCATAATAAAATCGTGGACCAGTGAAGAGCCTTGGTCTCTATTTGCAAAGCAAGAAAAAGTTATAAAAAGCAAAAAGGCGGGGGGGGGGGGGGGGGGATTACAGCTGTCAACCAGATCACATTTATTCCAATTCCAATGCCATGCAAAGCCCTACAAATAAGTGAGACAGGGAGGTCCAAGCTAGATGGAGTCCATTTTAAAGCTCTTATATTACACTAGCGAGAACCCATAGGCAAAAGCCACTGTGAAACTCATGCTTATTTCATAGGCAAACAACATCATCCAAAAAATACACAAATATAAAATTTATCACGATGCCTAATAAAAACTGCAGCAGGCCCCAGTAGTCTGGATTAATGATCATCAATGAGTGTCATGGCATTAGAAACGTGAAAGGCACTTTTCTCAAGAGCAGGCATCGAGAGGAAGGCATTAAATCAAATCACAGCACCATGAAAAGGCAAAGGAGAAGTGGAAAGGATAATTTCTCAAAAAGTAACTTTCTGACTGTGAGAATGGATTGATAGTACTATCCGTTCTTTATAGGAAAGTTCCCTACAATGAATTTCCTTGTCATCATGATCTAATATTGGTTACCAGCTATTACTCTCATTTGTCATGTTCCACATCCCCACCGCAGTATAAACAATATCAGAGATTTCTCCAGTCGTATTTCACAGCACTTCTTAGAGGGGGTGCATTTTGTATTCAAGTGCAAAACAAAGTGTTCCAAATCTATCAAGACTCGTAAAAACTATAAATGACCTGCACAGATGCCCAGTAGTGCTGTAAAATGTAGGCTGGTTGCTAGAAGCCTCCCTTGCTTTAAAAAATGTACTTATCCCTGCAATCAGACTTAAATTAGGCTGATATCTGAAACATCCCATCCACACACAACTGTATGTTTCTACTCATCCTCTATGCTGTTCCTTCATTGTTAAGACAACTCAGCTCTCATTGCCCTCCTACTCTTCTTCCCTATAAATTCTCACTGGCGTCCTTTGAGTGCTTAATACTTCTGTTGAACTTCATATCATCTCTCAGACCTTTACCACCAAACCTCAAGATGGCCACTATTATCATTATTTTGGAGACAGACCAAGGTTCAATAACACTGAGTTAATTGCTTCTTGAATGTCTCACAATTACTATTTAGGAGAATCCAGATTTCAACTTTGATGTGTTTGATTCAAACCCCCTTCTCCCAAATTCTGCCGCAGCTCATTCCCTGCTAGTTATCAAGTTTTGTCACTACTGCTTTCACCATTCCAGTGTTCCATTCTCTTTCCAATGACCTTAGTCTTGTGTCTGCTGCTATCGACTGTGTACTTTACACTTTTCTCCTAGTTAGCTTCAGCTGCCAACTTGACACAGCCCAGTTATCTGATAAAATCTCAAATGGAGTATTGACGCAATCAAATGGACTTCCGACCATGTCTATGATGTGTTTTCTTAATTACTAATTGATGTAGGTGGGCCTAGCCAACTGTGGGTGTTGCTGTCCATAGGCTGATGGACATGAGCTGTATAAGAAAGTTATCTGGCCGGGCGGTGGTGGTGCACACCTTTAATCCCAGCACTCGGGAGGCAGAGCCAGGCAGATCTCTGTGAGTCTGAGGCCAACCTGGTCTACAGAGTGAGATCCAGGACAGGCTCCAAAGCTACACAGAGAAACCCTGTCTCAAAAAACCCAAAAAAGAAAGAAAGAAAGAAAGAAAGAAAGAAAGAAAGAAAGAAAGAAAGAAAGAAAGAAAGGAAGGAAGGAAGGAAGGAAGGAAGGAAAGAAAGAGAAAGAAAGAAAGAAAGAAAGAAAGAGAGAGAGAGAGAGAGAGAGAGAGAGAGAGAGAGAAAGAAAGAAAGAAAGAAAGAAAGAAAGAAAGAAAGAAAGAAAGAAAGAAGGAAGGAAGGAAGGAAGGAAGGAAGGAAGGAAGGAAGGAAAGGAAAGTTATCTGAACAAGCCACAGGAACAGGCCTATAATCAATATTTTATCATGGACAGTTCCTGTTTCAGTTCATGCTTGAGTTCCTTCTCTGAATTTCCTCGATGATGAATTACAACCTGGAAGTCGTAGGATGAAATCATCCTTTTCTTCTCCTAGTTGCTATTGGATATAGTATTTATCATACCAACAAGAAACAAACTATAACAAGTAATGGGTTATGTGATGTATAAAAATGTAAACGTATTTGTCCAATGGTTCTGGAGGCTGAGAAGCACAACACTACCCAAGTGTCTTTCAAGAAGTACATGCTGTATCACTCCATGGTTAAAGGGAAAATGAACACACAAAAGGCACAATGGGAAAGAGCCTTAACATCCACAGTAGCTGGCTCTTCCCCACAATCTCTGTATTAATCTATTCCTAGTGGAGGAGCTCTCATGGCCTAATCTCAAGAGTTCCACAGCTTTACTGACACAATGGCAATTCAATTTTAGCACACATTTGGAAGCGGGCAACCAGTCCATAGATAGCATCAGCATACATCTCCTTATGCCTAAGTGGCTACAACCATATACTGTGATGAGTATGTGTTGGTGATACAAGACTATCCTACAAGCCAAACTGCCACTATCTTTATCATATCAGCTGTGTCTGCTTATAAAAGATCATCACAGCTGGACTTGTTGATCTTTATAAATGGAGTGCTAGGGAGGGTCATGGGACCCTCAGCCAAGGATCCAGCCACTCCTCTCAACCAGTTGTATACAATCCTCCCCTAACTGTGCAAGGCCTCAGAGAGGTGCTTAACTGCACAGAAGGACAAGGGCTAATGGAGGGGAACCCAACTACACAGTCACAGGAGAGCCTTCATACATGCACATAGGACACAGACTTTCCAGTGTGGCTGCTTTTAAGCCACCCATGTTCCTGCCCATATAACATCTCACCCATTGTTATATTAGTAAGTCTAATAAAGTCTTTGTTTTCCCAGAGTGAAAGCTGGTGGAATTGTACCTGGTTTTATTGTTGAGACCTTAGGGTGAAGGATATATATATTATTTATATATCTCCAGGGAAACAATTTTAGCTATAGTGTTCCTACAAGTGAGTGGGTGAAGGTTCATGTTCAAGTGTGTTTATGAGTATAATTGTGGGTATGGATGTTACCCTGTCAGTATATGAGTGACTGTGAGTGTGAAGAATGTGTCCATGAGTGTGGTGTCTATGAGAGCATGTGAGCATGTATGACTTGCATTGTGAAAGTGTATCCATCTGAGAGTGTGAGTGAATGTGTAGGAGTATGTGTGAAAGAGTGTTTCTTTGTCTGTGAACATGTGGGTGTGTCTGAGTGTGTTAGTGTGCTTAGTGTGAGAGTGAGAGTGTATTGGTGTGTGATTGTTTGGATGTGTAGATGTCTCTGGTATGAGTGTGTTGACTGAGTGTGTAAGTGTGTTAAATTGTATATTTTGGATGTTAACCTTCTGTTAGTTGAAGAGTGGAAGATGTTTTCTCCCACTCTATAGGTTATCCCTTCACTCTGCTCTGTCTTTGTCATGCAGAAGCTTATCAATTTGGGTGAACATAATCTGTTAAGTTTTTAATTGTTTGTCTGTGCCTTGCAAGTACTAGCCACGAAACCAAGGCCTGCATGAACATTTTACTGTCCCTGTATTTTCTCCCAGTATTTCATGTCTTAACATTTAAGTCTTTAAGTCTTTGTGGTACATTTTAATATGTTTATTCTGAAATGAGAAGAAGTTCATTTTGCCTTCTATGTGTGTATACTAGTTTTCTCAACACCATTTGTTGAAAGGCTTCACCAGTGTATGTTCTTGGCATCTTTGTCAAGAATAAGCTGGTTGTGAATTCAAGAGTTTATTTCTCAGTCCTCAATTCTGTTCCACCAGTATGTGTGTCTTTCTATATCCAAATGACACTATTTGGGGTTACCAAGGGACTCTGGTGTATGTTATTTGAAATCAAGAACTTCGATTCTTTTAGCTTTTGTTCTTTTCATTTAGTTGCTTTGGATATCTTTTGTGCTTCCATATGAAATTTAGAATTGTTCTTTCTGGTTCTATGAAGAATGTGATTAAGCCATTGGTAATTCAATAGGGATTATATTCGCCTGCAAATGGCTTAGGGCAGTACAGCCACTTTAACAAGACTAATTCTTTCAATCCATGAACACAGAAAGTCTTTCCATCTTTTTGTGTCTACTTCAATTACTTTCATCAGTGTTTTGTGGTTTTTACTGTAGAGGTCTTTCACTTCCCTATTTAAATTTATTTCTATATATTTTGGTAGTTATTATGAATTATATTACTTATATGAATTCTTGTTCAGCAAATACATAAAAGCTACATAGAAAGGCTACTGATTTCATATGTTGATTTTCTATTCTGCTGCTTTTGCTGCAAGTGTTTGTCAGACCTGAATGTTTTCTGAATTAGACTTCATTAATTATTAAGTAAAGAACTGTAACATGCCACCAGACCTTAGCCCAACTGACTCCATGTTAGAGGCACCATTGTGACCTTACACCTACCAAAATGGGAACAAAGACATAATCCATCAAAAAAATAGTCTATAGTTCCAGGAAAGTCCCTAAATGTACTAAACTTGGTTTGTTTGGGGGTTGTTGTTGTTTTGTTTTATTTTGTTTTTGTTTTTGTTTGGGGGGGGCTCTGTAGTTCCATTTCTTGCTAACTGAAGTGTGACAGCCAGTATGTGCTGTTGTTGTTTTGTTTTGTTTTGTTTTTGGCATATAGGAAAAGGGGCTGTAAGGCTCAAGGATACATTGCTGTGGGATGTTCTGTATGGCAAATGTGTTGCTGATTAGTCAATAAATAAAACGCTGATTGGCCATTGGCTAGGCAGGAAGTGTAGGCGGGACAAGGAGGAGAATAAAGCTGGGAAGTGGAAGGCTGAGTCAGAGAGACACTGCCAGCCACCACGATGAGAAACAGCATGTGAAGATACCGGTAAGCCACGAGCCATGTGGCAAGGTATAGATTAATGGAAATGGATTAATTTAAGCTGTAAGAACAGTTAGCAAGATGCCTGCCACGGCCATACAGTTTGTAACCAATGTAAGTCTCTGTGTTTACTTGGTTGGGTTTGAGCAGCTGTGGGACTGGCAGGTGAGAGAGATTTGTCCTGACTGTGGGCCAGGCAGGAAAACTCAAGCTACAATCCATGATTCGGGCAAGTTTGCATGCAGTTTCCATCTGACAATAAAGACTTTCTTTTCAGTTTTAAGAATGTCTGTGTGGTAGTCTTGATGGGCTTACGTCGTGATATTCTGGAGGCCCCATCAAGATCTCTGGAGACTGAGATGCCAGGACACTAGGGGTCTGATGCCCTCTGGGAAAATAGTACAGAAAAGAAGCAGTTCCTAGGTATTACACTGCCTGAAACATTCCAAGGCCCTGAAAACTTCTCCCACCTCTAGTCCTAATGCCTCAGAGGATTCTAAAATGGGAAATTACAGAAAATCATCTGAATTTGTCCTCTCTCCAGAGGTAAGTTATGGTGCCTTCTGAATGTAATATTTAGGAAAGGCTGGATACAGACCTAGTTCCAGTGTCTAGATTCACATAAAACATAACTGAATTCTCTTGTTTAAGACTATGTGGCTGCTTCTGGTTGTCTTTACTGTTTGCCTGACTGTGTTTCTCTCTGTGAGTTTCTATCAGTTCTGTTGATTGGGAAAATAGATCTAGAATGGGAGGAGGATTGAACAGTTCCAAGAAACCATCAAAGTGCATGTTAAAACACTTCAAGAAAAATGACAGACTTTCTGTGAAAACGATTGGCCCTCCTTTGGAGTCAGGTGGCCCAGTGAAGGATCTCCGAACCACCAGACATTTTGGGCCATCTGGATCCCAATCATCCCAACCACTTTCCTTATATGGCTTTCTCTGGCCCAGGACCCACCCAGCCTGGCTTAATGCCCATGCCCTCTTTTAGGGACCCAAATCCTCTTAGCTCAGCCACGTTGCATAGAGAAGCAAAAGGCTCTGCCGGTTCTCTCAGCCCTGGAGAAGAAATTGACGTTTCCCTCCCATGTGCCCTAGTGTGGACCCTAGCCATGCCTGGGGAGGGGGTGGAAATATTTCCCCTGGGAGTGCTTCAGAGAGGGTAGTAATAGTCTCTTCTAACTCAGGTCCCTCAATGGCTATGGCTATAAGGATTCTGGGAGGAATTTCCCTGGAGCAAAGGAAGCCCCCATCCTCCCTCTAAGGGAGGTGGCCCTAGAGGGCCCAGGACCCAAAGTTTCCACCTCTGTCACTTTCATGGTTTATGCCTTCTTTTCAACCAATGATCTATATAATTGGAAAACTCAGAACCTGCCATTCTCTGAGAAGTCTCAGAATCTCCTTAGTCTCCTTGAGACTGTCTTTTACAACTACCAGCTGACCTGCTATGATGGCCAGAAGCTCCTGGCCATTCTCTTCATGGTCGAGGAGCATGAAAGACAAAGGGCTATAAGGCTAAGGGTTGCATGAATTGGGCAAGTTTCCCATGCAGCTGCCAGCTGGCAATAACGACTTTCATTTTGGCTTTAATAATATCCATGTGGTAGTCTTACCTCACAAAAGAACCATATCATCTAGAGGCAAGAATAATTTGATTTCTGCTTGTCCTATATTTCATTCTTGTTTTCCTTTCTCTTCCTTATGGCACTGGCAAAGTACCTAAGCACTGTATTAAAAAGGAATAGAGCCGGGCGGTGGTGGCGCACGCCTTTAATCCCAGCACTCGGGAGGCAGAGCCAGGCGG
Source organism: Peromyscus californicus insignis (assembly GCF_007827085.1). Taxonomy (NCBI): domain Eukaryota; kingdom Metazoa; phylum Chordata; class Mammalia; order Rodentia; family Cricetidae; genus Peromyscus; species Peromyscus californicus. The sequence continues at coordinate 123,808,203 of NW_026294584.1, read as the reverse complement.
ATCGCTGTGAGTTCGAGGCCAGCCTGGGCTACCAAGTGAGTCCCAGGAAAGGCGCAAAGCTACACAGAGAAACCCTGTCTCGAAAAACCAAAGAAAAACCAAAAAAAAAAAAAAAAGGAATAGATAGTAGACACTCTGGTCTCAGTTCTGATTCTAGAAGTAATTCTTTCAGTTTTCCCTATGTAGTACTATAATATTGGCTATATATTTTCCTTAAATACCCTTTGTTGTGCTCAAGAACTTTCTTAGTTTTTAAGGGCTGCTTTTTTTTAATCAAAGGTATTTTCTGTATCTATTGAAGTGATCATTCAATGTTTTCTCTTGATTCTATTTAAATACTCTATGACATTTATTGATTTGCATATGTTGAATCATCATTGTATTCCTGGAACAAAAGTAATTTCATCATGGTGTATGATCCCTTAAAGACATGTTGAATTCAGTTAGCAGGTATTTTAATATTTTAATTAGAATTTTTCTGTATATATTCATCAGGTAAGTTGGACTACAGGTTCTTTTTCCTGTTGTCTCTTTAATTGGTTTTAATATCAGGGCAGCATTAGCTTTATACAAAAAGGTTGGTAGCATTCTTCTATTTTATGGAATAATTTAAGGAGGATTACATTAGTCTCTTTAAAGAGTCTAGTAGAATGCAATGGTGGATACTCAGCCTTTGTTTTGGAGATTATTACTGCTTCAATCTCACTGTTCACTATAGGTCTATGTAAATTCTTTGTAGCCCTATCATTTAATTTTAGTTAGAAATTAATTTCTTTTAGATTTTCAAATTTATTTGAATACAACTTTTTAAAGTATTTTCAAATGATTTTATTGTTATCTATTGGAATGTCTTCCTTTTTGCAACTAATTTTATAAATTTGGGTCTTTTCTCTCTTCTTTTGATTAAATGATTGAGTTTGTCAGCTTTGTTTTTCTTTTTCAATTAATGAAAAATATTTTTATTATAGATCTGGGATGTTGTAAATGTGTAAGCATGACTTTAAAAACTGAAGCTTTTTAGCTAACAAGGAGGACCCTAAGAGGGATGCATGGATCACCCTGGGAAGGGTAAATAGATGAGATCTCCATGAGTAAACTGGGAGTTGGGGGGGGGGCAATAGAGGGTAGAGGATGAGGGATGAGAACACAAGGGAACAGGATGGTCGAGCTGTAACAGGGATGGAGTGAGAGAGCAATGAAAGAGATACCCTGACAGAGGAAGACATCATGAGGATAGGGAGAAACCTGGTGCTAGGGAAGTTCCCAGGAATCCACGAGGATGACCCCAGCTAGACTACTAGCAATAGTGGAGAATGTGCCTGAACTAGCTTACCCCAGTAATCAGATCAGTAAATACCCTAACTGTCATCATAGAGCCTTTCTGCATGATGGTGGAAGTAACTGGTGGAAGCAGTTGTAGAGATCCACAGCCAAGCACCAGTTTTAGCTCCAGGAGTCCAATCAAAGAGAGAGAAGAGGGATTCTGTAAACAAGGGGCATTAAGATCATGATGGGGAAACTTACAGAGACAACCAAATCAAGCTAGTGGGAACTCATGAATTTTAGATCAACAACTATGGAGCCTCCATGGGGCTGGACTAGGCCCTATGCGTAAGCAAGACAGTTATATAGCCTGGTCTGCTTAAGGAGCCCCCTGGCAGTAGGAACAGGATCCATCCCTGGTACATGAGCTGGTTTTTTTGGACCCACTACCTATGGTGGGACATCTTGCACAGCCTTGATGCAGGGGGAGAGGCTTGGACCTGCCTCAACTGAATGTACCACCCTCTGATGACTCCCCATGGGAGGCCTTACCTTGTTGGAGGAGAAAATAGGAGGTGGGTTGGGGAGAGGCTGGGGGACAGTAGGAGAAAAGAGAGGGGGATCTGTGGTTGGTATGTAAAATGAATAAAAAAATTTCTTAATTAAAAAAAACTGGAGCTTTTTTGCATTTCTTGATCTATGTTCCTCAAGTCCTTTTCTTTTCTTTTCTTTTCTTTCTCCCCCCCGAGACAGGGTTTCTCTGTGTAGCTTCGCGCCTTTCCTGGATCTTGCTCTGTAGACCAGGCTGGCCTCGAACTCACAGAGATCCACCTATCTCTGCCTCCCGAGTGCTGGGATTAAAGGTGTGCACCACCACCACCTGGCATCAAGTCCTTTTCTAAACCCTACTTTCCAAAATGGTCTGTAGAATGCCTCACTTCCTGAATGTGTCAATTGTTTTGTTTTTATTATTGTTTTTATTTTCGTTTTATTTTCTTTATTTTTTTGCCTTTACTTATTTGTGTGTGGATTGGTAGGCATGTGTGATAGCATGCTTGTGGAGGTCAGAAGACAACTTACAGGAGTTATGTCTCACCTACTACCATGGTGGTTCCAGGGATCAAACTCAAGTCCTCAGGCTTGTTATCAAGTGTCCATACTCATAATCCATCTTGCCGGCCTCTATTTCTTTCCACAATGCACCATTCTACTTATCAATATATACTGACCTTTAACTCCTAATTTTGGCTTGACATCTACTTTGTCAGATATGAGCACAGTTACTCATGATTTCTTGTGTCTTCTTCAGGTCTCATTCCTTCAAAGGCTATCTATCCTATCAAACTTTTTTTAAACACAGAATCTCTCATTGGCCTGAAACTTGCCAAGTAGGTGAAGCTGGCCAACCAGTGAGCCCCAGGAACCTGCCTGCTCTGCTTCGCAAGCTTATGAATCACCATGTTCTACTTTTTTTTGGAGATTGAACTCAAGCCTTCATTCTTTGTAAGATAATTTTTCAAGCAAGACAAGCACTTTACACCCTAAGCAACCTCTCCAGTTCCCTAGTTTGTGTTTATACTTATGATGTACATCTCCTACAGACCAAAAAAAAAAAAAAAAAAAGTAGTTCTTATGTGTCAATCCAATAAGAAAATCTTATATTTTAATTAGAGAGTTGAAACTAACGTAATTTAGGGTCATGAAGAGATGTTTGCTGATTCCTGATTTTTCATTTGTTATTTTTCTTGGGTGGGGGGAGTCAATACCGACTCGTTCTTTTCTTTCTTCATTAGTCATCTATATATCTTCTTTTACTGAGTAGAATATTTTAATCATTTAATACATTTTATTTATTCCTCTCTCCCTCTTATATAGTTTAGTTTTATTGGGATCTCATAATTATAATGGTCTTTCTTCTACTATATATAAGATCTCTTTAAGTATCTTCTACAATGTTGACTTATAGCTCATGAATTGCTTTAGTTTGTGCTTATCTTGAAAGGTCTCTCTCTATTCTCCAGTGGTTTATAAAAGATAATTTTGCAGGCAATAATAGTATTTGGGAAGAAGTTATTTACTCTCAGGGTTTGAAATGTATCATTAAACTTGCTAGCACTTAGAGTTTCTACTGAGAGAGCTGATATTCTCCTGATGAGTTTGCTTTTGTAAGTGAGTCAGTGTTTTTCTCTTGTGATTTTACTACTGTTTCTTTGGTTTGTAGTCTTAGCATCTTGACTAGAATGTGATGTGGAGATATGCTTTCCTGGTAATGTCTCTTTGGAGTTCTAAATTCCTCCTGGAACATATGTCAATATTTGTCTTAGTTAGGGTCCCTATTGCTGTGAAGAGACGTCATGACCACAACAACTCTTATAAAGGAAAACATTTAACTGGGTGGCTTACAGTTCAAAGGTTCAGTTCATTGTCATCATGGTGGAACATGGCAACATGCAGGCAGACATGGTGCTAGAGAAGTAGCTGAGAGCCATACATCTTGATCCAGAGGCAACAAGAAGTGGTCTGTCTCACTGGGTGTGGTCTGAGCATATATGAGACCTCAATGCCTGCCTCCACAGTGACATACTTCCTCCAACAAGGCCACATCTCTTAATTAGTGCCACTCCCTTTGGGGGCCATTTTCTTTCAAACCACAATATCTTTCCTTAGATTGTGGAAATATTTTACTATTGTTACAGTGAATTTATTTTCTTTTCCTTCTTTCATTTGGGTTCTTAGAGTTAGTCCCTAGATTATATCTCTGAGTTCTTGAATGTTCTGTCATGCTTGACTTTTTTTTTTTTCATTTTAATGTGCTGTGGGATAATGCTCTTGTACACTGTAAAGATTTGTCACTTGTACTGGTTTAATAAAACACTGATTGTCTAGTAGCCAGGCAGAAAGTATAGGCAGGGCAAACAGACTAGGAGAATTCTGGGAAGAGGAAGGGCAGAGTCAGGAGTTGCAAGCCAGAAGCAGAGGAAGCAAGATGAGAATGCCACACTGAAAAAAGGTACCAAGCTACATAGCTAAACATAGATAAAAATTGTGGGTTGATTTAAGTGTAAGAACTAGTTAATAATAAGCCTGAGCTACTGGCTGAACATTTATAAGTAATGTTAAGCCTCTGAGTCAATTATTTGGGAAGTGGCTACTGGGTATTTGGGAGTTGCTGGCAGGACAGAAACTTCCATTTTACATGTGGCACCCAAACGTTCAACAAGAATTTCCACATAAAACCTGAGAAAGCTTAAAAAATGATTCTAAACACACAAAAACGGAATCAAACTTGGCTTCCTGGTATCTGCTTTTTCTGTGGTGAGCTATATTTGCTGGCAGCTAGCAGAGTTGGAGCTCCTTTAAGAGACAGCTTCCTGGCTCAGTGCTAACAGCAAAAATAGGCAGTTCTTTTAAGAGGCCCTGCTACCAAACATTTATAGTGTTTGTGAGCAGCCAGTGGCATGCTACTCAGTAGCAGCCTGGACTTAGAAGCTTCCCAGCATTGGAGCAGTAAACATGGCTTTCAGAGCTGTTTCATACCTCCACCATGAGACTAGATTCTCAGGAAGCCAAGGAAGGGGGTGGAGTCAGCTGCCAATGCCACTGCTTAGCAACTTAAAGACTCATGTGGTCAGAAAAAGATAGATATGCAGTAAAGACAGATCCAGGAAAAAAACTCTAAATGATTTACAGTGTGTTTAAAAATATACATAGGCTTGGGAGAGTAAAGAGAAGGTATAGACAGTCATAAAAATGAAATATACAGTTTTAAAATAATAAAGTCCTTAAAAAGGGAGTAAAGTAATATAAAAAAAAACAGGTAAAGATGGAAAATACACAGAGAGTCAGGATACTGTGTGGTATTGTGTTGTCTTTGAACTGTTTGACTGATGAGGAAAGAACAACAGCTGCTAAGAGACATTTGATTATAAATGTTGCTGGATTTAATCCAATCTATATATTTTGGAAATATCTTGACTTCAAAATTTAAGTCAAAAGATATGTTACTTTGGAGAAGAGGTTATGCTCTTATTTCCACAGGAAATGAGAGGCTGTGGATTCATTCTGTGTTAAGAAAAATCAGATTTGATTGATGAAGACCCCCTGAAAATCTCCAGTGGGAACAGATGGCCCAGATGATCCAACATTTCAGAGCACCTCTGTTGCAGTTTCTTCTGAGTTCTGCATCTAGAAAGGCTTCAAGGCTGAGATGATCCAACCTCACAAATTACTCCAGCCAAGACTTAACCATTATCCTAAAATTTATCAGGGTCCCCCAAGGATTACCATGCCCCCAACCAGCAGGAACTAGTCTAGAAAACTACATCCACATTACCAAAAATAAATTATGAATGTTTGTCGTTGTTTAGAGGGGTTAATTTCAAGTTGTTATAGATAATGGTCAGGGAAAAAAATCTAAACAAAGATTAGATTCAGGGATCTCATTCTGAAAATAAAAGGGGGAATATAGAAATGATAGGATAAAAGGATTGAACTTTAATCCAAAAAACAACTATTCATCTTACATATTTTACATTGATATGGACTTTAGTTTGATATAAATTTAAAGTTAATTTTGTTACACTGTATGTATATTTCTACTCCTGCTTAGGATATTATGTTTATCCAGCTCATTTAAAAATTTAATATATTGCCAGGCGGTGGTGGCGCACGCCTTTAATCCCAGCACTCGGGAGGCAGAGGCCGGCGGATCTCTGTGAGTTCGAGGCCAGCCTGGGCTACCAAGTGAGTTCCAGGAAAGGCGCAAAGCTACACAGAGAAACCCTGTCTCGAAAAACCAAAAAAAAAAAAAAAAAAATTAATATATAATTAAGGAATACAGATTAATAGTTATCTACAATAGCAAACATATAGTCATGTTAGGTAGGTTTTCAAGATCATACAGAAATATATTTCAGATAAGCAATCTTCAAGCACTTCAAAGACCTACAGAATATGGCATTTAAAATGTTTTAAGAACTTAGACTTTTCTTGACAGTGAGACACATCTACTCCTGGCAGCACTAATTACTTCAAAGAAGATCATGAGCATCAAAGAAACTCCATATGGAGTTTATTTTCTTTATGACAGATGCTAGCCATGTGGGTGAAGAAAGTGCCCTTGCCTCAACTGCTGACAGTATGCTGTCCAAATTGGACAAACAGGACATAAAAGAAAGTGACTGCCGAACTTTGCCAATACAAGGCAGGGCATTCCTTCAAAAATCTTTCAGATATTCTAGGCCTGTAGGCTAAAGATGGATGCCCCAACATTGCAGAGGAACTTTGGGTGACTGATGTCCCTGTCATTAAGTATCATTTCACCCTTTTGGGCGGGGGGGGGGGGGGGGGGGTGGCGGGGGCTTTGATAGAGTTGAAGACTAAATAGTTAATTACAGTTTTTCTTGGTTATAATAGGAAGTAAAACACTGAGGAAAGGTACCAAGCCATATGGCTAAACATAGATAAAAATTATGGGTTAGTTTAAGTGTAAGAGCTAGTTAGCAATAAGTCTGAGCTACTGGCCAAACATTTATAAATAATATTAAGCCTCAGAGCCAATTATTTGGGAAGCGGCTGCTGGATATTTGGGAGTTGCCGGCAGGACAGAAATTTCCATTTACTCTAATGTTTTCTGAATGTAATACATACTCTATCTTATTTTCAGTCCCTGATAATCTTTCTTATGCCACATTTAGTTGTAATTATCAGTTTGCTTTTTTTTAACTTCATTTAATGAGTCATTCAGGGACTTATTAAGATTTATTTTTATTTTGAAAATTTATGTGTATGTGTGTGAATATAGGCCACATCTATGCAGGTGTCTGAGAGTCCAGAAGAGGGCATCATATCCCCTAGAACTGGTGCTATAGGTGGTTGTATGCTGCCCAACATGGGTGCTGAAAAGTGAACTTGAGCTTTCTGTTGTTTTGCAAAAATCTCAATTTTCTTGTTCAATATCATCCACTGTGTTGACACTTTTATTCAGTGCCTGAATTTTATGTCCTTACTTTGTTGATCTGAACTTTCTTTGAGATAAGTGATAACTTTTAAAACTAAGCTTTTGAATTCTTTGCTGACATTTCAGTCCACTCAGTGTCTTCAGTTTAGGTTCTTGTGGCATCACAGTGTTTTGGAGGAGTCATGTCGGCCCACTTTTGCATATTTCTTCTGCTTCCATGTTGAAATGTATTTATCTGTTGGAGTGAATGACTTTTAGAGGAATTTTTTTCTGTTGTTATATATTTTGTTTCCCCACTCTTCATTATATGATGGTTTTCTTGTTAGGCAGTGTTCTCTTAGAATTATGATTCCTTAGATTGCAGACCTCAGCCAACACTTCTCCACAGACTTTTCCCCACTGGTTTTGTCATAGTTCACAACCCATGACAGGCATCCTGGAGTCTGAGTACAAGTTGCCTCCTCCTGCCTTATAGGTCCACTCTGGCTCTCAGGAGTATCTCTTACTTAGTCAGTGAAGAAGAGAATTCAACATTTAAAGATATAAAAATATAGCCGGGCGGTGGTGGCACATGCCTTTAATCCCAGCACTCGGGAGGCAGAGCCAGGCGGATCTCTGTGAGTTCGAGGCCAGCCTGGTCTCCAAAGCGAGTTCCAGGAAAGGCGCAAAGCTACACAGAGAAACCCTGTCTCGAAAAACCAAAAAAAAAAAAAAATATATATATATATATATATATATATAATATCTTCTACTCCACCTACTGGGGAGGCTTGAAAGAGTACTTCTCAGAATGGATTTCCTGTGACATACTACTGAGAGAGATGTGAAGACATGGCAGATCCCTTCTCCAGAGTTTCTTGCTAGGCACCTTGCTGGTCTCCCACATAACACCTTCTTTTTGTGATATGTCAGCTGTTGCAACTGTGGACCTTCCTGAGAGTCTATGGGCCTTCTCTGTGGCTCTACCAGAAAGAATTATCTCTCTTCCACAGCACTCTGTTCAGTGATCTATGTTAGAGTCTGTTGTTTCCTTTACAAATTGAAAAAGTTCAGCACTTCTGGACTTTACCTGGTCACTGTCTACCAGCTAGTGTCATTCTCCTTAGCTATTGTATGTATTTCATCTCTCCTGTAGCCACTCATCTGATATTGAGCCTCAGTTTTGTGAAGACACAGAAGAAGGTTGGTGTTTCTCATGGGCCACCTTCTTCTCACCAAGTCTGCAATATGTTCAAGGGTATTTTAACACTCTGAATTTGTGATTAGTGATACAAAGTGATATAAAGACTAATCTTTTATCTTTCACTATTCTTTCTTACATTTAGCTAATAAATATTTTAGTGTTTTGTTGTTTTGTAAAAAAGCCACATGGGCCGGAGGGATGGTTAAAAATATTGGTTGCTCTTCCAGTGGACCCAGGTTCAATTCCTAGCAACCGCCTAATAACACACAGCCATCTTTAAGTCCAGTTCCAGGGACCCAATGCCCTCTTCTGACTTCTGCATGCACTGCACGCACATGGAAAATTAGAAAAATATGGCAGGCAATACATCCATACACAGAAGATAGAAATAAATAAGTCTTTAAAACAAAAACAAACAAAAAAAGACCAGCATTTAGCCTTCTACTTTTTTTCTAATTTTCTCTCTTATTCAACTGTGAACTTTATTTATCTCTCTCTGTTTACTGTTTACATGAATTTCTTTATAACATAAACAATACATTCCTGGAATAATGAAGGTATTTAAAACTATAATTTCTCTTCTGATTAAATAATTTCTTATAAACCATATATGTGAGTATATGTAGATATTTTATTATTTTCCTTATAGTTGTCAATTTTGCCTTTAAAAGTTTTGTTCCAAAAAAACCTATAAGTCTATTTATTTATTTTCAAGGAGTTAAGTTTTGGTTATATTTTATTTTTGTTAAAAATTTTATACTTGTATCTAGAATGTTTTTACAGTCCTACAAAACTGTCATCTTTGTAGTCCAACGTATGTCACATTTTGTAGCTATTTCAGAAATACTAGAGCAAAATTATATCTTCTTTAGTTTAGGGACTAAATATCATAAACATATATATTAAAGACTTTATTACTCTTTAGATCTCTACACCATTTACCATCTATGTGATTTTAAAGATATTTGTATTTGTATTTATATGTGGGTGTTTTGCCTGAGTGTATGTGTGTGTACCATGTATGTTTACTACTTGCTAAGGCCAGAAGATAATGTCAGATTCCCTGGTATTGGAGTTACAGATGATTGTTAGCTGCTGTGTGAGTACTGAGAATGAAACCTGGTTCCTCTGCTAGAACAGCATTTGCTCTTAACCACTGATGTCTCTCTCCAGCCCAAATCAGTGTAGTTTCAAAAGAACTTTGCTGAACTATTCTAACACTGATTAAGTGTTCACTGCTTTTTCAATAGTTTTTACTTCAAATACTCAATGACATATAAGTTTGTAGTAACTATATTTTCTTGGTAAATTATGTCCTTTTGAGGTGGTATGTATCCTTAACCATTTAGTGCTTTAAATGTCAAAATCCACCAAACATATTAATATATATTTTATTTTTCCTTTTGCCTCTCATGCCTTTTTACTATATTATTATTTTCACAATTATACTTGATGAATGTGTAGCTTCAACCTAGTCTATTAAGTTGTTTTTGTTTGTTTGTTTAGTTGGATTTGGTTTTATTTTTATCAGAACCCTACCTGATAGCTCCCACTGTTTTAATGAATACATTTAATTTATTATCAACTAATATCATAAGCAAAACATACTATTCTATTCCCTCCTTGCAACTATATATAAGTTTTTCTACTTTGTTATGTTGAGGTGACCTCTTTCTTGTTTTCTGTGGTTGCATGTAGGAATGATTCTGTCTGCTCCTTCACACTCTGCTAACTAGAAAGTTCTACTACATATTTCCAACCTGCTAGTTGCTCCTTTCCCTTCTTTAACATGAACATCTTTCAACATCATGACAGAACTCTAGAAAAGAGAAATACTGGACACATACCCAAGTTCATTTTTAGGATAGTTAAGGTTGATTATTGCTATCAAAAGACAATCTTTACCATATTCCCATAATCAGCAATAAAATCAGTGAAGATCTATCTCATGGTCTCTTATATCTTTATTAATTTACTGTATTTCATTCTCCTCTCTTCCATGATTTAATGTGAGGCTTGAGGAAGTAATTGAACTTGAAACACTATAAATTTCCCCCCTTATGAAATAACTATAATAATACCTAATGTACCTGTGCCAAGCTTATGAGAATTAAATGGCACCATGGTTATAAAAGCATGCTAATAAAGATAAAGCTTTAGTATCATATAAAAAACCCTAAGTTCTTTTTTTCCTAAGACATATTACTTAGAACATTGGTCTTGTAAAAGTTTGAGGGGTAAATATAGTTTCTGAAAGTATATTTGGAAAATGCTATATCTGCTGTCTTCCTCTTTGTGATTATAAATGCATATACAGGTACTAAAATCTTAGGGAGGTCCTAAAATTTAAAAGAAAATCTCTTAATTATAGCTTAGCACTAGGTTTAGGCAGACCTTAGTTTGATTTTGAGCTCACTGATTTATTGGTACAAATTTTGAGTGGATTATCTGAAGTCATTGGGCCTATTTTCTTATCTTAAAAAATGGAAATGAAATCATTCTTCCTTCATAAACTTCTTTAGGAAATTTTAAGAAGCAATGCATGTAAAAGACTTCCAGCACAAAGCCTAACACAGAATAAGTGTCCAATAAATGGTAGCAATTACTAATTTTTATCTTATGAAATCTAATAATATTAAAATCCACCTGCCTCAGGTTTTTTCCTAGTCTTTTTTTCCTTTTATTAATAGCTCCCCCTCAGCACAACAGTGGGAAATGCTATCTTAAGTAACTAAAATAACATGTCTGTGTCTTTCCCATTTCTTTGTTTTAACAATATGAAGTCTAGCTTTCATTAGCCACAAACTAACAGTGGGACTTCTCCATGGAGGAATCATTCCATTGCCTCAGGAAAAAAGAGGATTTTTTCTGGAATTCAAAAACATTTCTAAACAATGCACCATTAAGTGCATAAAATACAGACCAAAGAGGTTTACTATCCTCATAAGTAATAGATATGGCAAAGGACAGTGTCCTGTGGTGATATTTTATTTGTATATTACTAAATAAAGCTTGCCTGTAGATCAGGGAGGAAAAGACCAGCCATTTTAAGTAAACAAAAAGTCAGACAGCACATGCCCTTAATCCTATCACTTAGCAGGCAGGGTGGCTGTGTGTTCAAGGCCACACTAGGGAACAGAGCCAAGCATGGTAACACACACCTTTAATCCCAGTACCAACCATAGAGACCTGGAGGTCTGTACAGACAGACAGAAAATGACTGAGCTATGTAGGAAGAGGAAGTGAGGTAGCTGAGCTAAGATAGCCAATGAGAGGGCAGGATAGCACGGCAATAAAGGTGTGGGTAGACAGAAAGTAATTCACATTTGGAAGCTGCAGATTTGGTGAGGAAAGGTTGGCTGGTGGTGTAGTGGGTAGCTGTTCCAGCTTTGACCTGGAAGTACTACCCCCATTGAGGCTTCCAGTAACTGTCATGCCTATGAGGCGGGGCCAAGAGAGGAGCCCTTAAGACCGGAGATGTCAGATCTCTTGATTCCTGGATCCTGGACACTGGAGGTAGTTCGAGCAGAGTTCTCCAGAGAACACTGCTGGACTGCACTACACCTTTCCTGGATCCTGTAATCTATCCCTTTTCTTGTAAGTTACTCCACAAAATAAACCTCCCTTTTAACTATGTGAAGTTGCCTTAATACTTCCACCAATATCTGGCGCTCAATGTGGGGCATGAACCCATGACCCTGGGATTAAGAGTCCCATGTTCTACTGACTGAGCTGGTGGCTTTCCCTGTTTCTCTGATCTAAGGCTTTCACCTCTATATTTGGCTCCATGTTTTTTATTTAATAAGACCATTTAGAAATTCGGCTACAGTGTCCTGCAAGATCTGAGAATGACAAGGCCAAATATGTTTTAGGAACATTAGAAATATGTGAACATAATTGGGAAACTATCAAATTAGATAACCACAATAAGGTCTTTCAACACATACTTACTTGTGCCTAGAATATAAAGGAATTCATTTTTCTTCATACGCAAGTTCCTTGACTTCACCAATTGTCCCTCACATCTGTTGCACCTTCTTTAAGTCAGCAGGCCTGAATTTCATCTAGTCTTTGACTCTGGGGGGCCATATTACCCAATAGATCTATTCTTGAACAGGGCCTTTTGTAAAGTCTGTCTGTTCTTCCACCCTCATAAGCAAGAGGACAGGGTAAAATGTAAAATTATGGCACCAAGTACATGATTAGCACTTTTATCAAAATGCTAGGACAAGAAAAGCCAAATTATGTCAACTCATGACAATTTCTGGTTAATAAACTAATGGTCATCCAAAGCAATGTGTTCAAAGAGAGAATAAGACCCTATCCAAGCTTAGCAAGGAAGGGCAAAGTGATCAGTTTAGGAGGAAGGAGTGGCGGTAAGAGCATCATGCTGCTCTCATATCTATATGCACCTCTGTCCTCTCACCTGGCCTCTACTGAGGACCCTCCAAGCCAAGAGCCTTAACAACAGTAAGGCTGCACTGGAATGAAGAGGAAAGGGGTGCTCTCCTTCCAGTGCTACAGTTCCTACACAAATCCTCCTTCTTGGTGCTTAGTCGTATGTCCTCAGTGAGGGAAAATTAAAGGAGGGGTTGAAAGGAAAGGTGCTGGGGACAGCCATCCATCTGGCCTTTTCCTTTGATGGCCTACAGTAATATGCGCCTTTAGCCCTGCTTTAAAATAAGCAAGGACTCCTTGCAAATAAATGAAGGCGATCACTGGTTTATCTCTGCTGTGGTTTGTGCCCTCAAAATATTATGTTGAACTTTAACTGCCAGTGTGACAGTTATAAGCAGTAGGAACAGGTGGGTGTTTAAGAGGGGGTTGGGTCACGAGGGCTGTGCCATGAGGGACTCATCAATTAATCTACTTGCAAAATCTTTGGTAGTGAGTTACTTGGTGAGAGTGGCCCTGTTCTAAAGGCAAGGTTAGCTCTCTCTGGCCTTCTATCTCTTTTGCACATGTTCAGTGCTTCTGCCATGGGATGATGTAATAAGAAGCCCACCACATGCTGTTGTCATGTCCTTGAACTTCTGAGCCTCCGGACCATACGCCAAATATATTCCTGCTATATGTTATCTATTCTCAGTGATTCTGTTATAGCAACAGAAAACAGACTACATAGTTTCTGAGACCTAAAAATATACCTTCCTCACAGAAAGGATGTAACAAATGTAGCAGTGATTAAGTACTGGAGTTCAGTAAAAGGCCCTGCCAACTAACACTGAACTATTTGGGTTGGTAGGTAGTACTTTTTCTTAAAAGGAAAGTACTTTTAAGAAGTAAACGGAAGCCTTCCCATGACTGCCACTTGAAAACTATATATCTCATGGTCCTTCTTTGTGAAATATTTGAGATTGTTTTTCTGCCTTAAATCTTAGGTAAGACAAGGTGTTTTATGTCTTTTTGAGCTTAACTTCAAATCTGATATATGGTTGTATAATAAATATGCATTAAAAGATTCATTTTTTAAAGAAGTTGATCAATTATTCAAAGATAGGAGTGAAAAAAAACTTTCTCTAGTGGGGTTTTCTACACTTGGTTTTGAAATTGGAGTATGTTGAGTGGTGTGAATTTATAGGACTCCACCATTTTAGATTGAGAAGTATAAAAATAAATAAACTTAACAAAAAGGGGGTGTATATCTAGAGAAGAGAAATGTGATCATTGTCATTTCTGTTCATACTGTAATATAAGCATGATAGGTAATATATACTATAATATATAGGATGATAACATTCCCATAACATTCATTAGAAAAGAGCTCATAATAAAATCCTAAAGTAAAACCTAGTGTTTGTAATCAGAAAGTATAGAATCTGGATGAGAAATTATTATAATTAATCAGTTAATTATAAGCCTTCTAAGGTTTTTTAACAGTCCAAAATAATCATAATTTTTGAGGGTTTTGTTTTTTGGTTCATGTATTAAGCCTTGAATTCACAAATTAATTCCTTCTGCTACAGCATATTGACTATTCTCTCCTCCTGGCTCTCTATGAGTCTTCTATGGAAGCACAGACTTTGAGTTAATTGGTTAGTTTCTGATATGGCCTTTGTACTTGTTTGGGTTTACGGTTCAGCATTTTCACTACTGACAACCAATTACAACACCAAGACCACTAGAGTACAGTTTTGTATGTTTTTTTGACTATTGGACCACTCAACACCCAGAACAGTGGCTGGAATACAACAGGCACTCAATTAAATAAATTGCTTTATTTACCAGAGCCAGAAGTGAGCACTTCACAGATATTACCTCATTCAATCCTCAAGATAGACTACTATAGAATGAAATGTGCCCCATATATTAGGGTAACATTTATATCTTAATCCCTAACATTACTATATTTGAGACAAAACTTTTAAGAAAGTAATTAAGCTTAAATAAATTATATAATAGGACAAATGACCCCCTATGAAGAGAAGCAAAACCAGGGATACACACAGAGTATATCATAAGACAGTGAAAAGGCAGCCACCTGCCACCAAGTAGAGAGGCCATATCAGAAACTAACCCTGCAGGTGCCTCCCTCACACTTAAAAACCATAACTGAAAAGAAATTGCAGCCTTTCATTTAAGCCACTCAGTTTGAGGTATTCTGTTTCAGAAGCTCTAACTGACAAATACCTATCAGAATAATCAAAATATTTTCTTCCCATTTTTAAAATTTAAAGAAGAGTTTGGGTATGGACAGATGGTTAAGAGCATTTGATGCTGTTGGTAGAAACCCGGGTTTGGTTCTTAGTACCCACATCATGACGTGCCATCCATAACTCCAGTTTGGGGGGTTGTGACAAACTTCTGACCTCCATGGGCACTGCATACATGTGGTGCACATAAATACATGTAGGCAAAACATTCATACACATAAACTGAATTAAACACATCTAATAATGTTTTAATAATTTAAGTTTTATTTAAATGCTTTAAATAATTTCATTAATGTCACCACTGTTAGTCTCTGGGTTCAGAGAAATTTGATTGATAGTTATAACACAGAGTGAGAGAAGTAGATAAAAATGTTTAATGAAGAGTATTTTGTAGATGAGCATGCAAATATTGAGTTCCAGTGTGGTATTTTCATACCTATGTTTCACTATACTTTGGCCTTAGTCATTTCCCCCCTTCATTGCCCTCTCCCCTACTCCATGTTTTTGTATTTTGTTTTGTTGATACAAGGTATTGCTCTTGTAGCACGGGCTGGCCTTAAACTCACTGCATAGCCAAGGCTGAATTCTAACTCCTCCTGCCTCAACTTCCCACATGCTAGAATTGCAGTTGTGCACTACCACATTGGACATTATATTTTTATGCACAGTAAATTACAATCATAGGCATCCATTAAGAATTGTATCTTTACACGAAAACCATTCTTTTTGTTTCCAAGGTGACAGTAGTAGTTTTGATGACAGAGACCCATGCCCTGCCTCTTGACCAGTGGGGAAAAAATACTTTGAACAGACCAAAAGTATCCTATATCTCTGGTACCTCTCAGAACAGTAGCTCATCTTTGGGGTTGCCCCTTACAGTCAGTACTATGGTTTGGATATGCTTAATGTCCCCCAAAGGACCATGTACTAAAGGCTTGTTTGCAAGGTGTTATCCCCAGGAGGCGCTGTGGACCTTCAGAAATGAGACTTTATCGGAGCCCCTTTAGTCATTCCCTAGATGGAGACAGTGGCCCCTGGTTTGGTGGTCCTGTCAGTATGCTTTGTAGCTTATGCTGTGAGGAGGTTTGCACTGGCACATGCTCCCACTGCCGCCATCTGGCACCCTCACCAGAGGCCTAAAGTAATGAGACCATCTAATCTTGGACAGAAACCTCCAGAACTCTGACATAAATAAACCCTTTCTCCTTATAAGTTAATTGCCTCAATATTTCACTGCAGTAATGCAAAGCTGACTAATAGAATCAGCAAGCAATGAGAGCATAATTCTTCACCTGAACCTGCCAGCTATCAAAGTCAAAACAAATAGTTTAGGGTCAAGTAAGGCACTTTGCTGCTTGAAGTTCTCATGTACAAAAGAACAACAACAACAAATGTCTAAAATACTTCATGCTGGAACTCTGAATGTGTGGCTATATTTGTCAAGATGATGTTCTAATGCCTGAAACATTAACTAAACCTGTTTTTCATTCACACATCGTGTACACCTATAGTGAAGAACTGTTGGTTGGTTGGTGGTTTGGTGGGTTGGTTGGTTGAGAAGCAGTATTACTATGTGTTCAAGGCTGGGCTCAGGTTTCTGAGGCAGCGTCAGCCTCCAAAGCACAAAAATCATAAGTGTGCAATTGCATGCCTGGCTACATGTGAGAAAGTTTCATTTACAAGGGTTGGAGATATGGCTCATTAGATAAGTTTACTGGCTGCTCTTCCAGAGGAGCTGGGCTCATCTCCTAGTAACCACATGGAGGCTCACAACCATTTATAATTCTAGTTCCTGGGGGTCTAGTAACCTCTTCTGGCCTCTATAAGTATGAGGCATACATATTGTGCACAGACATATATGCAGGCAAAACACCCATACACATAAAAGTAAGAAAATCTTTTAAATTTTGGTTTATAAATTAGTCATAATAAGAGAATAATAACAATAATAATCTGGTAGCACCATGACAAGACTATATTTCAGGTCAGGTGAAAGGATCCAGTCAGTGAAGTGCTTGCCTTACAAGAACGTGAGGTCCATTCCCAGAAGCCATATTTTTTTTTAAAAGCCAGATGCAGAGGTATACATTTGTAATCCCAACACTGAGGAAGCAGAGGCAAGCAGATGTCTGTGAGTTCAAGGCCAGCTGGGTCCACATAGTGACTTCCAAGGCTGCATGGTGAGACACTGTCTCAAAAAAAAAAAAGTTATGAATTGTTTATTTCTGGAATTTTTTTTTCATTTAATGCTTCAAGCTACAGCTGAATGCCAATAACTGAAATCATTAAAAAGGAAAACACACATATGGGTCAAAACAGCACAAAGAAGCATTTGTCTAAGCACTTCTAAATAATACCTTGCTAAGAAAAATCTAGCTTTAGGCACTGAACAAAATACAAAATCCCCAGCCTGCCTTTGTCCTGAATCTGGGATACTTATATCCAGTCTGAATAAACCTCCTATGTGTAGAAGTTGAACCATGTGGAGAACCAGAAACAGCCCAAGACAAAAGAACAACCAACTTCCACATGAGCACAATTCATTGTCACAAACAAATCAACGTTTGGTAAACATTCAACAACGATCTAGCACTCAACCAATGTGAGACTACCCACACTGGCCATAATCACAATGTATGGAATAGATAATGCTTCTTAGGAATCTTTTCAAAGATCCCAGGAGCAGAAGATTCTATTCCCATTGTCTCAGTTGTTAGAACACTGAGACGAAGAAACAGAAAAAGAAACACATGCCTAAAAGTTACATTTTGAAGAGCTAGAGGAAGGAAATAGTCAAAGGGAAAATAAATTATAATGTAGTCTTTAATAATATAATCTCATAAAGTCCATTATTCTGTGTGATTCTCCTATGCAAATAAGAGGAAACCAGATGCTCTAAAACTTAATATTATCAGTTGGTATGGAGCAGGGAACAATGTTAACTCAGAGGATGAAGTGTTTGCCATGTAACAAGTTCTCATGTAGTCGCCAACTTATAATTCCAGTGTACAGAGGCAGACATGGAATCTCCAAATCCAACTGGCTAGCGGTACTAACTGGAAGGAGAGCTCAGGGTTCTGCACTATCTCAATGTATAAGGTAGATAGCAATAAACAAAGATGCATGGTGCCTGTGCCTATGTTAAACATGTATCTACACACATGCATGCACACATGTATGCAAAAATAAATACTTAATAAAACATTTTGGCTAAATGCTGATGTTGATAAGAAACAGGAAGTGTAAGATCACTATCCTAATAGCTGAAGCTCCTTCTTACTATAAGCAAGACTATTTTCCTTTGAAATCAGAGAAACCAATGTCTTGGCAGTTTAACATTATCCTAGACCCTCTATCACATAGCAATATAATTAGTGTCCTTGGTTTAGCAATATTGTGCCCAGAGTAAAGAAACATACATCTGATGAATGCACATTTTATAGCCTATTTGAAAGTGAAAAACCAAATTAAGGAGCCTCTCAGAAAAACCTGAAAAGGAACAAGACATGTAACCATGACTGTGCCATCTCATTAAGCTGCAAAGTTGCCGAGAGGGATCTGCAAATTAGAAGTGGGGGTCTGAACTGCAAATAGACTGTAAGTGGTATCTTCCAAGAAGCTAATATGATATCATCATTATAGAGGTATACGTGCTTTGTTAATACTACCTTATTTTCTCCCCTCAAAAATTAAAATTAGCCTAACTCACTGAATTGAAAAAAAAACCTTGAAATAGTATATTATTTTAATAAATTCCACTAATATATTGATAGAAAACGCATTGAAATGCTGCACTTACCCACCCTGTTTCTCTCCTCTCTTGTGTCTATACCTAGGCAGACAACAAGGGATTTGGAGGGGTCAGTATCCATTCAATTAGCATACAAAGTGGTTGGTTTCACCATGCCATTTTTTTTGTATACTTTATTTTTGTTGATCCTCTTTCTCCCCTTCTCCCTGATTCCCACACTCCTCCCACACACCCTCACAGTCCCTGTAGTCACCTTTCTGCATTCATGTTACATGTTCCACTAACCTCCACCACTTGATATAGGCCTCCCTTTCCCATGCTGTGGTCCCTTCCTAGTTTCAAAGCTGTTGTGGTTTGATGAGACTGCCCCCCCATGGGTTCAGCTATTTAAATACTTGGTCCCATTTGCAGCGCTGTTTTGTTTACAAGGTCCAGTCTTGTAGCCAGAAGTATAGAACTGGAGTCATGAGAGATCCTAGTAGCCTAGTCCCACTTTCCATCCATTCTCTCTGTGTTGTGTTTGTGGTTAAAGATGTGATGTCTCAGCTTCCTGCTTGTTCTTCCCACCCTGTCTGCTGCTCGCTGCCATGCCTCCCTGCCATACTGGATGCTTAGCTGTCTGGAATTAGAAGCCAAAATACATTCTTTCTTGGATAAGTTTCTTAAGCCTTGATGTTTTATCATAGCTACAGAAAAGTTACTGATACAATAACCTAAATCCACATTCACTGTAAAGAAATACATATATAAAAATTAAAGGTGAGGATCCAGTATGTTAGAGAACATGCAGCATTTATCTTTTTGAGTCTCAGTTACCTCACTTAATATAATAATTCCCAGTCCATATATGTCTTCCTGAAAATCTCATGTTTTCTTACCGATGAATAGAATTCCAATGTGTATATGTACACTTTCTCGTTGTCTAGTCACCTGCTGATGGATAACCAAGCTGATTCTATTTCCTAGCTGTTGTGAGTGGAGTAGCAATAAATATTGCTGAGGAAGCATCTCTGGGGTGGAATATAAAGTCCTGTGGATATATATGCAGGAGTATTATGACTGGCTCAGATAGTGGTTGTAATTTTAAGAAACACACATACTGATTTCCACAGTGTCTACAGTGGTTTACACTCCCCACAGCAGTGACTAAGGGTGTCTCTTTCCACAGGTCCTTGTCAGCATTTCTTATTGTTGCTGCTATTGGTGTTGTTCTTGTTTGGGCTAATAACCATTCTAACTGAGGTAATATGGAATCTCAACATTATTTTAATTTGCCTTTCTTATTGTAAGAGTCAAAGGGGATGGAGGACAGCAGGAGAACATGGCCCACTGAATAAACTAAGCAGGGCTCACACAGGCTCACAGAGGCTGAAACGGCAAGCATGGGACCTGCAAGGGTCTGCACCAGGTGCTCTGTGTATATGTTATGGATGTTAGCTTGGTGTTTCTTGGGGGAATGGTAACTGTGGAAGCAGGTGTAACTCTGACTCTTTGCCTGCTCTTGGGACTCTTCTCCCTATTGGGTTGCCTTGTCCAGCCTTGATAGGAGGGCTTTTGCCTTGTCTTATTGTGTCTTGTTTTGTCCTGTATGGTTGTTGTCTCTTGGAGGCCTGCTGTTTTCAAAGGAAACAGAGGGGGTATAGATCTGAGGGAGAGGGGATGTGGGGGAGCAGGGAGAGTGATAGGAGGGCAATCTGTGGATGTATTGTATCAGAGAAGAATCTATTGTCAATTTTTAAAAGTCCCTTTCCTTGATGGTTAATAATGTTAAGCACTTTTTAAGATACTTATTAGCCATCTGTTTCCTCTTTTGAAAACACTGATCTGTTCATTAGGAAATTCATTGATTAGCAGTTTTATTTTGGGGTGTTTAATTTGGTGTGGGCTATCAATGGTAGGTTGAAGAGCGGATTAAGAATGTTGATTCAAAATTTAGAATAACTACTCACAAATCTCTTCAGTAGAATCAGAATGCTATATTTTAAGATTTACTTTTGTGTGTGTGTGTGTGTGTGTGTGTGTGTGTGTGTGTGTGTGTGTGTTTGCCATTACACATGAAGGCCAGAAGAAGGTGTCAGATCCCCTTTAGCTGAAGTTACAGGCAATTGGAGTCCATCCCCTGTGAGTGTTGAAAACTAAGCTCAGGTTCTCTGGAAGAGTGATAAGTGCTTTTAACCACTGAGCCACCTCTTCAGCCCCATAAGGAATATTCTGTTAATATGTCATACTCAATAGCCACACAAGGCTTCTGAACACTTGAAATGTACCATTTAAGAAATGGATGGAACGAGAAAAAATCATCTTGACTGAGGTAACCCAGTCTCAAAAAGACAAACATGGTATGTACTCATTTATAAGTGGATATTAGCTGTAAAGTAAAGGTTAACCATGCTACAATCCACAGACCCAATGAAACCAAGTAACAAGGAAGGCCCAAGGCAGGGAGGAGGAGGGGACATAAATCTCACTGCAAAGGGTAAATAGGATAGATATCACAGATGGATGGGGTGGAGGGGTCTGGATAGGAGGGTGGGCATGGGAACAGGAGGGATCAGATGGAGGGAGAGAGTACTAAAAGAGATACCTGGAATCAGGAAGCATCTCTAAGATGAGCTAGAAACTTAGTGAAAGTTTCTCCCAGGAATCTACAAGGATGACCCTAGCTAAGACTCCTAGCAATAGGGAATATGGAGCCTGAACCTGATATCTCCTGTAATCAGGCAAGACTTCTATTGGGGGGACTGGGACCCCAACCCAGCCATATAACCTTAGACCTACAATTTGCTGTGCCTATAAGATGTGCTAGGGTAAAGGTGGTTAAGAAATTATGGGAGTGGCCAACCAATGACTGGTTCAGCTTGAGCCCCCTACATGAGAGGGAGCCCAACCCTGACACTGCCTGGAGGGCCACGACCCAGGAGCAAGATAGCCCAAAGACCTAGGATAGAACCAAACATGACTGGCAATTTAAAAAAAAAAAAAACTGAATGAAATGATTCCTAATGTTACTCTGCTGTACTCAGAATGATGCCTAGCAAACTGTCATCAAGAGGCTTCACCCAGCAACTAATGGAAACAGATGCAGAGACCCACACCCAAACATTAGGTGGAGCTCAGGGAATCCTGTGGAAGAAGGAGATGAAGGATTATGGGAGCCAGAGGGATCAAGGACACAAGAAATTAACTAACCTGGGCTCATAGGGGCTCACAGAGACTGAACCGCCATAGAGCTTGCACAGGACTGACCTAGGACCTCTGCACATATGTTACAGTTGTATAGCTTGGTTTTCATGTGGGACTCCTAACAGTGGGGACAGGGGCTGTCTCTGACTTTGTTGCCTACTTTTGGGACCCTTCCCTCCTACTGGGTTGCCTCCTTCAGCTTTAATAGGAGAGGAGGTGTCTAGTCTTACTGAAACTTGATATGCCATGGCTGGCTGATAAACATGAGAATGCCCTTTTGTGAAGAGAAAGGAGGAGGAGTGGATGGGGGTGGGGCAAATAGCAGTGATTAGGGGGAGGGATTAGGAGGAGAGGAGAGAGGGAAGTGAAACTGTGATCAGACTTGAAAAAAATTTATTATTGAAAGAGAAAAGAAATGATCTAACTCTCAAATATTTACCTTTAATTAATTTTAATTAATATAGCTTTATATGGTTAGTGGCTGACATATTGAATATTACAGCTCTATACCTGCTACTCAAATGTTATAGATCTTTGTGTATAAAACTTTTCTGGGCTTTAGTTTCCTCACCAGAAACTGACTAGTAGAGTTGTTGAAGACATGAAATAAAGGGAACTGTGGAAAGTCTTCAGCATAGGGTTGAATGGGGATACTGATTATTCTTCAAAATCTTTTCAGTCATTGCTTTACTACATTTGCACTGTTAGTTTTCTTTTTCAGACTCTCGCCATGCTTGCATTATCAAAAGACTACCTTAATGCATCCTGATGTACTGAGTACCACTGCCTGTCCTCCCAGCAAATGATAACCAACAAAAATGTCCACAACACTCTTGTCATATCACCCCTTATAGATCTTTGTTGATCTTCAATGGAATATGCTTTTTTTTTGTTGTCATGGCTCTTTGCAATCTGACCCCAAGCTCATGTTTCATGCTATCCTGTATAGCTCACCATAAACAATCCACAATCCAGAGGGAGTAACAAGCCCTTCACCAGATCAACCATGAATATTTGTATTGCATCATTAATTGCTGACAATATTACCATGTAAAGTATTCATCTCTTGTTCCCATACTTCATCAAGTTCATCCCTTGATGAAGTTATAATCCCCAGGTAATTTAGTTAAGAAGCCATCCTCTGAACTACTTATGTCAACAGGAGATACCCAATGCTCACAGATAATTAGTACATAATTCTATGCATCCTGATTGCCCCTCCGCCCCCCCAAAAATACAAGTTTCTGGAAGATGAAGAACTAAGCTTTGGTGGCTCCTCAATACTGTCTAACATGCCATGTACATTAATTAAGGTCTTATTTTATATCTAATATGAAAATAAGCACAGGGCTGAACAGATAAATTAGTGTTTAAAAACACTTGCTATTTTTCTAGAGGACCACAGTCTGGTTGCCAGCAGTCACATCTGGCAGCTCACTACAGCTCCAGGGGATCCAATGCCCTCTTCTGGCCTCCACAGACACCTGTACACATGTGGCACACACATAAGCACATACATAAATAACAATGAATCTTTAAAAACAATAACGTTTGGAACAAAAACTCTGTTTAAATTGGTGTCTAGGATCTCTGTAAATCTGGATTCAAGCCACTAAGGCATTTGAAACTCTTACCTCAAAATGACTCTACAATAAACACATTAAAATTTACATCAGGACAAATACTTATTAATTATATGTTTTAAATGCTCAATAACTTCTTGTATTTCCTAACTTAAAACACTTTCCTGGGGATGTTTCTATCTGGGCTTTCTATAACCCCTTGCAGCATGCAATTTGTTTATAGGCTAAAGCACAACTATGTCCCCCCATGAACCCCACCTTCCCTTGCCTCTTTGACTTTCCCCATACCTAGCAACTCTGCCCCTGACACCCCAACACCCTCACAGTTGTCACAGCTTTGGAGAACATTTTCAAACAATACTCCCAACCATCTGATCTCCCTGCCTTCACAGTCTCCATTATACCCACGCCAGAGATTTTCTCCCTATCCAATGGGATGACCCTTCTCCACTGAGAGATAGTTGGGGAAAGTGAATGATGGAGGTAATCAAAGAGAAAATATATTGACGGCTCACTTGGGCCCAGGTTTTAGGAGTAGCTTCTGGCACAGAAGAGAAGTCTTTGATCTCAGAGAAAGCTTTCTGCGAAAGAGCATGTCAGATAGGTTTTTGTAATTTGGACTCTCTTTCCAGACATTAGCTAATAGTGTGGTACTATCACTTTGGAGTACATTAGTATCACTGAGGGTGCCGAATGCAATGCTGATTCCTGGGTATCACTGCCAAGAAATCTAAGTCAACACATCCAAATCTGATCAGAAATGTGCATTTTAATCACCACACCAATGGCAACTTTTTCTCCTTCCTTTTTAAGCCAATGTATTGCTCTCCTTCTGTAGATCAAGAACACAGGAATACCTTCAGCAAAAGACTGAAATCTCCAGGAGACACAAAATCTTCCCAATGAGGATAATTACATAGAGAATCAGAGGCAAAACAAAGTAACCAGCACATAAGGCCAAAATAAAAAGGCTCACAGTCTTCAAAGGTCAAGCAAGTCGTGAATCTCAACATAACTGCTACCAAAAAATCACATGAGCAAATGGAAAGAAAATGAATTGCCATTATAAAACTTAATGTGCATAAAATATTGCATTTAATTATAAATTGCCAATTTTTAGGCCAGAAATAGCATATTTTTAACGTAAACTGTCTAGGCTGAGGAAGATCAAATAAAATGGCCCTAGACTCTTCTGATCAGATAATTTCCTGAAATCAAAGAAAGTTAATGTTAAAGGACCTGGCAGCCAATGATAGACCTGAAATGAAAAAGAGCATAGCACCCCCCTCCCTCTACTACTCTTAAGTGTGGGCCACCCAGAATGACTAACTCCCAAAGAGTGATGAATGGAAGGCGGGGCAGAGCCAAGCATTCTTAGACTGCAGAAACTTATGAACACTTCCTCAACCAGTTAATTGAAATAGCAGTGGCATGTCATGTTGGTGGTGTATACCTTAATATGATATAACACTTTGCCTCTACGAACTTGCTCTCCCCAAACCCAAGGCCCAAGAGCAATTGTGAGAAATACATCAGCCAAATTTCAACTGAAGTCTATCCTATAAAATTACCCAACAAGTAAAGTCTAAGAAACTGTCACATCATTGAGGCATAATAATGAAATGTAATGTAGTATCTTGGATGAGACCCAGAAACAGAAAAAAAGAAATGGGTTAAAAACAAAAGAAATTGGAAAAACTATTAACTTTTGCTAATATTTCATACATTCATTTATTGAATGTGACAAATTTATCAAAATACAAATTTGGAACAACGGAAACTGGTGTGGGGCATATATCAATTTTTGGTACTATCTTTGTAAATTTTTTCTGTAAATCTAAAATTAACTTCATTTTTCAAAAAGTTAAAAGGACAAAATAGTGCCTAGGTTCCACATGAAAACGTGCAGGAGGATCTAATTTGGAAGAGGTTTCCTTTCCCTTTGCTGTTCACAAACTGCAGTTCTAATTTTATCAGGAAGGTGCAAAATGCAGATTTTGAAATTATCCCCACATAAATAATTCAGCCTGTGATTAGTGCCAAAAGAGAATAAATTAAGAGAATAAATTAAACACAGTCTAGATTACCACGTCAGCCTGAGCTAAATTTTGTATAAGAAACAACACTAAGGATAAAGAAAATAGCACGTGATGGGATCCTAGAAAACCAGAATTACTTAGCCAAAAGTAAGAGTAGCAAAGGATTTATTTCATCTTATATTTCCAGGTCACAGTCCATCACTGAGGGGAGTTGGGGTAAGAACTCATAGCCAGTCCCTGAATGTAGGAATCATGTATGAACACTGGTCTCTGGATTATTTGCAAGCTCATGTTTAGCTAGCTTTCTTATATAGCCCAGGACCACCTGCTGAGTAATGGTGACATCCATAGTTGGCTGGGTTCTCTTGCATCAAATAGTAATCAAGACAATCCCTGACAGACATGCCCACAGTTCCTCAATCAAGATTTTCCTCCCACATAGAAATCCTTTCCCACACCTCAATTGGGTAGGGTACTACCTATGTGTTCCCTCTAATAGTTTCAGTGTTTCAGGTTTCAAGTTTAGATCTCTAACCCACTTGTAGTTAGTTTTTGTGTAAGATGATAGATACAGGTCTAATTTCATACTTCTGCAAGTGAGCATCCAATTTTCCCAGCACCATTTAGTAAAGAGGTTTCCTTTCCTCCAGCTTATGGGTTTTTGGCATCTTTCTCAAATATTAAATGGCTGAAGTTACATGTATTCATGTTTATGTCTTTAATTTTGTTCTATTGGTCTACATGATGTCTATTTTTGTGCCAGTACCATATTGCTTCTATTACTATGGCTCTCTAAATTATTCTGAGGTTTGGAATCATAATCCCTTCATGATTGTTCTTTTTACTCAGGATTATTTTGACTATCCAGGATCTTTTGTGGTTCCATATGAATTTTATGATAGTTCTTTTTCTCTATTTCCATGAAGAATTAGGTGGGGATTTTAATTGGGATTACATTGAATCTGTAAATGGTTTTTAAGAAAATGGTCATTTTTCACACTATTAATATTGCCAGTCTATGAGCATGGGGTGTCTTTACATTTTTCAGTGTCTTTCCCTATCTTTTTCTTCAGAACTATAAAGAACTTCATTATAAAGTTCCTTTACCTCTTTGGTTAGGCTTACTCCCAGATATTTCCTTTTCTTTGGAACTAAGATGAAGAGGAGTGTGTCCGTGATCTCTTTCTCTATATGTTTGTTATTGTTGTATAAAAAAGCTATTGATTTGTGCAACTTGATCCTGTATCCTGCCACATTGCTGAATTGGTTCATTGTTTCTAGAAGTTTTCTGGTGAAATTTTTAGGATCTCTAATGTAAAATAGCATGTCATCTACAACTAGGGATAGTTTGGCTTCTTTCTCTATTTTTTCCCTTTAATTTGCTTCTCTTGCCGTATTGCTCCAACTCCAAGCACAATACTGAAAAGGAGTGGGCATAGGGACAGTCCTGTCTTGTTCCCAACTTCAGTGGAATTGCTTCAACTTTTTCTCCATTTAAGATGATGTTGGCTGTGGGGTTTCTCATATATAGCTTTTATTATGTTGAAGTATGTTCCTTCTATTCCTATATTCTCTACGATTTTCATTACGAAGGCATGCTGGATTTTATCAAAGGCTTTTCCTGCACCTACTGAAATGATAACATGACTTTTGTCTTTGGGTCTATTTATATGGTCTATTACATTTATTAGCTTGCATGTGTTGAACCATCCCTGCATTTCAGGGATAAAGTCAACTTGGTCATCATGAAAAACCTTTTTGATATATGTCTGTTTGCAAGTATCTTACTGAGTATTTTTGAGTATTTGTTCATCAGGGATATTGGCTTGTAGTTTTCTTTCCTTGTTCCTTTATCTGGTTTTGGTATGGAGTGATACTGGCTTCATAGGAGTTTGGGAGTGTGTCTTCTGCTTTTTTCTTTTGACTAGAGTAAGGATTGGCTGTAGGTCTTTGAAATCTGAAAGAATTCTCCTGAGAATCCATCTCACCCTGGATTTTTTTTTTTCAGTTAGAAGACTTTTATTACTATTTCAACCTCCTCATTAGTTATGGATCTATTTAAGGCTGTCAACTTCCTGCTTTGGTGGTTTTGCTGAATCTAGAAATTCAACCATTTCTTTTAAGTTTTCCAAATTAATGGAGTAGAGATTTTTAAAGTATTCCTTTAAAATATTCTGGATTTCTTTGCTGTCTGTTGTAATGTTTCCATTTGTTTCTGGTTCTGTTAATTTAACCTCTCTTTGTTTCTTTTGGGTAGTTGGGCCAAGGGTCTGTCAATCTTGTTTGTTTATTTTCTCAAGGAACCAGCTCTTAGATTCATTTATCCTTTGTATTGTTTCTGAGTTTCTATTTCAATAATTTCTTCTCCGATTTTTTTCTTGCCAATGATTGTTTGTATTTGGTT
This sequence comes from Peromyscus californicus insignis, assembly GCF_007827085.1. Taxonomy (NCBI): domain Eukaryota; kingdom Metazoa; phylum Chordata; class Mammalia; order Rodentia; family Cricetidae; genus Peromyscus; species Peromyscus californicus. Next base: position 123,780,185 of record NW_026294584.1, on the reverse strand, counting down.
TCTTCTTGTTTTTTCAAATTTTTCAGTTCTATCAGTAAGTCACTTATTTGTCTCTCTCTCTCTCTCTCTCTCTCTCTCTCTCTCTCTCTCTCTCTCTCTCTCTCTCTTAATGTCAGTAGTTAGAGCTATCAATTTTCCTCATGGAACTGCTTTCAATGTGTCCCAAAGGATTGTTGTGCTATGTTTTAAACTTCATTGAATTCTAAGAAATTTTGTATTTCTTTTTTGGTTTCTTCTTTGACCTTTCATCATTCAGCAAGAAGTTGTTTAATCTCCATGAGTTTATGTATTTACTAGAGATTTGTTTGCTGTCAATTTTTTATTGCACTGTTGTCAGATAGGATATACAGAGTAATTTCAATCTTCCTGAATTTATAAAGATTTGTTTTGTGTCCCAGGATTGACTATATTTTAGAGAAGCTTCCCTCTGCTGTGAGTAGAATTCATATTCTTTGGTGTTTGGATGGGATGCTCTGTAGATATCTGCTAAGTCCATTTGATTTATGATTTCATTTAACTCTGATGTTTCTCTGTTTATTTCTTGTCTAGATGACCTGTCTATTAGAAAAACTGGGCTATTGAAATCACCCATTGTTAATGGTCTGTTGCTAATCTGTCACTTTAAATCTGGTAGTATATTTTTTATAAAATTGGGTACACCAGAGTTTGGTGTGTATAGATTTAGGATACTAATGACTTTTCCATGAACTGTTCCATTGATTAGAATGAAGTGTCCCTCATTATCTATTATAAGTTTTAGTTTTAAGTCTATTTTGTCAGATACTAGGATAATGATACCTGTTTGCTTCCTCATCCTATTGGATAGGAGTATTTTTGTCCATCCTTTTACTCTAAGGCAGTGCCTGTCTTTAAAGTTAAGACATGTTAGCTTCAAACACATTTTGTTTCTTGATCTATTCAGTCACTGTGTGTCTTTTACTAGAGATGTGAAGCCATTGATATTTAAAGTTATGGATGAAATGTATGTGTGTGTCAGTGTGTGTGTGTGAGAGAGAGAGAGAGTGTGTGTGTGTTAATTGTGGTCACTGTGCCATTGATTTTTGGTATTGTTTGTGCTCTCAATGGTACTTTGTGTTTTAATAATTATAACTTTACATTTTTCCCATGGTCTCTTGGTTATATCATTCCTCTCTTCAGCCCAAAATATTGCTTCCTATTTATTCTTTAGATTTGGTTTGCTGGATGTAAAAAGGTTTAGGTTGTTTATATTGTGGGAAGTTTTTCTTCCTCCTTCAACTATGGCAGATAGTTTTGCTGGGTATATTAATCTACGATGACTGTCACTGTCTTTTAGGACTTGCAATGCACTATTCTAGGCTCTTCGGGCTTTCAAAGTTTCCATTGAGAAATCAGCCCTTATTCTGATGTATATTTTTCTCTTACATCTTTCTATGTACTTTCTTTTTTCTGTATACTTAGTGTTTTAACTGTTATCTGCCATGGGGTGTAGATGTATTTCTAAATGGTCTTATTAAATAAAAAACATGGAGCCAGATACAGGGATGAAAGCCTGAGAGAGATCAGGGAAATAAAGAAAGCCACAGCTAATCTTACCTCACCAACTGCAGCTTCCAAATGCAAGTTACTTCCTGTCTACCCACACCTATATACCTTACTGTTCTGCCATCTGATTTGCTCTCTCTGTCCAGCTACATCACTTCCTCTTCCTACCCAGCTCTGTCACTTCCTGTCTGTCTGTACAGACCTCAAGTCCTCCACAGTTAACTAGTGTTGTAATTTAAGGCATATGCCACCATACCTGGCTCTGTTTCCAGTGTGGCCTTGAACTCACAGAGATCCAAACAAATTCCTGCCTGCCAAGTGACAGGATTAAAGGTGTGTGCTACTGTTGCCTGACTTCTTTGTTTACTTGTAATGGCTGTTCCTATTCATCTGATCTCCAGGCAAGCTTCATTTATTAAAGCACAAATAAAATATCACCACATTTCAGCACAATTAAAATATCACCACCATGGGGATTTTCTATCTTTGGTCTTGTCTATTTGTTGTTCTGCATGCTTCTTGTATCTGTATGGTTTGGAAAGTTTTCTTCTATCAGCTTGTTGAAGATCTAGTCTGTGTCATTGACTTGGTATTAATTTCTCTCATCTTGCTTATAATTCAATGGTTTGGTCTTTGCATAGTGTCCCACATTTCCTATATGTCCTTCTCCTGTTTTATTTTTTTTTATTTTTCATATTCCTTGTTTATTTGGTCTAGAGCTTCTATTTTGATATTCTATCTTCTGCTTGACTCATTCTACTTGTAAGGCTTCCCTTTGAGTTTTCTAGTTGAGTTATTGGATTTTTCAACTCAATTTTCACTTCAGTTTGGGTCCTTTTCAATGTTTCTACCTCTATTGAGCTCTGTTTTCAAATCTTGGAACTGTTTTCATCATTTCTATCAGTTTTATGCTTGTGTTTGCTTGGGCACTCAGGCATTTATTCCCTTTAAGTTCTTTCTCTTTAATTCTATAATTTTATTGTGCTGTTCTTTGTGTCTTCTTTAAACTACTCGAGTTATTTAATAAGTGTTATGATTAAATTCTGTGTCCTCGGGCTCATCTAGGTAATTCTCATCGGTAAACATTTCTACAGGACTACAGGCTTTAAAGGGGAGATACTGGTTTGCTGTTTCATATTGTTTATTTTTTTGTGATGTAATCTGGACATGTGGGCTTCTTTTGTTAGTTTTGTGTATGATATGGACAAAAAAGGTTGGGGCAGAAGATAAGATGTTGGGAAAGACTGTTGTCCCTAGAGGCTGGAAATGGCTTAGGTAAAATAAAATCAAGTAGATACAGGGGACTTGGCTAGTGTGCAAGACATGTATTCTGGTTCAAGCTGGAGTGTGGGATATATCTTGGGAATAGGGAGGGTGTCTGGAGGGAAGGCTCAGGCATGGTTATATGGCTAGACTGTGAAGAAGAATGTTTTGGATCTGGCTGGGTGGAAAGTTTCATTAGTTATTTCTTATATACATTCACCCTATAATAGAGTTATTTTTGTATGTAAATAACACTGAAATAAACACATTAACAGACTTCAAAGATGACTCACCTCCAATTTAACTTTCTAAAATCACACAAGGAGGAGACACAAATTTTCCAGCTTCTAGCTCTAGAAGCATGACTTGCTCTTTCCTTGACTCATCACCTAGAAATGAAGCAGTGGAGAAGAACTGGCTACTCAGGAAGGTTATAAAACATTCTAAATTCAGAATAGACAGAATCACAGCTTCCTGTGCTCATCACGAATCTCTGTTGCTCCTTCTTTATACTTAAATGCTCCCCTTACAACTTGGGAGGAATAATATGAAGACACATCTTCCTTTGCTAATTCATGCCACTAAGGGTCATAGAAGTTTTTCAAGATGAGACCTGGCACAGGGAGTTACACTTTGATCTTAACTGTCCCAGAAAAGCCAAGTGTTCAAGGCTTGGTTCTCAGTGTGGCATTATTGGAAGATGGTGGAAAGTTCCAGAGAAGAGGCCTTGAGCAAGTTCTTCTGAAGGTGATTACGAGACTCCATTCTCTTCTTTCTTTCCCTTTCTCTCTCGCTTCCTGACAAGCAGATAAGTTGCTTTTGTCTACCACATACTCCCACTATGTACCCCTTCACCACAGGCCAAAAAGCAAGACCTTTCTCTTAATAAGCTGATTGTGTTAAGTATTTGTGAGAGTAGTGGAAAGCTGCCCAACACAGAGCAAAGCATGAAAGCATTTCTTGGGCTTCCACTTTAGTGTATTGTTTCCAAAAAGCCAGTCACCCAGCTCAGGCAAGCTGTATTTCAGTTAACTTCCTCCCTAATTTCAGGTCATCCTACTGTGTGGATTCCAAGATAGCAAAGGATGTCAGGCCTGGGAGAAATGCTGGTATTTTATTCAAGAAATAAAAACCACAGAAAGGCAGGCATTTGAACTGGTCTAAATCATGGATTTACCCACTGAATCATGAAAGGCCACTTTAATGAGTTCAACAGGTATTATATATCTCTTATATACTAGTGAGTGGTTTATATCCATACACTAAAATAATCTGAACATAATTTAGTTTTCTGTTAAAAGGCAAGAAAAAATATGAGTTAAGCCTGGGGCAGAAGGTCCTCTGCCTTCATGTTGTGGCTCTGGCTATATTTTCAACAGTATTGCTAAGCTCCTGGTAAATGAAAAATAGAAGTCAGGATTGTGGATATAAAACATGTAACTAGGATATAATGTTAGACTAGGAAGATGGGCAGGAAATGAGATCAGGGTGCTGGCATCTGAGTGAGAACAGCCATGTTGAAAATGCAAAGAATAGGGAATTCAGACCTGAAAAGGGCAAAGAGATAAGGCTACCTCTCTTCCCAACTTTCAATGAGTGAAATGACTGAGGATTCCAAACCTTCCCTTGACCGGGTAGATAACTCAGGTACAAAATCTTTCACTGAGACTTAGGGACTGCGACACTCACTTTCCAAGACTTGGGGGCTAAAATCTGTCCCTGTATTAAGTTTGCCATATAAATCAAATAGCTGTCCTCTTTACTTACTTTCTCTGGGTAAGTCAAAATTCTAAGCCAGGATTTCATACTCTCCTGCATAATACCTACCAAAGGCCATGTGTCACCATGCTTGTGTAACTCTAGAAATGTGTGTGCACATGTGTAGCTAGAGTTTTCCTGCCTGGCCCACAGTCAGGACAAATCTCTCTCACCTGCCAGTCCCACAGCCACTCAGACCCAACCAAGTAAACACAGAGACTTATATTGCTTACAAACTGTATGGCCATGGCAGGCTTCTTGCTAAGTGTTCTTACAGCTTAAATTAATCCATTTCTATAAATCTATACCTTGCCACGTGGCTCGTGGCTTACCAGCATCTTCACATGCTGTTTCTCATCGTGGCGGCTGGCAGTGTCTCTCTCTCAGCCTTCCACTTCCCAGCTTTATTCTCCTCCTTGTCCCACCTATACTTCCTCCTGCCTGACTACTGGCCAATCAGTGTTTTATTTACCAACCAATCAGAGCAACACATTTGCCATACTGAACATCCCACAGTACATGTATGCATGTGTACATTTGTCCAAAGATATTAAACAGATTAGCAATTATTGGCCCCCTGCTTTATTGTTTGCCTATTCTTCCTAGGCAATGGTAAAAAGGAATGAGAAAATACTAAGGATTTCCTTCCACCCTTCCCAGTCACCAGGAGAATGACCTTTTTTTTATTGTTCTTTTGCTTTTTACTCCCTGTTTCTTTAATTAATAGTAACACCACCAATAAGTAGAACAGAAAGGCACAGACATCAATGCTATTTACCACCTTGAGTGGAGTCAGCAGGTTGAGGAAAAAGACAATGACATCCAGGGAACTCCAACAGCAGCCTCTGTAGAGTTCTGCTGTTTATAACCCAAAAGATCTCCTACGACAATCCATTTGGGTTTTGCAGTTCATATTCAAGACCTTTGTCACAGAGTAGAGCTAATTAAACCAGGCTTGACTCCATTTTTTTATTATAATTTCCTCATTTGGGCATCATCTTTCAAATTATAATACCATTTTCATGAAGAAGGCCTCCCACTGATAGGCCAGCTAACAGTAGCAGGAGCTAGTATAGCCTTGATGAAAGTTTTTTTCTCACTCAGCATATCCCTTTAATGTCTCTCCCTTACTGCATTCTTGAGGTTGGTTCCACCCCTGTGGCTTTCCCTTCTTGTCATGTCTTCTCTACATCTGTTCTGTGTGGCTAACAAACATATTGGCTCTAGAATTTGTTGATTCTATTTCTTCTGATTTTTTATTCCTACCACCTCACTTCCTTCCCTCTCACACAATTATTTCCATTCTAAGAAATAATTTCCATTAAATCAAACCAGTATCTTGGTACACTATTAGAATTCTTCCATGTATCAAGCCTTTCCTTTGTGTATGTCAAAATGCTAAGTAATTTACATGTTTTCATTCTAATTAATCCTCATAACAATCATAGAGACCATTAACATCTCCATGTGGGAAAAAAGAAAACCAGAGCTCAGAAAGGCCCCTTTCCAGGCCAAGATGTCAAGAGACGGGAGCCTTGATATACATCCATATATGGAAATTAGCATGGAGGCTCCTCAGAAATCTAAATTAGCAGCAGTACCACTTCTGAATATATATAAAAATAATCAGAAATGGTATCAGAAAGCCGACTGGATGGTTCAGCAGACAAAAGTCCCTGCCACCAAACCTAATGACCTGAGTTCAATCCCTGGGACCTACATAGTAGAAGAAGAGAACAGTTGTCTTTTGACCCCTCATGCATGCCATGGTATACATGTGTACATGTTCACACATGCACACACAAACAAAAAGGTAAATAAAGATAAAAATTCAAAATAAAGGGAAATATTTTAAAGAACTACTTGGCTCCCATGTCCACTATTACATTATTCAAAATAGTAATATTAGATATTTTGTTATAAACAATCTACATATCCAGTGTATAGATGGATCAAAAAGTCTCACACAAATACATTCCCAACCTCGTCTCTCTCTCTCAGATTTTTAAAAGGAGGAAATCTAGTGGTTTGCAATAACATGGTAGGTACAGTGAGAAGATATTATGCTAAGTGAAATAAGCCTGGCACAGAAAGGCAAATACTTTATAATCTTACTTGTGTGGAATCTAAAATGTCAAATACACAGAAGTAGGAAATAGAACATGGCTGCCAGACATTAGGAGAATATAGAAATTGAATTAATCATGGTCAAATATATATAAACTTTCAGTTAAGCAAGGTTTGTTAAGGAGATAGTGTTCATAACTAGGATCATCTTAAATACTAATTTGATAAGAGAATTAATCTTAGCAAATTCCTTACCACACTGAAAATATTATAATAATAAATTTTGGGAGATGATGCATATGCTAATAAACTTGCTGGCAATGGTTTCACAGCTGTCCCTCTAAACTCATGAAGTCATAACTATTAGATATGCACAGTTCTTCATAAACCAACCAAACTCAACAAAGGTAGAGGGAGAAGAGAGAAAGAAAGATCACTTTCCAACTTTGGCCTGAATATAAGTCCAGAGTTCTTAACCATCTCTCTGTTCTAATATGTCATAGTCCTTCACTTGCTATTAATTCTTATGGTCTGTGTTCCCTTCCCCAGAACCTCTTCTAAAATACAAAGATGTTCACAGGAGAAATGGGCTTAGTGTAAATCAATAGTTCAGGTGTTTCCTCAGAGCAGAACTGCAAAAAAAGGGACAAGCATAGTGTTATGGTTTGAACATGAATTGTCCACCATAGGCTCATTCATATATTTGAATACTTGGTGGTGCTGTTTCAGAAGACTGTGAAACCTTTAGGGAATGGAACCTCGCTGGAGAAAGTGGGTCACTGGAGACAAGCATTGAGGTTTTATAGCCAGGACCCACCTCCTATTGGTTCTCTGCTTCCTGCTCTACTAAGATGTGGTGGAGTAGGAGTTTCAGGTGTATGATCTTTTAACCATGGAGCCAACTTCTATCAAGATACCTTCATGACCTTATGCACTGCATACATTGAAACTGTGAGCTGAAATAAACCTTCCTCCCTGAAGTTGCTTCTTATTTGATCGGAGACACAAGAAAACACATAACCCTGTGGAGAAGAGCCAAAGCCCTAAAATAAAGAAAACTTTCCAAAGAAGAAACAAGACAAATGCTTCCTCTGTCATGTCAGCCTTGGTCAGTCCCATTTCTAGCATAAAATGATGTTGTCATACTATATAAAGGAACATTTTACTTATTGAAAGAAAATTCATCATTAATTCCAGGCATGGGTACCTACCTAATCCCATTCTAATAAGCCACAAAAAGCTGAAATGTTTACACAAAATACTATAGTTGATCAGTTCCAAGTGGCCAACAGAAAGTTGTATCGCTAATAAGCATTTTTAATTATATTTACTTTTATTTATGTGTGTTTGCCCTTGTCTGAAGTGCACACTATCCATGCGATGTCCACAGAGGCCAGAAGTGGGTGTCATATGTCCTGGCAAGTCACCAGATATGCATGCTCAGATCTGAACTCAGGTCATCTAGAAGGGTAGCACATGCCCTTAGCCACTGAAGCGGCTCTCCAGAACCTCTAATAAACATATTTTAAAGGAAGAAGCAGCCAAGACTTTCAGTTGGATCGAGAGTGGGCTGCTTTTCTCCTCACTGAAATTACACATCATTTTTTATTCAGAAAACTTCTGTAACTGCTGTAACTGCCAAAGACTTTAACAATAAGATTATTTGCCTTTCAGAACTGACAAATATAGCTACATGAAAAATCCCATCCATTAGGGCTGAGTGCTGCTAATTCAACCCAAATCTTTTAGAAAATACATGCAGTGTTTTGCTTCATGAGTTTAAAAAGAGGGAGAAAACATTCCTAAGTCTTTCCCCCTCCACTTCTAAAATCAGTTTATTTTGTACAGCATTTCAAGAGCCACATTTCGCTAAATTATTCCTAAATGTAGCACTAAAAAATACCAGATATTCAAGGGCTCAGGAAATAACTGCTTTCTTTCTTATTCTGAAACAAAATCCATGAATACTGAACATATCACTAGTGTTTGAACTTAAGTCATTGAAACCAAAAAAAAGGAAGTCAGACATACAAATTGGCCAGGTCAAGGCAATTCAATCTTTAACAACACAATCATGTAAAAAAATCATGTAAAATATTTCTTACATAGATATAATACTGTTGGACAAGTTATCCCACCTTAAAAAAAAGTCAGAATAGTACTTGTTTAAATAGCTTTTTTAAGTTTAATTTTTTAATTAGCATATACAGTATTAGGTTTCATTATGACATCTTCAAAGTTTGTTTTTCTTGATTCTCCTCCTCACTTTGCCTTACCCTCTTGAATTTCTCTCCCTTGTAGCCTTTCTCCACTTGATAGCCTCATTCCACACTCACGTCACATGTGCCTCACTAATTTCCAACTCCTTCCCAAACTTCTCCTTTCCCCCTCCCATGGCCTCCTTTCTAGTTTCAAAGCTTATAGTCACACTTATCCCCTCTTACACATATGATATAAACATTTAAGCTATGAGTCACATAGAGACACACAATTTTTGTCTTCAGAATCCCAGTTATCTCCTTAATCTAATATTCTATACATCCATCAGTCTCCTCAATACTTCATTATTTTGTTTTGTTCAACTATAAAAAGTATTTCTCAATATGTCTACAATGCTTTGAAAAAGGAAGCAAAATTAAAATGATGCATGATGATGTTTGAAGATGTTGCCCAAACATACGGGAATTCTTTGCCATGAAATGCAAAGTAAAGCTTACTTCTATTAAAATATCCAATCTATAAGATGTGCCTATTTTGTTATATTCTAGACTGCAACACATCTTACAATCATAGCTTCATCTAGCCCAAAGCAACTTTTGAAAAAAAAATATACTCCTTAAATCTGTAATGTATTCTATTACCATTTTATATAAGAGTCTTGCTTTATTTAAGTCTCAGCTGCAATAAAACATGGTTGAAAAGTATAAACAGAGAAGAGAAGGTGTTTGTTTGTTTTTTACTTCACAGAAAGCCAGGTATGGTGGACTTGGAAAATGGCTCAGAAGATAAAAGCACTTGCCATGCAAGACTAACATTTGAGTTCAGACCATGGGAAATCTACATAAAAAGGTCAGATGTAATAGTGCACATCTGTAATCCCAGCACTCCTGCAGTGAAATAGGAGGCAGAGACAGGGCAATTGCCTGGAAACTTACATGCATGCTAGGCTGGAGAATGTGGTGAGATGGCAGAAATGATAGACACTCTGCCTCAAAACAAAGTAGAGAGCAAGAGCCCATTCCTGAAAAGTTGTTCCCTGACCTATACACACATCATGGCACATCCAAGCCCCTATGCTCCCACTCAGGCATAAATCATAATCAAACACATACAAACACACACTTGCATATACACACACATACACATGGGTACATACACACAGAGAGAGACATACATACATGTGCACCAGACATTAGGGCTCATGCCCACAATCCCAACACTCAGGAGGCTTGCCACAAACTCAACAGCTACATAGTGAGTTTCAAGACAGCCTGGGCTATCGAGTGAAACTCCCAGTTTAAAAGAAAAAAGAAAAGAAAAGGTACAAACGATAAATAATGGCTCATGTTTATGAAATAGTCACTCTGTCCTTAGTTGTTTAGACACTAAGTCTTTTATTTCCCACAATGACTTAACAATGTAGTTATGAGCCAAATCACAGAGGGCTAAGTAACTTTCACGTCATCATATAACTAATAAATGGACATAGTAATTACAAGGAAAGATGAGCAACTGTTTACAATGAATCAAACTATACTTGCCATTAGAGAAGATAACTATATTTGCTTCTTGATTTGTCTTTTCCCTTCCCTTCTCCCCTCCTAATACTCTTCTCCCCTCCTTCCAACTCCACTTGATGCCTCTTTTAACATAGACTCTATCTCTGCAGAACTATGACGTCATTATGTTCTTATTAGGAGTGACTTACTTGCCATTGCCATATGTAAAAAAAGGAGTGAGAGCTGGCTGATGTGTTGTTCTTATTTTTTAGAATTCCAATGGGTGAGACGCCTTTATTAAATAAGAAGTGCTCCTTCAAAAGCTTGAGTCTCTGGGCTGGAGAGGTGGCTCAGCAGTTAGGAGTGCTTGCTGCTTATGCAGAGGACTGTACAGTTTGGTCTCAGCACCCATGTCAGGTAACTCACAACCACATGTAACTCCAGCTCCAGGGAATCAGTGCCATCTTCTGGCTTCCACAGGCACCAGCACACATCACACACACACACACACACACACACACACACACACACACACACACACACACACAGAGAGAGAGAGAGAGAGAGAGAGAGAGAGCACTAATATTTTGAAAAATTTAAAGCTTAAGGCTAGTTATCTAAATGATGGTCATTATTCTTAAACCTAACCTTTCACGAGCTACTGAGAGAATTAGTTTTAGTTGGGTTCGTGAGAAAGGGAAAAGCAAAAACTTTCATCAAGAAAAAGAAATGAAAGGTGAGTTTGCAAGTATGAGTCTGAGAGAAGATGTCAGGGGAGAGTCTTAAAAACAGATCAGTAGGAAGGCTTTGGATTATAGCATTGTATTGACAGAAAGATGAAGGATACAAGAAAGGCCATAGTGAAGGTAATGAAGTTAATTATGCTGTAATTAGATCACATCCTTTGATGAGAGCTGGATTTCTCCAGGCAGATATGAGCAAGTCAGCAGTAATATCTAAATTTTCTATCCTTCTCTTTTCTAAGATTGTTGTAGTTCAATTGTGCTGTTTTAAAAAATATCTACCATGGTTTGGGTCACTTATAAAGAACATATATTTATTTCCCATAGCTCTAGAGGCAAGGAAACCCAAGATCACAGTGCCAGTCATTTGTTCTATGACAACCAAGGCCTCTAGTCCCAAGATGATGCTTGTTGCTGTCTTCTCCATGGCTACAGAGCACTGTGTCCTCACAGAAGAGGGATGAAAAAGCAAGAGGTAACTCCTTTAGCCCCAAGCCCCTTTGCGAGACTGCTAATCCCACTTCCTAGAAGAGAACTCTTACAACATAATCACCTCAACATTAATTTTGGAAAGAGTACCATCTTTCAAATCATTTTATGTTCCATGAATATCTTGGAGTTCTGAATATAAAAGTAGCTTGCCCTGGTTACAAGCATTGCCTTGTACACTGTTCAGATACATAAGAAAACCCGAGTCTCACTTTAAGCCAATATAACCTTCCTTCATTTCATCAAATTTGGCAGTCTCTGCACAGGCAATCTAAATCTTTTTTTTTTTTCACTTATTTTTTTTATTTTATAACTTAATTTAATTTTACATATCAGCCACAGATTCCCCTGTCCTCCCTCCTCCCACTCCCCCACCCTCACTCTCCCCCCAGCCCACCCCCCATTCCTATCTCCTCCAGGGCAAGGACTCCCCTGGGGATTCAGCTCAGCCTGGTAGATTCAGTCCAGGCAGGTCCATTCTCCTCCTCTCAGGCTGAGCAAAGTGTCCCTGCATAGTCCTCAGGTTCCAAACAGCCAGCTCATGCACTAAGGACAGGTCCAGGTCCCACTGCTTGGGGGCCTCCCAAACAGTTCAAGCTAATCAACTGTCTTACTTATCCAGAGGGCCTGATCCAGTTGGGGGCTCCTCAGCTATTGGCTCATAGTTCATGTGTTTCCACTAGTTTGGCTATTTGTCCCTGTGCTTTTTCCAATTATGGTCTCAACAGTTCTTGCTCACACCATCCCTCCTCTTTCTCGCCAACTGGACTCCCGGAACTCCACCTGGGGCCTGGCCGTGGATCTCTGCATCTGCTTCCATCAGTCACTGGATGAGAGTTCTACCATGACAATTAGGGTGTTTGGCCATCTGATCACCAGAGTAGGTCATTTCGGACTTTCTCTCGACCATTGCCAGTAGTCTATTGTTGGGGTATCTTTGTGGATTTCTGGGGACCTCTCTAGCACTTTGCTTCTTCCTATTCCCATGGGGTCTTCAGGGAGCAGGAGATCCCAGCTGGATCAAGCAATCTAAATCTTTTGAGGACCTGGTGGAGAGGCAGAAACACAACTTGAAACTGACTGAAATGAGCTGTCACTGGCTGGCCAAAACAAACTTGACCATACTAATGACTCTTTATCTCCTAGGCCTTAGCTAAGAAAGCATCCCCTCCAAGTGCTCTTCTATCATTCTTGAGTGAAGCCCTACCTTCCTTTGCCATGAGAATCCAAGTTTTCCTACTCCGCTATAATCTATTCATAACTATCTGCATTGTAATTTCATGTTGTCTCATTTATCTCCCTAGCAGACAGAAAGCTAGGTAAGGAAAAGGCTATATTTTACATAATTCTTACTCATTTTCAGCATTGAACATAGTGATTCATGCATGCTAGTCAAGAGATATTCATAGGATGAAATGGGATAGAACAACATAAAAAGACCAGGAATGCAGCAGTACGATATACTCCTCTGACTACCTCTTTTTGCAATTTTATTCCCCAAAATTGAACCTCCTTACCCATGAAGATTAACTTTGGTAAAGTACTTTCAGCACATCAGCTCATTATTATGAAGTCTGCTATCAGACCAGAAACAATGATACAACCAACCACAAAACACAGAAAGCAAGTTCAGAAACAAACTCACTCCTGTTAGAGATGGCTGCCTGGGAGTATGACTGCGATAATAAAAAGCTCATGGTTTATTCAGGGAATCAGGAAGTCACTTCCTTTACCTCAAAAGTATGTCTCAGAGATGTTGCTACTGTTTACAAGTGCATGCCACTTAGCACACTACTTTTCACCTTCCCCAAAGTATACCATCAGCTTGTGGTGAATCTTATAAATATTATGTGGTATTTGTATAACTTAAGGGGTATCTTGCCATTGCAGGAGCATTTAGCTATTCAGAGCACAGAATTTAAAAAAAAAAAAGGAATGAAGTGGTTTGAATGTTGGTCCCAGCACTAACTACATTTTTGTCTCTTAAGTGTTGTACCCCAGTTTTTTATAAGATGGCAGGTGCTGGGGATATAGTTCAGTTTGGAAAGTGACATGAGGCCCTGAGTTCAGTCCCAAGTCATTATTATGTATTGCTTTCTTCTGGTTGGACATGACCATGACCTTCTTGAATCAGAGCAGCTAACATTATTCAAAGGAGACTGTCAAAGGATTGAGGTAGGCTCCCAAGACATCACAGGATCCTCATGAGATTTTCCACTTTTATTGAAAATAGATTCTTCTTCCGACAGCTGTGGAACCTGCATGGGACCAGACTAAGCAAGCCCTCTGCATGTGGGAGACAGTTGTGTAGCTTGGTCTGTTTGGGGGGCACCTCGCAGTGGGATCAGGATCTATCCTTGGTGCATGAGCTGGTTTTCTGGAGCCCACTATCTATGGTGGGACTCCTTGCTCAGCCTGGATTAGGGGGGCGTTGGTCCTGCCTCAACTAAATGTATCAGGCTTTGCTGACTCCTCATGGGAGCCCTTACTCTTCTGGAGAAGGAGAGGAGGGGTGGGGGGGGGAGGCTGGGAGAGAGCAGGAGGAGGGATGAGTGGGGACTCTATGGTTGGTATGTAAAAATTAATTTTAAAAATTCTTAAATTAAAAAAAAGGAAAAAAAATTAGATTCTTCTCTCATACAATACATCCTGATTACAGTTTCCCCTCCCTCTACTCCTTCCAGCTGTCCCCACCTCCCCTCTCCCCAGATCCACTCTTCCCCCTCCATTTCCTCTTCAGAAAAGAGCAGGCCTCCTAGAGACAACAGACAAAACAAGATATAGTAAGACAAGGCAGAAACCCTCATATCAAGGCTAGACAAAGCAGCCCAATGGGAGGAAAAGAGTCCTCAGAGCAGGCAAAAGAATCAGAGACACACCCGCTCCCACTGTTAGGAGTCTCACAGAAACATAACATATATGCAGAGGACCTGGGGCAGAGTCATATAGGCCCTATGCTTGCCACTTCAGTCTCTGTGAGTCCATGTGAGCCCTTCTTAGTTTATTCAGTGGGCCATGTTCTCCTGATGTCCTCCATCTCCTCGGACTCCTACAATCTTTCCTTGCCTCTCTTCCACAAGGTTCCCTGGTCTCCAAGCGGAAGGGATTTGATGGAGACCTCCAATTTAGACTCCTTCTCCACAAAATATCTGGCTGTGGGTCTCTGCATATGCTCCCATCTACTGCCAGAGGAAGTCTCTCTGATGACAAATGGACAAAGCATTGATCTGTGAGTACAGCAGAATATCATCAGTGAGATCCCTTCACTTTCTAAGGCAATATAATAGGTAAACAATTCACGGGGTTGAAATTCTTCAACACCCAATGAAGCAGCTACACTACACCCAGTGGTGTAGCTGCTCATACAGTGTGCAGGGGTCTGGGAGTTGGATTAACTGTCTCTCTTCTATTTCTTTTTCCATCACCAGGGAGCCATACTGCTATAGCCATGTTTGGCTTAGCTTATTTTCTCTACGTTGCTCATATTTTTTTCTCTGTACTTTTTAGGTGTAATTTTAACTACTTTGTGGATTGAAAAAACTCTTCATCTTCTTTGTTATAAGGTCTATTTTCTCTCTCTCTCTCTCTCTCTCTCTCTCTCTCTCTCTCTCTCTCTCTCTCTCTCTCTCTCTCTGTGTGTGTGTGTGTGTGTGTGTGTGTGTGTGTGTGTGTGTGTGTTTATTCACTGTGTCACATGCAGGAAATTTCTAGTCTGCTTTCTTACCCAGAACCTACGTCTTTGCTGGGGAGTGACCCAGACTGCCTTCTTCGTCTACTTCTCCTTACCATTCTACTTCTAGTACATTCTTCCTCTTCTTCACTTTTCCTGCACGATTGTATGCTGGAGGATGCTCCCTCATAGGTCTTCATAATATTGTAACTCCTTTTTGTTGACTAAGAGAGGTTTTCAATCATAATTCTTTCCATCACAAGATTCAGCAGAAGCCTTTTTTACTACTGAACCTGCTTCAAGCATGCATGCCAGCCTTAATCTAAAGACCAGGTTTCTACCTTCACACCCTAATTTCATTACAGAACCTCAGCCTGGGTAATGTTCCCAGTCCTTTGCTTCCAACTTCTGACTGACCTACAGGTCAGCAGGCTTAGAAACAAAACAGTACAATATCAACACAGGAAAACCCACCTGAGCAGTCAGGAGTCACTCAGCAGCCTCTGTGGCCTTGAATCATTGGTGTGGTTGGTTTAGATTATTGTTCTTTCACAATTTCTGGACTCTTCTAGCACACAGGAACCCACAAACCTCAAATGCAGTTGCAGGTTTTGGTGAGACAATGAGTCTTCTGGAGGTAGGTTAACAGTGAGAAGAATCATCCCCTTTTGTCATTCTGTGTGACAAAGGGTAGTGGCTGGGTATAATTCTGAGAGGAAAGTCACTGCTCAAAGCTAAGCCATACTTGAGTACTATGAAGAGAAAACAACTACAAGCCAGAGAACTGAATTTTAAACTGCCATAGACCTATAGTGTGAAGCAGCCCTGTGTGGCACAGTTCTGGAGAGGGAAAAGTACAAAGAGCAGGGGGGCCTCAAGCAAGGAAACAGGGAAGATGAGTCCCTCTCTCAGTGGCTGGAGCAGATCTCATAAATGAGAATAATCCTGGAGTGCAGTAGCTATGAAACTGAAGTCAACAGATGGACGGACCCCTGGAACCACCTGTTTGTCATTTACTACTATGGAACAAGACAAGTCTGAAGGTCCAACAGTCTACCTAATAACATGTAGTGAGTAATATTCAGGAGGTCTTGAAAATAGGAAGGTAAGTGTTCACCTGTAAGATCTCATAACTTTAGTTATTCTTTGTATTCCCAAAGCATTCAGAACATACCCCAGGACTAGGATATTTGCCACTCCTGAGGGAATGACAGTGGAACACCCTGAAGGTGAGAGATGCTTCCCAGACCACAGACCACAAGGCTAAGTGTGGCTAACAGAGGCCCATTGCATGCAAAAAGAAAGCTACTAAAATAAAGATGTCTCCAGAAGATGTCAGATGGGTGTCCAATATAGAACCTTGTAGTCAGAAGATTTCCTATGTCCCGGCCTGCCGACAGTTGGGACAAATCTCTCCCACTCTCATCCCCCAAGTAAACACACAGAGGTTTATATTAATTATAACTGAAAGGCCATGGCTCAAGCCTTTTGCTAGCTAGCTCTTATATCTTAAATTAGTCCATAACTATTAATCTATGCCACATATTCCATGGCTTTACCTGCGTCCCATTACATGTTGCTCCTTGGGTGGCTCGCTGGCATCTCCCCCACTTTCTTACTGTCCCTCTCTTTGAATTTCCTGCCTGCCTCTAAGCTGCCTTGCCATAGGCCAAGTGACTTTATTTATCAACCAATCAGAGCAACACATATTCGCAGCATACAGAAAGACATTCCCCCATCAGAACCAAGCAACAGCATGAATCATAGGAAAGATAGGAGTCATCAAATACAACAGACTTCCTCTCCTACATGCATATCTCCAGCAGTCTCCAATTTTTGAAAACCCAGAAAGAACTGCTGCAACATTTTATTTTTTTGTATTTGGGTAATAGGGAAGAGACTTGTTCTTTCTTCCCTTTTTTATTTTTAAGAAAGAAATTAAAGAAGACACTAGAAGATGGAAAGAACACCCATGCATACAGACTTGCAGAATTGATGTAGTTGAAGTGGTTATTATATCAAAAATGATCTTCATATTAATATACTTCTAATAAAAATTCTAATGACATTCTTCACAGAACTGAAAAAATCATAAAATTCATTTAGAAGTACAAAAGACCCAGAATAGCCAAAGCAATCGCAAATAAAAATGTAAGTATGAGAATTATCAGAATACCTCCTCTCAAATTATATATAGAGCCATAGTAATAAGGGTGCCATGGTTCTCGTACACAAAGAAACATATAGACTAATGGAATAGGATGATGCACCAAGAAATAAATATAGTCTCCTAACTTTCAACAAAGTTTTTAAAAATATACATTTTTAAAATGAGTAACACAACATGTTTAACAAATGGTGTTAAGAAAACCAGATGAACACATGTCAAAAAATGAAATTAGATACATATTTTTACTCTGTACCAAAATCTATTCAAAATGGATCAAACACCTTACTATAAGACTTTAAACTTTAGAAACTGCTAGAGAACAACATAAGGAAAACACTTCAAGACACATGCATGGCAAGGACTTTCTGGAAATGAATCCAACAACACAAAAATAATCCCCAAATTTGACAAGTATGATTATATAAAATTTAAAATCTGCTGCACATCAAAGGAAACAATTAAAAAGAGTGAAGAAACAGGATGTGAAATGGGAAGAAAATCCTGGCCAACTATACATCAGACGGAGATTGCTATCAAGATATATTTAAAAAAAACTGCAAAGATTAAACCCCCAGAATCAAATCATCTACTCAGTAGATGGGTTGATGAGTTAAACAGACAGTTCTCAAAATAAGAAATGCAAATGTACATAAATATTTGGAAAGCACTCAGAATCATTAGAGAGTCTGGAATGCAAATTAACATTCTTTTGAGAGCCCACCTTACCCCAGTCAGAATGGCTAGCATCAAAAAACAACAAATGCTGCAGTGGATGTAGAAGATTATCATTCATTACCAGTAGGAATATAAGCTGGTGCAGCCACTATGGGAGATGTTATGGCTGTTTCTTGAAAAACTCAAAATAGAAGTGCCATATGGCCCAGCTCTACCACTCCTTGGTCTATACCCAAAAGGTTCTAAGTCAGCAAACTGCAGAGATACTTGCACATCTATTGCTGCACTATTCACAAGAGCTTGTAAATGGAGTCAACCTAGAGTCCAGCAACAGATACATGGAAAAATATATATGGTAAATATGCACAATGGAATTGTATTCAGCCATAAAGTAAAATGAAAGCATGGTATTTGCAGGAAAATGGGTAAATGAATGGAACTGGAAAATTGATAAGCAAAACAAATCAGACTCAGAATGAAAATTTCCACATTTTCTCACATGTGCAATCAGTGTGTGTGTGTGTGTGTGTGTGTGTGTGTGTGTGTGTGTGTGTGTGTGTAATCATCATGAAACTAGAAAGGAAATCATGAGAGAGGAAAACAGATAACAAGAGGGAATAAAAGAGAGTAATGGAATACATGTGACATGAAACAGAAGGGAAAAGTATCTGAGGGAAGGAAGGAGACAAGGAAGGAACATAGAGGAAGACAGAATAAAGCAAAGTATAATGACACGTGAGAAAATGCCATAAAGAACTCATTATTTTGTATGCTACCTTAAAAAATAACTTTAGAAAGTATTGAAAAGATAATAGTAGGTCTTAAAATTTTTAAGCAATATGAGATTTGGTGAATAGAGAGTTCTAGGGGGGAAACTGACAAAAAGGCCAAAGGACATGCTCATGAACTTCTGGGAGCCCTTAAAGCATGCTAACAGTTCACCAGAGGCTTGAGTGATAAGAAAATGCAGTAGATTCCTTCACACCTCTGTTGAAGAGGGAGATCCTGTGAGGTGGGAACCTCATCAGTTACTCTTCTAGCAAAGAATTTAAGGTTTCCTGCTGGTGTGTCTATACAGGACTGTTAGAGGTCCCAAGGGGAGCTATGGATTTTTTTTTTCCATTTTGGTCTGTTAGCATACAGAGCCCCTAGGTTTTGGATGATAGAATCAAGTGTATCTTAATTCAAAGAAACTCATGAAAGTAACAGGATGAAGGATAGCAGGGTAGATATGCAGGTAGAGTATGTCAATTGAAAAAAAACCAGTAAGCTTGTCCTAGGGGCAGCCAATTACCCACCCCACTCCACCCCTCAAAAGTATACTGTATGGTGATATTTTATTTGTACTGAAATGTGATTTTATTTGTATGTTAATAAATAAAGTTGCCTGGGGGTCAGAGCTAATAGCAAGCCATAGCAGAGCCTGGCGTTGGTGGCACATGCCTTTAATCCCAGGTCTTGGGAGGCAGAGCTAGGTGGATCTCTGTGTGTTCAAGGATACAGCCAGCATGGAGACACATGCCTTTAATCTCCATACCAACCATAGAAGACCTGGAGGTCTGTACAGACGGGCAGTGACGAATAGGTCATGTGGTTGGGATTACAACCAATGAGAAGGCAGAACAGAAAGTCTATATAAAGACAAACACACAGGAAGTAGGTCTCTTGGCTGAAGAGGATAGCTGCAGCAGAAAGGGTAAGGTTCTTAGCTCTGACCTCTTGGCTTTCATCTTTGCATTGGCTCTGTGTTTCTTATTTAATAAGATGGTTACTTCTACAATACTGTATACATATCTCCCCTTCAAAAAGTGTGCTGGCAGTGGAGAGTATAGTGCTGGGACACACATGTTATAGCACTGTTGGAGTTTTGTTCCAAGGCATAAACTGTTGAGGCATTCATGCATGGTTGACCAAAATACAAATCACTAATGGTGAAATATTATTCACTCAGCTGAAAGCCTTCTCTACTGCCAGATGTGACCAGATAGCTTATGGAAAATAATCTGGAGAGCTAGATGAGGTGCTGTCCCCAAAGTTCACATCACAGTACCAATGAACTGTTGATATAAGTGCTTGGTTGTTTTCATGCTGTATTAGGCCTTGTTACCTTTTTTTTCTGTATTCTCTTGACTTCCGAGTCCCAATACCAATTATCACTTGCTTGGAGTGATAGCTGTAGTGCATCAGTGATTCTGCCCACCATCTATAATAAGGTTTCATTATGTGGATGATAAGCATCTTAAAGATTTGAGTGGCATCTAGAAGAACAGCAAATACAGTGGTGGAGAGGTTAAATGCAGAAGACCCATGTGTAGGTAGAAGCTGTAAATTTGTTCAGTGAAAATTCCTGTGACAGTCGTAGATGACCTTCTTGACCAGTAAGTCCCTTGAAACTCCCATACAGTACAAACTGCTGAGATTGCTGCTGGTTGAATGCCACCATTGGTCTCTTTTGCTGAGAATACCACATAGTCTGGAGAAATCAGGCTAGGACTAAGCTTAAGCCGCCTTCCAAATACCTGGCATTCCTAGTGGAGGAAGATGCAATACAGGCTGCTGGTGGAGAGTGGTTGCCAATGGTCTTGCTCAGCTATGAACCCTGGATATCATGGTATAAACATGCCAGGAAAAATGTGCCTGGTTCTGCAATAATCACATGACTTTTGCAGATACAACCAACTATTTTCCCCACTGGATTTAAGGCAAGCTGAGTCATGGTTAGTGCTATAAACCCAACCAATGGGAAATAGACACCATAATAGGGGCACTGAAATGTCTATATAGTTGGCACAAATTAAAACACTTGCATTTACACTTGTAGATTGCAGTGGTGGTTTGAAAGAAAATGGCCCTCAAAGAGAGTGGCACTAATAGGAGGTGTGGTCTTTTTAGGGGAAATGTGTCACCCTAGGGGTGGGTTTTCAGGTCTCTTGCTCAACCTTCCCTCAGTGTGACTTTTCAGTCAACTTCCTGTTGCCTGTAAGATGTCAAATTCTCAGCTATTCCTCCAGTACTATGTCTGCCTGCATGCCACCATGCTGCCTGCCATGATGATAATGGACTGAACATCTGAAACTCTAAGCAAGCCACCGCCAGTTAAATGTTTTCTTTATAAGAGTTGCTGTGGTCATGGTGTCTCTTCACAGCAATAAAAACCCTAAAAAGACAGAAGTTGGTACCAAGGACTAGAGTATTGCTGTGATAGGCCTGACTGTGCTTTTGTTTGAAGGAATATGGACTTTGGGACTGTGGATGGGACTATGGATTAGAAAAGCAGTTGAATGTGTTAAGTGCTGATTAATGGGCCATACTATTGGGAGCATGGAAGATAGTGGTATTAAATATGATTTGATAAACTATGGGAAGCTGACTCAAGAAGTTTCAGAGGAGAAGGATTTTAGTATGTTGCCTAGAGATGATGTTTGTGATATTTTGGTAAAGAAAGTGGCTGCCTTTTGCCCTTGTCCTAAGAGTCTACCTGAAGCTAAAGTAAAAAGTTTTGGACTGATTCCATTGGCAGAAATCTCAAAAGAGCCTAGTACAGACTCTGTCCTGTGGTGTTTAGTGGTAACTCTAATGAAGATTTATAATGAAAAGGAGCAAGCTGAGCAGGGTAAATTACAAAATGAAAGTTTTGAGGAAAAATAGAGCATCAGGAAGTGGAATAAAGCTAAATTCTGTGTTCAAAGAGATAAAT
This sequence comes from Peromyscus californicus insignis, assembly GCF_007827085.1. NCBI lineage: Eukaryota > Metazoa > Chordata > Mammalia > Rodentia > Cricetidae > Peromyscus > Peromyscus californicus. The sequence continues at coordinate 123,758,410 of NW_026294584.1, read as the reverse complement.
GAATTAAGAAATGAAATAAAGGGAGTGGTGACAACAGGTCAAGATCCCATCCAGCTAAGTTTCCAACTTGTGGAAAGAAACTAAAGGAAAATTTAGAACTGAATGTGGTGGGGCACACCTTTAATCCCAGCACTGGGAAGACAAAGTTGAGGTCAGCCTGGTCTACAGAGCAAGTTTCAGGATAGCCAAGCATAGGTAGTGAAAGACAGAAAGCTGCTGAAAATATAATTGAATGAGGGGGCCATGTTCCAACCCTGGCCAGCAGCAGAACTTGGCAGCTTCAGCTACATGGGCTCTGGCTTCAGTGTTAAGAACAGAAGAAATGGGTTATAGAATTTGCCTCCACAATTCAAGAAAGCTGCTGAGGCCAGGCATGTGTCAGGGATGTCCTTGAACGGAGGCCTAATAGAGAAGCCATTGCATGAAGCTGTGAAGTTGAAGCCTGGATTGTCTTGGAAAAACCAAGATGTTAGAGATGTCAGAGTCTTGGGATACCTGCCAAGGAGAACTGCTAAAAGGGAGTGGAGCCAGCCCAAGAGAAAGAAGTGTGTTGCACTCAACAAAGTGGTACAGAGTTGGAGATCCGAAGAGTGTTTTGACATCAGACCTGGAGGTGCAGAGTCTGCAGTTAGCCCAGCTGATTTTCAGTCTCATTTTGGTCCAGTATTTCCTCACTACACTCCCTTCCCTGTGTTTTGGAATGGTTTTATATATATAATCTGTGCCATTATATGTTGGAAGTATAAGATATGCTTTTTTATTTTGATTTTTACAGGTTTCCATGAGTCTCAGAAAAGATTCAGAATTGTTTGAAACAAGTTTGATACTGTTATAGACTATGGAGACTTTTGCAGTTGAATTGAATGCAATTTTTGCTTTATGATGTGACTTTAAGCCTTTAGGGGCCAGGGAGTACAATGTGGTACTTTGAAAGAAAATGGTCCCCAAAGGGAGTGGCACTATTAGGAGGTATGGCCTTGTTGGAGAAAATGTGTCACTGTTGGGGCAGGTTTTGAGATCTCTTTTGTTCAAGCTTCCCTCAATTGGACTATTGGTGAAATTATTAAGGCCACTCCACGTAGTTAAAAGGAGATTTATTTAATGGCGTAACTTACAAATTAAGGAATAGGTAGGTCGCGGAGTCTGGGGAAGGTGTATCACAGTCCAGCGGTGTTCTCTGGAGCTCTGCTCAGTCCACCTCTCCAGTCCAGGGTCCCGCAACAGAGAGAGCACCCGCCGATCCAGATCTCGGGTCCCCCGGCGCCTCCCTTGGCCCCGCCTTGTAGGCGTGACAGTTGCCGAAGTCTCAATGGGGGTTGGAACTTCCAGATCAAAGCTGGAATGGCTACCCACTACATCTCCCCCTTTTTGTCTAAATAAGAAAGTTCTAACCTAATACAAGACTATATGCAAAGGAATGGTTATCAAATATTGTCCAGGAATAATGAGGGATAATGACCTAGATAAGATGGAAGTACAACCAATGCAAACAATATCAAGCAAGAAACACATACTAAAGTCCAGAGAAGTATAGAGCATAGGTAAATGGCATGTTACAAAGATCCTTCCAAAAGGTGTCCTATCCTAAAGAACCTGAATCTAATACTTAATATGTTCTATCTACTAAGTTGTAACTATAACTGCTAGTCTTCAATCCCACCAAAGACCTGAGAAGGAATATAATGGTACCTGAGAAATGGTACATGGATGCAAACAACTTTCGGGAATCTTGCGAGAGTAGACGGAGACAGCTGGCAGCCTGGACAGTCACCTAATGTTTCTCAGCATTGTTGGTGCATTCAAATTGGCTACAGGCCTAAAGTATCTGACAGACCATTTTCAGAAGCAGGAATTCTGAAAGACAATCTTACCCATTACTCTAAGACTTACTGCAGAACCTACAGTTAGTCTAACTGAGATTTAACTATCTGAGCTTTCTCACAGTACCCAACAGAGATAACATCACCCCCTAAACAGCAGGAAGCAATTCTAAGAAAACGACGCCCCTTCTCCCTTAGGTTTCATAATTCTCAGGGTTATGGATGATGGTTATAGGGTTGGGGGTGGAAGGAAATATTAAACTCAGTATTCCAAAAAAAAAAAAAAGAAGAAATGGAATGGATAGGTATAAGATATTATGGTAGATTATTATGTATACTAGTAAACAAATTTAGTAAAATAGTAGCCTTAAATAATTTGCACTGTAATTTGCACTGTTATGGGTTCTTATATGTTGATACAAATGTAAACTATTTTTATATTCCTGTTTAAGATAATTTGTATATTGATACAAATATGGAACTATATTTGTTATAATGTACATATATTTCTACTCTTATTTGAAATACTTGTATATTGATACAAATGTAAATTTATATCTGTCATACTTATGTAGGTTCTACTTCTGTTTAGGATATTCGGTATATTGATATATATTTAAGATTATTGTCATATTGCATATCGCACTATATACTCCTACCTCTGTTATAACATCTTGTGTATTGTCACAATTTTGAAGTCATCGTTCTTTACCATGCACTTGTTTATAGACTGTTTACCTTGTTTACGTGAAGCCTTAGTCCTTAGGTTATTTCGGTAGATAAGACTTATAGATTTATAGTCACCTATGCTTGTCATCTCTATAGTTATGTTAGTTAGGTTATCCAGATTTACAGATACATAGGTCAGATGGACAGGTAATCTTCAAACACTTCATAGACCTAGAGAATATGGCATTTAAATAACTTAGAATTCTGTTGATGTGAGACACAATTGCTCCTGGCTGCACCAATTTGATCCCAAGAGAATGTTGGGCTTCTAAGACATTTCCATTTGGAAGTTTGTCTTCTTGGCACAAAATGGCCTACTGGGCAAAGAACTGCCCTTGCCTCGACGGCTGACAGTACTAATGCAATGCTATCCTTTCTGGACAAGTGGGACACAAGGAAAGCGACCACTGTACTCTGCCAAGACAGGGTAAGATGGTCTTTCAGAATTCCTGCTTCTGAAAATGGTCTGTCAGATACTTTAGGCCTGTAGCCAATTTGAATGCACCAACAATGCTGAGAAACATTAGGTGACTGTCCAGGCTGCCAGCTGTCTCCGTCTACTCTCGCAAGATTCCCGAAAGTTGTTTGCATCCATGTACCATTTCTCAGGTACCATTATATTCCTTCTCAGGTCTTTGGTGGGATTGAAGACTAGCAGTTATAGTTACAACTTAGTAGATAGAACATATTAAGTATTAGATTCAGGTTCTTTAGGATAGGACACCTTTTGGAAGGATCTTTGTAACATGCCATTTACCTATGCTCTATACTTCTCTGGACTTTAGTATGTGTTTATTGCTAGCTCAGTCGGTAGAGCATGAGACTCTTAATCTCAGGGTCGTGGGTTCGGGCCCCACGTTGGGCGCCAGATATTGGTGAAATTATTAAGGCCACTCCACGTAGTTAAAAGGAGATTTATTTAATGGCGTAACTTACAAATTAAGGAATAGGTAGGTCGCAGAGTCTGGGGAAGGTGTATCACAGTCCAGCGGTGTTCTCTGGAGCTCTGCTCAGTCCACCTCTCCAGTCCAGGGTCCCGCAACAGAGAGAGCACCCGCCGATCCAGATCTCGGGTCCCCCAGCGCCTCCCTTGGCCCCGCCTTGTAGGCGTGACAGTTGCTGAAGTCTCAATGGGGGTTGGAACTTCCAGATCAAAGCTGGAATGGCTACCCACTACATTGGACTTTTCAGTCGACTTCCTGTTGCCTACAAGATGTAGGACTCTCAGCCATTACTCCAACACATGTCTGCCTGCATGCCGCCATTCTCCCTGTCATGATGATAATGGACTGAATCTCTGAAACTGTAAGCCACAATCTCAATTAAATATTTTCTTTATAAGAGTTGCTGTGCTTATGGTGCCTCTTCACAACAAAAGAAACCTAAACTAAGACAATTGCTGATGTTATTGGCCATAGTATAGGGAAACTTTTTACAGTGCATTACAGGCAGCCATTATTTACCACACTGATAGGATAAGTTTGTCAATGTGGTCTATACTATTGCTTAGTGGCCCAATACTAGGGTATACAAGGAAGAAAAAAATCACAGATCTTAAAATCTTCTTTCCAAGACCCAGGGAATACTGTAGAAGAAAGAATATGATGAATGTAAAAGCCAGAGGCAAACATGGAGTGCTGGGTAGCTGTTCCCTTCAGGTTGGACAAGATCATTGCCATCTTGAATATGAACAGCCATGATATTCACATAAAACCCTAAAGAAATCAGGTCTATTAACATTCCCTTATGAAGGAAGGGGGAAGTCCCACAAGGCTCATGAGATCTTCATAAGACTCATCTTCTCCCCAAAGTTACAGAATAAACAAACAATCCACAAGTTTGGGACTCTTTGCTAATATACCCATGCATTACCTACTCACAGCTTTTCCCAAGTCATGCAGTGCTATGAGTAGAACTTTTCAATGATGGAGACTTCAGTGAGATCTTCAGAGATATAGCTGCCTATAAGTTGTCTAAGATTCTTCTTAGATACTTTTGAATCATTTCTGCTCCAGTTAGTAAACTTAGTTTAGGTTTCTATTGCTGTGATGAAACACCATGAGCAAAGAGCAAGTTGGGGAGGAAAGGGTTTATCAGGCTTACACTTCAGCATTGCTGTTCATCACTGAAGGAAGTCATGACAACTCAAAACAGGGCTGTGGTGATATTTTGAACAAATAAAATTTGCCTGAAGATCAGAAGCAACTAGAACAAGCAACTAGATTAAACATAGAGGCCAGGCAGTAGTGGCACGCACCTTTAATCCTAGTACTTAGAAGGCAGAGGCAGAGATCCACCTGGATTTCTGTGAGTTCAAGGCCACATTGGGCTACACAAGATTAATCCAGTCTAAAAGAGAAATAGAACCAGGCAGTGGTGGCACACACCTTTAATTCCAGCACGTGGAATCATACAACTTTAATCTCAGCACAAGGAAGGTTGAAACAGGAAGTAATATGCTAGGCGAAAAAAGGAATATAAGGTTACAGAGAAAGGGAGGAGACAAATTCACACCCTTTCAAGCTGAGGAGTTGGTGAAGTATGAGGTGGTGGCTGTGGATTGCTCTGCTTCTCTGATCTTTCAGCTTTCATCCTAATATCTGGCTCTGGGTTTTTATTATAAGACCACTTAGGGCCGGGCGGTGGTGGCGCACGCCTTTAATCCCAGCACTCGGGAGGCAGAGCCAGGTGGATCTCTGTGAGTTCGAGGCCAGCCTGGGCTACCAAGTGAGTCCCAGGAAAGGCACAAAGCTACACAGAGAAACCCTGTCTCGAAAAACCAAAAAAAAAAAAAAAAAAAAAAAAAAAAAAAAAAAAAAAAAAAAAAAAAAAGACCACTTAGGATTCATGCAATATCTAGCATCCAACTTTTGGGGCACAAATTCATGAAAAATCCACTTGCCTGTGGCTTTGCAGCCAATGGCTCAGGCTGGAGCTATAAGAGGCCAGAGTCCCTACCCTGCCAGCTAAGTTTCCGTTGAAGCCTCTCTACAGCAAACTCCATAGGCTTTTGGGCTCAAAAGCCACAAGAGTTAGCCACTTTCACATGTTCCCCCATGCAGACAGCTGACTCTTGCTTGTCCCGGTGGGTGGTAGCTTTCACTGGACCTCTCTCCTTAGGCTGCTGCCACACTAGGTAGCAGCATTACTTCACCATTATCTGAATCATCATTGTCAGCAGATTTGGTGAGGCAATTGGGATTTCTTAAAGTGGGGAATTAGGTTTTTTAAAAAAGGGAGACACAGAGAGTTTTTTACTACATCAAAAAATGGGAAACACTATTACAATGGAAGGAGTTTGGTCTCTATTTGATAATACACTAGATGGTTTGAAAATGGAACAATTCCATGAAAGGATAATTAACTTAAATGGGATTTATGTAATGTCAAATATAAACATTATCAGTTTGATCATTCTTGTTTTACTCCTAAAAATGTTGGTTTATGTGAGTGCCAAGTTGGTTGATATGAGTACCAAGATACAAGTCTTAGAAAACCTTATTTAAAAAGATCATAGAGATATTCAAACCCAGATAGAGGAATTTAAAGAACAAATTTCGGCATTGTATTATAAGGTTACAGAGAAACAGCTTAAGGCTTTCAATTAGCCAACATTAGTTTATCCAGTAACCTTACAGGAACTGTCAAATGATACATATCCCCAAGAGACTGTGTAAGAGCTGAATGGACTCCTGTACAAATGTTAGATTTGAAGAGATTCAAGGAAGCAATAGTTTCATATGGCATGCACTCACCTTTTGTGAAACAGATAGTAAACTTTGATCAACTTGTAATAGAATTATCCCTCAAGACTGAAGAGATTTGGTTACAGTAATCTTGGAGGCTGAACCCCAATTACAATGGAGGACCTAGTAAAAGGATAAAGCTAAGACAATTGAACAATGGAATAGGTCTAGAGGTCTTGAAATCTCCCAAGATCAACTTCTTGAAGAGGGTGATTATGCTGATATACAAAGACAATCTTTATATGATGACCACACCCTGGCTTTATGCCACACAGCAACCTTAAATGCTTGGGACAGAATTAAAGAAGTATTAAAGAAAATTGAGTCATTTACTAAAGTTTACAGGACCCAAAAGAAACCTTCACTGATTTCTTACAAAGACTGAGTACAGCAGTAAATAGAATGATACCAAATTCAGACACTAGACAAATAATAACTGAATCTCTAGCTTTTGAAAATGCTAATGCACAATGCAAAAGGGTAATTAGGCCATTAAAGGAAAGATCAGCAACCCTAGAGGAATGAATCCAAGATATAATCATATTGAATCTTCTGATTATGATGATGCTTGAAAAGGAAAGTTGATTTCCACAGGTTTGAAGAAAAATTGTAATGTCAAATGTTTCAATTGAAGTAAACAAGGTCATCTAAAAGGGACTATAAACTTTTTTTCAAGGAATAATCCCAACAGAATGCCCCTCCCTTCTGGATTATGCAGAAGGTATGAAAAAGGCAGACATTGAACTAATGAATGTAGATCCACAAGGGACAGATAAGGAAATTTTTTGCCTTTGCTGTCAAGAAACATCCTGAGGAGTCTCTCATAGGCACTCATGTCAAATTCCATTCAGTCCTTTCCTGTCATCATGGAAGAAACTCCTTCCCAGAGCAATTAAAGAACCTAATGCCTATTGTTCTCGATGATAGAACAGCTATAGAAGAGAAGAAGAAAAAATTCAGGAGAATCCATAAAGTAAAATTTTTGGCAAACTTCTATAAATAAACAAAGGCCAAAATTAAAAATATTAATAAATGATGTTGTCATTGAAAGTCTTAGAAACACAGGAGTGGATGTAACAATAATTACACCAGAATCATGGCATCCAAACTGGCCTCTTTAGGATGTAAATGTTCAGCTCTTAGAGCTCAAGTGAAACAGTGTGAGATGCATCAAATGTATAGGGCCAGAACGACAGAGAGGAAAGTTAAAACCATATGTGGCTAATAAAGCTATGAACTTATGGGGACATAATTGGTTACAGCAATGGATTACTCAGATTAACATCTCAGAAACAAGCCATAAACTAACATATGTTTCTGGGGAAAATATTAGAAGGTATTATAAAGAACAGTCACTGTCCATTCAGGTTGTACAAGAACAGGGTACAACAGTTGCTGATCTTTCAAAGACACCAACAGCCCTACCTTTAAAATGGTTAACAGACAAGTCAGTATGGGTTCAGCAATGGCCTCTAACAACAGAGAAACTGCAGGCCTTAGAACAGATGGTACAAAAACAGTAAAATGCTCAGCATATTGAAGAATCAACCAGCCCTTAAAATTCTCCTGTATTTGTTAGTAAAAAGAAATCTGGTAAATGGAGAATGGTAACAGATTTAAGAGTTGTTAACAAGGTAATTCAGCCAATGGGTTCTCTATATTCTGGAATTCCTTTGCCTACTCTATAACCTAAATGATGGCCTCTTATAGTAATTGATTTAAAAAGCTGTTTCTTCTCAATACACTTACAAGAAAAAAACAGAAAAAATTGCCTTCACAGTGCCTACTTATAATAATTCTAAGCCTGTGAAGAAATATCTATGGAAGATTCTCCCATAGGGAACATTAAATAGCCCAACCCTGTGCCAATATTTTGTACTACAGCTATTGGAAGTAATATATAAGCAATTTCCTCTATCTATAGTTTACCATTACATGGAGGACATTTTACTGGCTGATTCAAATGTAGATACTTTAGAAAGAATGTTCAAAGAAGTAAAGAAAATTTTGCCTTATTGGGGATTACAAATTGCTCCTAAAAAAATACAAAGAGGAGAATGTATTAATTATTTTGGGTATAAAATAGGTCTACAAAAAATTAGACCCTAAAAGGTACAAATTAGCAGAGATTGATTACGGACTCTGAATGACATTCAAAGATTATTTGGAGACATTTCCCATCTACAAACTGTTGTTGGGGTGAAAAATCATGAAATGAGTAATTTGTCCAAAACCTTAGATGATTACAAGGCCTTAAATAGTCCAAAAAAATTACCAGCTTAGGCTGAGAGAAAATTGGCTTTGGTGGAAAGCAAATTACAGGATGTACATGTGGATCATTTGGATCTGAAGTTTGATTGCATTCTGGTTATTTTATTCTCTAAGCATTTGCCTATAGGAATTTTAATGCAGAGTGAAAATATATTGGAATGGATATTTCTACCAAATAAACAGAATAAGAAACTAAAGATACATTTGGAAAAGATTTCTGACTTGATTTAAAAAAGGAAAATTGAGACTTCATCAATTAGCAGGTATAGACCCAGCAGAAATTGTAGTACCCTTAACTAATGACAAAATTGACACATTATGGGCAAAAAGTAAACCTTGTCAAAGAGCTTGCAGTAATTTTGGGGAGAGATTAACAACAAATGTCCCAAAAGCAATAGAATTCAATTTGTAAAGAGAACTCATTGGATCCTGCCTCATGTTGTATGGGGAGCACCAATATCTGGAGCCCTACATTTTATACTGATATAAACAAATCAGTAAAGGCAGGGTAAAAGTCAGAAAATTTAAGTAAAGTGACTCAAAGTCCTTATAATTCTGTCCAAAAGTCAGAACTATATGCCATTCTGATGGTATTAATGGATTTTATGGAACTTCTTAACACAGTTACTGACTCTTGGTATGCAGAAAGAGTTGTTTTACACATTGAAACTACTGAATTTATTCCTGATAAGTCATAATTAACTTCATTATTTATTCAATTACAAGAAATAATCAGGAATAGGAAGCATCCCTTATGTATAACTCACATTCAATCCCATATGGATCTGCCAGGCCCTCTAGCACAAGGTAATGATGAGAGTGATAAACTATTGATATGAAATGTGCTGGAGGCCTCAGAATTTCATTTAAAAAAAATCATGTCAATAGTAAGGGTTTGAAAAAGGATTTTTCCATAACCTGGCAACAAGCCAAGGAAATTTCCTACTTGTTCTTTTTACAACCAAACTCCACTACCTGCAGGAACTAACCCAAAGGGTACTCAAAGGAATGAAATCTGACAGATGGATGTGTTTCATTTTGCAGAATTGGGAAAATTAAAATATGTACACCACACCATTGATACCCATTCAGAATTTCAATGAGCAACTGCTCTGAGTTCTGAAAAGGCTGATTCTATAATCACACATTTGCCAGAAGTTATGACCATCATGGGTATACCTGTACAAATTAAGACTGACAATGCTCCAGCATATGTCTCTGGTAAAATGAAACAGTTTTTTGCTTATTACAATACAAAGCATATTACAGGTATACCACACAATCCTACAGACCAAGCAGTCATAGAAAGATCAAATAGAACTCTAAAGGATATGCTAAATAAACAGAAAGGGGTAATAAAGACCCCCCAGAAATAGATTACATAATGCTTTATTGACTTTGATTTTCTCAGTACTAATGAGGAAGGAACAACAGCTGTGGAGAGACATCAGATAATAGGAAAAACTACAGAATTAAATCAGCCTGTATACTTTAAAGATGTGCTTACCTTAGAATGGAAACCAGGATATGTGTTACATTGGGGATGAGGTTTTGCTTTTGTTTCCACGGGAGAAAGAAAGCTATGGATACCATCAAAATTGATAAAAGTTTGATTTGAACAAGAAGAGAGACCTCTTAATTAGAAAAGGTAATAGTTTATTAACCAGAGTGACCATTCAATTTAAACTAATTTAGATGACTAACAAATGTTTTTCATTTGATCAGATATAACTTGCCAAAAGAGAACTTCCCCAAAGTTAGGGATGGGGAAGGGTTTTGTTTTTGTCTTTCAGGAGAATGAAGGCTAAGGAATCTGAAGAACACTGGACAAATGAGACATCTGAAAGGACAAATCATCCAGGAAAAAAGTCTCACAAATTTACTCACAAAAATGAGTAAATTGACCTATTGGTATATCACATATCTAAAAGGATAAAATTTCATAAATCTTCATAAATGTTTGTTTCTGCTGTTCGCTACAGATACATAATGCAAATGGTCTTTTTGTAGTTCCAGTTCAATTAAAAATTAAAGCTGGCTTTGGAGTTGGAGTGTGGCTCTCTCCTTCTCTAAACCCAAGCATGTTTGTTAAAGGAAAATGCAAAATCTCTGTTGCATGTCAGAAGAGCCATCTGATGTGGGACAGAAGGAAAACCAAAATTAAAGGACTGTTCTATTGCTACTAATCTCATGATCCTTTGATTTTATTTTGACTTTAAGACTTCAAGGTATGAGTTTTATATCAAAATTTATAAGATTAATAAATACATTAAACTTTTGTCATGATATTAATGGCAATATAAAGTACTAATTATAGCTTCCTGTACATGGTTTCAGGTTTGAGTCTCTATCAGTTTTCTGCAGTGAACCATGACCATGCCTAACAGCAACTTTGAAGTCTCCAAAAGGATGAAGGGGCCCCACAACAACAAATCTATCAGGACTATGATAATGCCATGAAGCTGACAAACATCACCTAAAGATCAGCTTTGGACTACAAACTGCTCAGGACAATTTTCAGATGGCTAGCTGAAATGATCCAGCCTCATATACTACTATAGCCAGAACTTGAGACAAGCCCTGCACTTTCCCATTATGCAGAGACTGGACAACAAATGATATAGCTACCTCTCCTAGAACTTGACAACGCAAATTTTTTCTTTTCCATATCCTCTAAACATGCCTTCACCCCCAGACAGAAGGAAGTAATTTAAGAACATGACACCCACATTCCCAAGAGGTGGGGTGGGTAGTTTTTGGTCCTTCAATGAGTTATGGATATTTGTCATTGTTTAGGATGGTTGGTTACAAGTTGTTATTGGTAATGGTCAGGAAAAAAAAAACCTATACAAAGGAGATTATATTCAGGGTTCTTGTTTTGGAAAGAAAAAAAGAGGATATAGATATAAGATAAAAGGGAGATTATTGAATCTACTCTGAAAAAAAGATATAGAAATGATAGGATAAAAGGGTAGATTATTGAATCTACTCTGAAAAGAAAAAAGGAGGATATAGATATGATAAGATAAAAAGGTAGATTATTGAATCTACTTTTAAAAACAACTACAAGTTTTAAATATTTTACATTAGATTGGATTTTTGTATATTATATACAAATTGTGTATGTTGATACAAAGTTGAGATTATTTTTGTTAGAACATTTGGTACATATATTTCTCTTGTTCAAGGTATTGTATCTATACATCTAACAATGTAATGCAAATTGCTAGTCTTTGAAAGTTATTATTACCAACTAATTAAGATATAAAGAAATGCAAGTTGTAGTTAGTCATTACAATCAAATTTATAGTCATGTTAGGTATGTTTTCAAGGTCAAACAGAGATATATTTTAGATAGACAGGTCATCTTCAAACACTTCAGAGATCTACAGAATATAGTATTTACCATGTTTTATTAACATAGGTTCTTTTTGTTTTTTTTTTTTTTTTTTTTTTTTTGGTTTTTCGAGACAGGGTTTCTCTGTGTAGCTTTGCACCTTTCCTGTTCTTTTTTTTTTTTTTTAATGACAATGAAACATGTCTTCTCCTGGCAACACAAACCTACTTCAGAGTTAATGATGGGCATCGAAAATATTCATTATGGAGTTTACTTTCTTTGTGGCAAAAGTTAGCCACTAGACCAGACAGTGGTGGTGCACACCTTTAATCCCAGCACTCGGGAGGCTGAGCCATGCTCTCTGTGAGTTTGAGGCCAGCCTGGTCTACAGAGTGAAATCCAGGACAGGCATCAAAACTACACATAGAAACCCTGTCTCAAAAACAAAAACAAAACAAAAAAGTTAGCCACTGAGCAATAAAATGCCCTTGCCATGACTGCTGCCAGTATGCTGTCCAAATGGACAAGCAGGACACAAGAAAAAGGACTGCTGACCATTGCCAAGACAAGGTAGGCTAGCCCGTCAGAATATCCTGCTTCACAGAAAAGTCTGTCAGATATGGTAGGTCTGTAGCCTGAAGATGAGTGTCCCAACATTGCAGAAAAATCTTAGGCTACTGTCCAGGCAGCCAGCTGTTTCTGTCATTTCTCAGATTTTTTGGAAGTTGCTTGTTTGCACTTTCTGCTTACTCAGTTAATATTTCCTTCTCAGGTCTCTGAGGGAGTTAAAGACTAGATAGTTATAGTTTTCCTTGTAAACAAATTCAGAAAAGAAACTCACTAAAGAGGTATATAAAGTGTCTAAGTTTGAAAGACATCAAAAGATAGTTTTGGATTGGCAATACAATTTAGGATAGAAAGTGAATTAGATACACCACTTTGGACTCATCAAAATAGGATAAATAATGGAGTATTTTCTCTGAATTTGTCAAATGTTAATGGACTGGACATTATTAATGTAATTCTTGGCTATATATTGTATATAGTTATTTACTTATTGTAGATAGTTTTTCTTAAATTAGTTATAACCTTCTTTCATTATTTTAGACAAAAAAAGAAATGTGGTGATATTTTGAACAAATAAAATTTGCCTGAAGATCAGAAGACCGAACAAGCCACTAAATTAAACATAGAGGCCAGGCATACCTTTAATCCTAGCACTTCAGATCACACACCTTTAATACCAGCATGAAGAAGGTTGAAACAGAAAGTGATATGGCTGGGCAGAGAAAGGAATATAAGGTTACAGAGAAAGGGAGGAAATGTGAAGTCAGGCTCTTTCAGGCTGAGGAGGTGGTGAGATAAGAGGTGGTGGCTGTAGCTTGCTCTGTTTCTCTGATCTTTCACCTTTCACCCTGATATTTGGCTCTGGGTTTTTATTATAAGATCATTTAGGATTCATGCAATTCAGGGCAAGATCCCAGAAGCAGGAACTGATGCAGAGGCCATGAAGAGGAGCTGCTTACTGGCTTGTTTCCCCTGGTCTGCTCAACCCACCTTCTTATAGAACCCAGGACCACCTGCCCAGGGATGGCACCATCCTCCACAAGCTGGGCCCTCCCTCAATTATCACTAAATGAGAAAATGTTTTACAGCTCGATCTCATGGAGGCATTTCCTCAACTGAGGCTCCTTCCTCTATGATGAATCTAGCTTGTGTCCAATTGACACACAAAACCTGCCAGTACATAAACCCAATATACTCTCCTTGGTTCTCCAAGCTGGGCTTGAAAGATATCCTTTTTTCAGTCTGTGAGTGTGTTCTTTATCTGCAATGAATAGGTATTTCTTTACATCTTTCCAGTAAAAGTCACACTTATTGACAAGGCCATAGTATTTTACTGGCCATATTATCATAGTGCCCTATTTACAGAGGTAGAAAAGGGAACAAAGGAAATAGAAAGCTCTTGGCTGAAAGTCAGCACTGCCAAGCATGTATTCTCATGCCAAAATGCATCACATCTGGACCCTGTCCTCGGGGAGTTAACAGTGGAGAAAAGGGAAAGATACATAAATAGAAGGAAAGGAAAACACATAAAACAGCTGTCAGTGTACAGAAAGGACTGTTGGACCTGGGGAGAAGGTAGCTGTTTCCAGGGAGAAAAACTGCCTGGCAACTTCTTATTGTGTGAATCACTTCTTGTGACAGAATATTAAAGGAAGATAATAAAAGCCTATGTTAGTTAGACTTTTCGTGGCTGTAACAAACACCTTTAAAAAGCAGTTTAGAGGAAAAAAATACATCCTGTCTGACAGTCGCAGAAGTCATTGCCATTCATGGCTGGTTGGCTCTATGGCTTTTAGACTAGATGAGACAGGACACCACTGTGCCAGAGCGTGGTATAAAAAAGAGCTGCTAACCCATAGCATCCAGGAAGCAAAAGTGTAGTGGGGAGCGACTGGGACAAAGAACATCTCCCTAGGGCTAGCTTCTCATGACTGCATTCCTCCAACTGGGCCCCACCTCTCAACAGTGCCATTATGTCACAACTTCATCAAACATGAATCTACTGGTTGTGTTAGAGCCCTTGGAATGCAATCACTTCCCAAAAAATCTCATCAGCTGAAAACCTAGCCTCTAACACATGAGCCTTTTAGAAAACACATTTCATATCTAAACTATAACAGTGTCAGTTCAGGGATTACGAAAATCAGAGATTAAAATCTCACTAGGCAAAATTGATCATCAATGTCTGCACTTAGCACCAAGTACTGCAGTGCATGTATCTCCAGGACACATTCTCATATCCACAACGCTTTTAAAAAACCACCAAAAGTTATTTCAACACAGTTTTTATTTTATGTTCTTTGATTATTTTATACATGAGTACTATATTTACATCTTTGCCATCCCTCTCTATCCCCCCAAATCCTCCTGTCCCCCCAACCCCTTTCAAATTCATGACCTCCTCTTCTTTAATTATCATTGGTATATACACACAACCAATTAAGTCCATGTAGTGTGACTCATACATACATGTGTTCATGGCTGATAACCTGAAATTGGATAATCTATCAGGGGGCTCATTCCTGGAGAAAAGTGACTCTCCCTCTCTGGGAAGCTATTGATGCCCTATAGTTCTTCACCTAGAGGTGAAGTCTTGTGAAATACCTTCCAATGACATGGCATGTTAGCTGGTGTTATCATTATGCACATCTTGATGAAGCAACCATATAGTTGAGATTTCACAAGCACATCTTCCTTGTTGTCTTAGGTACTATTCTATTGTAATCAACTCTTAACAGTAGTCAGGATGTATTGTATGAGGAAAGGGTCTGTTTTCAATCTTTTCTTTAAGAAAGCATTTATTTCGTGACTTGTTTATAGTTGTAAATGGTTAGTCCAGGATCATCATTGTGAGAGTCAGGGAAGCACAGCACTGGCGCAGTAGAGAGCTTTACATTCTGATCCACAGGCAGCAGGCAGAGACACTAGGCCTGGCATGGGCTTTTGAAACCTCACAGTCCACCCTCAGTGACATACCTCCTCCAACAAAGCCACACCTCCTAATCCCTGCCAAACAGCTCACTAAGTAGAAAGCAAGCATTCAGATGTATAAGCCTGCCTACAGGGGGGCCATTCTCATTCAAACCACCACATTGGTGTAAATATAGAAGATGCCATGTCACAGAGTATTTTCTCTCCCTCTGGCTCTTGCAATCTTTCTACCTCCTTTTCTGCAATATTCTCTGAGTCTTAGTGTAGGGTTTGCATGGTAAATGTGCCAATTGGGATTGGGCACCCCACAGACATTTATTCTCTGCATTTCAATCAATTGCATATCTTTGTAGTGATCTCCACCTGTTCCAAAAAGAAGCTTCTTTGGTGAGTGTTGAGAGCTATAGTCATCTGTGGGTGTAAGTATTTAGAATATAGTTAGAAATTATATTGGTTAAGGAAAATGGCAGTAGTAGAGTCTCCTCTAGGATCTGTGGCCTCTCCAGCTATGGGTAGTTGACTAGGCTTACAGTACTAGGCATGAATTTCCTATTGAGTGGGCTTTAAGTCAAAATAGACATCTGTTGGTTACCAAGGATATAAGTGCTGCTATTGGCCCTTTCAGTATATCTGTTTATAGTTGTGGTTTGTAGGCATTACAGCTGGGTAGAACTACTGATTACTTTTCTCCCTTGGCAATTTGCATAGTATCTTCAAAGACTATGATAGCTCTTCCTCAGGGAGATAGCTTTCAGGTCAGTTATAGCTCAATTCCTCCAATCTTGTGATGTACAGTCTTCAGCCATAGGGTCTTACCTTCAAGTTCTGGGAGGCAACCAGGGACATCAATAGCTGCCATTGTTTTGGGAGTACTGGACCTCACTGACCAAACAACTCAAAGGAAGTTTTCCCATGATCTTAACCCAGTTTAACTAAAACTTCATTCTTATTCAGGAAGCATCATTTGTCTGATTTTTTATGCAAAACTCCCTGTCAATCTGATTAGAACTGTCATGGTGAAACTTTAGTAGAGAAAAGACAAAGTAAGCCAGGGTGGTCATCTGAGGAATGCAGTTGCCTAATTCAGCTTGAGAGCAGCGTTCTCTACTCCCCTGGAGTGAACAGTTCTGATTAATAACTACAGAGCATACTGTGTACTTGAAGAGGAAGCTTGGATTTAAAATTCAGCTCCTGGAAATAGGATCCTAATGCTTTCTGCGCATGGGTTTAAGACTAATTTCAACAGAAGATGGAAGGATATGGCTGCATATTCATAGTCCTCAGCATGTGACTTCTTATGCATTGCTGAAATCTAACGTTTCTAATGGCATGACAAAAATATTCTACACAGCAACCACTCTTAATAACATACTTTTGGTTAGCCATTTCATTACCTAATAATTACCAGCTCATTAGAGCACATAATATATCCTTGTGGGATAAACTCATGGCTCTAATTTTAAAGAAAAGAGTAGGAAGGCTGTCTTAAAGTTACCAGTAGGCAATGTACAGAATTAGCTATTGAAGTAAATGAATATAAATGTACTTTTTTTAAGTAAACAGTGATATGATGATATTTATAGCTAATTCTGAATCATGGAACCAAAACCAAAATGGATAGAGGTTTTTTTTCTTTCTTGTGTTATAGGTAAGAATAAGGCAGCAGAAGAATCAATTCCCTCCATGGACCAACAATTAAAAGGAACAGTCAGGACAAGCATTGGAAACTCCTTCCTTATTCCATAGCTCTTTCTAACCACAGCATACTTTAAATTGTAATGTACTTTGATTTTTTTCAATATTGAATACCTGCAATATTTGGGAAATTCAGAGCTTGTTCATTGAATTCTCTAGGTGAGTTCAGACAAAACAATCTTTTCAGATTCACAGTTGTACAACGGCTAAACAGACAGTTTTCAAGCACAGGTCTCTCACTGGTTCCACCTCCACCTATTGAACATTCTTCCATTCCTCCTTAGCCTTCAGGTGACGGCTCAGGTATGCCTTCCTCTGCAAGACTTTTCCTACATTCAGACTACGTGAGCTCCTCCTAATTGTGACACTATAGACCTGTCTCATACGATAAAATATCACTTTTATTTTGATTTTTGATACAGGGTCCCATGAAGTGCTAGCCTCAAACTAGCTATGTGAGGATGACCTTGAATTTCTGATCCTCCTGACTCTACCTCCCAAGTACTGGGATTATAGGTGTATGCTTCTATGTACAGTTTGTATGTTGTTTATATGATTAAACTCGGAGTCGTGCATGGTAGGCAAGTACTAAACTGCATCCCTTCACTTATATGATATTTTTAATTGCTCATGCCAAATTTTCCCCTGCTAGGTCATTAGTTCTCAAACTTAATTATACGTTAGGATACCTGGATGGCTTCTTCAACTACAAATGTGGGGTCCTATCCCAGAGTTTCTAACTCAGTCTGAGGTCTGAGGAAGGGCCTGTGGATCTCCATCTCTGACAAGTCTCCCCATGTGATACTGTTGGCCCAGCAGCCACACCAAAGGGCATTAAGCTAGACTATGTGGCCCATGAAGGAAGGGACCAGGTATGTCTTACTACAGCCCAAGTATTTAGCACAACACCAGGAATGTGGTAAGTTCTCCAAAAAAAAAAATAATAAAATAAAAATAAACTATTTTCTCCTTTGAGAGAAAAGGTTATGATTCCCCACATCTATAATATAACAGCAAGTAAGGCCTACCTAGTGGGAAATATAGGAGACCTGTGCTGTGGATTCATATGTATGTGTGTATGTATGTATGTATATTAACAATATAATTGTTCCTAAATAAAGCATTGTACACAATGGTCAGCTCTATCTTTATGATGTGCCCTCAGGTTTTTTTTACAAGTTTTATTATTATTATTATTATTATTATTATTATTATTATTATTATTATGAGATTTTCTATTCATTTTACATACCAACCACAGATTCTCCTCTCCTCCCTTGTCCTACCCCCCCAGCATCCCTCCCCAGCCCAACTGCCATTCCCACCTCCTCCAAGGCAAGGTCTCCCAAGGGGAGTCAGCAGAGCCTGGCACACTCAGTTGAGGCAGGTCCAAGCCCCTCCTCCCTGCACCAAGGCTGCATAAAGGGTCCCACCATAGGCACTGGGCTCAAAAAAGCTTGCTCATGCACCACAGACAGGTCCCGATCCCACTGCCTGGGGGTTCCCTAAACAGTTCAAGCTAAACAACTGTCTCACCTATCCAGAGGGTCTAGTCCAGTCCCATGGGGGCTCCTTAGCTGTTGGTCCACAGTTCATGCATTTCCATTAGTTTAGCTGGCCATCTCTATACCTTTTCCTATCATAATCTTGATGTTCTTGCTCATAGAATCCCTCCTCTCTTTCTTCGATTTGACTCTTGGAGCTCGGCCTGGCGCCCAGCCGTGGATCTCTGCATCTGCTTCCATACATCACTGCATGAGGGCTCTGTGATGACAGTTAGGGTATTCAGCCATCTGATCACTGGAGTAGGCCAGTTCAGGTACCCACTCAACTATTGCCAGTAGTCTAAGGTGGAGTCATCCTTGTGGATTCCTGGGAACTTCCCTAGCACTCTGTTTCTCCCTATTCCCATGATGTCTTCATTTATCATAGTATCTCTCTCCTTGTTCTCCCATTCTGCCCCTGTTCCAGCTCAAACCTCCTGTTCTCCTATGTTCTCATCCCCCATCCCTTGCCCTCCATTATCCTCCTCACCCCCAGTATGCTCAGGTAGATCTCATCTATTTCTCATCTATTTGCTGGGTGATCCATGCTTCCTTCCTAGGGTCCTCCCTGCTAGCTAGCCTCCCTGGAGCTGTGGGTTGCAGTCTGGTTATCCTTTACTTTACATCTAGCATCCACTTATGAATGAGTACATACCATGTTTGTCCTTCTGAGTCCAGGTTACCTCACTCAGGATGATATTTTCTAGTTCCATCCATTTGTCTGCAAATTTCATGACAATGTTTTTCTCTGCTGAGTAGTACTCCATTGTGTATATGTACTACATTTTCTTAATCCATTCTTCAGTTGAGGAGCATCTCGGTTGTTTCCAGGTTCTGGCTATTACGAATAATGCTGCTATGAACATAGTTGAGCTTGTGTCCTTGTGGTAAGATTGAGCATTCCCCGGGTATATGCCCAAGGGGGGTATAGCTGGGTCTTGAGGAAGATTAATTCCCAATTTTCTGAGAAACAGTCATACTGATTTCCAAAGTGTACCCTCGGTTTTTTAAATTTAATTCTACTATAAACTGATGGAGACTGTTTAGGTCTTCTCTTGCTGAGGAATGCAAAATGCACCCCAGTCCTCGGCAATTGAGTACTAGGGGGTTGACTGTCTTCTCATAAATAGCTGCGTCCTTCCTTTCCCTGTAATTGTTGTAGACTCCTCTAACTTCAACTTCCCTGGACAAAATGAAGAACAGATATACACCTGGATAATGAGACTCATTCAGTGGAAGTGTCCTAATCATCAATAAATTATTTCCCAAGTGCCCTTTGTGAGCCCACAGAGCCTGTCTTATGCAAGAGCTGAGACAGCAACCTCTTTCAGGTAGATGATTTACAGGTTCTGCAAAGGCTTCTTGACCAATACATCTCTCTGCCCTTGCTCATTCCAACCTGCCATCGGGCTGAGATTTCTACCTACCAGGAGAGAAACTACCCTTAGCTTTTAAGTCTTGTCTTTCCACAAGACTCCTGTTGAGATGCCAATATGGTAGTGCTTTGAAACATTATTCATCATTTCAACCCCCATTGGGATTAATTTACCATGGTGCCTTCCAACCAATTAGACATCCAGCAATGAGGAAATCACATTTGGGAAACAAGACAAGGCAATTTGTCTACCTGGCATAGAACCCCACAGTGGGGGAAAATCAAGGAAACTGGGTTCCTGGGTCAATGGTCAGTCAAAGGTTCTAACAGAGAAGAAAGAAAGAAGATGCAGTTTGCCAGCCTTAGTATCAAATGTGCGTTTCTAGTCAATCTCAAACATTAAAAAAATGGTAATGGCCCTGCCTTCAAACTAGACATAAGCCAAAATCCAGAAACATTAACAAATAATATTAACTACAGTGTGCCAAAGGATATAATAGAAACTTTATCAATATCTGCCTTAGTTAGTTTCAGCTTTCAAACTGACATCCTGGGGTCATCTGAGGGAGTCTCAAGTGAGGGATTGCCCATATTAGATTGGCCTATGATTATATCTGTGAGAGACTGTCTTAACTGATGATTGATGTGGGAGGTCCAAGCCCACTGTGGGCAGCACCATCCCTAGACAGGTGGTCTGGGTTATATAAGAAAGCTAAGCTGGGCGGTGGTGGCGCACGCCTTTAATCCCAGCACTTGGGAGGCAGAGGCAGGCGGATCTCTGTGAGTTCAAGGCCAGCCTGGGCTACCAAGTGAGTTTCAGGAAAGGCGCAAAGCTACACAGAGAAACCCTGTCTTGAAAAAAAAAAAAAAAAAAAGAAAAGAAAAGAAAAGAAAGCTACAGCATGAACCAGAAAGCAAGTCAATAAGCAGGAATATGCCATGGTTCCTGTTTCCAACTATCTGTCTTGAGTTCCCCTTCCTTGGCTTCTCTCAGTGATGAATTGTGACCTGCAAATGTAAGCCAAATAAACTCTTCCTTCCCTTCCTTCTCCAAGTTGCTCTTGTCAAGGTGTTTATCACAACAACAGGAAAGAAAACTAAAGCAATGATTCATCCATTCATCACTGTGACATTGCTGTATTACTTGATTAAATACTTTCAATGACTTACAAAGCAACTATTTTGTTCCCTTTTTATAAAGTGGAGAATCTAAGGCTCAGAAAAGTAAAATAGGTTGTCCAAACACTTACATTAGGTAAGAGGTAGACATGGGGTTTAAACTTGGGGCCATCACCAGGCTCTCTCTGGCTCTCTCTGGCTCTCTCTGGCTCTCTCTGGCTCTCTCTCTCTCTCTCTCTCTCTCTCTCTCTCTCTCTCTCTCTCTCTCTCTCTGCCTCTCTCTCTGCCTCTCTCTCTCTCTCTCTCTCTCTCTCTCTCTCTCTCTCTCTCTCTCTCTTTCTCTCTCTCTCTCTTCCTCCCTCCCTTCCTTACCCTCCCTCTCTCCTCCTCTCCCCTCCCCTGTATCTCCCCTCTCCTATTTACAAAGAAAAATACTTCAGTACTGGTAATACTGAGCATAAGCTATAAAACAGTCATCAACTATTGCCAGACTTCAGTTTCCTGGCCTAAAAAAGTAGAGCACCTGTGACATAATATGGGCATTTGAATGACAATATGCCCCATAGGCTCGTGTATTTGAATACTTGATCCCCAGCTGATGGTAGGATAGGCGGTGTGGACTTGCTGGATGAAGTTTATCACTGCAGATGGACTTAGAGTAAAACAGTCTTGCCTACCTGTAGTTTGCCTTCTCTTCTTTGTGATTGCATTTGAAGATACAAGTTCTCTGCTTCTATTCCTGGCACCTGTTACCACCATGATGAACTCTTATCCCTCCAAAATACAAAGCCAAATAAGCCCTTCTTTCTATAAGTTGCCTTGGTTATCGTGTTTTTGTGGGTCTCCTTTTCCTAGGGGCCATTGGCCACCAGCCTATGAAAGCAAAGGTCACAGAAGCAGCCAGCAGCGTTCAGACAGCTGAGTATAATGGAAAGAACTTCTCCGGGAGTCAGCTTCAGAGAGACAGCTCATTTTATTGTTCCAAATGGAAGATATGTGAGGGTTCTTAGGGTTACAAATGGGAAGGGCTGATTGGTCATGACATAGCACCTAATTATCATATGGGTGGAAGAAAAGAGCAGGACTTGTGGGCTGAGTCATACAGCCTTTGCGGGGAGCTCTGTGCAGAGTCATTCTCCAAATAAAATCAGGTTTCTGAGCTTAGAGACACTTTCCAAATAAGGTTAGACAGAGAAGAGGGAGCACTGCTGAGAAAGGGAGTCCTCCATTTTGCTCCAAGCTCAGAGAGCTCTCCAGGATATAGCAGACTGCAACCTTAATAGCAGTTTTATCACAACAACAGAATAGTAGAAACATAATAACATGTTTTATCATAGCAACAGAAACATAACTAATATGTAATAAGCATAACTCCCATGCTATCTACTATTCATATTAATATTATTTTGGTTCTGTACCTAAAACAATTTACTTTCAGCTCCATTTGTTAACTTTATTTGAAAATTCATTTCTGAATGTTCAGCAATAGATAAATGGGTCAAGAAAATGCGATATGTATCCACATACGCTACTATATATAATAAAATATAGAACATACTATTCTTCCATTCTAAAAAAAAATCAAGTTCTCCGATCTATAACAACATAGATAAACCTAGAGAACTTTAGTTTAAGTGACATAACCCCAAAACTTGGGGAGAAATTCTACATAATCTCCGTCATAGTCTGACTTTTAGAATATGGTGGAAGTATTGAATAGAGTGGTGGCTAGTGGAGGCTGAGGAGGGAAAGTAAGGAGAGAAGGAAAGAAGCAAATACTCATCAACAGATAAAGAGTGAGTTCTGTTCTCCTACTGTACAAGAGGATAAGCGCAGTACAAAACAAAGTCTGTATTTCCAAACAGCTAAAAGAGGGGACTTACATGGTAAATAAAAAAACGCCAATTCCCTTGAGTTGATCATTGCTCAATATAGACATGTTTCTAACACTGCATATTACTCCACAAATCTGGACAAGTATTATGTCAATTTATAGAAACAAACACTGCCTCCATGTGTCCTGTTAGGCACAAGAATCAGTATTAAAAGGAAAAGACTATTCCCAAGTGGTCAAGCCAAAGCACATGTACATAAGAGCAACATTACATAGACTCAGCATGCTGTGTTTCTATATACATATGTGTACCTTTATGTAACAATAATAATTAAAGAAGAAGAGGCCATGATTTTGAGAGGGAGCAGTGGAGAAACATGGGAAGAGTTAGAGTGGGAAAGGGGAGGAATATAAATTATATAAATATAAAACCTGTGTATGAAATTCTCAAAACAACTTAAAATCTTAAATTAAAAAAATCTGAGCTACATTGTAGTTCTAAAACAGGAAACAACCACAGGTAATGAAGCCTGGATTTGTCCGCCCCATATCCCCTAGGTAAAGGAAGATCCAGAAAGGCAATTATATAGCCAGATACTGATGAGCCTAAGAGTACAGCTCAAGCTGAGAAATGCATAGGAAAAAAATAGGCCTTTCTCCATGGCCAGAACAGTTCCCCATAAACAGAATCAAACCTGGAGTTTGATAGCTCTGAGCATGAATTAGGAAATCCAGAGAGTAAATCCAATTCTGGCACCACCAATCTGAACTCCACTGCTGTGGATCCCAGAACTCTGAAGTTTCAGGATGTGGGTGACACGAATCACTGCCTCTCTCCAACAACCTAATAACACTCAGGATGTCTTGAAAGTACGAAGGCAAGTCCCCCTCCTACCTCCCTCCTTTCTCTCACTCATTCACTATTTCTGTATTTACTTCTGTGGCTGTTTTTATCCTCATAGTATATTACACAGTAGTTTTTCCATTTCTATCATGGTCATTAATGGTCTACAAACTATTTTAAGTACATTGCTATATTATATTTGGCTTAATATTGTCATTAAATGGCAAAGGTGATTGAGCACTCAAGGATAGGCTGGTTAATAAATAGGAAGATCCTGAGAGACCAGAAGAAAAAGTCAAACCAACAGATGTATAAATCACAACCTGGAAATCCAACAAATGACAAGAGCAACATAGCTTCTCAAAAGGTCATAATTTCTCAATTACTAAACTCAAGAATACTATTGTACGTACAATGACAAGTGAAGATTTCAAGTTTCTGATACAAATGACCCATGACCTGAAAGAGAATATAAACAAGCAGATGAACTCAACACAGATCCCAAAAATGAATGTCTGTAGTGGTATTTGCTCCACCCATGACCTTGGGCTATAGGGCAAAAATGTAGCTGGAAGTTTCTCTGGTCCTGCCTGGCCCCACAATCTCCCAGCCACTTATAAAATAATCACTCAGATGCTTAATATTAATTGCAAATTATATGGCCTAATGGCTCAGGCTTCTTGGTAGCTAGCTCTTACAACTTAACTCAGCCCATTTCTATTCATCTATGCATTGTCATGTGTTCTGTGGCTTTACCTGGGTCCCATTACATGTTGCTCTTTGGACTGTGGTTTGGCATCTCCCTTTACTCTCCTTTCTCCTTTCACTATCTCTCTTGGATTTTCCCACCTGGCTCCATCCTGCCCTGCCATAGGCTAATGCAGCTTTATTTACTATCCAGTGTGAGCCACACATATTCACAGCATACAGAAAGACATCCCACAGCACTTCCCTTTTTCTGTCTAATCAAAAAGGAAGTTTTTAACTTTAACATAGTAAAATTACATATAATAAAACAGTTATCAAGCAAGAATTACAACTACAATATCTGGTCTATTTGTATTTGGCAAAATTAAAGAAAATATTCTATCATCTACCCTATATTTGTGAGTCCAAAGTTTCATATCTAATTTATCTTTTATCATAATCAAGGAAAATTATAATTATAACTAACTAATCTTCAACTACATCAAAGACCTGAGAAGAAAAATAATACTACCCAAGAAAACAGAAAATGGCTTGCCCCGGACTTCCCTTTTGGAGCACAGGTGAGTGGTGCCCTAGCTTGCCCCGGACCCCATCCCTGGGCACCAGCCACTCCAGGGAAGACCTGCCCAACTTGGCCCCAGGTTCTGGCCACCGGGCAGGTTCCCTTCTAGCCCCACCAGGAAGGATCCCCTTCTCCAAGACCCCTGGCAGACCCTGCAGTCTCCACGTCCTGCCCCCACACACATCCGCCTGAGCCCCAAGCCTCTTCCTGAGACTTAGAGGCCGGCCCCAAGCTCCCATCTTGCCCCTGACTTCCCTTTTGGAGCACAGGTAAGTGCCCTTGCTTGCCCCGGACCCCATCCCTGGGCACCAGCCACTCCTGGGAAGACCTTCCCAACTTGGTCCCAGGTTCTGGCCACCGGGCAGGTTCCCTTCTAGCCCCACCGGGAAGGATCCCCTTCTCCACTACCTCTGGCAGACCCTGCAAATCCACGCCCTGCCCCCACGCCCATCCGCCTGAGCCTCAAGCCTCTTCCTGAGACTTAGAGGCTGGCCCCCAGCTCCCATCCTGCCCCGGACTTCCCTTCTGGAGCAGGAGAGAGAGAGAGAGAGAGAGAGAGAGAGAGAGAGAGAGAGAGAGAGAGAGAGAGAGAGAGAGAGAAGAGAGAGAGAGAGAGAGAGAGAGAGAGAGAGAGAAGAGAGAGAGAGGAGAGAGAGAGAAAAGAGCTCCCATCCTGCCCCGGACTTCCAATTTGGACAAGAGAGCTCCCATCTGGACAAGAGAGAGAGACTTCCTGAATCTGTCAGCTCTGTCTGAACCAAGTGTGCGGATAAGGCCAAGAACGAACCACAAGGAGATGGGCAGACGTCAAGGCAGAAACATATACAACAAAATGAATAGCAATACAGCATCACCAGGACCTAGCCCTCCTCCAACACCTAGACCTGAACATCAGAAATTGGAAGAAGCAGAAGAAAACAGCTTTATGAATGACATCATGAAGAAGCTAGAGGCTTGTGTAGAGGAAAAGACAAAAAAATGTTGCCGGGCGGTGGTGGCGCACGCCTTTAATCCCAGCACTCGGGAGGCAGAGGCAGGCGGAACTCTGTGAGTTCAAGGCCAGCCTGGTCTACAGCGCGAGATCCAGGAAAGGCGCAAAGCTACACAGAGAAACCCTGTCTCGAAAAACCAAAAAAAAAAAAAAAAAAAATGTGAAGAATGCTGTAAACAACTAGAGGAAAGGGCAAACAAATTAGAAGAAATCAATAAAGTCCTGGAAGAAAACAATAAAGTACTGAGAGAAAATCGAGAAAAATCAATGAAACAAATGAAGGAAACAGTCCAAGACCTGAAAAGGGAAATAGAAAAAATGAAGAAGACACAAACAGAGGGAATGCTGGAAATAGAAAATCTGAGTAAATGATTGGGAACTTCAGATGCAAGTATAATCAACAGAATGCAAGAGATGAAAGAGAGGATCTCTAGCGTTGAAGATACAGTAGAAGAAATACATTCATCAGTCAAAGAAAACACTAAAGCCAACAAAGTCATGAACCAAAATGTCCAAGAAATTTGGGACACCATGAAAAGACCAAACCTAAGAATAATAGGGGTCGAAGAAGGAGAAGAATACCAACTCAAGAGCACAGAAAATATATTCAACAAGATCATAGAAGAAAACTTTCCCAACTTAAAGAAGGAAATGCCTATGAAGATACAAGAAGCTTATAGAACACCAAACAGACTAGACCCCCCAAAAAAGTCCCCTTGCCACATAATAATTAAACAACTAAACGTACAGAATAAAGAAAGAATATTAAGAGCAGCAAAGGAAAAAGGCCAAGTGACATATAAAGGCAAACCCATCAGAATAACACCCGATTTCTCAATGGAGACTTTGAAAGCCAGAAGGACCTGGACAGATGTAATGCAGACACTAAGAGACCATGGATGTCAGCCTAGACTAATATACCCAGCAAAACTTTGAATCACCATAGATGGAGTGAACAAGACATTCCATGACAAAGCCAGATTTAAACAATACTTATCCACAAACCCAGCCCTACAGAAAGCACTAGAAGGAAAATTCCAACCTAAGGAAGTCAGATAAACCCTTGAAAACACAGGCAACAGATAAAGCCATAGCAGTAAACCCCAACGTATAGAAGTACCCACACATCACCACCAAAAAATAACAGGAATGAACAATCACTGGTCATTAATTTCCCTCAATATCAATGGACTTAATTCACCTATAAAAAGACATAGGCTTACAGAATGGATACGAAAGCAGGACCCATCTTTCTGCTGCATACAAGAAACACACCTCAAATTCAAAGATAGACACTACCTAAAAATAAAAGGCTGGGAAAAGACTTTCCAATCAAACGGTCTTAAGAAACAAGCAGGTGTAGCCATCCTGATATCCAGCAAAATAGACTTCAAACTAAAATCAGTCAAAAGAGATCAAGAAGGACATTACATAATCATCACAGGAAAGATCCACCAAGATGAAGTCTCAATTCTGAACATTTATGCCCCAAACACAAGGGCACCCACATATGTAAAAGAAACATTACTAAAGCTTAAATCACATATAAAACCCCACACATTAATAGTGGGAGACCTCAACACCCCACTTTCACCACTGGACAGATCTCCCTAATTGAAACTTAACAGAGAAATAAAGGACTTAACTGATGTCATGACTCAAATGGACTTAATCGATATCTACAGAACATTCCATCCTAACAAAAAAGAATATACCTTCTTCTCAGCACCCCCATGGAACCTTCTCTAAAATCAACCACATACTTGGCCACAAAACAAATCTAAAACAGATACAAAACAATTGGAATAACCTCCTGTGTTCTATCAGACCACCATGATCTAAAGTTGGATTTCAACAACAACAAAAACTACAGAAAACCTACAATCTCATGGAAACTGAATAATACCCAACTGAATCACCAATTAGTTAAGGAAAAAATTAAAGACTTCCTAGAGATCAATGAAAATGAAGACACCACATATCCAAACCTATGGGACACTATGAAAGCAGTACTAAGAGGGAAATTCATAGCACTAAATGCCCACATAAATAAGTTGGAGAAATCTCACACTAGTGACTTAACAGCACACCTGAAAGCTCTAGAACAAGAAGAAGCAAAGTCTCCCAGGAAAAATAGACGCCAGGGAAATTATCAAAGTGAGAGCTGAAATCAATAAAATAGAAACAAAGAGAACAATACAAAAAATTAATGAAACAAAGAGTTGGTTCTTTGAGAAAATCAAAAAGATAGACAAGCCCTTATCCAAACTAACCAAAAGACAGAGAGAGAGCATCCAAATTAACAAAATCAGAAACGAAAAGGGGGACATAACAGACATTGAGGAAATCCAGAGAATCATCAGGTCATACTTCAAAAACCTCTATTCGACAAAACTGGAAAACCTAAAAGAAATGGATAACTTTCTGGATAGGTGCCACATACCTAAGTTAAATCAAGACCAGATAAACTATTTAAATAATCCAATAACCCCTAACGAAATAGAAACAGTCATTAAAAGTCTCCCAACCAAAAAAAAGCCCAGGACCAGATGGTTTCAGCGCAGAATTCTACCAGATCTTCAAAGAAGAGTTAATACCAATACTCTCTAAATTGTTCCACACAATAGAAACAGAAGGAACATTACCAAACTCCTTCTATGAGGCTACAATTACCCCTGATTCCTAAACCAAACAAGGATACAACAAAGAAAGAGAACTACAGACCAATCTCCCTCATGAACATTGATGCAAAAATACTCAATAAAATACTGGCAAACAGGACTCCAAGAACACATCAAAACAATTATCCACCATGATCAAGTAGAATTCATTCCAGGGATGCAAGGGTGGTTCAACATACGAAAGTCCATCAATGTAATTACACCATATAAACAAACTCAAAGAAAAAAACCACATGATCATCTCACTGGATGCAGAAAAGGCATTTGACAAAATCCAACACCCCTTCATGATAAAGGTCTTGGAGCGATCAGGAATACAGGGAACATACCTAAACATAATAAAGGCAATTTACAGCAAACCAACAGCCAACATCAAATTAAATGGAGAGAAACTCAAAGCAATTCCACTAAAATCAGGAACGAGGCAAGGCTGTCCGCTCTCCCCATACTTATTCAATATAGTACTTGAAGTTCTAGCCAGAGCAATAAGACAACATAAGGAGATTAAGGGGATACAAATTGGAAAGGAAGAAGTCAAGCTTTCCCTATTTGCAGATGACATGATAGTATACTTGAGCAACCCCAAAGATTCCACCAAGGAACTGATACAGCTTATAAACACCTTCAGCAACATAGCAGGATACAAGATCAACTCAAAAAAATCAGTAGCCCTCCTATATACAATGGACAAAGAAGTGGAGAAGGAAATCAGAGATACATCACCCTTTACTATAGCCACAAATGACATAAAATACCTTGGGGTAACACTAACCAAGCAAGTGAAGGACCTATATGACAAGAACTTTAAGTCCCTGAAAAAAGAAATTGAAGAAGATGTCAGAAAATGTAAAGATCTCCCATGCTCATGGATAGGCAGGACTAACATAGTAAAAATGGCAATCTTACCAAAAGCAATCTACAGATTCAATGCAATCCCCATCAAAATACCAACACAATTCTTCACAGACCTGGAAAGAATAATACTCAGCTTCATATGGAAAAACAAAAAACCCAGGATAGCCAAAGGAATCTTGTACAATAACACAACCTCTGGAGGCATCACGATCCCTGACTTCAAGCTCTACTATAGAGCTACAGTAATAAAAACAGCTTGGTACTGGCATAAAAACCGACATGTGGACCAATGGAATCGAACTGAAGACCCTGACATTAATCCGCACACCTATGAACATATAATTTTTGACAAAGAAGTCAAAAGTGCACAATGGAAAAAAGAAAGCATCTTCAACAAATGGTGCTGGCAAAACTGGATATCAACATGTAGAAGGTTGCAAATAGATCCATATCTATCACTGTGCACAAAACTTAAGTCCAAGTGGATCAAGGACCTCAACATTAAATCCAGCTACTCTGAACCTGCTAGAAGAGAAAGTAGGAAGTGGTCTTGAACGCATTGGCATAGGAGACCACTTCCTAAATAGAACACCAGTAGCACAGACTCTGAGAGAAACAATCAATCAATGGGACCTCTTGAAACTGAGAAGCTTTTGTAGAGCAAAGGATACAGTCAACAAGGCAAAGCGACAGCCTACAGAATGGGAAAAGATCTTTACCAACCCCACATCTGACAGAGGACTGATATCCAGAATATATAAGGAACTCAAGAAATTAGACATCAAAATGCCCAACAGTCCAATTAAGAAATGGGCTATAGAACTAAACAGAGAATTCTCAACAGAGGAAACTCAAAGGGCCGAAAGACATTTAAGGAATTGCTCAACATCCCTAATCATCAGGGAAATGCAAATAAAAACAACTCTGAGATACCACCTTACGCCTGTCAGAGTGGCTAAGATCAAAAACACTGAAGACACCTTATGCTGGAGAGGATGTGGAGCTAGGGGAACTCTCCTCCACTGCTGGTGGGAATGCAAGCTTGTACAACCACTTTGGAAATCAATATGGCGCTTTCTTAGAAAATTGGGAATCAATCTCCCCCAAGATCCAGCTATACCACTCTTGGGCATATACCCAAGGAATGCTCAACCACACCATAAGAGCACTTGTTCAGCTATGTTCATATCAGCATTGTTTGTAATAGCCAGAACATGAAAACAACCTAGATGCCCTTCAATTGAAGAATGGATAAACAAAATGTGGTACATTATACACAATGGAATACTACTCAGCAGAGAAAAACAATGGCATCATGAGGTTTGCAGACAAATGGATGGATCTAGAAAAAATCATCCTGAGTGAGGTAACCCAGACTCAGAAAGACAAACATGGTATGTACTCACTCATAGCAGGATACTAGATGTGGAACAAGGATGACTTGTCTGCTACTCACATCACCAGGGAGGCTACCTGGAAAACAGGACCCCAAGAAAGACACGGGGATCGCCCAATGACAGAGAAATGGAATGAGATCTACATGAACAGCCTGGACATGAGTGGGGGTAGTGAAAGGCGAGGGTCAAGGGAAAGAGAGCTTGGGGGAGCGGGAGATCCCAGCTGGATCAACAACAGAGAGGGAGAACAAGGAATAGGAGACCATGGTAAATGAAGACCACATGAGAATAGGAAGAAGCAAAGTGCTAGAGAGGCCCACAGAAATCCACAAAGATACCCCCACAACAGACTGCTGGCAATGGTCGAGATACAGCCCGAACTGACCTACTGTGGTGATGGGATGGCCAAACACCCTAATGGTTGTGCTAGAAACCTCATCCAACTACTGAGGGATCTGAATGCAGAGATCCATGACTAGGCCCCGGGTGGATCTCTGGGAGTCCAATTAGCAAGAATGAGGAGGGTTTATATGAGCGAGAATTGTTGAGACCAAGGTTGGATAAAGCACAGGGACAAATAGCCAAATGAATGGAAACACATGAACTATGAACCAATGGCTGAGGGGTCCCCACTGGATCAGGCCCTCTGAATGGGTGAGACAGATGATTGGCTTGATCTGTTTGGGAGGCATCCAGGCAGTGGGACCGGGTCCTGTGCTCATTGCATGAGTTGGCTGTTTGAAACCTGGGGCCTATGCAGGATTGTTTGGCTCGGCCTGGGAGGAGGGGACTGGACCTACCTGGACTGAGTCTACCAGGTTGATCTCAGTCTGTGGGGAAGGCTTTGCCCTGGAGGAGATGGGAAGGGGGGGGGGCGTTGGGGGGAAGGTGAGGGGGACGGGAGGGGGGGGAGAACAAGGGAATCCGTGGCTGATATGTAGAACTGAATTGTATTGCAAAAGAAAAAAAAAAAAAGAAAAAAGAAAAAAAAAGAAAACAGAAAATGCAAGCAAGCAATTTCCAATATTCTTGTGGGAATAGACAGAGATGGCTGGAAGCCTAGACAGTCATCTAAAGTTTGGGCCCTATAGCCCAAGGTCATGGGTGGAGCAAATATCACTACAAAATTGTAAAGTCAATAAAATGGCTTTTAAAATTTAATATGAATGAAAAATAATATTCTGGAAGAAAAATTTATGAGCACAGATATTGGGGTTTTAGAAAAGAAACAAATGAAAATGTCGAAAATTAAAACCTCAAGTAATCAAGTAAAAAAACACATTGGAAAACATAACCAACAGATTTGACCATGCAAAAGAGAGTATCAGGGATGGAAGAAGTTAATAAAATACTATATTCATATATCTTAATAAGGGTAGAAAATGAGCCTAGCATAGTTTCCATGAACTTCAGGATACAATTAAGAGATGAGACACAAGAATCCACAGAACAGTAGAAAGAACATTAAAGGCATAGAGAATCTATTCAATAAGGTTACCCCCAAAAACCCAAATCTAGAGAAAAATAGACATTCAAACATGTAAGGTATCTAGAACCCCAAGGACACACAACTAGAGAAAAATTACTCCATAAAAAAACTATAATTAAGATATCAACTATATAAACCAATGATAAAAACTGAGGGAAATGTCAACTCACCTACAGAGGCAGTAGCATCAGAGTAACATAAGATCTCTCATCAATGGCTTTAAAAACCAGGAAAGCATGGAATTATATATTTAAGCTCTGAAAGCAAGTAACTGCCAACTAACATTGTTATATCAGCAAGCTACCTTTTAAAGTTGGTAGAGATATAAAGGCATTTAAAGACAAGCACAAACTAGCACAGCTCATGATTACCAAGACAGTGCTACAGAACATACTTTAATTACTATACAAAGAGAAGGAAGAAAGTCTTAATCATGAGAGCCTAGAACAGGGATTCCTGAAGGATGTACATCAGAGATGCTGAAAAATCATCATGCAGAAAATAGAAAGGATCCCTTACACTTGTTCACATGAAGATTAGCAAAGACTAAGAATTCACAAAGATCAGATTCATAGAAGCTCAATGGGAGGAGGTTGAGGGGAGAAGGAGGGACAGGAGACAACAAATGTCAACAACACCCAGTTTTCTTTTTTTTACTGTACAGAGAAATGGGGTGGCAGCTGGGAAGGGATGTGGCAGGAAAGGAACCTTGTTTGTTTTAAAGATGAAAGTTAAATAAAGCTCATTCTTACTCTACTGTGAACAAGCCAGTAGAGAGAAGATAATTGCCAGGGCCAAAGACTTTGCCAAGAATAGGGACTGGATGCTAAAGCATGCAGGAAGAGGTTGGCCTTCAATAGCAGATTGTACCTCCTCAGAGCATCATACACTAAGGCAAAATATGAGCATTCTGAAGTAGTTACTGCTAAAGAGTAACTAATGAAACAGCAAGAGCATCAGTGGCCATTAAGTGGCACTGGTTTGACGTCTAAATACGATGATAATGTAAACTAGGATTATTAAACATAGAAATGGAATGGTTTTCATTTATAGAAGACCTGAAAGGTCAAAGAACTCAAGAGTATTTTTAATTATTGCCTATTTTATATATTTTAATTAAAATATAATCATATCATTCTTCCCTCCAACCCCCTGTTCACCTCTCCCACCCCCATCTCAAATACATGGTATCTTTTCTTTAATTGTTTTTGTTACATATATGTTTAAATGCATAAATATATAAATACAACCTGCTGAGTCTTTTTGGTGTTCCTTGTATGCATATGATATCAGGGCTGACCACTTGGAATTAGATAACCAGTTAGAGGAGCTCATCCTAGAGAAAGACTAATTCTCCCTCTCTCAGAATTCTTTAGTAGCCTGTAGTTCTTTGTTAAGGGGTGGGGCCCCTTCCACATTAACAGATCTATTGGGTATTGTCTTTGTTTGGGTCTTATTTAGGCAGCCATATTGCTGCAGTATCATGAGTGAAGCTTCCCTCTCATTTCTAGGAGTCACAATCATTCTCACAGCAGATTTGCTGGACCTCTGGCTCTTAGAATCAGTCTGCCACCTCTTCTGGGATGTTCCCTGAGATTTAGGTCTAGGAATTGTATTGCAAATACATCCACAGAGGTTGAACACCCCACGGTCAGTTGTTCTCTGCATTTTGATCAGTTGTGGGCTTCTGTAACAGCCTCTATCAGTAGCAAAGAGAAGCTTCTTTGGTAAGAATATGAGCTATACTTGTCTCTGAGTTTAAAGTAAAATATTTAGAATAAAAATAGGAAATTTGCTGTCTTAACAAAGTGGAGATAGAAAATTCTCATCTAAGATTGAAGACCTCACTATACCAGGAAAGTTGAGTAAGTTTTCCTCTTGTGGAGTGAGCCTTAAGTCCAACTAGACACCTGATGATTACTGGCTACATGCAGGTGCCCCTACTGCACCACTGTTGGTGCCTTGCCATGCTGGTCATTGTTGTGGTTTATAGACATCACAGTTGGGTAGGACTACTGGTTGTTTTCCTCTCTTGGGATCATGATAGTATATTCTGGTACAGTGAAAGCTAGTCCTGAAGGAAGCACAAATCTTCCTTTTCACTGGGAAAGTCTGAAGGTGTTATGTGACTAGCTCATAGCCTCAGCCGCTCAGGAGTAGTGATGAGGCAGAAAACCAGTCTATCAAGATCTCAGTCTTTTTTGTAAAGCAAGCCTTTCCATTCTTTGGACTGTCACAGAATGAAAATTTTTCTTGGTATATGTTTAAAAAGACAACACACCAACATATATCTTTTGATTTTTTTTTCCACCTACCTATGACAGATGAAGTCACAGGGATTTAACCTTCATTCATAAACATACCAAACAATACAGCTGTGACTGTGGTAGGTGGAAACACAAATGCTTCTAATCTGCAGAAGGTCTCAATTAAGACTCCCAAGCTGCTACTGTGAGAAAGGATAATGCTGTGTTTGAGGAGCTGATTAGATTACAACGTCACCATGGCCTCTACAAAGCTTCCTCTACAACACTGAAAATGTTTGTTGTGACAGAGAGAAAATGTTTGACTGGATGAAAAATATGACTAGGAAACAGCATAAGAAGAGGCAATGTCTGCACCTATAAAATAAAATAAATAAAATCTCTTGAGTTCTTTTGGTGGTGGTGGTGGTGGTAGAGGGGTGTGTGTGTGTGTGTGTGTGTGTGTGTGTGTGTGTGTGTGTGTGTGTGTGTGTGTATTGAATAAGTTGTATGTTTGTGTACAGGTGCACATGAAGGTCAGAAGTTTATGTCTGATGTCTTCAGCTATCATTCTCAACCTCAGTTTTTTTTGAGACAGGGTCTCTCCCTGAACTGGGGAATCAAGAATTCAGCAAGATTATCAGGCTATCAAGTCCCAGGCAGGCATCCTTCTGTCTCTGTCTCCTAAGAGCTAGGATTACAGACATGCTACCACCCTCAGCTTTTTACACAGGGGCTGGGGATCCGAATCCAGGTGTGACAAGCGCTTTTCCAGTTGAGCCGTCTCCCCTGCCCCTATTGTTGTCGTTATCATTTTTAACTTGGGAGCAACCTAGAAAACTTTCTAGCTCAGGCTAAAGTGGGGAGTTTGGCACTTTGGGATCCATCATTTCTAACATAATATTTAGCAATTTTAAAAAGATTTAAAAAATTACCAATTTTTTAACCACCAAATGTTTTTAAAGGCCAATCACAGTTACCTACTGTGTAATTCTATCTGTATAATGTTATCAAAATGATAAATTACAGAGATGGGGAACCAGGTTAGTGGTAGCCAGAAATTAAGGGTGAACAACCCCAAAAGAACTGAAGAACATCTTATAGAGGGAAGAGTATTGTATTGTGGTGATATTTTATTTGTATGTTAAGAAATAAAGTTTGCCTGGAGATCAGAGGAAATAGCAAGCCATGTTAAGGTAAACACAAAAGTCAGGCAGTGGTAGCACACGCCCTTAATCAAATCACTTGGCAGGCATTGTCTCTATGTGTTCAAGGCCACACTAGGGAACAGAGCCAAGCATGGTGACACATGTCTTTAATCCCAGGAGCAACCACAGAGACCTGAAGGTCTGTTCAGACAGGCAGTGACAAGGAAGTGACGCAGCTAGGCTATGATAGCCAATGAGAGAGCAGAACAGCAAGGCAACAAAAGCCTGGGTAGACAGGAAGTCGTGGCATTTTGGAAGTTGCAGAGCTGGTAAGGTAAGGTTGGTTGGTGGCTCTCACTATTTCTCTGATCTCTAAGGCTTTCACTGCTATTCGGCTACACTGTATCAATTATGATTATGATTACATGAATGTAAATATATGACAGAGTTACACAAAATTTTGCCCACATAGGCACTTCCACACACAAATGAGTAATATGGAAAAATCAAACAAAGGTAAATGTATTCTGTAGATTGTACCATGGCCATGGTCTTGGTTTGAAATTGCACTGGTTATAAAAAATTCTCCCTGTCAGAGGAAGCACCAGTACTCCAAAGCCTGAGACCTTGAGAGGGCCCACACCTTGGAGATAAGTAAGAACTAGGAGAGGGAAGAGGAGACTTCCCTACCCTTGGCCTTGGGGTGCACACTCTCTGAGCCCCATCTATTCTGCTCTTGCTCCCTAAATAGCTAAAGACAAAAAGAAGCAATGAAGCAAAGCTTATATAGAACCGTGTTGCTATCATGCATCTAGAAGGAGGAAAACAAAGCTGGAAAGTGTTCTAGTTGTCCATCACTCACAAGCAAATGGGATCATTCACAATGCAAGGAAACAGTGGAAGCATTAATAGAACCCTTTAAACCATGTCCAGCATCCTTAATCCAAAATGCTTGAAACCAAAAGTGGTTTTGTTTGTTTGTCTTTTGACTGTGTTCAGATTTGGAAAGATTTGTATATGTATATATAGTAATATATTTGGGTCTAGGACCCAAGTCTAAACACAGAATTTATTTATGTTTAATATATAACTCATACATATAGTCTGAATGAGTTTTATATATCATCCTTAGTACTCCTGTGTTCTGACTGAGACAAATCACTTGAGGTCAGGGGTAGAATTTCTATTTACGTCATCAAGTCAGTGCTCAAAAACTTCTGATTTTATAGCATTCCAGATTTTAAATTCTTAGAGACACTGAACTGATACTTGAGACAGTTTCTGAAGAAAAGTGTCCAGTCCTATCAGTACTGAAGCTATACATTACCCTAATTTTAGTTATTCTTTCTGGGTACTGATTTGCTACTGAAACTCTATTCTGTATTTTTCTCTTATAATCTCCAAATTCTGTTTCACTAATTACATTGGAAAAGCATACATTTTCTTCATAATTTGCCATTCTTGCTACTCTAAAAGCTTTAAACTTAGCAGACACCATTGCATGGCTACAGATTTACTATACTTATTGTTATGTAACAGTGTTCCTGGGGGGATGTGAGTTAACATCTACACACCCTAGAGAGGGGATCCGTGACAGACCAAAGTAAGGTTACCACCAAAATCCCACTTTCTGAACCAATGAAGTCACTGAAGTTACTCACAGGAACAAAAATATTTAGAAAGCTATGTCACCAAAGCTCACCCCAGTACGGGTGACAGCTCACAAAAACTGGAAACATGGAATATACTGAACAACCTGCAGGCAATTCAACAGGTTGGAGAATGTCCTTTTCAGGTATTTCAATTGGACTGGACCTCCTCCAGGCAGGTTTTTCTGCCTCAAGAGTCAACAATCTTTGTAACTTATAAATGCTTGGGGAAGGAAGCGTCTAGTAAATATGGTCAGTTTCAGGAACTTCCTCTGGGTGTTGAATTGTTTACTTCCTGAGCTTAAGGAGTTTCCTTGCATGCTAGATTGTTTCACCACCCTTTATAACATTCTTTGTCTTAAGCATCCCTCCAAAAATGTACTATTTTGTCTCCAAGGAAATTGCTACCCAACACTTACATGAATAAACTCATTGCTGCAGAGATTTATCATTATCAGCCTTATTGGGTTACAGTTTGCATATCCAGAAGCCATACCAACTCCCTAATACCTTTATCATTCAGAAGATTTCACTGCTTCAGGATTATGGAAATCACTCCAGGACAGATTTTAGTCTCCATTTTCTAGGTATCAGCCTATTCATCACTAAGCAAATGTATGAAAGCATGACTTGATTTTTAATATTTTACATAATTGAACTTGGTATGATTATGCCTTTGTTCTGTTCTTTATGCTGGTGTTAAGAAAGATCCTAATCCCTTCACCTACCCTCTTGAATCTGAAATTAATGGAAAGTATTATGTGATGCCTTTACCCTATTACTCTAATTCTAGGTAGATTAGGAGCTCAGTGGATCCTTAGAATAGACTGTGTGGAGGTTGACTCAGAAGTTAAAAACACTTCCTGCTCTTGCAGAGGACCTCAGTTTAATTCTCAACACCCATGATGGGTGCCTTAAAACCACCTGTAACTCTAGGTGATCTGATGCCCTCTTATGGATTCTGTAGGTACCTGCATTCATGTGCATATACAAACATGTATACATACATACATACACATACACACAATATAAAATAAAATAACATACATACAAACATATACATACAACATAAAATAAAATAAATCTTCTTAAAAAATAAACTGCATAGCTTCTCACAAGAAAGTATATTCTCCCAAAAGTAGCAACTTTATAAATGTCTACTGATAAAGTCTTGCCTTTTTCATCCCTTCACGTTGTTACTCTAAAAATACAGTGTTTAAATCTTGGCTTTTTTCTATTTAGATAGGAAGTAATCAACTATGAAGTTGAAGTTCAAAGTTGGACTTTGCAGGGAGAAACATAAGCAGACATTTAAATGTGTAGGCAATAAAGATACATGATTGGAAAAAGCTAAGCAAAATATACATGGGTCCTTGGTGCACTGTTTTTACAACCTCTGTGAGTCTACAATTATGTAATGATTGAGAGTTTTAATGAGTGACTGTGCTTCTTCTCCACATATGTGGCCAAATTCTTTTCATTGGAATCTTCTGGATATTCTGGAAATATTTTGATCCTAACCAGTTAGCAGTTAGTAGCACTGAGCCTCAAGCATCCCATTGCAATTAACAGCAAAGTCACTCAAGCCAAAATACCTAGACTTTAATTCTACAACTAACTGCCAAAGAGAAATGTTTTCTTTGCTTTCAGGTTCATCACCTACAAAACGGAGGCATCAAAGAGTCAACCTACAGCACAGAACCCAGAACTAAAGGGTTCTCCACCTTAGACATGGGACAATCCTCCATTGTAAATAATGACCTAAGCCTGAGTC
Organism: Peromyscus californicus insignis; assembly: GCF_007827085.1. NCBI lineage: Eukaryota > Metazoa > Chordata > Mammalia > Rodentia > Cricetidae > Peromyscus > Peromyscus californicus. The sequence continues at coordinate 123,719,101 of NW_026294584.1, read as the reverse complement.
CAGGAAGTCCCCCAGCCAAGTTTGGCCAATCAGCTAACCTTATAAAGCAGAGAGACCCAAAGTTACAGGATAAGGCTGTTACTGACCATACATGACTAAAAAAACCCACAATGGGTAAGACTGCCACTAGCCCCGTCCAATCAACACACACCCCTTGTAACTGTTCCCCAACAGCCCTATTAGAACAGAGATATCTAGAATTCCCCAAGGTCCCTTTAAAAGGGCCTGCGTACCTTTGTCCCGTCATCGCCATTTTGTGTGGATGATTTACTCCTGCATACTAGATATTTCTGCAGAATAAACACTCTTCCTGTTTGCATACTATTTGAGTCTGGGGTCTTTCTTCAGTGATTCTTGGACCCTTTCAGAACTATTGTAATTAACAAATAATAAAACTTAGTATGGTCAAAAGTCACCCAATTTGGAAGTGACTTTTGACCATACTAAAATCCATATGTGTATTTCTCTGATTCCTAAGCTTTGTTGTTAACTGTCATATAATGTTGCCTTCTATATGAATGGGAAACAAAGAAGTGAGTAAAGACTAGCAAACTAATATTTTCACTCCCTCATCTGTACATAAACATGCTGCTTTTCTTTCCAGGAATCATATAAAGGCAGCATTTGGTTAGGTTGCTGTACTGAGCCATCACAGACAGAATGGCTTAGATACTCTGTCTCTCCGTTCTGGATTCTAGAAATCTAAGGCCAAGATGTCTGGAACTCAGAGAATACTAACTTGACTTCCAGGTCCCTGTGGGAGCCATTGATCCTTGGATTGTAGCTGCACTGGTTCTTCAGTCACCTCAGCAGCCATCACTTACTTGGCTGTCTCTCCCTCTGTGCACCTCTCTCCTCTTCTAATAAGAACACCCATTCATATTAGAATAAGGCTCTCCCTTGCCCCAACATGATATCTTCTAAACTTCTATCTTTGTAACAGCTATAGAAACCTTGTTTCCAAACAATGTTTGATCCACAGGGCACCTGAAGTCAGAACTTCAATACATACTCTTGTGCTGGCTAGTTCTATGTCAACTTAACATAAGCTGAAGTCATTTAGAAAGAAACCCTCACTAGATTGGGTGGTAGGCAAGTGTGTGGTGTGTGTTCTTACTTAGTGATTGATTCGGGAGAGGCCAGACCATTGTGGGTGGTGCTACCCTGGTCAAGGGGTCCTGAACACTGTAAGAAATCAGGCTGAGCAAGCCTTGGGGAACAAGCCAGTAAGCAGCACTCCCACATGGCCTCTGTATCAGTTATTGCCTCCAGATTCTGCCTTGAGTTCCTGCCCTGACTTCCCTGGATGGTGGACTGTGATATGGAAGCTGAAGCTGAAATAAACCCTTTCCTCTCCAAGTTGCTTTTGGTCATGGTGTTTTATCACAGTGTTAGAAATTTGCACTAAGACTACCTTTTTTGAGTGACACAACTAAACCCTCAAGAGTCTTCCACGTGCTTTCAGAAACCCACTCAGACCCACTCATGCTCATTTCCACCTGGCAGAAGCATTTCCTGTGCTTCCTCTACTCCTGCCCAGGATAAGCTTGTGAGGGGGCAATTTTTAATTGGCATAGAATTATATTACTTTCCCTCTCTTTCTCCTCCCTCCAGCCCTTTCCAAGGACATTCCCTCTGTCTCATCCCCCGACTCTCCTTTGATAATCTGTTTCTTGAATTGCTATTTTACATACATGTTTATGTAAATATAACCTGATAAGTTGGTTTTTGTTGCATGTGTGTGTATGGTTTCACAGCTGGCCATTCTCCACTGGAAAACCAATAGGGCGCAGCCTTGGTGCAGTGGGGAGGGACTTGGACCTGCCTCAGCTCAGTGTGCCTGGCTCTGCTGACTCCCTATGGGAGACATTGATTTGGGGGATGTGGGGTGACTTGGGAGGGAGGGCTGGAGGGTGGGAGGAGGGGGGAATCTGTGGGTGGTATGTAGAGTGAGTAGAAAATTTCTTAATAAAGAAGAATGAGAAAAAAAGTAAACCAATAGGGCCCCAATCTGTCGAGACACAAAAGAGTTAACGGCAAGTTTTCAACACAGATGAACCTACTGTCTCAAGAGCAAGTTTAGCCACCAAGCGCAATGCCCACAAGCACAGGGGCACTGTGGCCTGTTGTCATTTCAAGCTGCTTAAGTGATCATTTATAGCAAAGCATAAAAATTACCACTGTTTTGAAAGAGACACTAAGCTGATGTTCCAAGTAATGATACCTCTGGGTCATCATTATTTTCCAGAAGCCTTAATGACCAGGATAGGCACACTACTGTTTTCTTAAATCCTTTCTGTTTTATTGGCAGTATCTGAATAAAGCAAAGCCCTCTTCTTTATCAAGTGTGTCCAGATTAATGAATCTTATCACTTATTTTCTAACCTGATCAACTAAAGGAAACCTAGTGTGCACTGAGGGATGATGTGTGCACCTAATCCTGGTCCAAACAGTCAAGAATATAGACATCAGAATTACAGAAGCCAAGTTCAAATCCTGATTCAACCACTTTCAACTATGGGACATAGCTTAGTCTCTCCACTCTTTCTCAGCTCTGGTTCTCCATCAGACCTCTGGACATGAATGCTCTTTTCCATGGCTTTTCTGTAGATATAATGGCCTCGTGCATTTGAAAGAATTAGCTCCAGAACTTACAAAAGGACCAATGTTTAAATTACTCAAGTTCAAAGAAATATAATGACAGGTTGGTGGCAAGTGGCCTCAGGGAGGTATCTCATCTCCTTTTTCCAAGGCTTGCAGAGAAGTCATCCATAGCCTGCTTCTGTTCTGCAGTTCAAAACCCAAACTGAACAGTGGCTGCTTCAGAGAGAAAGGAAAACACCAAGACTCTTATTACCTATCACAATTTACTTGCACTTCTTTGTAGGCTACAGCAATCTGGGCGGCAGACTTTGTTGTTACCTCCTTATTTCACTTATCAGAGTTTGTACCTGACTGTATGAAGGTGGCAGTGTGGTAGAACAGTTAGCCCTGACTCAGGAACCACATTGTTTTGTTTCAGATCTCGGCCCTATCTCTGTCTTATTCAACCTCTCAGTGGTTTTTCTTCTTGTATAAGACAAAAAGTAACACAAGTACCACCTCCCTTTTGTACAATGGGGACAGCACTGTTATCCTGAGGCTGATGTAGAAGATGTTAAGTGAGTCAACATATGCAAAGTGATTTGAATACTTCCTGGCTCATGCTAACTGCTATTTATATGTTTGTTAAATAAACAAGCAAGAAAACACATGGCACCAACTATACCACTCTTGAGTATATACCTAAAGGACTCCATAGTATCCAAGTGTCACATGGATACTTGCACGTTTCATGTTTATTGCTGTTCTATTCATAATGTCAAGGAAATGGGACCAGTATAGATGTACATCAATAAATAAATGAGGCCAAGTGGTGGTGGCACATGCCTTTAATACCAGCACTCAGGAGGCAGAGGCAGGTGGCTCTCTATGAGTTCGAGGCCAGCCTGGGCTACAAAGTGAGTTTCAGGAAAGGCTCCAAAGCTACACAGAGAAACCTTGTCTCGAAAAAAAAAATTAATTAATTAATTAATTAATGGATAATGAAAATGTAGCACATACACACAATAGTGTAGCTAGAGTTTTCCTGCCTGCCAGTCCCGCAGCTACTCAGACCCAACCAAGTAAACACACAGAGACTTATATTGCTTAAAAACTGTATGGCCATGGCAGGCTTCTTGCTAACTGTTCTTATATCTTAAATTAACCCATTTATATTAATCTATAAGTTGCCACATGGCACATGGCTTACCGGTATCTTAACATCTGCTTCTCATCATGGCGGCTGGCAGCATCTCTCTGCCTCAGCCTTCCACTTCCCAGAATTCTCTTCTCTGCTTGTCCCGCCTGTACTTCCTGCCTGGCTACTGGCCAATCAGCATTTTATTTATACAGAGCAATATCCACAGCCCAATAGAATTTTAATCTGTGGTAAAGAAAAGTTGGATGAAATTTGCTGGAAAAATGGATGGCTCCCAAAAATATTATATTGAATAAGGTGACTCAAATTCAGAAATACAAATACTGCATGTTTTCTTTCATATGTGAATCCTAGCTTATAATTTATACATGTAAGAAAAAGATGCTGAGCAAGGGGTGGGGAAGACACACGACATGAAAGCAGAAATGAGATGGGGGAGGTTACCAGAGAGGGAAGAAAAGAGGTGTTGGGGGAGAAGAGGTGATGAATAGAATCTCCAGAAACACACTTTGCTTGAAATTTTCCTAATGACATCTCATATTTTGTGTGCTAATTTAAAAATAAAAAGAAAGGAAATATATGGTAAGTACTCAATGAATAGTATCTATTAATTTCTACTACTAACTATCATCAAATGATGGGTGTGAGACAAATCTGGCCCTCTGAACAAATAAAGGTTTTATGGCACACAGTATGTCCATTCATTTACACACCATATGAGGCTACTGCTGTAATGAATGAAATGGTTTAGGACCACATAAATAACCCAAAACATCGTCAGACCATTTAACAAAAATTTTCCAGTCCCTGATCTTCCCTCTTGACCAAATTGAAGCTTGGTCAGTCCAAGATTTGTGTTGCATAATTACCTAGCATTTTGTTCCCTGCATCAGCACAGTGTCTAGCACTCAGTAGATATTCCACACATATTTGCTAGAAAAAAAGGATAGGTAACTAAAGCCCCATTTTACACATGAGGAGATAAAATCATAATGGCTGCCATTATTAAGCCTTGCCCCGTGTGAAGTAGTATGCTAACTGCTGTGTCTTCACTTAATCTTTACATCACATCTGAGACCCAAGAACTAGAGCATCCTCTTTCTAGACAGGGAGAAATTGAAGCTGAGGAGGTGAGAGACTGCTCAAAATGACATGACAGACCTAGCTTGCTCAAAATGCTATATCCATGCCCTGTTCCCTAAGAGTACAACAATTTGAAGAAACAAGAGTTCACAAATTCCTCTGTTTCTGTATCCTTCAAAGCACATTTTTAATATTTTTTATTCCTATATGCCTTGATTTCAAAGAAATAGAAGACCCTAGATCAACAATCCTATAAAAGTCCACCAAATTGACTTCCAAATACCAGAACTACACTCCACAACCTTCCTGGTTGAAAAAGAAAGATAGTCACATCACCACTTGCCTTTTCTTGAGTTGGGCAGGGAGTGGGGGGCAGGGTAGGTGCTGGGAATTATATTCAGGGCCCAGCACATGCAGGACACTCTACCACCAAGCTCCACTTCCATTCTCTGTAATTTAGAGAAATAAGATGCAAACTGACTAGCTCTACTTTTTCTACAATAGGTCAGGTACTAGTCATCTCCCGGGTATCCTGACTATGCAGAACTTTCCAGTATTTTCTATGGTGAGAAGATGCAATAGCATGAGAGTCTGAAATATTAGCACTCAAGCAAGCATATTTTCTGATACGCAATTTACATCCTGTTTTACTTTCAGCACATATGTTTAACAAAAACCTTGCCTACAAATACATTTACCACCTGTTCTGGGCCTATTTTATGCTGCTGTCAGATTTCTTCATCACCACCCACCCTTCATATCTGTATCATCACTCTGCACGGAACACTGACTGCTGATAATATACCTCCTAACCCTACCATTCACTTCAGCTTCCCCCAAGTCATGTGGGAATGTTTCCTAATAGAATCACCTAACTAGCACTATGGTCGAATTTACATGCTATTGTAAAGTAACCCAGGATTAGTCTAAGTCACTCAGCATATCATTTTGCACTTGCTGAAGACTAGGAAGAATGAGTCTCTCTAACCTCAAGTATCCCATGAAGCAACCAGGAATGTGTTATCATGTTGCACTATTATCTTCTGTGATATTAGAAGAGGAAGTGGAGACAGCTACATTATGATACAGTGGTATATAATGTCTTACTGCATGACAACCTCATCTTTTAAATTAGGTTGAGTTTCCTCAGAAGCAGACCTGAGGCCAAATAGGGAAGTGAGATGCAGATGAGAAGTCATTCTTGAAGTACATTGTTGAGCACATTAATGTGGTAGTCATTACTGAGGTCTAGGTCAATGAGCGCACTCTAAACGACAGTGGAGAACAGCACCACTGGGCACTCAGTCCTCAACATTCTCTGCAACTGCTTCAGAATATTCCCCACACTTCAACATGCATACACAGGTAAAGCGATACCCACCACCACCATCCCAAAGAGAGTGGTGTTCACAGGTAGTCACAGGTGCATTGTGAACAAAAGTAATGCCAAAGCACAAGTGTAAGGCATGTTCAGCATCAGCTACAACCTCTCGATCCAAATTCTGTGGCTGCCAAACTCAAGCCTATTCTAGCTACATATGAAATCTCTTTCATAAGTTCTAGCATCTTCCTCCAAACAACATGCATTATGTCCCTTTATTTAAAATCAACTCAACAACTCAAATTCTGTGTCACAAAGACAGCAAGTCACAGGAAAAAAAAATGAATCTCCATCTATTGTGGTTTTGGTTGTGTGTGTGTGTGTGTGTGTGTGTGTGTATGTGTGTGTGTGGTGGTTTGTTGCTGTTGTTGTTGTTGGGTTGGTTTTTTGGGGGGGTTCTTTTGGTTTTTGTTTGTTTTTTTTGTTTTTTTGTTTTTTTGTTTTTTTTTTTTTTTGGTCAATATAGGACTGTTTACCTCATTTCCCAACCTGAGCCATTCTTGGTGGGTTAAATATGCCCATGTCCTGTCTGTGTTGGAAATGCCTCCTACCTAAATCCTTTCACTCCAGGTTCCTTGGCATAATGTGATCTTCGGCATAGCTGAGCCATCTTGAGAAGCTATTGCTTGGAAGCAGCTGATATATAATCAACAGCACTTACCTTCTATGCTGAGAATTCTCTTTCAACCAGCCTCCATTGCTGTAATGGACTGCCTAATCTGGTGCATTTTCCCCACAGAAAGGTGATTATGTCTGTCACCCTTATAATTGTCAGGGGTGGCTCATTCTCATTAAAATGACTTCAGAGCTGCTGAGTGCTCATGGGCCACAGCAATTATCCACTGAGGCTTTGTGGGTTGAAAAGGCATGCTGGGGAGCGTGTTACTTTTCTTTTCTTTTGGTAAGTAAACCTAGGAAGCTTCCAGAAAAGCAGTTCAGTGAAATTCTTCCATAACCTTATTTGGGTTAGGTGAAGGCAGGCTTTAGAATTATGTGGAAATGTTAGTGCCAACTTCAGTTTTATTTTCATCTGGGGACTTTGAGATGGGAGTACTGGGGATCAAACTAGGGGACTTGTGTCTTCTCAGCAAGGGCTCTGTCTCTAAGCTGCCATTCTAGCTCCTGAGCTTCAGTTTTAATGAGAAAATGGTTTGAGCTCCAATAAGTCCTCAAGCTCAGCACGCCAAGGTTGGCATAGGATGTGTCATTCTTCTGGGTCCGTGTGGATATTCAGGCTAACACTGATCTGACAGCCACACTTTTAACTATATAATTAAAACAAAAATATTGACTATCTGCAAGCAGGGGGGCGCATGTCAGATTAAGCTCCAGAACTGAAAGAAGCATCCACCCACCGGCCATGGACCGGCCACACTGGAGCAGCATGGACTGCTAAAACAGGCACTAATATACAGTCTGATACTATGGAGATTCCCTCCTTGTTTAAAAAATTGTGTGTTTGGGAAGGGTGTTTAATGATCTAATTTTCTGGGAATATGTCCGTTAATTTAATTGTGGCATGTACAAAAAGGAAGGCTCAATAGAGAGGATGGAAAACAATGAACATTTCTAGCAGGCCAAGAAGGCAAGAAGAATGTCCAAGCCACGTGAGTTATGTTTCCTTGACAGGTTTGGGTTATTAAGGAAACAATCACTAGGGCATAAACTAATATTCAGAAGTAGTTGCCAAATAATATGTTGTTTTTCCAATCGTTACAGTATCCCATGAAAGGCTCTCCTGACAGAGCCTCTCTCCTCTAGTGTTGATTTACAAATCCTTATTCCCAGGAAAATGCAGTAAGTTTAATTTATAGTAACCCAGGGCTAACCAAGGAAGTGGAATCAGCAGATAGCTGGCAGGAGAGTGAGTGATGAGTGCAGCTATTCATATAAATCTTCCTCTGTTTTATTAACTACTGGACATCAAAGACAACCAATTCCTAGCTACTCATAAGTGCTTTGCACCTCTATCAACATGGCATTAGCCATCCAAATTCTAAATGATTGAATGTAGACTGCTTGTGCCAAGAGGAACTTGGAGCATCATTTAACCTAATTGTCTTGGTTTTGCAAGTGTGAAAAAAGGGGTACTCTAAATTATCAAGTCACTATCCAAGCTCACCCAGTTCATTTGCAGCTGAGCAACACAGTTCTTGTTGCTTGCCTACAGCCTAGGATTTCCCCCCTCTACTTTCTAGAGAAAAAAATAACCTCTAAATTGTGAGATTGTTATTAGCCACACCAGTCAGGGTGGTCTGAGTAGCATATACTGAACTTATCTCAATGTGAGCCACATCTTTGGGATAAACTGAGTATATCTAGAATATCTGTTAATAACAGTCAGTCATTAGGGTATCCTTTGGAACAATGCAAAAGTAACTTACTAGCAAAGTCACTGGAAAATAAGCATCCATTGACTGAGCTTTTGTTCTTAAAAATCCATTGATTGAGCTTTTGGCCTTCACAATAATAATGCACAAAGCTATCCAGGGACAGCCTGGCTGCTCTCCAGAAGATACAAAGTTTCAGTTCTCGCCTATTTGAAAACAAAGCCAGGGAGCAATGATCCCCAAATATGCCTCCCAGTTCTAAGATCCTATAAATGAATGTATATATTTCAGTGTTGGATCACAGCAGCATTTCTGCAAAATAAGCTAATAAAAATAGTACCTTCTACTTCTCTAGCTCTTCAGTGATCACAGAGAATACTCACTTACATAAAACTCATTATCTTCTAATAACCTTGTGGGGTTAGAAAGGCAGAAATAAAGTGTATTGAGCAGACGAGAAAAACATGAAGGTTGAGAATGTTGAGTCAGAAAGATTCAGAATTAAGCCTCCATTCTGTTTTTTTAATACTAGTAACCTGAGTCTCAGCTTCTCCATTGAGAAAGTGGACATGACTATTACAAGATGGCATAATTGTCACTCTAGATCTCCTGAGTCCAAAGCTCTTGCAATCTCATCAATTTCCTGCTATGGCGTCTTCTTTTCTTTTCTGTATTATGATGCTTTGACTGCCCTCTCCAGTGCTGACTAATTCTGCAGACAGTGAACAACTAAGAGCATGCTCAGCAATTGCAAATCTGTCAATCTAGATCCCAGGCCCCAACCATCTCCTTTATCAGCTCTTATACACTGGCACATAGTACCTCCTACCTTCAGCCTAGGACTCAAACAACTAGAAACCACCTCTGTGCTCCCCAAACCCACTGGAATCACACAAAATAGTCAAGCATGGGCCTTCTTGTTCTGACTCACCTACTCTTTCCTGAAAAAAAAAAAGACTATAATAGTTTTCCATAATTTCTCTGTGCTCCTGATGCACCCTGGTGCTTTGTGTAGCTCTTCATGGTGTAGTAAGAGATACCCTCTCTTCTTGAGAATAGTTATAAACTATTTTTTCATGGCTAATTCCTCTCTCATTTGATGGCCTAAACATATTTCCAATCTTTTAACAATATATTACATTTCAAAGCACTCTCACAATCTGTTAACCATTCCCCACCCAGCACCAGTATGGAAAAGTTTATATAGCAGATGGTAAGTTACTGTGATAGCCAATGTTTGTCAAATTAACAGAACCATAGTGACCAACTAATTGGTTGAATATTATCCTGGTTTTGTCTCTAAATATGTGGGGTTTTTTAATGAGATTAACACATACATTGGTTAACATGAAACAACAGATTGCCCTCTCAACATAGATGGGCCCCACTTGGGTCAGTTTCTTGGCTTCTTTCTTTCTGTCAGTCTGTCTTTCTTTCAAGTGTGAGTGTGTATGTGTGTGTGTGTGTGTGTGTGTGTGTGTGTGTGTGTGTGTGTGTGTGTGTGTGTACAACTTCTCCAAACCAGAGCTTTGGGTTACTTTTACTCACTGCTCTGCACACCCATCCCTGGTCTCATTAATGGGACAAGGTTTGTCTAGAATTTACTATGTTTCACAAGCCAGCATCTAACTCAAGATCATGTTGTTTTTGCCTCCACATCATTAGAAGTAAAGGCATAGGCCACAATACCCGATATACCAAATGCCTTAATAGAAGAAAAGTTGATCTCCTCTGAGCAAAAAGGTCATTCTGCAGCAGAAATCTTTAAGATTCAAATCTTCCTGGGCTCCAGCCTGCTGTCCCGGCTTGCAAACTTCAAAATTGTACCTCCATAATTTCATGAGTAAATTTCTTTTTTCTTTTCTTTTTTTTAAAATTTTTCTAGACAGGGTTTCTCTGTGTAGCCCTGGCTGTCCTGGAACTCACTCTGTAGACCAGGCTAGCCTCAAACTCACAGAGATCTGCCTGCCTCTGCCTCCCCAGTGCTGGGATTAAAGGCATGTGCCACCACAGCCCAGCATGAGTAAATTTCTTAAGCATTCACACATATGTACATGCAAAAAAAATACACACACACACACACACACACACACACACACACATTCTGCTTGCCCAAAGAACTCTAACATAAGGACAATGAGACTAAACCACATCTGCTTGAACAAGAATGTTCACAGAAGCATCATTATAATTGGCAAAACCAAGAAACATCCCTAATGGTCATTCATTATGATTGATACAAATGAACTACAATATGCTCATCAATGAACTATGAAACACTGATGGGAACAAACGTACTCAACACAGACATGTCTGACAAATACAACACTGAACAAAGCAAAACTCACCCATGTTTATCATCTCCTTGAGAGGTGGAACAGCAGTAGGTAGCGACCCCGGAGGGTCCCGGTGTGTTCCTGGTAATGGTCTGTTCCTTCGTCTGGAGTTTAGACACTATGTGAGCCAATTACTGAGAATTCATTCATTTGTGTACATGGTGACTCATCCCCTTCCCATATATGTGTTCTATTTCAGTGATTATAAAGGTAGAAAAAAATAAAATGGTTTTTCAGCTACTCATTACCCCAGTTTGAAACTCTCTGTAAACTATAATGAACATTCATACACTTAAAACACACAATTAGAAGTGAAATGTTAAATGTTAAATTACTGTGAACATGTTACAATCTCCAAGAACACAGGGAAAGTTGAGACCTTGGGCCTCAGAATTACCCCAGAGGGATACCAAGTCCTCTTATTTCTGTGAGAGACAGAGTTCCACAGACAATCAGACACAATAATCCTCTTGGCATCTAGGATTAAAGACTTTTGTTGTTTTCTCTTGGGGAGGAGGGTGGTTAGAGAATGGAATTTCTCACTGTGATTATTTTGTGTGTCTCTGGGCAACCTAAGTAAATCAGACACACAATCTATACTGCACACTTCAAGAACTGCAATCCATTCCCTAAACCGTAAAGGGAAAAAAAGGCAAAGAACACAAGCTAAAATAAACTAATGTATTGTCTAGGCAATAACAACAAAAACACTTGAATTTGAGGCTGGGGAAGAAAGGAGTGTTTGTATGCTGGGAAGTGGCTGCACTCAGGGAAAGTTCATGGTTTCTTTGTTTATTTTCACGTTAAAAAACAAAACAAAACAAAACATAGAATTCACATAAGAGGTGGAGATGGGAAATGGGAGCCCAGGAGATTTGACAGTGCTGGTCCTTCACTAGCCCTTGGCGTCAGCAGATCCTGAATTATATTTAACCTGCAAATAGTACGTGCTCACATCCAGACCTACCCCTGTGATGAACCTGTACTTCTTCAGCAGGCCTCAAATCCTTCCTAGTCTCTCCTCCTCCACCGACTCCTCATCCTCCTCTCCCTCCTCACCCTCCTCTTCCTCCTCCTCTACCTTCTCCTCTTCCTCCTCCCCCCACCCCCTTTTCCTCCTCCTCCTCCTCCTCCTCCTCCTCCTCCTCCTCCTCCTCCTCCTCCTCCTCCTTCACACAGCCTGGCCTGTGCTTGCAGTCTGTCTCTTCTTGACTTAGAGGAATAGAGCAGGAGTCCATAGCTTCCTATCCTTTACTAACAGCAATGTGACAAACTCCTCCTCATCCCTCAAGACCCAATGCTCCTCCACCCAATCTGAGCATGGCATCTTCTACTTAAGTCATCCTTAAGTCAGTCCTACATCCACCCCCTCTGATTTCTTCTGACCCACCTACCTCTGTCATTTCTCTGCTCAACCCTCTCCTTTGCCCTCTTTCTGCCCACCTTCCTTCCCTCTCTGTTCTCTTCACTCCTTCCCTCTTCTCCACTCTGCCCTCTCCTCTTTGTCTGCTTCTGTCTCTTAGTAAAGAACAGCTAGGAATCAAATCTGTATGAAGGAAGCTGTTTACATATAGATAGCAGAACAACAATTGTGCCCTTTTTCTGGATATTGCATCATTTTTTGGCATAATGCCTTTGGAAAGAGCCTCTAGTGATACAGGAAGACCACATGAAACCGAATAAAACATCAGCACTGGGCAAGTGTGGTTTGTCTTGCATTTTTTAAGCCTAGCACACAGACCAGAACAGAGAATTGGTTTCAATCAGCCACACACAGTCTTTTTTACCTAGCTGAAACCTTCATTTTTCTACTCAGGACTTTCCTGTTCAGAAAGCAGGCAAGAATACAGCTAAATCTGCAGTCTGTGCTCCAAGGCCAGTTCTTTCAGATGCACATGATCAGCCCTTTCCTGTTCTGGTCTCAATGCCTGTGAGTCACTTTGCTTCAACTTCTACATAATACCTATAGGACAATATGCTCACCATGAGTCTCAAAAGACAGGACAAATTTTAAAAGAGAGAAATTATATGATGCACTCTGCCATCTTCAGTGGAAACCCTATGTTCCCACACTTAGGCAAGTCATTAAAGGTGGCAGAGACCCTCTCTTCTGGCCTATGAAGTGACAGGCATACCTTCCACTTCTCCAAATAGCTCTGAAAATTGAGTGGAGAAAATAAAATAAGTAAGTGAATCTCCTACAGATTAGAAATTGAAATAGAGAACCCCAGGCATTCACTGTTAACCTCTTATGTCAATGTACATGTATTCTGTGCCCTGAAAGGCAGCACTTCACAAGTTGGAAAAACAGACCTTAGAGATAGGTGGTGAAAGTTTCCTACCTCCCTTTCCCAATCATGAAGCTGGCAAAACAAGACCACAGGTATCAGGAGCCCAAGGAGGAGTCATAGAAATCATTTATAGAGAAGAAAAGTAAAAGAAAAATCTAACAGAGAGAAGCAACCGAGATGATTACTGAAGAAATTGATGGTGTTGGGGGTAAAAATTAAAATGAGGCAAAGAAAAAAAAGATATCTTTATTAGGGTTTCTTTTGCTGTGATGAAACATCGTGACCAAAAGGCAAGTTGGGGAGGAAATGGTTTATCTGACTTTCACTTCCATATCACTATTCATCATCAAAGGAAGTCAGGGCAGAAACTCAAACAGGAGAGGAACCTGGAGGCAGGAGTTGATGCAGAGGCCATGGAGGGATGCTGCTTACTGCTTGCTCCTCATGGCTTGCTCAGTCTTTCTTCCAGGACCACCAGCACAGGTGTGACACTACCCAAAATGGGCTGGACCCTGCCCTTCAATCACTAATTAAGAAAATACCATACAGACCTGCCTACAGCCCAACCTTATGAAAGCATTTTCTTAATTCAGGTTCCCTCCTCTCAGATGAATTTAGCTTGTGTCAAGTTGACACAAAACTAAACACCCAGGCACAAGGAGGGAAAGAGAAGATACAGAAAGGCAATTCTCCAGTTGTTAGTCCTTGTCATCTGAGAAGCACACACCAGAGCAGGAATAAACAAGTGAGGATCTGATTCGGGGGGGAAAAAACACGTGGAAAATAATTGGTAGGTGTGCTGGTATTTTACTTGTACTGAAATGTGATTTTAATTGTATGTTAATAAATAAAGTTGTCTGGGGGTCAGAGCTATTAGAGTCATAGCAAGTGCATGGCGGCGGTGGCGCACGCCTTTAAGGACCTGGAGGGCGGTACATTCAGGCAGTGACGAGGCAGTCACATGTTTGGGTTTACAACCAATGACAAGGCAGAACAGGAAGACTTTAAGGACAGGCACACAGGAAGTAGGTCCTTTCGGAGAGCTCTCTTGGCTGGAGAGGATCCCTGAATCAGGAAGGGTGAGGCTCTTAGCTCTGACCTCTTGGCTTTCTTCTCTGAATTGGCTCTGTGTTTCTTATTTTATAAGACCGTTGGTTACATCTACATTTGGCGCCCAACGTGACAAGAATCCATTAAAAACCACTTAACTTGGCTTGGCGGCAGGTCCGGTCTCCCGCCAGGGCGGCCTGCAGGTCCGGTCTCCCGCCAGGGCGGCCTGCAGGTCCCGTTTCCGCCAGGGCGGAAAACTCAAGCTACAAATGGCGTCCAACGTGGTGGCAAGAGTTTCCACCTAAAACCTGAGAAAAGATTCTAAAACGGAGATAAAAACAGTTCCTAATTGTCTCTCTCAAATGAGCGGCAGCTGCTGGTTTGAGCTACTGGTGGGTTCCTAGCGTGCGTGCTCGACCTGCCTATGGTGGGAATGAGGCCTTTGCAAGTGGCACTTTGAGCTGCATGGTGGATTTAGCCTTTGCTGGTGCAGAGCAAAAGGGGAGGTTTCTGGGCTACACGCTGCTTGGCTAAAAGCATAGACCCCCGATAGCTCCCAGAGCTGGCGGTAAACCATGGCCATGTTGGGAAGCTGAAGTGGGTGGATCCAGCAGCTACAGCTGCTGCAGTTTAAGGCAATAGATTCACAATAAGACAGATTCAGATGTAATAGTTTACAATGTGTGTAAAAGATACGTAGGCTTGAAAGAGACAAAAAAGATGATATATAGAGTTATAGAAACAAATACATAGTTTTAAAAAATAAAGTCTTTAAAGAGACAGTAAAGGTAGTATAAAAAATAAGCCACGTAAAAATGGATATTACACAGAGAATCTGCATTGTGTTGTCTTTGGGATTTTTAACTGCAGAAAAACATTTGATTGTAAAAGCTGTTGAGTTATGCCAATATGTATATTTTAAAGGTACCTTGACTTCAAAATTTGGATATAAGGATATGTTACTTTGGAAAGGAGACTCTGCTTTTGTTTCCACAGAAAGCCAGAGGCTATGGATTTGTTCAAGATTAAGACACATCAGGTTTGACCAGCCAAGACCCCCTGAAAGGTCTCCGATGACACCATGGCCCAGATGATCCAACATCCAGAATGGTTTGAAGGCAACTGGCTCAGACGATACACCCTCATGGACTATTCCATAATCCTAAAATTTTCTTTGTGTTCCCATAAGATACAGCGCCCCCCTCCAGCAGGAAGTAGTAAGAGAAGCTACGCCCCAATTCCCAAATTATATGTAATTTTACTTTGTTAAGGTTAAAACCTTCCTTTTTGAAAAAAAAAAAAAGGGGGGGGGGAAGTGCTGTGGGATGTTCTGTATGGCAAATGTGTTGCTGATTAGTCAATAAATAAAACACTGATTGGCCATTGGCTAGGCTGGAAGTGTAGGCGGGACAAGGAGAATAAAGCTGGGAAGTGGAAGGCTGAGTCAGAGAGACACTGCCAGCCGCCATCAGGATAAGGAAGATGTAAAGTACCGGTAAGCCACAAGCCACGTGGCAAGGTATAGATTAATAGAAATGGATTAATTTAAGCTGTAAGAACAGTTAGCAAGAAGCCTGCCACGGCCATACAGTTTGTAACCAAAATAAGTCTCTGTGTTTACTTGATCGGGTTTGAGCGGCTTGGGACTGGCAGGTGAGAGAGATTTGCCCTGACTGTGGGCCAGGCAGAAAAACTCTAGCAACAGGTAGGTGACAAAGGCTGTCAGACTGCAATTCAAGTGTGACCCTAGAGCTGAAGAAAGGGAAAGAAAGGTGGGTGGGAAAATCCCAGCCTGCTGTGTGGTCCAAGAGGGTTTGTCAAGACAGGGGACAGTTCTGTGAAAATTGGGTCTGCCAGGTGGGTTCACTTTGCCTTAGCTCCCCTAAGTCAGCAAGTGGTACCAAGTTGGCAGATGCTTGAGCTTCAGATGCCATTGTGGTGGACACTTTGGCCTTTGTAGAGTAGTGGTCCAGCTAGGAGAAAATGTCAGTCAACAGAATATGGGTGTGGAGAAGGCTGAGTACATGAGTTGAATCCCTAGAACCCATGTAAAGCCGAGTGTAAGAGCTCAAATCTGTCATCCCTGCACTCCTCCAGCAAGATGGGAGCCAGAGACAGGAGAATGGCAGGGGCCTCTTGGGCTAGGCAGTCTAGCATACCCATCAGTGAACAACAAAAGAGAGACTCTGTCTCAAACAAGGTGGGACCAACACCTGAGGTGCCCTCTGACTTTCACACACACACCATGCAGCACATGCTGCACTCATACACAAATATCGGCATGCACACACATAAAACACAGACAAATAGAAGCACCTCAGTAGGACCAGGAAAACTTGTCAGCAAAGTTAAGATCCATGATGCTTGTTTGTTAACTTTCCTAATCTTCTAATCTGGGGATGTTTAATGACCTACCAAAGTTTCCAAGCAGGAAGCAAAACCTGGTGGTGAGAAACTCCCACTGGTAAGCATGGGTGAGTGTCTGAGCAGCTACCCATCACACTGTGGCAAAGACGAGAAGTGGCTACAGAGCTGCAGTACTGCAGAGTCACAGAGCTGCAGTACAGGGATGGCACAAGCATTTTCCTCTGCTCCAAAGACAAACTGTTAATAAGTGACTTTAACCTTCACATCTTGCTTGTTGCCATGGTGAACACTCCCCATCACCCCAGATGGCATGAGCGTACACCTCTGCCATGAAGCTGCATGCAATACTTTCAATAAGTGTGACCTCCCGCCATGCTTCCCAAGACATTGGCCAGTAAAGGGGAGCTGGGTTTTTTTGTTTGTTTTTGGGGGGGTTGTTTATTTACCTTTTCTATTCATTATTATTATTATTATTAACATACAAAATAGTGCATTTCATTATGACATTCTCACACACATATATCACTGTCTCTTACTCACACCTCCTTCACCCTATTCTCTCAATCCTCCTTCACCCTCCCCTTCACTGATCCACCCCTTCCTTCCCTTCCCCCCCATAGTCAACCTTCTGCTTTCATATCACATGCACACACACGTGTGTAGGTGTGTGTGCTAGATCTAAAGGAAGAATCGTTTTTCTTTTTTTTCATTTTTCTTTATTAAAAAATTTTCTATTCACTCTACATACCACCCACAGATCCCCCCTCCTTCCTCCTCCCACCCTCCAGCCCTCTCTCCCAGCTAAAGGAGGAATCTCAAACATGGCCATGAGTACCATCAGACCAGAATTCAAAGTGTCTTTAAGCAGCAAGCAGGACCAAGCCAGGCCTATGAATTCCTCCCCCTCCTCCTGGGAAACCTACCCAGAGGACACATCTTGTCAAAGAATGGATTTGCACATTTCTTCCACCAGGTGAAACAGGCTTATGGGTCCTGGCTGACTCCATGTGATCGCTTTGCCACAATAGATCATGTGATTTCCTACAGAGACTCAAGAGACATATGCATGTCTTTGCCTCCTGCTTTGTATCTGCAGCCGTGGAAGCAGTTCACAGACCATGAGGAAAGCCCACCTTTGCCTGCTGTTAAGATCACTCACTTAAGACTCTGGTGTATGTGTCCAGAACACCCAGAGCAGCAACACAGAGTTCTGCATGTTGAAGTTGGAAAGGGCAAAATCTTTACCAAGTCCACCCAAAGATTCTCGTACCCAAAGCTTAAGCAATAATGACTTCAGGCTTGAGCGGGGCTCCTCAAATGTTCTGTGCATGTGATTTGCCAGGGGGTCTTGTTTAAGCTCAGACTGATTCAGACAGAACTGCTGCTGGACCTGAGCATGTGCTTTTGACAGGCCCCTATGTGATGGGATAATGTCACATGTTGAATAGCATTTACAACATAGATCTTAATGGCCTCTGATGGCTTGGTGGATAATATGCAGGATGTTGGGTTCCTGGACATTTCTTGGTCTCCTGATCCAGGCAGGGTGTGTACCTACTGTTGACCCTTGAGGGGAAGGAGGAGAAAGAAGAAAATTCTTGCTGTGTTTCCATCTTTCAGGGGAACTTAGTGGCGTGTTCATATGCCCACTAGGTACCATTTTAATGTGCTTTCATATAAAATATTGAGATTCCTCCTTCATTTTTTCCCTTGCACCTCTTCCTTTCAAGGAGCCTGCTGAGAAGTCAGAGGTGACCAGTAGTCCTGGTTCTCCTGAGGTGATCCCAGTCCCATATCTCAGAAGCTTGCATCCTAGAATCCCCTTTCCCTGGGCAGACAGAGTGGCCACCAAGGTCACTGTTGAAAGTCTCTTCCTGGACAGATCACACCTGGTCCTCAAGAGGACCTTGTTCCATGAGTAGAAAACTGATGCCAGCAAGGTCCACCCCAGGTCCACCTATCACAAGGTAATTGTCTGCACACACCATGTACAGCAAACTCAGTCTCTGAGCCTCAGCAAGTACAGCCTTTCTCAACTCCCATCTGGGCTGGTCTGATGATGCGTCTGAGCCTCAGTTTTTCCCACTGGCTGTGAGGTATGTATGCAAGAGCACTCTGGAAGCTAGGAAGTGGAAGTGAAGCAAATATGTGCCACATCCTGACTAACTACTTTGTATTTATGTCATTTTATCCTAACATCACATAGGAGCAGGCATATTTTACAGATACAGAAACCATGGCTCAGAGAAGTTAAATGATTTGTCTGTGGTGGCCCAGCTTCCGTGTCTTAGAAGTGTGATTTGAACAACAGCTCTGACTCCAAAGCTCACAGACACTAAAACAAGAGAAAAGATAGAGCCATATAATCTTTATGCCAAATGGAGATTTTTCAAAATGTTAAAAAAAATTGAAGCTCTTTTAAAAAATAACAAAAATTCCCTAGAGCATCTCAGACAAATCTGTGTCCTTATATACAGAGTGGCACTATGCTCCACCTGAATGTTATTACAAAGCAGATATGACATCACATAGCCAGATACCATTCAGGTTATATAACAGGGGAAAACCTGCTTATAAACCTGGAAAAAGGATGACAAGTAGGGTTCATCATAGTCCCACAAAGAGGCCAGAGAAAGGGCCCCCAGGTGCATGAAGTCATACCTGTGTAGTTAGCACAAAAGGAGACTAAGGACTCATTGTAGGAAGTTCACCTTAGCCTCAGAGCAGGCAAGTAAGCTGGAAGAATTATCCAAAATAAATAATAGAGAAATAAAGCTCTTATGTTATATAAACAATGGGGGAATTTAAAAAAGAAATTAGAGCCTACCTTTTGGTTAGATTATTAAAAAAGAAACCCTGTACAATAGCATTTGAAAGACCTTTGGGGGTGTTGCAAAGCTGCTCATCAGATCATTATGAAATTGCTCTTATAGCATACAGCCTTGGGCTGAAGATAGAGACTCCCCTGGGGAGAAGAATGACAATCATCAAAATGATATCCAAGGGTTTCAGTCAGTGGTCAATGACTGCAGGGTTAATAGAATGTATAGAAAGTAGACAAGGGCCAGCAAGATGGCTCATTATGTAAAAGTGTTACTGTGCAAGCCTTATACCCTGAGTTCAATTCCCAGAATCCACAGTATAATGAAAGAACCAATCCGTGAAAGCTGTCCTCCGATCTCTACATGCTCGCCATAGCATGCACCCCCCGATATATACACACATAATAAATAAAAGTGTTTTATAAAGAAGGTGGGCCAGCAAACCGGTATGACAGTATGAACTGAGGTGACAATAGAAAGCGGTAGGGACTGCAGCAAACTGAACAACACTTACTTCCTCTTTGGGGGGATAGAACCCTCTTCCCTAGCTGAGACTAGGAATTGTGAAGCAAGGAGCCCCATCTCTGGATTAGGAGACCCCAAGTTCCTTGCCGTTGTTTTTTCACTTCACAGTAGCAAAATGGGATCAAGACCACATTGAATAAATGTTGTCCTGAGTAGACTAGCCATTGCCACATGTGACTAATGACTGCTTATAGCCTAGGAAGGCCTCAATGGCTGAATATATGTGTGTGGTGCTGGGAGGGGATGTCAGTGATGTGCCGATCCTGTCTAGGCCCCATGCTGCAAGAGAAACATTGACACAAATCACATGGAAAGCCACCTGTCTGTTGGAAAGATCTGAACCATGACACATGGAGACTATGTAAGGAGTCCCAGCCATGGAGACCTGAGTACTACCTTTTACCACAGCCTACATCAGTTGGGCACTGGAACCCTGACTAGGGCTGTGCTGTGGGATGGTCCATATGTTAGAAGTGTTGCTGATTGGTCAATAAATAAATCACTGATTGGCCAGTGGCCAGGCAGGAAGTATAGGCGGGACAAGGAGGAAAATAAAGCTGGGAAGCGGAAGTCTGAGTCAGAGAGACACTGCCAGCCGCCACGATGACAAACAGCATGTGAAGATGCCAGTAAGCCGCGAGCCACGTGGCAAGGTATAGATTTATAGAAATGGATTAATTTAAGCTGTAAGAACAGTTAGCAAGAAGCCTGCCACGGCCATACAGTTTGTAAGCAATATAAGTCTCTGTGTTTACTTGGTTGGGTCTGAGCGGCTGTGGGACTGGCAGGTGAGAGAGATTTGTCCTGACTGTGGGTCAGGCAGGAAAACTCTAGCTACAGGGCTGAAGAGGGGATTCATCAGGACAGACACATAGATAGACAGACACACAGACAGGAAATCAGGGGTCTGCTGAAGTGAGCAGCACTGGCAGCCCAGAAAGACAGCATGGAGGGAGTGGTTAGGTAGCCTCCAGAGGAGGTCTTTATGGTGGCAGTCTGCCTCTCAGGCTGTAAACATTCTGAAGGAGGAAGAAGCTTCAGCTGCCAGTCACTGCACACACTCGTCAACCACCCATAAATACGCATACCCAGACCCCAAGGAAAGCTTTGCAATTGCTCTTAAGCCTGGCCCATATGGAGAATGGCTTTGCCAGTTTTCCATGGGTCCAAGGCCTTACAGTCCTTGACATGGCTGTCTATACCAACAATACACATTCCCTCAGTACTTCACTCACTCAGGGCTCCCTCCACTTCCTAAAGTCTTTAAGATGAAATGTGTCACAAGAGACCAGAAACCACAATTGAACCAATAGAGAAGAGTTAACTTACTCCACAGCATTCACTTAATATCTGTGAGTCAAGCCTGTACTAGAGGCAATAGACACAACCAGGGACTTTGCTATTCTCTGCTTAAACAAACATTTCCAACATAAAGAAGCAGATGATAGCAGATGCTGTGAGGAGAGACTGGATGTTGCATGCTGCTATCATCATGACAAGTAGGTAGTATACAAGGATCTGGGTGAAGACAGCTATTAGTATAAGAACAGGTTTGCAGATCTCAAATATGTCAAGTGTGTTCCTTTCTATAGTACTTTCTTCTTAATTTTTTCCATATCTCACCTCCTATCTTATTTTTCATTCACCTTTTGACTAAATAGGGCCTGTCAGCCCTGTAAAAGGGCAAGAAAACCAAGTTCAAGTGTCAGAGTGACTTTCCGAGATCAAGTCTTTCAACAAAGTATTAAAAAATAAATAAACACTGCCATTCAAAATGGGAAAGGATTTCAGATGTCACTGATTTCTCCATGAGATGGAGAGCACCTTCCACAGGACACCTGGCAAGGGTCATGGGCTTGTTTTCAGAAAAGAAACACCGCATATAATCTACATGGACTCCCCTGAAACTGAGCAAGAACTCTCTCTTGTTTCTGTGTACTTCCCATCTTATTTCATATCACTCCTTTTCTTTAGATTTATTTTATGTGACGTGTGTGAATGCTTTGCCTACATGTATGTGTGTGCACAGCATGAGTTCAAAGCCCCTGGAGTCCACAGGAGGGCATCAGATCCCCTAGGACTGGAATTATAGATGGTTGTGAACCGCCTTATAGGTACAAAGATCTGAACCCTCGTCCTCTGGAAGAGCAACAAGTGCATTTAACCACTGAGCCATCTCTACAGCTGCAATTTCATATTGTTCATGCCTACCTCTTAAAATACCAGCTCCTTCCTCCCTGAGGACTGCTGCACTTATTCATTCTATTCTCATGCCCTTGATCTTTAGTTAGAGAAAGTTCTCTAGTCACCCACGGTATAGCTGGTTTTAATTTGGATATGATGCTCATCAGGGTTCAGATGTTGTCTTATGTACATGTGTATGCATATACCAGTTGTATGTGCTAATCTCCTCCTCCATGTACAACCTCTGAAGAGACTTGTCTATTACATCTGGTCACATATGGCAGGTACCCCAACAATCATTGATTATTGGACAAACACAGTACTGAGACACTTGGAATATACTGTCAGTAGCAGAGAAATAAATTTCTCTGAGTCCTGTGTGTGTGTGTGTGTGTGTGTGTGTGTGTGTGTCCTGAAATCAACACAGAAAGTCAGACTTGGTGAAAGACAGCTAATTTTCTCAGTACTGATACATCCTCACTTGCAAGCGGACCAAACCACAGAAGCTAAATTGAAATGTCCCCTAACTGGGATGAGTTCTCACCCTTTGCTTATGGACTGCAGACTCTAGATTTCAATTACTTCAAGAGTCACCAGAAGTAACAGTCACTCAGATTCTTTGGCTCTGCAGAAGTCAAAGCTCAAGTCTGCCAAACCAGAAACACCTTCACAGATCTGGCAGTTTTGAAGGAGTTCCATAGAAACTGGAAGAGTTCCCAGCAGTGGCTTCCTAACTTCCAGCAATTATCTGAAGGTCTGATTAGCATTTTAAATGTCACCTGTATAAATTAAAACTGTTTACAGCTCACAATGTCATTATTTTGTGATTCATGATTTCACCGCAGCTAGCCAAAACTCACTTCTTGGAAAATCCCATTGTAAGTGTTCGCTGCTGGGTGAGGCCCAGGCAAGATCTCCCTCGTGGTTCAAGAATCCTGTTTCCTTTTTATTCTTCACTCTGGTCCTCTCAGCTTCCTCCCCTGGACCATTTTGAGTCTCTGAGGTGTCAGATTTGGCAAGGAGATGACCGGAAACCAGTTCTTCAGGTGACTTGTTGCCATAATCTACTTCTGGCTTAAAGAAAACAAATTCAACTTTCTACATTAGTCAAGCATCACTCATTGTATCATGTACCTTGATGTGCATGCTACTTTCCCAAGAATCAGACAATGAAAAGAGGAACACAATTTTTAGAGGTCCTCTCTACTTACCTTTATTTTTTTAACAACAACAAAAAATACTAAAAATTTTAAAAATAGCTCGTTATGTATATTTTCCATAGGCCAACAGTATTTTCCTGGTTTGCTTTGGTTGCTTGACTCTGGAATTACACAGCAAGATGAATTCATGTTTTCCTGGGTACCTGGGCTGTTAGGCTTTTTTTTTAAGGACTTTAATCTTGGCTCTGCTACCTACATCTCCCAGTCCATAAGCAGGACTGTTAGCCTCAGCTGCTCAATCTAGTCTTATTCTACAGAGGACCATCAGAAGGGTCAAAGGGGAGCCCAACCCTCAGTATAGCAGGAACTCGGGTGCACATATGGGATGGAGAAAATGTACCCCCAGTCATCTTCATACAATTCCATCAAATTATGGCACACAGGGGATTAGGAAAGTGTACCCACAGTCATCTTCATACAATTCCATCAAATTGTGCAATATTTTTACTTGTAAACCCCTCTGAAGTAGAGGTCAGCCAACCTTTTCTGTGAAAAACCCATCTAGCAAATATTTTGGAGTGTATACATCATACTCCCTCACTCTGAAACTCTGCCCTTGTGGTTTCAAAGTAACCACAGACAGCCTAGCTGTGCTCCAGCAAGCCAATCCACTGCCTCAACTCCATCTTTTACTGATCGGTCTCTGCTTCATAGGCACCAGCCCCACGGTGCTCTTGTTTCAGTTTCCGGAGTGATCCAAGTTGTTCTTTCCTGCTGCAGGGCTTTGCACTTGTGTGGAAAGTCCTGCTTGTGGATCAGCACACACTTGCTTCCTCCTTTGATAATCAGCTCTGAGACAGATTTCCACGGCCACCAATCCTTCAGCCCCAGTTTAACTGTTCCCCTAGTTTATTTCCTCCTGATACCTTACTCTCTGACATTGGTACTAAGGAGTCAGTTTCCACAATAATTGCTGTAAGTACAGACTACTCTTCGTTTTGTCAATTTTAGTTTTTTAAACTGTGCTACATTCACATAACAGGAACTTTACCAGCTCAGGTGGTATACAGTTATGTGACATTGAGTACATTTGTGGTGGCATGCACCATCTATCTCTAGAATTCATTCTCTTACAAGATAAACTCTACAAGCATAAAATCAAAATTTCCTTCCTGTCAGGGTTCCTGAAAGTGTCATGGCCAGCAGGGAAATGATCCACATGAGGTGAAGAATGAAGCTCAGGTCAGCACCACCTGGGCAGGTGCCCGGTCAAAACTTCCCAGAGTCTGACCATTTATAAGCCCAGTGAAACCATGGGGAAAGGTCTCCATGTGACAGTTATCACAACAAAACTTCAGGGATGGCTGTGTTAAAACTCCCCTGCAAAATCGCCAAGCACCTGTGACCTTTACAATAAAAATGAGTTCTATTGACTGACGAGATTTAGGTCCTGTTCCATCCATATCTGCCATCATTATCAGCCCAAGAACCTGTGGCTATAGAGGTCATAGGCCCTAGGGGAGAACCCACTACTATTATTCTGTTAAATGGATGTAGCGTTAAACCAACTCCTAGTGACTTATCATTTTCCCATAGATTAATGCAGCTCTCAACCCTCATCATGGAAGCTATTTGTAACAGAGAGTGATGCACATAAAGACCCACAACTGGCCAAGATGCTGAGAATAAGAGATTGTAGAGCACTAAGTCCGAAAAATAACAAATATATCACACCCTAAAGCTCAGGAATCATTTTAGAAGAGGGGTGAAAAGGAGTGTAAGAGCTAAAGGCAGTGGATGGTGGCAAGGAACTCTGGACACAGCTGCACATATTAACTCACATCATGTGCAAAACCTGTGCAAGACCAAGCCAGACTACATGGCAGCATGGACAGGGGAGCTGTGCACACAATCTCACCCCTTGCTGCAAGGCTATTAACAATTGTTAGCTGCTGGGAAAGGGAGAGACAGTTTTCTCTAAGAGTGTGGAAGACCAAACATTCAAGAATTTAGGCAGCATAAATTGATTAGTCTTGGAGGATTTTTTTTTTAATAAATTTGGATGGGTAGGGAGCTGGTGGGTCTGGAAAGAGTTGGGGGAAGAGGCTGAATATGTTCAAAACATGTTCTAAGAAACGCTCAAAGAAATACTTTAAAAATTAAGAAATCATCAATGTGTTGTAATGAGTATGGCTATGACATTTCCTACCTGAACCACCACTGTTCTGCTATGTTCTCTCTTTCGTTCTCTCTCCCTGGTTCTGTTCTCACTCCTCATCTGTACTGCATTTCTCTAAGAACAGGGACCTTTTTCCTTCCTTACCAGATGACAAACATCTGACATAGACAACAAAGAGTGACTGCCCAACAATATACTTGGATGCCTAAAGGAGTACACGGGGAAGTCCCACCTGCCGTGGTTGGCCCTCCAACGGCTCTCCAAGAACACTAGCAAGGAAAAGAGAGACATGGTTTAACTTGAGGTAAGAGCATAAATAGAAACTCCTGAATGCCTGGTTTGTGTCTAGCTTGTTCATCAGGGCCAGCTAGCAAGTGAAGAAGAAAGAGGAAAAGAAAGAAGAAGTCGAGCAAATAGAAATTCAAGGAAAAGAGAGGAGAAATTAAGAATGCTGTGTAACTTCTCTTCTTCAGAGAATGTGACCTGGAGAGTTCTGGAAAGAAAGCACTGGCAACATAGGAAATGAGATGGCTACAGTTCTAGAAAGTGGAGGCTTCCTCCTACATACAGGTCATGTGAGCTTTGGCTTAAGCCAAGGAACATGATGATTGTTATGTAGGAAATGATAAGCTTTATGACTAGTAAAAACTTTCTTCTCAGGGGTAGGAATGTAGCCCCAAGGTAGAGTGCCTATCTGACAAGGCCTTGACTTCAATTCCTAGCACAGAGAAAAATAACAAAAATAAAATTTAATTCTTAAAGCTCCAGAAGTAAGTAGAGGTAAACCATTAACATTTATATGACAGAAGCCCCATCAAAATGAATCTTCTCCCAAAAGAGATGAAAATAAAAGATCAGCCAGAATACTGAGTATGATTGATCTCTCTAAGGAGCAAAAGAGATGTATTCTGGAGCCAGCACCACCTTCAGCCCATTGTGTCTTCCCCTGTCTCTAGCAGTGTATACCCAAGACTAGGTAGAAGTGCTGACCCAATATGTAGCTGGGCTGCTGTAGACATTCTGGCCCCAGAGTATCATTCACAAGGGTTGTGACTCACCAGCTTGATTGTGATTTTATATAGCAAGCCTCCCTGCAAATCCTGACTCATTCACAGAAACATAAGAAGACTGTTTGAAAGTGATTGAGATCTTATAGGAACTTTACACAGTCAAATGAGGTGTGGGATTCTCTGATATAAATTGGGTTTCCTTGTTAATTCAGACCACACCCTCTTAGAATGGATTCTATATGCAACATTGACCTGGAAGTATTGTTCCTGCCAAGGTTAAGCCTGAGTTGAAAACCCACTATGAGTCATTTGCATCAGGCAGTTGACCTGGACAAACACACATCTATGTTATAAGCTCTGGAAGAGTTCACGGTCCCATGGGGAAGTCAGGTTAGTTCAGCGAGAATTTATTAGAAGGGAAGAGTTCGAAGGAATTTAGAGACTGGCCACAGACATCCCTTCTATTCATTCTACAAGTTAGGAAATAGATTGCTTAGGGCTAGGTTAAAGGAAACGGACATACAACTAGATGTTCTGGCTCTCAGGGCAGGAGTCCAGAAGCCAGCTGTCACTTGGAGAGTAGAGTGAGGTAAAAACAAAGGCCCCTGCCTTCACTGAGGAGAAAGAACTTTTATACTTTAATTGATTTTAAATTAAAAGAGAGTAGTATATTTGTTTTATCTTAGACAACATGATGTTTGGAAATGCACAAAGCTCACAGATTGTTTAAATATAGCTAATTAACAAATACCTATTTCACACAGTAGTTATTTTTGTGATAATACCTAGTCTGTGATAATAGTTCAGTTGGCAAAGTGCTTACTTTGCAAGTATGAGAACATGAAGTCTATTCCCACTTAGGTTATGGTTTCTATTGCTATGATAAAACATCATGATCAAAAGTAACTTGGAAAGGAAGGGAATTGTTTAATTCAGCTTATGCCTCCACATCACAGTCCATCATTAAAGGAAGTCAGGACAGGAACTCAAGGCAGGAACCTGGAAGAAGGAACTGAAGCAGAAGCCATGGAGGAACACAGCTTCCTGGCTTACTCCTCAAAACTTGCTTAGCCTGCTTTCTAATAAAATTCAGGACTACCTGCCCAAGGGTGGTACTGCCGCAATAGGTTAGACCCTCCTATATCAATTGAGAAAATGCTGACAAATTTACCCACAGGCCAATCTAGTAGAGACGTTTTGTCAACTGAGGTTCCTTCTTTCCAAATGACTCTAGCTTGTATCAAGTTGACAAAAAGACTAACAAAGACATCCCCAGAACTCATTTAACAAAAAAGCAGAGTGTGTGGCCCATTCCTGTCATCTCAGCCCTGAGAGGCAGAAACAGGCAGAACCTTGGGGCTCTCTGATCACTAGCCTAACCTTAGCTGGCAAGTCCCAGGCTAATGAGAAACCATCTTTAAAAATGAGGTAGACAGCATCTGAGGAATAACAACTGGGTCTGTTCTCTGACCTAACACACATGTATATAAACACACACACACACACACACACACACACACACACGTATGTACACACATATACCTGTACACACACAGGAGAATATGTAACATCCATGCTACATTTTCAAGCATACAATATTTATTAGTCATAGTCACCCTCCCATATAATGAACCTTTTGAAAGTTATTCCTCGTACCTGCAATCATGTATCCTTTGACTCACCATCCTCTCACATCCTAACCATCTCAGACTCTGGTGGCCACTATTCTATGTCTACTTATAAGATCAGATTACACAAACAAGTGAGATCATGGAGGCTCCTTTCTCAACTTGATTCATTTCATTTAACATACTATCTCCCAGGTTCATCCATGTTGTCACAAATGGTGGATTTCTTTTTTTAAGGCTGGATTCTGTGTGTCTGTGTAATATTATAGGCATTATTATATAGTATATGTATAATAGTATACACAAGGGGTCTGGAGAGATGACTCAGAGGTTAAGAGCACTTGCTGCTCTTGCAGAGGACCCACATTCAGTTCCCAGCATCCACATCAAGCAGTTCACAATCGCCTCTAACTCCAGCTCCAGGGATCTGACTCCCTCTTCTGGCCTCTAAAAGCATTGCACTCATATGCACAAACCCATGCACAAAATTAAAAATAAATTTTTTTTTTTTTAAGATTTATTTATTTATTATGTATACAGTATTCTGCCTGCATGTGTCCCTGCAGGCCAGAAGAGGGCACCAGAGCTCATTACAGATGGTTGTGAGCCACCATGTGGTTGCTGGGAATTGAACTCAGGACCTCTGGAAGAGCAGTTGGTGCTCTTAACCACTGAGCCATCTCTCCAGCCCTAAAAATAAAATTTTAAAGAAGTGTACACATGCACACTGTTGTCTTTATTCTTTAAAAAAACTTTCCAAGCATCTAAATAGACACGTTAGAGTGTTAAAAGATTCAGGAAGGACAACATGAGGAGGGGGCAGGAGAGTGTTCTTGGGGGCACAAAATGATACCTGGAGCAGACCTTGAAGAAAAGGAAGGTGCTGAGACAAAGGAGTAAGCATGACCCAGAAGAGCAAAGGTGGATACAGGCAACAGGAGCAAACAGTGAGGGCAGTACACACCACGTGAAGAACAGTACTGTGAAGAGACAACATACAAATTTACACATTGAAGGACACTTGGGTCCCTTGGTGTGGTGGCAAATACACACTACCTGGATTTTGGAAGCAGGGAGAACTTATTTGGAGCTTCTGAGCATTTTTTGTAGTATAATAATTGCTTCTACAGCTAATTTCAAGGGCAGCTGATTTTAAAATGTATTTTATTTTTATTTTATGTGTATACTCCTGTATATATGCATGTGCACCTTGTGTGTGCCAGTGCCCATGGAGGCCAGATGAGGGCATCAGATCCCCTGGAACTGGAGTTATAGGCAGTTTTGAACTGTCCAATGTGAGTGCTGGAAAATGAACTTGAACTCGGGTCCTCTGCAAGAGCAAAAGTACTCTTTACTGCTGAGGCATTTCTCTAGTCCTAATAATGGTTCATTTTAACAGCCCCATCAATTTCTGAAAAATTAACTGTCGACTTGCAAACAGCTCCCACATACCACTGCCTGGGGTGTTTTGTTTAAGAGAGTTCCTCTCTCGGATACTTTTCTGGTAACTGCCCCTCATCGGGCACTGATGGATCAGGGGCTAATCTTTCAGGGAGTTGTCCTTAACAGTCCACCTGGCAATTTTGCAGATTTGAAAATATTTCTAGAAGTTACTAGCCAAAAATTTTCTCTCTAAAAATTAATTAATTAAAAAAAAAAACAGTTGCCTAACTTTGTAAGTGCACTTTATTGCTCAGATTTTCAAATTCTTGTCATTCAGCAAGAGAACCTTATTTTTCCATGGTCCTGGAAAACAGAAGTCCATGAGCAGCAAACTAGCAGCCTGTTTCTTCCAAGGTCTTTCTTCTTACCTTGCCAGATGGCCAGTGTCAGTCTATGGTCCCATGGCTCCTTTCTCTGCATCCCTGTGTCCCTGTGCTGTCCCTGTATCTCTGGTGTCCCTTTGTGTGTTCAAATTTCCTCTTGTTACATAGATAGCAGTCAGCTTGGATTAGAACCCATGCACAATAACAGCCCCATTTTAACTCTGCCCCTTCACAATGCCCCAGACTTCAAGTACTGTAACACTCTGAGGTCATGTGGGTTGGGGACTTCAGTGTAAAAACTTGTAGGTGACACTACCTGTAAGAGGAGTGCTTTGGGGAGAAAACTATAAGAAACTGAGGAAAACAAGGAGCAAAAATGTGGCTACTGATCTCACAGAAAGCTCTGGGCCCTTCTTGTGTGAATAGACTTTGCACAGGCTTTAGCTGTGTGGCCCTACTCTCCTAAGCACCTTCTGTTGATGTTGCTCCTAGAAATCAAGGGGAATTCATTAGATCTGATGATGAGCTGTTGGCAGGAACAGTCTCCATAACTGTGGACCATGTGCCAGCTGGGTCTATATGATCCAGAGAACCAACAGTGGTTATTTCAGATAGATAAAAGAATTTCTATTCAATAGAACTTCATTACTGTCTCATCAACGAGCCATAGTAAATTGCCTGCATATTCAAATGTATGTAAAGCAAACAACTCAAATTCCTAGATTACTATTTCACATTACAGAAGGTGCTACATTCAAGATGGGAACACTTGTGTTATCCAAAAATAAAGTGCATGACTTCTCAATGAAAAGTTCTTACCTATAAATGTCTGATATTAACTATCACTGAAAACAACCCTCTCCTGCAACCACAGTTTCTAGAAAGATTAATGCTACTTTAGGCAAAAAAAGGAGTTCTCCAAAGACAGCTGTTCAACAAACTCTAATTGATGCTAGTCTTGTTATAAATCATTGTAATCAGAGACCATTATCTCAAACTCTTACACAATTCTCCTCTCATGTTTGTCTTTACATTTTTTCCCATCTCAATTCCTTTGAGCATACCTACAGTTTTCTGTGCCATTCAAATTCCTGATGCACTGTTCCTTTCCATTTGCAATTCCATCCCCAAATAAAACTTGATTTTACTTCTATTGTAAATTCTTTGTGTTTCTCTTACTCAACATCAACTATAAATGTGAATGTTCAGAATAAAACATTGTCAAGAGTCATAGTGTCGCAGAATTTTTTAGAAGAGATCCCACTTCACATTTCCCTTCATGACTCTAAAGATCTGCCAAGGCAAGGATTGTTTGTTGTTTATCTGCCAAACCCTAGAAATAAGACAATGACTGGCATATAGCAGGTACTTGGCAAATGTGCTGATGAATCAAATGTTCAAAGGGTCCAAATGTTCCATTGTTTTAGTGACCAACTCATTCTATTTGCCTAGGACTTTCCTATTGTAAAACTAAAAGTCCCACATCCCTAATACAACTTTAACCCAGCAAAACCACAGCAATATGTAGTGGGTAGCTGTTCCAGCCTTGACCTTGAAGCACTGCCCCTAGTGAAGCAGCAGGTAACTGCCCCCACATGCCTATGACCTGCCCCCGGGAAGTGGCTGAGATGGGGACCCCTTAAGACCTGAGAGGCATAAGTGATAACTCTCTCTTGGCTACCTTGTGATCCTGGATGCTGGATGCTGGATTGCAGACCAAGTCAGAGTTCTCCAAAGAACTGCGTTGGATTGCACCTCACCTCTCCTGGATTCTGTAACCACTAATCCCTTTGCTGTTGGTAAGTGGCACCAAAATAAACCTCTTCGACTATCAGATAAACTACATGGAATTGCCTTGTTAGTTGCCACTTTAGCAATGGGACTCCTACTGCTTGGATCTTTCTTACTGCTTCTCCATCATGGCTATATTCAAATCAATCCAATCAGTAACTTCATCTTTACTAAATGTCTCCTACAAGTTACATTCATAAAAATGTCTTCAACAGAGGGGGCATCCCCAGTCCCACCCTTAGTTGATGAGCTATTGATAGTTGATGGCTTCTGGGGGGAGGGAGAGTCAGTTTTCTTTAAGGGTGTAATCCCTGGTACTTTGACCACAGTACAGTGGATGTCTCCACATCCATGGACTGGATAAAAATTGGATTTGATGGGACAATTTTTTAAAAGATTAGAAGAAATTAAGAGAAGGTGAGGATTGGGAGTGGATCTGAGCAGACTTAGGGGAAGGAGTGGAGGGTGAAATGTGACCAAAATACATTATATATATATATATTCATACATACATACACACATATATATATATGAAATTATAATAATATTTAAAAGTCTTCAAAAAGAAGCACATACATGTGCCAGCTACAACATATATCTTTTTTTTATTTTTTGTGTTTCTAATAGAAATATCATGTCCAAGAAATTGACACAGGAAATATTAGACTACCACCTTCCATTTATGCTTTCTCACCCATAAAGCAGCCAGTAGTCTGAAGGGATCCCTGGGTGTCATTCCCAAGAATCCTTCTTCAGGCCAGAATAACAACAACAAAAGACTATGACTAAGACACCAGAAATTTTTGTTCATCCTCTACCCCAAAATGTCTCAGCACCACATAACATTTCCCCAGATAGAGAGGCATGATTTAGTTTCTAAAATAACAATATCACTTAATGAGAACAAAGGAGATTTAAGGACTGGAATACTTTTTGTCCCCTAATAGACTATCACACTGTGCTCCACTAGCAGGGACTCTGAGAATCACTACCAGAATTTTCACAGTGTAGATAAGCTTAAGGAATCCATCCATGAAATGACATGAATGGTGAGGTGGGAATTTTACTTTTATAACCAGAAAGCCAGAGCTCATTTGAGGTATCTATATAACACAACCACTGGGCTGTTTCTCCCTGTCCCATGTCTGCTGTCCTCTGCACTGGGACCTTCCAGTTCAGAAAACTCCTCATGCAGTGAGAAACATGTCCTTATCTGTAATCATTATCACCCACTCTTCCACAGGACTAGAGACTCCTCCCTTCCAGAATCAGAACTCAACAATAGACACTCCACTGTGCCACTGGCACATAGAGGCATGTGAGTGAGCCACACCAGTCATTCCTGCCTGAGTAGTCAGGCCAAAGTCACTTATTTCCCCTGTGATTGATGATGGGAAGGGATGAAGTAAAGGGGAAAGGACACATATGAGAGACTTCATAAACTGGTGGTGAGGAGCTGGAGAGATAACTGGGTGGCTAAAAGCACTTACTGCTCTTCTAGAGGATCCAGGTTCAATTCCTGACACCCACATGAGGTAGCTCACAACCACTTCTAACTCTAACTCCAAATGCTCTAATATCCTCTTCTGGATCCCAGGGGTACCTGCATATACATGGTAGATATACACACATACACAAGAACAATAAAGATAAATCTTAAAACTTTCTTAATTTTGATGAACCAGTGACCACACTAGGGTCCAGCGGATAGTTCCAATCCACTGGTCACAAAGATGGCCCTGGTTTATTGGTGATATTATCAAGGCCACTCCACGTAGTTGAAAGGAAGATTTATTTAGTGGGTAATTTACAAATGAAGGGATAGGTAGGTGGCGGGTTCTGGAAAACACGCAGCTCAGTCCTGCGGTGTTTTCTGGAGAACTCCCCTTCGTCTACCTCTCGCGTCCAGGTCCAGGAAACAAGAGAGTGCGGTGCATCCCGATCTGGGGTCTTCAGGGCCCTCCCTTGGCCCCGCCTTGTAGGCGTGATAGTTACGGAAGCCTCAATGAGGGTTGGAACTTCCAGACCAAAGCTGGAATGGCTACCCACTACACTGGTTAAACTAAATGGGTCACAAAACAGGACCAAAAGCCATGAGTCTTGGGAAACGATGGATAGGAAGGAGTGGGTATTGATAAAGATGGAAGAGAGAACAGAGAGGGTTATCAGAGAACAGTCCATACATGTCAGGAAACCGTCAAAGAGCAAATGTAATTACCAGTAAAATAACTGGTAGTGAAATCCCTGCCCATTTGCCTCCATCTTTGTTTTAGTCTGCTTCCTGTTGCAGTACCAGAACACCAAAGTCTGGGTTATTTATAAGGAAGGAGAGCCTGTTTGGCTTGTGAGTCTGGTGACTGGAAGTCTAAGAACATGGTGCCATCTTGTAGTGAGAACCACAACGCTGCCATGTAGCATGGCGGAACATAGAGAACACCCAAAAGACAGAGGGCAATGGGGGAGCTGAGGTCAGGACAAACCTACTATCTCAACAGTAATCCACCCTTTGGGTAGAGGCACCAATCCCCTCAGAAAGGCAGAGCTCTCGCAGCCTTAAAGGTCCCATCTTACTATCATGCTGGCAATTAAATTCTAACATGAGTTTCAGAGTGGCTCTTCAAGTCACAACAATCCTCCAACTACTTATTGGTGGGGCCTTGCTGTCTCACCATCCTTAGTCCATCATACAATTCTCTGGCTGAGCTCTCCAGCCTTATTTAGAATCTGCTTGGAGAAAGAGATAAAATATATATATATATATATATATATATATATATATATATATATACCATTAAAAAATGATAATAACTTCCTGTGAAAGATTAAAAGGTCAAATAAATACAATAGCTTAGGTAACATGCTGAAAGTGAAGGGAGAATGTTCTTTGAGAGGTGAGGTTTTGCTAGCAGGCTAGGGAAGTTCACAGGTGTTGTGGCAAAGCTTCCCCAATTGATGCCAGAAAGATCTGCCTCTGCCCAGCTGCATTCTCCATTTAGTCTGAGTGCTTGGTACCAACTTCACGCTCTAATTGCCTGTAGTTAGTCATTATGTCTCAGCTGCAAGACTTGGGAATGCCAAGAAGCCAGCACACCCTGAGGCCTTTGTGTTTTAAATACATGGACAAAAAAGAAATTTCCTAAGGAAAGTTACTGTTTAGATATGTGTGGGCCAAAGAAAGGGCTGCAGACATTTCAGGAGCTAATCCAACTTTGAAATCCCCCAAGCATCACAGAAGAAACTCAGAGCGGCAACAGAAGCAGAAATTCGGTTTTATAATCCTGTGTACTCATTCCTGTGCATGGCCCAGACTACCGAATGAGTTAGCCAAATCAGTTAGGGGATTCAGTTCTATTCTATGAACATTAATTGAGCTCTGTTTCAGTGCTGGAAAAGCCAATTAAAATTGGCTTTCAAATAATGGTAATTAATTACCTCACATAACAAGATGTTGGAGAGAAGCAGGCCCAGGAGTTGGTTAATCTATGAGCTAAACAATGTTAAGAATATCAGTTGGCTGTTTTTATCCTGTGGAGATAACATCACAATTTCAAGATGGCAGCCTCCCTTTCAAACCTATTTCCACGGGACAACATGCAAAAGTAGGAATGGAGGCAGAGTTTTCCTGTCCCCTTCCCTTGTCTGGTATGGAAACCCTTTCACAATTCTTCTTTGTGTGTTTCTCTTCCAGCTCTTTGGAAAGAATGAGATCTCATGGTCATTCCTATGCCAATACATCAAAAATGAGGAATATGCCATTCACGATGGAGATTAATTTTTTTTTGCTGCAGGCCCACCATGGCAGGGTACTGGGTGTCCTTGATGAATTCAGGGATTTTTTTTTTTTTTTTGGTGGAGAGGAAGGAGTGAAACAGTTGCCATTGTGTAGACAACAGATAAACTTACGCTGAATATCTGTCTGCACTGAACATACATAGATAAACAACAACAACAACAACAAAAAAACAAAAACAGGTGCCAGTTCCCATTCTCATGGAGCACAGTCTCCAAGAAAAACAAGCGTCACTCTACAGCTTCATTATTTACTGCCCTGTTTAACTCCACAACAGATCTAAAGTGAAGAAGAGCTATGCCAACTCTGTGCTCTAAAAATCACCACAATAGAACCTCTCAAATCCATGTGCTCTTCATACAGTGTGATTTTAACATTAGCCAGTGACAGACTCTGTTTTCCCTCCGTAGGAATCAAAATAGTCTTGTTGCTATAGCTGACGTGACGACACATGACATGAAGGCTCAGGTAACACAACTGGAAACTTGATTCTTTTCGAATAAGGTGTTAGAACCTAGCTACCATGCTGTAAGGAAACTCACAGTTCCCTGTGGAGAACTGTCTGCCCATGAGAGGGAGCTACTGTAACTGGTGCCATGGGAGGAGACATCAGCTGACCCAGGAACTCCTAGATAAATCACAAGTCGGTGAATAAAACAGATAACCACCATGAGCCACTAAATACTAAGGTAGTTTGTTGGATAGCTATAGATAGCCGGGAGTGAACCACATTAAAACTAAAATGAAATAGGCTTTTGAAGTGCTATAAATTACCTACTGTTAGGGCATAGAGGAAAGGAAAACAAATGTTTACTGGGGAGAAGTAAAGGAGAGGGTGACAATGGTGGAATCATTTTCAGAGATAGGGCCCATGGTGCTGGGACTCAGGGGGTAGAAGGTGAAGACACGGGCCTGAATCCACAGCAAGCTTTGGCCAATGTGGGTTGCATGATGTAAATCTACTGGCCATGCCTCCTGTGGTAGACTTCAGAGATGCTCACTGAAATTTCCAGTCCTCTCTTTCTTGAGTTTATTTATGACTTTGTGGCCTACTTGGGACAGGTGATTATCATGGAATGAGCCACAAGTCTCTTTTGGTTAAGTATATGGGCTCCTGTACACAATTCACCATTCTATTAACCTCAGTCCTGAGGCCTTATGCTGAACTGGAGATTTAATAAAATGGTAGCGTTTCTGTCAGCCTGTGTCCCTGTGGGGGAATACAGTTTTCTTTTGTTTGTTTTGTTCATTTGAAAAGCTATCTTGGCCCAGTTTTCAAGCCCTGGCAAGAGGCCAGTCAGTTCTCTTTGAATAGTCAATTAATTACAGCCCCCAAGCACCTCCTATCAGGCTTTTACACTTCAGGCCTAATTGCTCCAGGGCCAAAAAGGACCAGATAACCAAACACAGCAAAAGTAAACATACAATCATGCTTTCCCATAGGACATAATACATTCTCAATATTCATATTAATAACAATAAGCATTAGAAAACATACATAAGACTGAGCACTTGGGAAGCTAAAGCAAGAGGATCAGCAGTTCCAGTCCAGCCTGAGCTACACTGCAAGACTGTGCCTCAAAACAAATAAATAAGGGGTTGGTGAGGTGGTTCAGTGGCTAACGGCACTTTGCAGCATGAACCTGGCAACCTGAGTTCAATCCCCAGAATTCTCTGTCTCCAGGGATCGAAAACTCTCTTCTTGACTCCATGGACACCTGAACTAACATGTGCACATAGCCACACACAGACATACACTTATGTATGGAATTTAAATTTTTAAATGATAAATTAAATAAATATGTGAGAGTTTATCCTGTCCTAGGCACTATTCAAAGGGCTTTATTTTATTAGTTTATTGAATTTTCTCAGTGCCTCTATGTTGTGAGTAGCATTATACAAAATAGAAAAATGGGTGTACAGAGAAAGTGGGTTAATCAATCTACTCTAAGTCAACCACCCAATAGGTGATGAAGCTGAAATCTCACCTAAAAAAATCAGGAACTATGTAAGGATGGCAATAATTACCAGGTGGCACATTGTTGAGAACAGTTCACAATGCAAGGAAGAGAAAGATCTGGTAAAGTATAGAACCAAGAGACCTGAATCAATGCAATGAAATCAAGCAAGGTATCATTAGAACTTACTCTGAAAAAATTTGTGGTGAAAATGTAACATTTCTGCTTTCCTTTGGATCTTCATTTCAACTGAGTAGATGTGTATATGTTCTGCTTCTAGGCTGACAGTCACTTTTAGAAATAGACAAGGTATAAATTAAAAATAAATGCCCACATACATATTGAATGAGAATCACCTGGTTTAATAGCAGCTTACAAGAAAGAGGTTGAAAGGATTTAGTCTATCACAAGCCTTGCTTCTGATCATCAGTGTAAGGAGAGATTCACAGAAAGACTTTGATCATGGAAATATATCCAAGAGGATAGAGGCATTCTCCATATTGGCTCAACACTGGATGGGGAGTGGTTGATCCTGCCTCTGAGGAAGGATGCTAACTAAGTGGTATGTTCCAAAGAAGACAATATTTATGGAAAAGACTCTTTAAATCCTACTATATGAGGATGGGCTAAACTTAGAAAGCAGGAGAGTTGGAAGAAATATGAGCTCAAAGAAGAAAAA
The DNA here is from genome assembly GCF_007827085.1 of Peromyscus californicus insignis. Lineage (NCBI taxonomy): Eukaryota > Metazoa > Chordata > Mammalia > Rodentia > Cricetidae > Peromyscus > Peromyscus californicus. The sequence goes on along the minus strand of NW_026294584.1, from coordinate 123,681,029 downwards.
GATAAGCAGTGGGTTTTCTTTGTAGAGCTCCAGAGGATGGAGCCTAGAGCTGGGCAATTGTGATGGCTGTTCTTGGTTGTCAACTTGACATGTCAGGAAGAGGGAACTTCAGTTGAAGAATTGCTTCCATGAGATTGGTCTATTGGTATGTCTGTGGAGCATGTTCTTGAGTGCTAATTGCTATTGCTGGAGGAAGGGTTAACCCACTGTAGGCAGTATCATCCCTGGCAGGTGGTCCTGGCTTATATAAGGAAGCCGGCTGGCCAGAAGCAGGAGAAGCCAGCTAGCATTGTTCTTCCATGCCTGTGCTTCAGTTCATGTCTCAAGTTTCTGCCTTGGCATCCCTCAACGATAAACTGTGACATAGAAGTATAAGACAAATAAACCCTAAACTTCCCCCAAGTTGTTTATGGTCGATGTTTTATCACAGTAATAAAAAATAACTAGAACATGGATCTCTGCATCCAGATCCCTCAGTAGTTGGATGAGGTTTCTAGCACAACAATTAGGGTGTTTGCCATCCCATCACCAGAGTAGGTCAGTTCGGGCTGTCTCTCGACCATTGCCGGCAGTCTGTTGTGTGGGTATCTTTGTGGATTTCTGTGGGCCTCTCTAGCACTTTGCTTCTTCCTGTTCTCATGTGGTCTTCATTTACCATGGTCTCCTATTCCTTGTTCTCCCTCTCTGTTGTTGATCCAGCTGGGATCTCCCGCTCCCCCAAGCTCTCTTTCCCTCAACCCTCGCCTTTCATTACCCCCACTCATGTCCAGGCTGTTCATGTAGATCTCATTCCATTTCTCTGTCATTGGGCGATCCCTGTGTCTTTCTTGGAGTCCTGTTTTCCGGGTAGCCTCCCTGGTGATGTGAGTAGCAGACAATTCATCCTTGTTTCATGTCTAGTATCCTGCTATGAGTGAGTACATACTAGGCCCCGGGTGGATCTCTGGGAGTCCAATTAGCGAGAATGAGGAGGGTTTATATGAGCGAGAATTGTTGAGACCAAGGTTGGATAAAGCACAGGGACAAATAGCCAAATGAATGGAAACACATGAACTATGAACTAATGGCTGAGGGGTCCACACTGGATCAGGCCCTCCGAATGGGTGAGACAGTTGATTGGCTTGATCTGTTTGGGAGGCATCCAGGCAGTGGGACCAGATCTTGTGCTCATTGCATGAGTTGGCTGTTTGAAACCTGGGGCCTATGCAGGATTGTTTGGCTTGGCCTGGGAGGAGGGGACTAGACCTACCTGGACTGAGTCTACCAGGTTGACCTCAGTCTGTGGGGAAGGCTTTGCCCTGGAGGAGATGGGAATGGGGGGGGGGGGGCGTTGGGGGGAAGGTGAGGGGGACGGGAGGGGGGAGAACAAGGGAATCCGTGACCGATATGTAGAACTGAATTGTATTGCAAAATAAATTAAAATAAATTAAAAAAAAATAACTAGAACAGAAATGGATAAAAGTTATTCTAATTCATGACGGAGAAATTTTTCCTAATAAAACTGAAATGGGTTTAGAGTAAATGAGCACATTTTGGAAACCAGATTGAGAATGGTCATGAATGTTTAGAGAAGATAAAACTAGTCAATGTGATTTGCCAGCCCCTGAATGTCTACTTCATATTTCACAGTCCAGAGTTTAGGTGTATCTATGCTCCTCTTTGTTCTGTGTTCTTATTTCTTTTTATACATGAAGATCGTCCCATTGCAGGGCACTGGCATGTGATTCCCTCTGCCTAGAATGTTTCTCTGTTATCTTATGGACTTGTTTGTTCTTCTCTACAATTTCATATAAAGCATTAATTCATCTATAGATTTCTCTGACACCCCAGATCAATTCTCCCTTGAGGTCTCTTGGCACCCTCGCATCTCAATAGTACATATTTGTATTTTTTTCTTCCTCTATTACTATATACACAAACACAGATATACACACATAAAATGAGATATGAACTCTGTGGAAACATCCACTCCATCTTGCTCATTATTGTATTCCCAGAACCTTGTACCTAGACTGTTTCAATATATATTTCCTCTCTCCATGATGGCTAATCCAGGTTGTCAACTTGACACATTACCTAGAAGAGGGATTGCTTCCAGTGCATTAGCATATGAGCATGTCTGTGTGAGCATTTTGTTGACTGCTAACTGATACAGGATGGTCCAGCCTACTGTGGGCAGTGCCATCCTGAGGCAGGTGTGCCTGGACTGTGTAAGAAAGGTAGATGAGCAAGCCAGGTAAAGCAAGCCAGTCATCTGAGTTCCTCGCTGGTCTCTGCTTCAGTTCCTATGTCCAAGTTCCTGCCTTGAGTTCTTGTCTTGGCTTCCTTCCGTGGTAGTCTGTAATCTGTAAGACAGAATGACACTTTTCCTCCCCCCAAGTTGCTATTGATCAGAGTCATATTACAACAATAGAAAAGCTAATTAGAACAGTCTTCAACCTATTTTAGAGCCCTAAAAATTAGCTGAAAGCATGTGGCTTGTCTGCTTACATGAGAATATAATGACCAGTCTTCCACTTCTCTAGGCCTAGCATTTAGAAAGTGCAAGACACACAGGTGTTTGCTGAATACGATTGAATTCTCATCTCTCATGAGAGAAATGCAGCCCATTTGTGTACAGTGGCATATATAAGAACTCTCAAACCATAAAATCCATCCTATGCTATACACACTCACTTCTTATCTTAGACCCTCCATTGATATATGAATTTATACAAAAGACTGGCCCCTCCCGAACCTGAAGTATTTATTAATTCAACAGCCTAACATTCTGCATCTTCATAACTTGGACCTAATGAAAGCCAAGTGAACAATCGCCATTCTTAAAATGTCATTTTTCTCATTTTAGTTTTCTGTACATTAATAGAGACTTGTATCGACATACAAACATTTAAATAACATCTCCTCCTCCACTCTTTCACTTGCCCTTGGCAATCAGTTCGTTCATTTATACCTGGCTGAGAGATGTACCACAGTGCTGTGTTCTATTTAAGGACATTTCCCTGGAGGCCTTGGTAGTTCTTGTTATAATTTGACATTAAAAATAAATAACAAAGAGTCTCTCAGCAGGCTCTGGGATCCTTCCACCTCAGGTGAGCTCCAAGCTCATGCCAAGAATCTCAAAGGTCAGATGGACCTCCCAGCATTTTCTTTGTGGATGGAGGAAACTAAAAGAGATCTAGCACACACATGTCAATGGCCAAGTTAACAGAGAGAATCAGGGCCACGCTGCATCTGAGGAAAGGCTGCACGTGGACTTCAAGATCAAGTGTATTCAAGAACAGAGCTATGAAAGCATTCCCTGCGGCAGCTGGAAGAACATGTCTCAGGTAGTTATTTCCCAAACTAAAAGTCACCGAACAAAACAATATAGGAGAATAGTTCTCTTCTTTTATTTTTGTTTGTCTGGTGTGTGTGTGTCTGTGTGTCTGTGTGTGTGTGTCTGTGTGTGTGTGTGTGTCTGTGTGTGTGTGTGTGTCTGTGTCTGTGTGTGTGAATCCTGTGTATATAAAGAAGCCAGTAAAATTTAGAATTAACTTCAAAATGTTAGATTTTCCCTGGGTCCTCCTTTCAGGGAAATAATTGGAAAGAACACTTTGAAAGAGTTACCACCCTCCCCCAAACTGCTATGTATAAACTTCTTTGTCCTCCTTTATCTCAGTTTCAGAAAGAGACAAAAAGGTATTCTTTCCCTACAAAGAAACTTTCAATGGTTCAACATGCCTACAAGCTACACTGGAAAATGGCCAAGTTCAGGATTCCCTCTATCCTACATACCCGACTTCATTCCATTCTATGAGCCCTACCAGAGTCTCAGTAAGAAGCCCGGGCCCCAGGTCCCAGCCTCTTCTCCTGCCAGTCTCTCTAGCTGTGCTTTCTGCTTCAGCTACCTGTCCAGACAACTTCCAGGGAACTCTGTTCCATGGATTCACTCAGGGATCCGAGCTAGAAAGGACTCCACAACTTTGCAGTGATACATCTAGCACACAAAGCTGATCTCCATGGCATCAATGCCAAGGAAGAGCGGCTGGAGAACTGTGGGCAGTGTTTCCAAGGCCTGAGTCCAGAAGTAGCACAGGGTGATGGTATTGTGTTAATAATATTTTCCTATGCTGAAAATCATGGCACAGAAGAGTATTGGAAAGTGTTTCTCTTTTATAACTTTTGTTTGTTTTAATGTATTGCAGTCTCTCATTCTCTGTGTGTGTGTGTATTTGTGTGTGCGTGCGCCACAATCAAACCTCTTTAAAATTTTACGTCCCTGAGCCTTTCCAGTATCTACATCCCCAGTGCTAACAGTGACTGGCCTATAATGGAAGTTCAGGAATGTTGAATGTTGTTTTAAACTGCTGTCATTTCCTTGCTTCTTGCTTAAACATACTTCTACATCGCAGCTATTGCCATGGCTATCGCCTTCAGCCAGCATGCCCTGTTCCCATGCCTCTGCTGTTCCCACGCTTCCCATCCTTTAAGCCCACCCAGGCACAGAGTGGCCATGCCAGTCCTGCCAGCACACAGTTTTCAAAAATGCACAGAACCTTGTCTTCTCTTACTGCCGGTGACCACTCTGGTTCTTCGAAAATCCCACATTCAATATTTGGATCCTCCAACAAGATTGTCAGTCTTTTATAAGACAGTATTTTTTTTTTCATTTCTAGTAATAGTTCACAACCATGACATTAATAATAAATACTATTATTCAGCAGCATCGATAAGCTAGTTACAGCACAACAGCATTTCTCCAGCTTTAGCGTGCCTCAGAGTCCCATAGAGGGTTTATTAACACACAGCTGATTAAGCAGATCTGGGATGCCAGGACCTGAGAGTCTATTTTCTAGGGGGTTACCAGGTGATGTGGTTTCTGATAGGGCTAGTCCAGGAACTCCACTTTGAGTCACACTGTTGTGTTAATACAAAGACGCTGCCTTTGCCACTACTCTTAACCCTCATAGCTATCCTTTGAGATAGAGATAGTTGATGAAGTAACCGTGACATCAAATATATGAACTGACTTGGCCCAAGTCCCCATGCCGAGGGGCAGCAGACTGCAAGACTGTGACTCCTCCTGCATAAGCCTTTGCTCCACCAAGAGACAGTAGGCATTGCTTCTGTTGAGATGTGCAACAGTCCGTCCACATGGGAAGCAAGTGTCCCTTCTCCTTCTGCTTCGATCAAAATCTAGTACCCCAAAGCCAGAAGTGTCCATCTTCATATTACTATTGAAGTTCACTGATGTAGCTGGAGTTTTCCTGCCTGGCCCACAGTCAGGACAAATCTCTCTCACCTGCCAGTCCCACAGCCGCTCAGACCCGACCAAGTAAACACAGAGACTTATATTGGTTACAAACTGTATGGCCGTGGCAGGCTTCTTGCTAACTGTTCTTACAGCTTAAATTAATCCATTTCCATTAGTCTATACCTTGCCACGTGGCTCGTGGCTTACCGGTACTTCACATGCTGTTTGTCCTGATGGCGGCTGGCAGTGTCTCTCTCTCTCAGCCTTCCACTTCCCAGCTCTGTTCTCCTCCTTGTCCCGCCTATACTTCCTGCCTGGCCACGGGCCAATCAGTGATTTATTTATTGACCAATCAGCAACACATTTGACATACAGAACATCCCACAGCACACTGAGCCAAAATAAACAGAGTGGTCTTCTCTAATGAACAAAGCCCTAAGCTGAAAGCATACTGATAGCTCTGTTCACACCAACAGTAAAGGCACCAGAGCCACAAGCACCACCCTGATCAACTGACTGATTTCAGGACCCTGGCCTCTCTGAGCAGAGTTCTTTCCTCTGCAATCCCGGCCTGTCTTTAGTGTTTGCCTCCAAGGCTCCAGCTGACATTTGTTTTTTTTTCCCAGAGAAGTTGGGAAAGAAAGAGAAGGGGAGGGAGGGAGGGAGGCAGGAAGACAGGGAGGAAGGGAGGAAGGGAGGGACTTTCAGCACTTCTTGCAGTCACATCTAGACAGGTTTAGTATCCAGAAAAATAAGGCCGAGGAAATTTCCTTTCTTGTGACCACACTGCCCTCTAGAGGCCATAAAGTTACAGGCCGACATAGCACCACTTCTTGCCTGCCTAGAAAGATGTTTTGAGGTCAAAGGCAAGGAAGGCACAGAGAGCAAGGTCAATGGCACAGAATTTGGGGGAGGTTTGTAGTTTGAGAACAGAGAAAGAGGAACTAGTAGTGGCCTCTGTTGCCTTCCCCCATGTCCACGCTTTTCATCCTACAAAAAGCCAGGAATCATAAATGTGTCTCTTGTTGCCTCTCTAATTATGGAGCCTTCGACTCACCTCAAATACAAATCAAAGGCAAATATAAAAGCTAGAGTAAAGAATGGTAGAGTTGGAAAAAGAGAGACAGACATACAGACAGACCAACAGACTCAAACCATGGAGCGTAAGGGAACCAATATATAAAACGGAGCAAAGAAGATTACAGTACAGCCCCCCTCCAATAGGTCAAAGGTCAGAAGCTCGTGAAAAATGTCAGGGTATTCTGAGAAGAAGTGTTCTGAGAGCAAACACAGTTGAGGGGTGTGACTAAAACAATGTCTACCCGGCTTGTCCAATAGCGTTCCTTTCAGGACCTTAATAAACTGCCTTCCATATCTACAGAGTCAACCAACCGTGGCTTTAAAATATTCAGAAAAAAATACATCTACACCAAACATGTACAGACTTTCTTTGTTTTTTTATCTAAACAATACACTATGAGAACTATTTGTTTAGCACTGGCATTTTAAGGAATCTAGAAATGGTTTAACATATTCAGGAGAATATGTCTGTGTTACACGCAAACACTTCACCATTCTATATAAAGGACTTGGGTGTCTAAGGGTTTGGAATTTGCAGGAGGTCTCAGAAGCAAGACCCCATAGCACTTAGGGACTATACATTAGGCCTTGCGGTCTCTAAGGGGGAAAGGAGTGTAAGTCACCTGTAAAACCCCTTTGACCTGGAAGGCTTTTCCTGTGGGAATACCTTTCACTTTGCCATAGGAAGGGGTTTGCACAGCACATGTGGATCACTAACATGCACAGGGGATTAGTTCCCAAATTTGGAGAAACTTCAGAATAACTGATTTGTTCTGCATGAGAGCAATAATAATATAAATTAGCATGGTACTTTACAGTGAATTCCTTACACTGTCTCACATTTCATCTTCATAGGGATTCTGAGACACGCCAACCAGCAACACTGTGTTTTAATGAGCAAACTGGAGCTTGCATACATTAAATGACTTGTCAAAAGAGATCAGACGGGAGAAGTACATACCTCTGCCTTGAATGAAGTCATCTCACTTCAGCCTTTGGATTGTTTGCTTCCTTGTTTTGTATTTATTGTGGTTGGCTGGGACAAGGTTTCACTATGTAGTTCAACCTAGCCTGAAACTCACTAAAGCTCAAATTGGCTCTGAACTCACCACCTGCCTCCTTCTGCCTCCTGGGTGCTAGAATTACAGTTAAGCACCATCATGACCAGATGAATTCCAGGTTTATCTGAATCAAAGGAAATCTGAAACAAGTTCCTCCTCCCCACAAATACCTGAATAGATAAGTAGGCATCAAACTAGTAGTTAAACTCATGTGTTCCTCATAAAACTCTATAATTACAATTATACCCATTTTAAAGATAGGAAATTGAGGCTTAAAAAAGTTAAGTGAACTACCCTAGGGTAGACAATCCAATTTCTCTGTCTCCAAAGCTACATGTCTAGCCACCTGACCCATTTGGGGGAAACTCTAAATATCAGTACCATATGAAGTTTAGATCACATAAGCATCTATGTCTTTCAAAAGCTTTTCATTGCTTGTGCCCTGTCCCATTTCTATCTCCTTTCCTCATCCCTTCCCCTCAGCCTCAAGAGACAACTTATGAGTTCTACCAAAAAGACATGCTTATTACCACCACCTCCCACTGATACTATCAGTGAATAACAATACCGGAAGAGCCAGAAGAAAGAGTGGCATGTTAAGGAACACTACCTTCTAAGCATCACATGCCCTTTCCACTCTAGAACTCTCAGCAGCTATGAGTATGTGGTAAAGATGGATCCGATCAGCATCCCATCAGGGAGGGGCAAGGCCTCATAGAACCCTCTGAGGATCTATAGGCAGTTATTCGTCACTGGAGGAGGGAGAAAAGTTGTCTTCAGTTACATATCACACTGGTAAGTTGTCTATATTCCTGTAAGGACCTTAATTGAGCTCATTATGGAAGGAGGAGGGAACAAGGGGAGGGAGAGGAGATGCAGTATCTCTAATTATCTACTACAGCATCTCTGATTAAGGTCTCCTGTACAAGGCCAGCTTTGTGATTTATAGTGAATGCATAGAAGTTACTCTTTACTTTTTTGTGGGGGGGGGAGTTACTGAATGCAGAAAGAAGTGTGTTCTAGGAAAATAACAGCAGCAGCAAGCCTCTTAATATTCACAGGGTTTAGTAAGGAGACATTCTGCCAGCCCCTCCTAGGTATAATCTAAAGTGTTAATTGGTTTCATACTTTGGTCGCTACACATGTTTCTCACTTCTTCATCTGCTTCGTGAAAATCCAAATAAGACGACCAAAAAAAGTGTCCCGACATTTTTAACAACAAAAGTTGGGGAGCTGGGCAGAAGGAAGCGATGATACATGATAGCCGACATGGGATTTATGCAACACAACAGAAGGAAAAAAACTCACAACTTGTTGAAGGTAACCTTATTCTTACGTCTTCAACCCTCCTCTTTCCTTTCATAGGAATACAGAGTTTCAAACAGTAGTTAGCCGCAAAATCAGGATCTCCATGCAGATCTGTAGATGTTCTCTGGAGTCCTCTGTATTCACCTTCTAGGGCCACTGTGAAAGACAACCTTGTTGGGAGGCTACAACAGGAAACTGTATTTCTTTGTTCTAGGGGCTGGTTGTCCCAGACTATGATGCCATCAGGGCTGGGCTGTTCTGAGGTCTCTCTCTGGTTGTAAACAGCTGCATTCCCTCTTTGTGTGCTCTTTCCTCTGTACCTTCCTGTGGTTGATATATTGTGTACCCCAATAAACTTATCTGGGGGTCAGAGAACAGAACAGCCACTATATTAAACATAGGTTTAGGCAGTGCTGGCATATGCCTTTAATCCTAGCATTCTGGAGGCAGAGATCCATCTGAATCTCTGTGAGTTCAAAGCCACACTAGAAACAGCCAGGCATGGTGACACACGCCTTTAATCCCAGGAAGTGATGGCAGGAAGCAGAAAGATATATAAAGTGTGAGGACCAGGAACTAGAGGCCTGTTAAGCTTTTAGGCTTTTAGCAGCAGTTTAGCTGAGATCCATTCGGATGAGGACTCAGAAGCTTTCAGTCTGAGGAAACAAGATCAGCTGAGGAATTGGCGAGGTGAGGTTGACTGTGGCTTGTTCTGTTTCTCTGATCTTTCGGCATTCACCCCAATACCTGGCTCCAGGATTGTTTTTATTAATAAGACCTTTTAAGATTCGTGCTACACCTTCCTGTACCCCAATCTCTTCTTCTTAGGACACCAAGTGCCACCAATATGATTCAGTTTACTTTTAATTACCTCTTTAAAGGCTCAACTCCAAATACAATATCATCACTGTATGTTAACTTATAACTCAGATGTTAAGATTTTATCATATAAATTTGGAGGTAAATATCTACTCTCTTTGGACCTACATGTAGGTGAGCCAGAAAGCAGTAACAATACCTAATACTATTCTTAGTGATTGGTGGGAGCGTTAATCATAAGCTACTGTGAAGACTAGCTGCAGTTGTGACTTGGCTATAAAGCATCTCCACAGACTCACATTTTGAACATTCAATCCCCACCTTATAGCCCTAATTTTGAAGGTCATGGAGCCTTTGGAAGGTGGATCTTGGCTACTGTAAAGTGGTTGTTAGAAGCAAGCCTTTGGAGGTTTACATACTCCTCGTTCCAGCCCTGAGCTCTTCACTTCCTGACTCACACCATCTGAAGAAGTCCCCACTCCGGCAGACTGAAATCTTACCAAAACCATAAGCCAAAAACCCCTTTGTCCTTAGGTTGTCTCTGACAGACACGTTGTCATGGTGACAAGAAAACTCAGACAAGCCCAATGTCATTTATTATTCGAATTCCTTGTTGGGAAGCTCTACTCTGAGACCAGCAGGGTCTCAACTTTTCTTGTACCATCAATGCTTAAAAGAAAGATTGAAGATGGCCTAGTTGTATACTCAAACTGCAACTTTTGAAAGCACACATTAACCCCAACCCCCACTTTTGTTTCTTCTCTGAAGCATGCATGTGTTATTCCCTGGCCCTTAATTGCAGCCCCAAGGTTGTTCTTATCATGGGTAGGATAAGGAGAACCTAGAGATTATAAAGTCTCTGTAACACCAGGAAATTGGAAGGCACTGGGCTGGGGTGTAGTTCTGTTGGCAGAGCTCTCGCCTAGGATGCATGAGGCCCTGGATTTAGTCCCAAGTACTACATAAACCAAGCATGGTGGTACATGCTTATAATCTTGGCACTCCAGAGGTAGAGGCAGGAGGATCAAAAGTTTAAGGTCATCCTTGGCCACACAGTGAGTCCCAGACCAGCTTGGGTATACATGAGACCTTGCACCCTCCCCCCCAAAAAAAGAAAACTTAAGAGTCACTGTACATTCAAATCCTGTCTCTGCAAGTAGCCTATGGATACTGTGATGATCGCCTTATGCTTCAACTTTCTCATCTACAAAGAGATTATATTGATTTTTTTTCTGATTCTGCTGAGGCCAATTTTCACATTATCTATGTATACAACCTACATACAGCAGTCCTGTTTTTCTGGATCTCCAGAAGTTTTCTGCTGCACTGTAATTTGGGGCCAGTGGACATGGGACAAAAAATTAGCTCAGCCACTTTTGTCACAGCAGGTCTGCCTTCTCTGCCTCTATCTTGTACTTCTGAAAATGAGATTTCCTTGGCCAAAAGCTTTAGAAGACAATTAATGATGCATGGGTTGGCTCCACTGTTGATATCCCATGGTGATGACTTTGACCTAAGAAATGGTGAGGATGAAGCATTCCTAGCAGGCCCTCTAGGTTTGGGGTCAGATCCTGTGTGCCCTCTTCACTGGACTCCACTATTTCAGGGACAGGTGACCTAGATTGTACTCGGGATGTAGGAAAGTGTGTCACATCACCCAGGGACTTTAAGGACGAGGGTGAAGAAGGCAATATCATGCTCCTTCCTGTCAAGGAAAATTTCATTCCATTTGGTGGCTCGGGCTTTCCAAGCAGTGACAGAATCCCCCTCCCCTCGTTAACCATCTAAATATATTCTTCTCCCTCACCACTCAGAGCTGCGTGACACTTGGCGCTGTCACAGCCTGTCTGAAATGAGGAATCCCACACAGCATTTTATTTTTAGCTTCACTTGCTTACATTTTCGTGTCAACCTCAGCTGGGAGTTTTCCCTCTTGCGTAGTCTTAATAAAATCTGGATCTTCAGTACAAGGCTTTAAGATGACCACTGTCTTTGAGAAAGACCCTGTAGTCGCTAAATGACAAGTTTTGTAAGGGACTGAGTAAGCACTTACTGTATACTGTGCAACCCTTTCGGGTTTCTGAACTCAATCTGATATGGATCTCCAATTCTCTAAACATGAGAGGAGAGCTGATAACACAGCTCAGGGCAGAACACTTGGGAGGAAGTTGAAAGCAAGGCAGTTGCTGGACTCAGTGGGCTTCACTCTAATGAAGTTGAAGAAAAAAAAAAAAAACGCTCTACAATTAGTGAAGGAATCCATGACACTGGCCAGACTGCCCTGACCTAATGCTCCAGGAAGACATGTAATTCAAATCCACCATTTCCATGATTCCTAGGTTCTCACCCAACTACGAAGTCTGGAGCATAATTAATCTCAACTCTTTGCAAACACACAAAAATAGAATCTTTACCTCTGCTAGGTTCTCCCTTACTGCAAGGAGTGGGTATTTCAGTGTGTGTGTGTGTGTGTATGTGTGTATGTGTGTGTATGTGCATTCATGTGTGTGTGTGTGTGTGTGTGTGTGTGTGTGTGTGTGTATGTGCATGTGCATTCATGTGTGTGTACATGTTCATGTGTATGCACATGTGTGAACAACAGTGGTTTATGTCAGGTGTCTTCCTAATTCATTCCTCACTTTATTGTTTGGCTCTTCTGGCTTGCTCAAGAGCCCCCAACACTCTCCTGTTTTTGTCATACGAGCATTCAGAGTACAGGTTTTCCATGGCTATGGGGATCCAACTCAAGTCCTCGTGCACATGCAGTAAGTCCTCTGTCAACTGAGCCATCTCCCCAGCCTCAGCATCGATTTTTGACAGATTATGATGTAGGCGACTGTGTGGAAGGGGCTTTGACATAACAGTTCCAAGTCTGTCTTCTTGAGATCTATTTGCAAAACTGGCCCTGCCCTTAGAATACAGACTTCAGGAAGGTTCCCACCATACCCTCCCTGACAAGATTGATTTTTTATGGCTACACACAAACCACCTGTACACCAACTGCATTATGCTTTCCTTCTGAAGACCTGGAATTTATATATGTTCCATAACCCACCCTGTTGGTTGTTTTTCACTCTTTTGGCTCTTTGTTCTTTGGGGGGGGGCTGCCACCTAGCTCCCAAATAAATACACATGGAGGCTTATTTTTTCTTATAAATGCCCAGCCTTAGCTAGGCTTATTTCTAGCCAGCTTTTCTTGCCCCATTTACCTTTTGCCTCTGGGCTTTTTCTTTTTCTTACTTCTATAATCTTACTTTCACTCTTACTCCACAGCTGGCTGGGTGGCTGGGTAACTGGCCCCTGATGTCCTCCTCTCCTTGTTGTCTTGCTCCTACTTCCTATCCTCCCAGATTTCTCCTTCTATTCATTCTCTCTGCCTGCCAGCCCTGCCTATCCTTTCTCCTGCCTCACTATTGGCATTCAGCTTTTTATTAGACCATCAGGTATTTTAGACAAGCAAAGTATCACAGCTTCACAGAGTTAAACAAATGCAGCATAAACAAAAGCAACACACCTTTACATCATTAAACAAATGTTCCAGAGCATAAACAAATGTAACACATCTTAAAATAATATTCCACAACACCACCCCTCCTGGAAAAAAAGAAAAGATAAGACTTTGGTCACTGAGTCTTTCCTGGACTTCTCTTCACAGACAACATTTCACACAAAGGAACAGAGCATGTACTGTGTGACAGGGTCCTTGGAAGCTTATTCCTGGTCTCCTTTAGACCTGGCCCTATGGGCCTTTGCTTGCACTGATTTTGCTTTGCCCTTGCACTGTAATTAATCTTGATTGTGAATACAACTTTGTGCTGAGTCTTTTGAGTCCCCATCACAAATCAATAAAACTAAGGGTGATTCTGGACAGCTTCAACAAAGACAGTTTACCCCCACAATACACGAATCCCCAAATCCCAGAGCTCACCAATGGCTCTGAACCTGAAATGTTAGGCAGCTAACATCCTTCTAGCCCCACATTCTCTTTTGTAACACAACTAGGATCTGCTGCCCCTGTTCTAGCATCACAGATGACATCACTCACCCACCACCAAAATGTGAAACCTTCCATTGGCTAGGGGAAGCTCTCAACCTCTAATTCTGCCCATCACAAGATTCAGCAGAAGCCCTTTTCACTACTGAATCTGCCTCAACCACACATGTCAGCCTTAATCTAAAGACAGGGTTTCATAGTAGAATCTCAGCCTTGGTAATGTTCCCAGTCACATGAGGGAATTGCTTCTAACTTTCAACTGACCAACAGGTCAGCAGGCTTAGAAGCGAAACAGTACAGTATCAACAGAGGGAAACCCACCTGAGCAGTCAAGTGTCACTCAGCAGCCACTGTTGCCTTGAATCATTGGTGTGGTTTAGGTTATTGTTCACACATTTGAACATGAGTACTCACACTGTTGCTGCTGAGTTTTGTGGACCATGTGGTATGTTTGGGATTAAAAATAATATTCCATCTAGAACACTCTAATTTCTAAAGCAAACACTTAGGAATTAGTAAGCCATTGACCTCTATGGGTATTCCAAATGAAACATAGCATAGCTATAGATTCACAAATAAGAGATACTATTTGATGTTTGTCTTTTGGGCTACATGATGTTTGTCTGGGTTATATCACTCAGAATGACTATTTCCAGATCCATGTATTTACCTGTGAATTTTATAATTTTATATTCTTAATGGCTGAGTAATATTCCATTGTTCATTATCCATTCACCAGTTGATAGAATTTGAGGCTGTTTCCATTTCCTGGCTAATGTGAACAGAGCAACAATGAACACAGTTGGGCAAGCATCTCTGCGGTAGAGTAGATACTCTTTGAGGTAGATGCCCAAGAGCAGTACATCTGGGACATATGGTAGACCTCTTGGGAGGTTTCTGAGGAACCGTCCCACTAATTCTCTTAGTGGCTGCACCAGTTTGACTCCCACCAGTATAAGCAATCAGAATTGTTGGAAACTGAGACCCAGTGAAGGTCACATAGAGACATTGATCTGTGTATCACATCAGGATTTTTCAATTACTCATTTTTAAAAGGCTTGCTTATGTTTTATCCAACCCGAATATTGTGAAAGTCTACTTACTCCATGCACTGTGTTAACTATGGCAGAGGATAAAGGGGAAGAAGAATGAAGAAAGATAAACACGGGTATTACAAGACTGGAAAACTATCTAAGCATCAGTGTGCCCAAAGATCTCAAAGGAAACTTTGAATGGCAAAGGTGGGTTCAAAGCAACAAAAGGACAAAGAGAATTCCTTCTCCCTCAAAGGTGGTTGCCACTCAGAGCCCAAAGTCTTTCCTAAGAGTCTTCAGTTTGGGCTCCAGTCTTAGGCTATGTCTTTATGAGCAATACCACTACTTAAGGATTCTGATATGAAATAGCAACAATCTACTTTAGACACATCAAAGCTTAACTCTTATTTCTGACATCAGATCATAATGACAGCCCTCCACTAAGCCAATCATCTCTGACAGTGAACTTTATCTGTCTGTCTATCTATCTGTGTGTGTGTGTGTGTGTGTGTGTGTTCAAAATGTATAGTGACATATATATTTCATACATGCATCAAATTTTGACGAAACACTTGGCAAATCAGTATTTATAGAACAGTGCTAAAGTCAGTGCTCTCTGAATAAAAAGTTGGTACTTTTCCTTATTCTCTTACTCTTCGACGTTCCCTTAATCCCCAGGCTCTGCACATTGATGTGAGCTAAACACAGCTTAGTATCAAGAGCTACTGGCAGCGCCAAGCCTACTTGTGAATGAAGTCTTCTGTAGTAGTACCTTTTCATCAGGACCACCAGCCCACAAATAATGACACAAAGACTTATTAATTATGAAAGCTTGGCTTTAGCTTAGGCTTTTTCCAAACTAGCTTTTATAACTTCATTAACCTATATTTGTTTTAATCTATGCTCTGCCCCATGGCTCGATTACCTCTTCATAATACGGCACATCTGACTTGCTCTGTGTCTGCTGGTGAAATCTTGCACTTAGATTCCTCCTCCTAGTTTCTCCAATAAGCCTGGAAGTCCTGCCTATTCTCTCCTGCCTACCTATTGGCCATTTTGCTCTTCATTAAACCAATGAAAAGGCAACTTAGGCAGAGACACATCTTTAGAGTGTAAACAAATATTCTGCAACACTCTTCCCCTTTATAAGCAGCTTGAACTGAAACTCAAAAGGAAATCCTTGCTGTGTAACTCCAGCATGTATTGAGAGCAGCCAGATCTTCCCCACCCCTCAGCTCCATAAAATGATCTACCTAATTTCTCTCTCTGGGAGAGAAAAGTAAACAGAGACTTTAAAATAAGAAAAAGGTAACATTGCCCCTACCTTGTTATTTTCCTAGAATTCATTTGAACATCAATTTCAATATCTTCCCTCTACACACTTTATCACACACACACACACACACACACACACACACACACACACACACACACACACACAATAGTCTGAACAAACACATCTCAATGGCAGAAATACAAATGACCAACAAAAGTATAAAACATGCTTAGTCACACTAGCCATCAGGGAAACGCAAACCTTAACTACAATGGCATATCACCTCATCCTAGTTAGGATGGTTATTATCAAAAACCATAGATAACAATGGTTAATAAGGGTGTGAATTAAATAGAAGTCTCATACACTGTTGGTAAGAATGTTAATGACTACAATCATTATGTAAAACAGTCTGGAGGCTCTTGAAAAGACTAAAATTAAAACTGCCACAGGAACTAACTATTCCATTGCTGAGAGCATATACATGCCCAAAGGAAATAAAATCAGCTTACCAAGGATAGACTTGCATGCCTGCATTTCCTGCAGCACTGGTCATTATAGCTAAGATAAGATATCAGTTTAGGTGCCAATCAACAGATGAATGAACAAAGAAAATATGACATACATACATACACAACGGGTCATTATTAAGACATAAAGAAGAATAAAATCCTGTCCTAGACAGAATGGAAGCACTATGCTGAGTGAGATAATCGAGGCAGAGAAAGACAGGTACCATATATTATTTTTCATATGAGAAGCTTAAAAGAAAAAAAAACATTGACCTAATTATAGAATACTAAGTACAAGAGGTTGAGAAAGGCAGGGAAAATATGGATAAAGGGAGGATATAGTTAGAAGTATTAGCAAGTGTGGCCTTCTTGGAGGCAGTGTATCACTGGGGGTGGGCTTTGAGGTTTCAGAAGTTCAAATCAGACCTGGTGTCTCAATCTTCTTGCTGCCTGTGTATCCAGATATAGGACTCTTAGCTACTTCTCCAGCACCATGTCTGCCTCCATGCTGCCATACTCCCTGCCATGATGACCATAGACTAAACATCTGAAACCGTAAGCAAGCCCCAATTAAATGCTTTATGAGAGTTACTGTCATGGTGTCTCTTCACAGCAATAGAGCACTGACTAAGACATAGTCCATAACTTTATACTGAAATACAAAGTCGATTTCTAATGATATATTTCATCATTGTTAGAAATTATTTTTAAAGGTGGAGAATCTAGCCAAGCACTGTGGCTATGTTCCTATAATCCTCACACTCAGGATGTGGAGGCAGGAGGATTGTGAGGTTTGGGTCAGCCTAAGATCTATAATGAGTTCAAACAAACCCTGGACTGTGAAGAGAAATCTGGTCTCAAAAAAAAAATTTTAAGTACAGCCTCTGAAAGACTAGTTAAGGGACCTAGCATGTCTGAGACTTACTTTTTGATCTTCAAAGTGACTCTGTAAAGGGGAGAGGGACACAGCAGGTCCCTGGCCAGCACTCAGTAGCGTCTGCACCACGTCCATCTGTGTGAATGGAGCACTGTCTGACAGACTGTCTGCCACTCTTACCCAGGGTCATGTTCAGGAAGACCCCAGCAGCTGTAAACTTGCATAGCACATACGCATATAATAACTTTCTCCCAAAATGATGATGCACTGACTTATAAAAATAAAAGAACTTTGAACCAAAATTAAATTCATTGCAAGTGAAATTTTTCTAGGTTGACATTAAATGCTAATGTTCACAAATGAAAATTTACTTACTATATTTTTACTGATCATCATACTGTTAATACATAGGTTTTTTAGGCATATTTATTGCATGACTTCATTTGGCTTTCACAATAACCAACACCATCCAAATTTCAAGTAATATCCTATTTTATAAGTAAGGAAAATGCTCCAACTTCAAATGTGGGATATTTTGTTGTTCGTTGTTGTTGTTTGGCTTTTGTTTTGTTTTGTTTTGTTTTTTAACAAAAATAAACATAGTTTGTTTGGGATAAAAGAATAATCATTATTTGTCCTTTGTGTGAAGCCCCCCAAAGCATCCTAGATATTTCTAGGTGCATGCTGGATGGTGCCAAATATCAGTTCTTTCTGTTCATTGATAATCTGTTTATTCCACGTTCATGTATCAAAGGATCCCACAGATAACCCTAAGGGACCTTCTTTCCCTAAACATGAGTGACAGAACTACACTAAGTGAGACACAAAAAGAAAATGATAAAACCCTTTGCTTAAGAGCCTAAGGCAAAGCCTGGCACCGAGGAAAGGGTTCATGTGGGAAAAAAGGGGGTGGTGGGTGACAGAAATAAGACATAACTGGGTAACAACCACTAATACTTTTAGATTCATGTTAACTTCTTACCAAACTGTAGTAATTTCCACATGGCTCATGGAAAAGTCAAATGATCTCATCTCACCAGAAAAAGAATCTCCCTGCACCGGCTGTCTCCTTCAGAAATAGGACATTTTTTCTGGGCTACCAAGGCACTCCCAAGATATTTCTTTTTGTTTTTATTTTGTTGGACCATGGTCTCATTCTGTAGCACAAGCTGGCCTGGAACTCAGTGTGTAGCCAAAACTTGTCTCATACTCTTGATGACACTTTCGTCTCAGGCTCCTGCAGAGCAGATTACACACTAAGCTCACCTCTGAGCTTCCCAGGATTTTTCGGCTAAAATGAAAATGAGACACCCAAACCCTCATTCTCTCTCAATAAGCCTATTATGTACAGCCATTCTGGTAGACTCCCAGGGTGGTAAAGGGCATAACACAGCAGCCATGGGGAGTGTGTATGTGTGATATATGTATGTTCTTTCTTCTCTGTCTGTTCTTATAAAAAAAACATTAAGCTTTAATTATAGGGGCTCCATACTCATGACCATATCATAGCCTCCTCAAAGCACTATTTTTAAATACCATAGTCAGATTGCATTTCTAACTACCTAAAGCCTTAAAGTGAAGATGGATTTTCATTTTCTAAATCTTAGAGGATATAGTTCCATCATCCTAATCATGCTAGGCTGTGAATGAAATTTCCAAGCAAAAATCCTAGTTGTTGGGAATGAAATGAAAACTCTATAAAGTCAAGAAGCTTAATGATCCTATTCAGCACTGTCTTTCCTACCTGGCACATAGTAGGTACTTTATTATTTATTAACTTAGTAAGTGAATAAATGACTGCACATAATTGGTTTTTAACCACCCAAATTTTATATTGTGTTATTGGCAATGTAAAACGAATTAGCCAATAAAGAGACGTGTGTTTTTAAGACGTGAGAATGGATTGCTTGAAAAATTCTATCCAACTGCATGAAAATAATTAAAGCTGATGTCACGTTCCCCAGGGTCACAAACTGTCAACATAAATGGCAAGACAAAATATTTTGTTTGTCTACCTCCTATCAAATGTGAATCTAGCTTGGTAAACTCTTATCTTCACCCTCTCAATTTAAACACTACTCAAATAAAATAAGGACTAGGACTGGAAGGATGGGTCAGTGGTTAAGAAGACGGGTTATTCTTCCAAAGTACTTAGGTTTGATTCCCAGAATCCACACAGCAGATCACAGTCATCTGTTAACTCTAGTCCTAGAGAATCTACCACCTTCTTCTAACTTCCAAGGGCACTACACACAAGTAGTGCACAGACAGACACACAGATGCCATGGAAAGCAGGGGGTCAGGAGGAATGGGCAAGGTTGGCCAATAGGGACTAAACTGTAGTTAAGGTAGGAACAAGGAGTCTGGGGTGCTATTGCAGTTGCGTAATCATAGACAATAATAAATACTATACATTTCAAAATGCTGTGGGGATTTGGGGAGTTTTCAGAGTAAAGGAAGGATAAATGTTTGATGATATGCATAATCTGGTTGAAATATTATGAAATTTATTTATATATTGAAACAGGCTGATCACAGCAACTCACACCTATAATCTCAACACTCACAAAACTTAAGCATGAAGATCTTGAGTGTAAGCCCAGCCTGGGATACCTAGTAAGAACATATCCCAAGGAAAGGGGATGTGCAGAGTATAGTGGCACATACCTTTAATTCCAGCACTCAGAGGCAAACAGATCTCTGTAAGTTCTAAGTCAGTCATGGAATAAGACTCTGAAAAGAAAAGAAAGAAAGAAAGAAAGAAAGAAAGAAAGAAAGAAAGAAAGAAAGAAAGAAAGAAAGAAAGAAAGAGACAAGGGAGAGGGAGGGAGGGGAGGAGGGAGGTAGGGAAGAAAGAAATATTACTTAATAACTTATTGGTATGTATAATTTAATAAAAAATATAAAACTGGAAAAATACACACAAAATAAAGACTACTTTAGACAACTGACTATATAACTGGCCTTAGGGAAAAAAGGTTAAAAATCATTCAGCTCACCCCTTCATTTACACATGAGGGATGATAGACAGGGCATGGATATTCTGGCTCACGTCAAGAACCCTGGTAACATCACCAGCTTGAGTTGGGGACCGGGTCTCCCAATCCCCATGGCAGGCCTTTACTTGACTCTATCCTTCCTCAATCCCTAATCCCACCTAACTACCTTTGAAATTTTTGTCTAACAACTTAGGGCTCTGTCTGGTATTCCTGCTAAAGTCTCAGACAGACTATTTCTAGCTCCTGTTGATGCTTTGCTATTCCCTTTGAAACAGAAGTATTTGCCTTTCATCAGGCAGACTTCCTCAGCATCCTGCAGAGTGAAGGCCAGAGAGATTGTAATGATATATTGTGTATCAAATAAAACTTGCCTGAGGAGGATCAGAGGACATAGCCAGTCACTAGATTAAACATAGAAGTGGTGGCATGCACCTTTAATCCTAGCACTCTGGAGGCAGAGATCTGTTTGGAACTCTGTGAGTTCAAAGCCACCCTGGAATACATGAGATTGATTCAGTCTAGGAGAGAAAAAGAGCCAGGAAGTAGTGACACAAACCTTTAATCCCAGTACTTGGGAGTCACACACCTTTAATCTTAGCACTTAAGATCTCATGCCTTTGCTACCAGTATTTGGGAAGTACACATGCCATTAATCCCAGCACTAGGAAGGAAGTGATGGCTGGGCAGAGAAAGGTATATAAGGTGTGAGGAGACAGGAGCTACAGCCTTTTGACTGAGGGACTCAGAGGTATTGAGTCAGAGGATTTGTGGAGTTGGTGAGGTGAGATGTGGCAGTTGCTCATTACTTTGTCTCTCTGATCTCCCAGCATTTACCCCAATAACTGGCTCCAGTTTTTATTAAAAGACCATTTAAGATTCGAGCAACAAATGATACAGCCGATGGGCACACCCTTAAGAAGTCCCTCATCAAAGCCTAAGATACACACAGTGCATTTGGAGACACCCATATTCTGGATTTAAACAGCCAACTGGGGAGCTGGAAAGATGGTTCAGTGAGTAAAACACTTCTATGCAAGCATGAGGACCTGAGTTCGGATATCTGGCACCCATAAGAAAAATCCCAGCCATGGTGAGGCTGAAACCTGAAGAGTTCTGAGGCTTTCTGGCCAATCAGTCAAACCAAATTAGTGAACCTGGATTCCCTGAAAGACCCTGTCTCAGAAAGTGAGATGAGAATTTAAGAGCCAGAGGATGGGAAGGAGAGCTTTGAAATGTTGTCTTTTGGATATGAGGTAGCTGATAGACAATCACAACAGCAACAGCTGCCTGCATAAGACCCGCAAAGGACCAAGCCAGTCAACATTACAGCTTGGACTGTGGAGAGGTTCCTAAGATCCCACCCCTAGCAGAGAATCTGTTGGCAGTTAATAGTGACTGAAGGAGGGAAAATCATTTTTCTTTGGGGTGATGTCCCATAGGGGAAGTGCTGTGGGATGTTCTGTATATTAAATGTGTTGCTCTGATTGGTTAATAAATAAAACACTGATTGGCCAGTAGCCAAACAGAAAGTATAGGCAGGAAAAGGAAAAAAGAAAATTCTGGGAAGTAAAAGGCTGAGACAGAGAGACGCTGCCAGCCGCCGCCATAGCAAACAACATGTAAAGATGCTGGTAAGCCACAAGCCATGTGACAACTTATAGATTAATAAAAATGGGTTAATTTAAGATATAAAAACAGTTAACAAGAAGCCTGCCATGGCCATACAGTTTGTAAACAATATAAGTCTCTGTGTGTTTACTTGGTTGGGTCTGAGTGGCTGTGGGACTGGCAGGTGAGATTTGTCCTGACTATGGGCCAGACAAAAAAATTCTAACTACAGCCCATTGGTAGGCTGTCTATGCCCCAGTAGATGATCCCTCACCCATGAGCATATGGACAACACTAACTGGACTCAGGAAGTTCTTAAAAGTACAAATTTTAAAAGATAACATGAAGTTCGAAGGAAGACAAGTTGGAGGGGTCCTAGGAGAGTTGGTACGAGGTGGTGAAGGGTAGAAATAATCAAAATACTTTGTATATATGTATTAACTTTTCAAGGAATAACATCGAAAATATTTTTAATGTAAGATGGAGAGCAATTGAAAAAGACACCTGATGCTGACCACAGACTTCTACATACATGCACAGTTTCCCACAAAAACAAACACATGTATTTGTATATGTGTGTGTGTGTGTGTGTGTGTGTGTGTGTGTGTGTGTGTGTATACAAATATATGACAAACTAAGTCCAACCTCTAATACCAATTAAATATCCACAATTTTTGCCACTTTGTGATTGCCTGTCAGGAGATTTTCCTCATCATCACTAGTTGCTAAATAAAAAATTTAATTTCAAGGTAGTGCTGCAATTTATTGTTTCTGTTCCTTCCATGTTTCAAAACCTGGAGTAATCTGACTTCAGCTGAATGAGTTTGTGTTTTCGTGATCTGCTGTGCCCTCTGCTTCTTGTTCAGGTGCTCTATCTGAATTAGTTTATAATTAGAAGGTGAAAAGAGTGATGGTATTTACAAATAGAGCTTGAAATGGAGGGTGAAGTAGCCACAAATAGATCTGTCTGGCACTCTCACCATTGGCCCTTTTCATCTATCAGAAAAATAATGCAGGTACCAAAATAGCTCACACCTGTTAGCAGAGGGAAAGCAATTCTGTTTAGCCAGTGACCATAGAACTAGATGTGTTACTGTGTGATGTAGAATGCACAGGGATAATTAATCAGGGTCTGTTTGGTTTTTGTTCTCTTCTGCATTACACTGTTCTGTTTTGAGAGAGGGTCTCACGTAGCCCAGGCTGGCTTGGAATTCACATGCAGTGAAAGATGGCCCTGCCCTCCAGATCTACCTGCCTCTACCTAAGTGCAGGCAGGAGCCTCCATGCTGGACTTGTAATCAATGACTGGAAGGTGAGAAAGTTATTAAACAACCCATTCTGGAGAATAATCACTGAGAGGTAATCAACAGACCTGTGTCTAAATTTGAATTTCTGTTCTATTCTTGTTGCAAGAAATTTCTATATAAGCCAAAAGCCTCTCTCTCAATCTCTCTCTCTCTCTCTCTCTCTCTCTCTCTCTCTCTCTCTCTCTCTCTCTCTCACACACACACACACACACACACACACACACACACACACATACACACACACACACACACACATACACACACACACACACACACACACATGCTGTGGGATGTTCTGTATGGCAAATGTGTTGCTGATTAGTCAATAAATAAAATACTGATTGGCCATTGGCTATCCGGGAAGTGTAGGCAGGACAAGGAGGAGAATAAAGCTGGGAAGTGGAAGGCTGAGTCAGAGAGACACTGCCAGCCGCCATCAGGACAAGAAAGATGTAAAGTACCGGTAAGCCACAAGCCACGTGGCAAGGTATAGATTAATAGAAATGGATTAATTTAAGCTGTAAGAACAGTTAGCAAGAAGCCTGCCACGGCCATACAGTTTGAAACCAATACAAGTCTCTGTGTTTACTTGGTCGGGTCTGAGAGGCTGTGGGACTGGCAGGTGAGAGAGATTTGCCCTGACTGTGGGCCAGGCAGGAAAACTCTACCTACAAATGGCGCCCAACGTGGGGCAAGAGTTTCCACCTAAAAACCTGAGAAAAGATTCTAAAACGGAGCTAAAAACAGTTCCTAATTGTCTCTCTCAAATGAGCGGCAGCTGCCAGTTTGAGCTACTGGTGGGTTTCTGGAGTGTGCGCTCAACCTGCAGTATGGAGGGAATAAGACCTCTGCAAGTGGCACATTAAGCTGCATGGTGGATTTAGACTTTGCTAGTACAAAACAAAAAAGAGGTTTCTGGGCTACACGCTGCTTGGATAAAAGCATAGACCCCCGATAGCTCCCAGAGCTGGCGGTAAACCATGGCCATGTTGGGAAGCTGAGGTGGGTGGATCCAGCAGCCACAGCTGCTGCAGTTTAAGGCAATAGATTCACAATAAGACAGATTCAGATGTAATAGTTTACAATGTGTGTAAAAGATACGTAGGCTTGAAAGAGACAAAAAAGATGATATATAGAGTTATAGAAATAAATACATAGTTTTAAAAAATAAAGTCTTTAAAGAGACAGTAAAGGTAGTATAAAAAATAAGCCACGTATAAAAAATAAGCCACGTAAAAATGGATATTACACAGAGAATCTGCATTGTGTTGTCTTTGGGACTTTTAACTGCAGAAAAATATTTGATTGTAAAAGCTGTTGAGTTATGCCAAAATGTATATTTTAAAGGTACCTTGACTTCAAAATTTGGATATAAGGATATGTTACTTTGGAAAGGAGACTCTGCTTTTGTTCCCACAGAAAGCCAAAGGCTATGGATTTGTTCCAGATTAAGATACATCAGGTTTGACCAGCCAAGACCCCCTGAAAGGTCTCCGATGACACCATGGCCCAGATGATCCAACATCCAGAATGGTTTGAAGGCAACTGGCTCAGACGATACACCCTCATGGACTTTTCCATAATCCTAAAATTTCCTTTGTATCCCCATAAGATACAGCGCCCCCCTCCAGCAGGAAGTAGTAAGAGAAGCTACGCCCAAATTCCCAAATTATATGTAATTTTACTTTGTTAAGGTTAAAACCTTCCTTTTTGAAAAAAAAAATGGGGAAGTGCTGTGGGATGTTCTGTATGGCAAATGTGTTGCTGATTAGTCAATAAATAAAATACTGATTGGCCATTGGCTATCCGGGAAGTGTAGGCAGGACAAGGAGGAGAATAAAGCTGGGAAGTGGAAGGCTGAGTCAGAGAGACACTGCCAGCCGCCATCAGGACAAGAAAGATGTAAAGTACCGGTAAGCCACAAGCCACGTGGCAAGGTATAGATTAATAGAAATGGATTAATTTAAGCTGTAAGAACAGTTAGCAAGAAGCCTGCCACGGCCATACAGTTTGAAACCAATACAAGTCTCTGTGTTTACTTGGTCGGGTCTGAGAGGCTGTGGGACTGGCAGGTGAGAGAGATTTGCCCTGACTGTGGGCCAGGCAGGAAAACTCTACCTACACACACATACACACACACACACACACACACACACACACACACACACACACACACACACACACCAGGGTAGTTACTTGGCATCCATACATTTGGAACATTTGGAATCATGCTATGGTTTGGGATTTCCAAGATAAAAAGACAAAAGTGCCTCTGTTCTCACAAAGTGACATTCTCATAATAAAGTATAGATTAGATCAATAAAGCGACACATAAATAATTTAAAAGAATGTCAGTTTGTGGAAAATGCTACAAAGGGAAACATGTGAGGTGGTATGATAAAGCATAAATGAGCAGAGAGTGAATGAAAGCCATCAATAAGCAAGCATGACAGAGGAGAGCAAACGACATTTGAGCTGGGACCTGGAAGGTGACATCAAGCACTGAGCTGAGGCATTAGCACCATTGCTAACTCACTGTCATGCTCACCCATAAAAGGGACATCTGTATCGCACTCGGGGACCATTGAATAAGAGGGTGCAGAAAGATTTTAACAGTCAAAGCTCATGGAGGACCAGAGTGGAACAGTGTCTCCTGGACATGACACAATGTCTGCCCTCATGAAGTCACAGCAGCTGTGGTTGCCTGCACAAGATCAGCCAGTCAACTTCCAGCATGGAGTAGTAGTTATGAGTCCCCACCACTAACTGAGGAGCTATAGACAGTTGGTGGGTTCTGAGGAATGGACAGTGGGTTTTCTATAAGAGAATGGCTTCTGCCCCCACACCCAAGAAAGAGTATATGGGCAGCTTAAATTAGAGCTGATGGGGTATTTAAAAAAAAAACATGAAGTTGGGAGGAGTAAGGAGATGGGAGAGAATTAGGAGGGATTAGGGCAAGAAGCTGATTGTGAATGTATTCAAAATATATTTTATGAAACTCTCAAAGAATTAATAAACTTTTAATGGGATCCACTGTGTTTATGAAGTGCTTACACTATACTCAGTATCTGTTCCTAAACTTTTCACCAAAGGTCTACTGCTTTCGTATTTTCTCACACTGAGATTCAGTCTTCTAAGTACAAGCAAGTGGCACTTCTGAGCCACAGTTCCTAAACACTTGAGGTGGATTGATACTTCTAACCTCCCTCTATGAGGGTGGGGAAGTTCTTTGCTGTGTAAAACAGAATGGGCAAAAGCCAGAATCTGGGTTACCTGTCCATGAGAAGACCTTTGGTAAGTAGCATGCTGGGGTGGGGGTACTGTTGTTATCCAGTTTTATTCATAAATATAAACGTAACTCCACACTCCCACTAGATTTGGGAAGAAGTAAGAAAAATATGCAATGAGAGAGAGAGAGAGAGAGAAAGAGAGAGAGAGAGAGAGAGAGAGAGAGAGAGAGAGAGAGAGAGAGAGAGAGTTGTGTAACTCTGTGCATGGAGAGCACAAAGATTAAAGGACTCTGCAAGTAGGCAGGGTGCAGAGGGACTCTTCAGTGCCACAGGATTTATGGTCTGCAGAGGAGACAACAGTGGAGTGTATTTAAAATGCTCACTATGGGCAGTGGTGACTTTACTGGTCATTCCTAGACCCAGAATGCTCAATGGCCTCCATAATCTTCTGTGTGCTTTCATCACTTTGAGATCCTGTATTTGCCAGATAGCCTCCAGTCTTACTTGTACACAGGAAAAACTGGCAGGTATTTGTATTTGGTCTAGATTTTTGCCATGGATATGGTACTAGCTTAGGTTATCCTGTGAGTTTCTGTCTCAAAAAAAAAAAAAAACACCGAAATGAAATAAATAAAATCTCAGCTCCTCCAGGAAACCCTCATGACCTCCATATCTCTATTTCATTACATCTTGTAACTCTCTATTGACAGCAATTAAAATACCCTCAGATTCATATTTATTGGTATGATGTGTTTACAATGTCAAATACACTCCCTTCTTTATCCCCAGTGACTACCATAGTGTCTGTGTCCAGTAAATGTTTACTGACTAAATAAAGTACGTTATTATATGATCAATACAGCACTGGAAGTGTAGCAGCATCCAAAATTGAATCCTAAAAACAAATTGTCCTCCTCAAGTTGGGTAGCTTCAAATCTAGATATAGAAAAGGAAGATGTTCCATGCGACAAGCCTTTCCTCAGTTTAATGTTTCTACCTCAGTTTAATTGCATCTACCACTTCAATACCTCAGCAAGCATTTTCCCTACATGCCCCACTTTTCCGGGACTACTTTACTAGCAGTGGAGACAACCCCATATTGTCACAGGAGCTAAATAAGCCCATTAGTCTCACTTTGGAAAATGACCTCATTAATGAAATATATAGCATCGAATTATGCACAAGCATATGATCTGAAAGCATTCACTATACTTGCTCTTAGATTTAAAATAACACCTCTCAAGCAATAATGTTTTTCTCTTTCCAAAATTAAAAGGCTACATCTGGCAATAAGAGCTGTAACATCAGCAAGATGGTAGAGTAGGACATTCCACCATCTCACAAAAAAAGAAAGGTATCCATAACAACAAAAAAAATCATTCTGAGTATGCAAAAAAAGAAAAAAGAAAAAGAGCAGTTAAGCTGGTGCAGTAACACAAAGGAGAAAAAGTAAACATGACTGGGGAAAGGTAGGGAGACAGGGCCAAGGCTGTATTTCGATGGAGCTAGTTAGTTGGGTTTGAACACCAACAACAGAAAATAAAACACCCAGAAGGACAGGAAAAGCAGTTTCACTTCACCTACATCATCCAATCCCTGAGGGTAGCACAGCTTAGAAGACTGACAGATCTTCTCAGTCCACAAATTCCCCCTAAAAGAAGAGAAAGGGGAAAGTGTGTCTATCATCCCCAGACCTTCAGGACACTGCCCAAAGAACCCACTTTGGTTTCACACCACACAAATGGCTGCAGAAGCTGAACAAAGTTCAGACACATTAGGAATGGATAGGAACAAGAAAGAAGGGCAGGGACCATCAATGTCAATCACACTGCAGATGCTACTGTGGCTCCCTGAGGTGTACTCTGTGGAGGATGTCTTACCACTGAGGAAACTCCATGGCTTTACAATCACTTCAGACACAACCCCCAACACACACACACCACAACACACACGAGATACAGACAGACGGACACAGACAGACAGACACAGAGATTTTACTACTGAGGATCATGCAGCAGTCACCATCACGGAACTCTGAAGCATGCTCCAAAGCAAACTCTGGCACCTTTTGCTGTTGAGGAAACCATCCATTACTACAGACCTTAAGGAATTTCAGCAATTGAGGGCCTCATGAGTTTCTGCTTTCAGGGAACTAAGTTTCCTGAGCTACCACTTCCCTCTCCCACTGGAACTGACCCAGGAAATGTGCTAAGGGTTCCATGACTCCAGAACTTAGTGGAACCTGGCCCTGGTTCCTATCACTAGCAACAGCCCCATTGCCACATACATCCTCAGAGTCCCACACGCCTATATATCCATCAAGGTTCCTGTTGTCATTCCTTTCTGTTTATGTGTGAACACCATTGGTCCAACCCAGCCTACCAGATATGCATTCTGCTAGGTGCTGCTGAGGATTCACAACTCCAAGCACCCCTTCAAGCACCATGGACCCCATGTAGCTGTTGCTGCCAAGAGCCATGTAATTGCCATTATCACAAACTCTAGCTTCTTGAGATAGCATGCCCACCTGGACTAGAACTTCTGCACATACTTATAGTTGAAGCCCCATATCACTATATCCAGTGCCAAAAGTTACTCGAGCATAACCCTGAGTCAGCATCCTGACATCCTTCCCTTGGAACTGAAGGCCTTTCTTTATGGAAGTCGGTTGATAAGACCTAGAAGAGCTGGCTGTGTATTCAAATAAGCAGACACAACAAAAGTATATGAAGAACTCCCTGGGCCATACTGCCACCAGAGCCATGTTGATGTGAGTGGCATGTGTTGCCATCTGAGGCCATGCTACTGCAGAGGGCCATGTTGTGATCTGTGGCCCTGCTGCAGCTGGGGGCCATGTGGACGTCCATGGCCTGTGCCATCTCCAAAGGCCAAGTAGATTTCCACGGTCTATGCCAGAGCCTGAGGCCATGGTAATGTCTGTAGTCTGTGCTGCCACTGAGGCCCATGTCAGCATCCATGGTCCTACTACCACCTGAAATAGTGTTGATATCTGTGGGCCATGTTGCCACCAGCAGCTATGTTGTTGTTATGGCCCATGTTGCCCTGGAGGTCATGTTGTTATCAGTGGCCTGTGCTGCTGCCAAGGGCCATGAAGGTGTCTGTAGTCCTTTCTGTCTCCAGAAACTTTGTGGAAGTCCAAGATCTGTGCTCCCACTAATTATAAAGGACAAGGAAACTAGTTTTGCAATGGTATGGATGACTGTAGACTCATAGTTGAGAAAGAAGTCATAGAAGGCTTCTGTGACAACTCCCAAAAAAGTAACAGCCTAGACAGGAAATCATTGAAGAGAACTCTTAAAAATTGTGATAAGGATTCTGAAGTGTAACTCTCCACATTGATGGTGTCTATCAGGGATTTGGGTAGGGAAGGACTCAGTCTTCTTTAAGGAGCTGGCTCTTAGAGTTTGACCATGTTCTTATGAGTATTTGACAACAAAATTGAACTTTTTTCTTCTCCTTCTCCTTCTCCTTCTCCTTCTCCTTCTCCTTCTCCTTCTCCTTCTCCTTCTTCTCCTTCTCCTTCTTTTTGGAGGGGCGGATAAGGTCACAAGAGTGAGAGTGGACCTGTGAGGACTGGAAGGTGATTGTGATCGGGGTGCACTGAGAAATTCCCATATAATCATTAAAAATATGTTGAGGGAAAAATTATATGAAGAATATGAAAGTCAAGAAACACGACAGTACTGAAAGACCATAGTAAATCCCAGCAAACAACTTCAAAGAAATGGAGATCCATGAACGTTTTGACAGAGAGTTTCAAACAATTGTTCTGAAGAAGCTCAATGAGCTACAAGACAATAAGGGTAAATACTTCAGAAATCTGGAAACCAATATAGAAACAAGACAAGAAGTTGAAAAGAATCCACATCCAGAAAAAAATCAATCCTAAAGTTCATACGGAAGCACAAAAGACCTGAATAGCCAAAGCCACCCTGTGCCATAAGAGCAGTACTGAGGACATCACAGACCTCTTCTCAAATTATATTACATGGATACATTTACTTAACCTTTGACAAAGGTATGAAAAACATACGCTGGGGGAAAGAAGGCTTTTTCAACAAACAATACTCTAAGGGATCGAAGTCAATAGAATATTAATAGTCACACATAGAAGACTGAAACTGGACTCGTATCTTTCAGCCTGTACAAGCATCTATTCAAAATGATTCTAAAGTTTTCATGGAAAGCCTGAAACTGCTTAAGGGAAACAGGAAAAACACTTCAAGATATAGGTATAGGCAAGGAGGTTCTGAAAGGGACTCTAATAGCCCAGGAAACAATCACAGAAGTGAACAGACAAGATTGCATGGAATTTTAAAACTTCTCTTTAGAAGAACAAAGATACATCCAATAGAACAGTAGAAGATCTTTGTCATATATATGTTATATAGGGGATTCATATGTAGAACTTATAAAGAACTTTAAAAATTAACCACTCAGAAAAAGAAATCACTTAATCAATAAATGGACTAATGAATGAGTACACGGTTCTCAAAGGAAGAAATACAAATATCCAATAAATACTTTTTTAAAGTATTCAACATCCTTAGCTATTAGGGAAATGCAAATCAAAATTATACTGAGAGCTCATCTCATTGCAGTCAGAATGGTGGTCATCAAGCAAACAGATGACAACAAATGCTGATCAGGGTGCACAGAAAGAGGAATGCCTTTGTAAACTGGTACAACTACTACAGGAATTAGTGTGGTTGTGCTTTAAAACACCACAAATAGAACTACCATATCATCCAGATCTACTCAAAGGAGTCTAAGTCAGCATACCACAGAAATACTAGTGAATCCATGTGTGCTGATGCACTACTCATGCAGTAGCATATGTGAATGAAAATGTCATCATGAAAATCATCAATGCACATGCTAACTAAAATAATTAATAATATAAAATTCACACAAATTGAGCCAAACAGAAATTCTGGAGATGAATAACACAATGACTAAATTTTATTTTTTTACTATAATGAAGAGTTTAAATAGTTTTATAAAGACTCAAGCAGAAGAAAGAATTACTAAACTCAAATACCAATCACTTGAAATTATGAAAAAAGAAAAATTGGAGGGAAATATAACAGAAGGAAGAAAACCCAGGGATATTATCAAGCAACTCAGTAATAATTACAAGAGTCTCTCAGACAGAAGAGAGAGAGAGAGAGAGAGAGAGAGAGAGAGAGAGAGAGAGAGAGAGAGAATGAGAAAAAGTTATTTGCAAATCTGGCATGACACCAAAGCTTGAAACCTGGGAACCTATCAATATAGTCCCCCTCCAACTTGGGCAATACCAGTTTCAACAACCCAATCCCAAAGTCCCTTCAGAGCACTTTCGTTCATGGGTGGTTGCCATATTGCTACCCCTCTGAGGAGACATGAGCTGAAGACCACTTAGTCAACCATCTTGCTGGTGTCAAGCCCTTTTTTCCTTTCTCTGTAGCAAGTGTTTTTCTATACTGCCAGCTCCCAAATAACAACATGGAGACTTACTATTAATTACAAAAAGTTGGCCTTAGCTTAGGCTTGTCCCACTAGCTCTTATAACCTAAATTAGACCATTTATTTTCATCTACATTCTGTCATGTGGCTCATTACCTCATCTCTCCGTACTGCTCATGCTGCTTTCTCTGCAACTGGCTGGCAACCCTGCATTTCTTCCTCCCCCAATCCTCTCTGTCTCCAGAAGTCTAGCCTAACCTTTTTCTGCCTAGCTATTGGCCGTTCAGCTCTTTATTAAACCAATCACAGTAACACTTCTTCACACAGTATAAAGGAATATTCAACAACATTTCTCCTAATGGATTATTCAAATATTTGTGTACAGTGTATATGTTTTAATTAATTTATTAGGTTTTTTTCCACTTTCTCTGTTTTGTTGAGTTCAGGGGTCCACACAGTCCCAGGTAGTCTTGAAATCATGACCTTCCTGCCTTGGCCTCCCAACCAGTGGGACTATATGCACGATCCACTGTACCTAGATGTCTTTTAGGTTTTTTGACATAGCAGCCAAGGTTAGCCCGGAGCTCATTCTGCCCTGCTTTAGCCTCCTGAGTGCTAG
The DNA here is from genome assembly GCF_007827085.1 of Peromyscus californicus insignis. Lineage (NCBI taxonomy): Eukaryota > Metazoa > Chordata > Mammalia > Rodentia > Cricetidae > Peromyscus > Peromyscus californicus. Next base: position 123,648,603 of record NW_026294584.1, on the reverse strand, counting down.
TACGGCAAGAGTACAGCCCCATGTCCAGCACTGTTTCTATTCATTGCTGAAGTTAGCATGAAAAATAATAGGTTTCATTTTTATTATATTTTTGGTTTTGTTTGTTTTGAGATAGGATTTTCTATTAGACTTATTTTAACTTCTTACCGTGAACACTTGATTCATTTATTTCTTATTTATCTACTCATATCAAAATTTAATATTATGAATTTTCCACTTATCACAGCTTTACTCACATTTTATCCTTTTTTATAGATGGCTTTTTCAACATCTGTGTTTTCTAAATATTAATAAATATGTATTTCATTTTTGTCATTGACCTGGGAATTTTTAACTAAAGATTTTATAATTCTATATGATAGATTCCTTTACTTAGTTTCTATTTATTAATTACTTTGTTTGCCAAAAAATGTGACTCATTCTATTTTTTACATTGGAGACTTAATGAGACTTTTTGTGTTGCTGAATATTAAGGCCAATATTTATTCATCTTTCTTGGGGTTCTTGATTATTTCAGAAAGAAACACAGTTATAATATGTCTGGTTCATTCAATAACTATAATCTATAACTTTCTATCTTTGTTATTTAATCAACATTTTATATTTTTCTATGAAGGAAAAATCCAAGTAAATTTTAAAATGAGATAGTATGTGAAATTCACTGCAAGCACTAACACCCTGCTTGGGCATGGACCAGGACCCGCCCCCAAGCCCACATAAGTGCTGTTAGCCACTGCTGAACTCTAGCTTCCTATCTTTGTAAAAGAGGTTGAAACGCCTTCATAAGCTCAGGCCTACAGTTTCCATAGAACTTCAAGAAGCCATATCTCTAATCCCAATTAGTACAATAAAGTGATACAATTAGATGATCTTTAGAGTTCAAACCATCTTCTAAATTCCATTTGGAACAAATGGTTTATTTCAGGTTCTTGCTTTCAATTCCCTGAACACCCACATCTAAAGTAAAAGAATTTACACTTTATGAAAAAATAGAAATGCTATGTTCACGACCTGGCTCTAGTATCAACCACCTCCATCACCATACAAGTAATACCAACTATATATCTAACTATTCTGATCTCCACTTACCTCATCTTTAAAATGGATGTGATACTTCACATCTCATGAAGTTTATGTAGGATAATAAGTACAGTGTTTTGTAAACTGTGAAGTGGCATAAAGCATTAGTTCCTGTTATTAAATATTCATGCAGCATTGATGCCACTAATGTCTTGTGTGTTTCATAGGGTGTTATGTTTAATGGAATTGTTAAACATACTGCCTTTCATTAAACAAGCAATCACAGGCAAGTCTAAATAGTGAGAACAAGGGACTGGGCATTTTGCCTGAATTACCTGTGTAATCACTGCTAAATCACTGTGATGAGTTAAGAAGACTAAGAGTTAAGTGTATCTCAAGGCTGAGGAAGGACTTAATGACCTTGATACATTTTCTTCTGCCCCATTATTTCATAAAATTGAGAATGAGAGGGAATTGCACTCTACTATACATTGAAAAGAAAATGAAACCATAGATTCACACAAGACTAGCCCATTAGTGTAGGACCAAGGCATGCCTAGTGACTAACATGTCAAATGAGTTTCTGTGAAAGGAGTGAATCATTTGTTTTTTAAGGAGAAATGTAATAACCCAATTCTCTGATGCTTTGCTAACTCTAAAGCAAGATAAGGAACTCTGTTGTAATTCCCAACCCACTGACAGTACTAGATACAAGGACTCTATAATCTGATTTCCCTAGATGCAGGCTAGAGAAAATGGATTCAAATGATTTCTTCCTCCAGCACAGAATGATCCAATGTTTGTCTGAGGAAGCTGTTATACTCCTTTGTAGCTCCCAGGGAAATGATCAGTGAGGATAAGAGCTATAAAATAACCCCTCAACTAATGACAGAGATGCTGAGACCCATTTTTCATGCAGCTGGGCTCTTAAACCAAAAGCAAACCAACTTTTATCAAGAGGTCCAAAGACTGCAAAAAAATCATTTGCACATCAGACCCAGCTAAACAGCTGCCACAGGATATTCTAGGGATCAAAAGAACTTTTTGTTTCTTTCTCTTTTCTTCCTTCCTTCCTTCCTTCCTTCTTCTTTCCTTTCTTTTCCTCCTTCCCTTCCTTTCTCTATTAATTAGTGGTTACTGTCAACTTGATGAATATCTAATGCTCTATGAGATGCACCTTTAGGAAGCATCACTCCACGGCCTTGAGCCCCAGATTGAATAAAAAAGAGACAGTAAATCGAGCACTGTTTTCATCTCTTCCCACTTCTTGATTGCAGATACAATGTGACCAGCCGCCACGCCCTCTTCATCATGGTGGACTTTACCCTCCAACTGTGAGTGCAATACACCTTTCCTTTCTTAAGTTGCTTATATTGGGTACTTTGTCACAACAAGAACAAAACTATTAGCATACTCCCCCAGTGCCTTCTGCATGCGAAGCAAGCATTCTACTACTGAGCTACACACCCAGCCATTCAACTTTTTAACAAAAGTCCTTGTCTCAGTTTCTAATTTTCTCTGAAGAGCAAAGAACAAAGCTAGTGAGGCCAACATCACTGATTTTGTGTCCAAGCTATTTTTTTTCCTGGTCCCATAGTATGAATTATCTACTTATGTTTCCATATTTAAAGCTACAATGAGGATGCTTAATCCAGGCATGGCAGTACACACTGCAATGCCAGCACTTGGGAGGCTGAGTCAAGAGGACCACCAAGAACTTGAGGCAAGCCTTGGAGGATTATAGGTCAACCAGGGCAACGTAATAAGACTCTGTCTCAAAAATAAGTATGAAGTCATAAGATGGGATTTTATTATAGTTTCTAGCTGCCTGTAGTAGGTTGGATAGTAGCCCTCAAAAAGATACAACTAGCCGGGCGGTGGTGGCTCACGCCTTTAATCCCAGCACTCGGGAGGCAGAGCCAGGAAGATCTCTGTGAGTTCGAGGCCAGCCTGGGCTACCAAGTGAGTTCCAGGAGAGGCGCAAAGCTACACAGAGAAACCCTGTCTCGAAAAACCAAAAAAAAAAAAAAAAAAAAAAAAAAAAAAAAGATACAACTATATTCTAGCCTCTGGAATCTGTGACTATGACCTAGTTTGTAAAATAATAATAATAATAATAATACATGTGAATATAACTAAGCTAAGGATATCAAAATAAAATCCATCCCAGATCATCTCAGTAGGCCCTAAATCTAGCATATATCCTTACAGTAGACTGAGGTGGCCCCTGTCACATAAAGACAGAAGCAGATTTTGGAGTCATGCATTTATGGATTAAAAAATGCTTAAAGATAGCAGAATATTATAGAATCAAGGGGAAATTTTCCTCTGGAGGGTTTGCAAGAAACCTGGTCCCGCTAACATCTTGATTTTAGACTCTTGGCTCCAGAATGACGAAGAAAAAAAATATTGGTCTTAATAAAAAATTTTAATTCCTTGATAATTTTATATAATTCATTTTGAGCATATTCATCTCTCTCCCAGCTCCTCCCAGATCTACCCTATCTACTCTTCCCTCTCTATCCACCCACCTTTGAGTTGCCTCCCCACCACCACCCACAGATTCCAGTTTGTGTGGCCTACCTACTCCTGGGAATGGGCCCACCCTGGACTGTGGTGAATATACAAGAGGTCACATCGTTAAAGAAAACTGGCTGCATTTTTGTTGTTTTAAGACAGCATTATAGTTATTTGTATAGCAACATGAAATACAAATATATTACCTCAATAAAAGTTTTACTAATTGTGAGAGAAGGGTGTCCCTTCATAACTCAGCCTCACAGCAGCAGTAATCCGTGAGCGGGAATGAAAATACTTAGAAAGCAATTTGACAGTCATAGCACATCTATGTACCAAAAGAAGAACAGAGGCTAATATTCTGACCAAGAACCAGAGACTAGATAGCCCAGGGACCTAAGGTAAAAACCAAATAATACTATTATAAAAAATAAATGAAAAAGTAGCAATAAAATGACTCCAATGACATTCTGCTATACTCAAACCAATGTCTTGCTCGACCCACAACAGAAAAACTTCCTTCTGCAACAGATGGGGCAGATACAAAGGCCCACATCTGGGCAATGGGCAGAGAGTGAGAGACCTTGGAACACTCAGCCCTAAATGAGATGTCTCCATCGAATCCCTCTCCTCAGGGCTCGCGGAACCCTACAGTACAGGAGGCAGTAAGAATGTAAGAGCCAGGGAGAGCTTCCAACTCAGTCGCAGCTCAATTTCTCCGTGTCCTGACACCTAGATGTGTGATGTCTTTAGTAATACAGTCTCACCATCCGGTTCTAGCATGCAACTAAAAATCGGTGGTGATAATAGCCTTTGTGGTTTGTGGAGCCTCAGGGGCTTCCCTAGTCAACCACTTGCATGAATGTAACCTACCCCTGCACCATGACTGTCACCTAATATTATGGCTCTTGAGAGTGCCTGTTTCTACCCATGAAAGATGTATTCCTTTCTGGCTACTATGAAGATACACCCACAGACTCTGTTATTACCAGAATTCAGTCCATGTGGTAGTAGTACTGAGAGCCTCATTTCCTTGCTGTCAGGGAATACTGTCATCTTCAAGAAATGTTTGCATTTCTAGATCCTTCCTAGTCTTTTTCAATCACTGATAAAGTCAGGAATAACACATTGAGCCTTTCTCCCACCTTAGATTTCCCTTATTTCCTCATCAACCACATCTCTCTTCTTCTCCTTCTCCTTCTTCCTCTTCCTCCTCCCCTTCCTCCTCTTCCTTCTCCTCCTCCTCCTCCTTCTTCTCCCCTCTTCTACCATAGCTCATGCCTTCATTTCTGTGTTGATCAGCTCATGCGATTATACTATGTACACATCAGTAATGCAAGACATACTCTCTATCTGAAAGTTGATGAGCACAAACCTTAATTTGCAAATCCCTTCATACTAACATCTGGATTGGTGTTTGACTTCATTATCATGAGACAAGAATGGAAGTGGTTGGGGTATATCTTTAGAGTTCTTCCAACCATAACTGATACATTCTAAGGTTTTCTTTTTTTTAAAGAGGTTCTTAGGCAAGGGTTATAGCTACTCAAAATAAACTGTGCTTATATTACTAAAATGAAACTAGGACACAGATTGCATGTGTAGTATCAGGATTAAATGAGACAATGTAAGATTTTTAGCTCAGCTACCAGTAATAGATATTTGTTGTCTGTGTCTCTTAAGAGTAAATTCCCTATCCTTGAGGTAAGAAAGATTTGTGTGCTCCTATGGATCTGTATCCTTTCCACCTCTTAGCCTTCATATAAGAGTGTCTTAATTTTCTTTATTTCAGTGCTAGAGATTGAGCTATCAGGGAGATTAGCCATCAAAAGACTCAGCCCATTCCCGAACATTTGGTGAGCACAATACCTAAGTCAGGCGACAGAAATCCTTGTGGAATCTGAATCCTGAGAGGAATAATTCAAGTCCTAATTGACTTATACTGCCTGACACTATTGGTGAAATTATTAAGGCCACTCCACGTAGTTAAAAGGAGATTTATTTAATGGTATAACTTACAAATTAAGGGATAGGTAGGTTGCGGGGTCTGGGGAAGGTGTATCGCAGTCCAGCGGTGTTCTCTGGAGCTCTGCTTGGCCCACCTCCCCCGTCCAGGGTCCCGGAACCGAGTGAGAGCACCGCCCATCCAGATCTCAGGTCTTCAGGCACCTCCCTTGGCCCTGCCTTGTAGGCGTGACAGTTGCCGAAGTCTCAATGGGGGTTGGAACTTCCAGATCAAAGCTGGAATGGCTACCCACTACATGACACAGTGCCAAGAGTGACACAGAAGCAGTATATGTGTAAAACAGATGCAACTCCCCAAGATTGTTTCCAACTGCAAAGCATGGCTGAAGGAAATAAAGATGATCTAAAGTATCAGAAAGCCTTATTATTCCTAGATCATGAAACTCAGTGTTCATAACATGTCAATCTTCCCCACATTTATCTATATAGTCACTGAAATATTATAAAAACCCTAGCAGATTTTTCATAAATTGGCAAGTTAAACCCAAAGGTCATATGAGGGACTCACAATAGCTAAAACAATGAAAAAAAGTGGATTTACACTTCTCAATCCCAAGATACAATCTACACTAATCCAAACCATGTGATGTTCATTAAATATAACCAAGATATAGCTAAACCTTGGCCTTGAACTCACATCATTAAATCTGAAAAACTGTTAGACAAAAATACTTTATGGCCTTGTTACACACCAAAAAAAAGAAAAAAAACAGGAATTCTACACTGAAAATTAAAGGTTTCTGCCCATAAAAAGAGAGCATCACATTACTTGTAAAGTAAAGGATAACCAGGCTACAATCCACAGCCCCAGAGAAGCTAGGTAACAAGGAGGGCCCAAAGGAGGACAGGGATGCATGGATTCCCCTGGGAAGGGGAAACAGAAGAAATCTCCTGGATAGACTGGGGGCTGGAGGGGATGGGAACATGAGGGATTAGGTTGAGGAGGTGGATAGAAGGAGAGAGCAATGAAAGAGATGTCTTGAATTAGGGGAGGGGGTGATATTTGGTGGTCAGGGCAAAACCTGGTACAAGGGAAACTCCCACAAATCTACAAGGATGACCCTAGCTAAGACTCCTAGCAATATTGGATAGGTAGCCTGAACTGGCCATCTCCTGTAATCAGATTGGTAACTACCTCAATTGTTCTCAGAGAGTCTTAACACAGTGACTGATAGAAACGGATACAGAGACCCACAGCCAAGTACTGAGCAGAACTCAAAGAATCCTGTAGAAGAGAGGGAGGGAGGGAGGATTGTACAGGCCAGGCAAGTCAAGGTCATCATAAGGGAACCCACAGAAACAACTAACCTGGGCTATCAGGAGCTCACAGACTCTGGACCGACAGCTGGGGAGTCTGCTTAGGACCCACCTAGGCCCTCTACATATGTGTGACAATTGTGTAGCTTGATCTACTTGTGGGACTCCTAGTGGTTGGAGCAGAGCCTGTCCCTAAAGCTTTGGCTGGCCTCCAGAAACCTATTCCTCATACTGTGTTGCCTTGTTCAACCTTAATATAAGGGGAGATGCTTAGTCTGACCTCAACTTGATATGCCATGCTTTGTTGACACCATGGGAGGCCTGCCCCTTTCTGAACAGAAACAGAGGAGGAGTGGATTGTAGGGGGAGGGATGGGAGGAGAGGAGGGAGGGGAAACTGTGTTTGGGATGTAAAACAGATGAATAAATTTAATTAATTAAAAATAATAATGAATAAATAAAAAGAACATCACAACAATGGGACAGCTAAATAACACAATATATGTTGCTGAGAAAAGATGTGTATTCAAATGAGTAAAGAACTCCTTCAGGGCTGGGGAGAAAGTTCAAAGGCAGAACACTTGACTAGCATGTACCAGGCCCTGAGCTCAATCTTTAGCACTGAAATAAAGAAAATTAAGACACTCTTATATGAAGGAGAAGAAGAAAGAGGAGGAGGAGGAGACAATCTGAATAGTTTATAAAGGTGTGAAAATATCTAATAGGCACATTAAAAAGTATTTGACATCACCAGTCAGCAGAAAAATGGAAGCTAAAAGCTGATGTGAGATATCAGTATACACACAATTGAACAGCTAAATTTTAAAATGACAGTACCAAATATTATACACATATTTTACAAAGGCACTGGGCGATTTCTTATAATGTTAAACATAGCATTACCCTATAGCCTAGCAATTTCCTTCCTAGATACATACCTACAAAGAGAGTTATAAGGAATGTTCATAGAAATTCATTCATAAAAGCCAAAACCAAGGAAAAAGAAGTCTACATTCATCAATAGGATACATTTATCAGTAATTAAGCTATCATACCATCATACAACACAAACAAAAAGCAAAGTATTGATATTAATATAAGAACTGGACAAGCTCAAAGCAGAGTGAGAGGAGAAGTAGGGTTAAGAGAACTACATTTTACAAGATTTCTTCTGTACAAACTTGATAACAGGAAAAGATAATTCCCAGTAGTAATGATCATAAAGTACTTGCTCTGGGAGGAGCAGGGGTAATTCCCAAAGACATGTAAGCAAATATTCAGCAATGTTGTAAATATTCTCTAGTATGTAGCTAAAGTTTTCCTGTCTGGCTCACAGTCAGGACAAATTTCTATCACCTGCCAGTCCCACAGCCATTCAGACCCGACCAAGTAAACACAGAGACTTATATTGGTTACAAACTGTATGGCTGTGGCAGGCTTCTTGCTAACTGTTCTTACAGCTTAAATTAATCCATCTCCATTAATCTATACCTTGCCACGTGGCTCGTGGCTTACTGGCATCTTCACATGTTGTTTGTCATCATGGCGGCTGGCAGTGTCTCTCTGACTCAGCCTTTCACTTTTCAGCTTTATTCTCCTCCTTGTCCCGCCTATACTTCCAGCCTAGTCAATGGCCAATCAGTGTTTTATTTACCAACCAATCAGAGCAACACATTTGACATACAGAACATCCCACAGCGCTAGTATTAGAAGAACCATGCTTGCCTGGGTTTTTCCCAAACTCATCAAACTATAAACTCAAGATCTGTAAATTTAATGTAAGCAAATTAACATCCCCCCGCAGAAATATTTATTGATTGATTGGTAAGAATTAGAGGAAAGAATAAATGCCACTTAGACCTGTAATTTCTCTTTTCATGTTACTTTATAGCAAATATTTCCAATTTAAAGTTTCATTTGCTCTTGTCATAAATATTTTTAGTATTACATTGCTCCCACACTGCATTAATGTCAATTTGATTTTTTTCCTCTTAGTGTTTAACAGTACTCTAAGTTAGCATCTTCTATAGTATGCATTATGCAGGCACTGTACTGAATTATGGAGAGCAGGCATTTCTAACTCGAATTTCATGGTGTAAAAATAAAGGCCTTGTTATTGACTCTGAGGACCATGTGAACAAATTAAACACAGTTTAATAGCACAAAGGGGAATGGTGGGAACACTTGGAGCTTAATAAGGTGATCCATGGGGTTCATTAGCACAGGCAGAGCTCATGAGAGGAGGCTTCAGAACCTAATTAACCGAACCCCATCAAATAGATGCATTTGATTAATATGACTCCATTCTGAGTTTAAACATCAACATTAATTAGCCCCATAATTGATAGATTTCCCAGCCATGTGAGGAATATTCATCATACTACTCAAGAAAGGTCTCATTTTTTTCTGATATTTCAAGACAGGTTCTCACTATGTAATCCAGACTAATCTCAAACTGGCACTCTTCCTGCCTCCATCTCTGGAGTGCTGGGATTACGAGTATGTGCCACCATCTGTAACAAGATCTATTTTTTTTTTTTTGCTGGCTCAGTTGCAGGCTTATGTTTAGCTAGAGTTCTTTTTTTATTTAAATTTTTTTTCATTTTACATACCAACCATAGATCCCCCCTCTCATCCCTCCTCCCACACTTCCACTCCAGGGTCCTCCCCCCAAACTACACCCATCCCCTCCTCCAAAAGGAAGGCCTCCAATGAGGAGTCAGCAAACCTGGTACATTCAGTTGAGGCAGGACCAAGCCCCTCCCCCTGCATGAAGGCTGAGCAAGGCATCTGACCATACATAACAGTATCCAGAAAGCCAGCTCATGCACCAGGGATAGATCCTGACCCCATTGCCAGGGGCCCCTCAAACAAACCAAGCTACACAACTGGTCAATAAGACAGAACAACAGTCTAGAGAAGGGGAAAAGATCTTCACAACCCTACATCTGACAGAGGGCTGGTCTCCAAAATAAAGAACTCAAGAAACTAGACATCAAAATAAGGAACAATCCAATTTTAAAAAAAAAAATGGGTTATAGAGCTAAACAGAGAATTCTCAAAGGAAGAATTTCAAATGGCCAAAAGACATTTAAGAAATTGCTCAGCATCCTTAGTCATCAGGGAAATACAAATCAAAATGATTCTGAAATACCATCTTACACTTGTCAGAATGGCTAAGATCAAAAACACTGATGACAGCTTATGTTGGAGAGGATATGGAGCAAGGGGAACACTCCTCCACTGTTGGTGGGAGTGCAAACTTTTACAGCCACTTTGGAAATCAGTATGGTGACTTCTCAAAAAATTGGGAATCAATCTACCTCATGACCCAATGATACCACTCTTGGGCATATACTCAAGAGATGCTCAATCATACCACAAGGACACTTACTCAACTATGTTCATAGCAGCATTATTCATAATAGCCAGAATCTGGAAACAACCTAGATGCCCTCAACCAAAGAATGAATAAAGAAAATGTGGTACATATGCATGATGGAGTATTACTCAGCTCTAAAAAAAACAATGACATCATGAAATTTTCAGGCAAATGGATCGAACTAGAAAATATCATCCTGAGTGAGGTAACCCAGACTCAGAAGGACAAACATGGTAAGTACTCACCCATAAGTGGATACTAGATGTAAAGCAAAGGATAATCAGACTACAACCCACAGCTCCAGAGAAGCTAGGAAACAAAGATCTATCTTAATATGCAAGACCTTTGAAAAATAAAAAGGCAAGACATCAAGACAGCTCCCTGGGTAAAAACTCTTGCCATGGGAACCTGACAGCCTGACTTTAATCCCTGGAACACATGGTAGAGGAGAGAACTGACTCCCAAAAATTATCTTCTGATGTACCAATATACACAGATGCATGTGTGCACATGCAAATGCGCATGCGCATGCAAACACGCGCACACACACACCACCACCACCAATAATAATAATAATAATAGTAATAACAATAATATACTATTAAATTTTAAGTAACAGAATTCTCTTTAAAAGTGCAAACTTTCATAAATTTCAAACTTTTCCTTGCACAAATATTTCCCAAGATAGGGAAAATTAATTATTGCGAAATGTTCAAAGCGAGATAGCCCAGGATGGTAGAATTGCATTTTTCCCCTTTCTTCACTAGGAAACAGAATCTTTACTTGTAAAGTAGTTAAGCTCAGCCTTCACTACTTGTAAACCTGGCTTCCTAATCTCTTAAAAGAGGACCATACCACCACTACAGCATAACTTCCAAACAAAAAATATAACACTCATACACACATAAAATAAAGATGTGTCATATATTCTATATCACATTCATTGATGTGCCTGTGGGTGTTGTGACTGAGTTAGAGGAGACCATGAGGAACAGATGCAGTCAGGTAAAGGAGCACTAAACTAAATCAGTCGGAGAGGCAAAACTGCTGATTTTGCTATAAATTTGCTATAAATCATAATATTTGAAGTTATCTTCACTGCCTCAGAAAAATCAATTGTACTCCCACTGGAAAAAATTTAGTTGCATCATTCCTATCAGACAAGAATCATTTGCGGCGGTGCGGTGATAGTTTTTGCAAGTTTAAAGTCTGTCCCCATGGAACTATAAAGCTGCCTCAGCTAGGAGATGCAGCACAAACTACTGCCCACTGGTCAAATCTAACTCACAATCAGTTTTTGTATAGCCCATAAAGTAATAAGGACTTTTACATTTTAAAAAAGATATAAAATAAAGGCAGAAGAAAATTCACCAAATATTATATGTTGTTGGTTGTTTTTTTACTCTTTTGGGGGGCCTGCCACCCAGTTCCCAAATAAATCACACATGGAAGTGTATTGTCAATTATAAATACCCAGCCTTAGCTTGGCTTGTCTCTTGCCAGCTTTTCTTAACTTTAAATTATCCCATCTACCTTTTGCCTCTGGGCTTTTTCCTTTTCTTACTTCTGTAATCTTACTTTCATTCTTACTCCACAGCTGGCTGGGTGGCTGGGTGGCTGGCCCCTGAAGTCCTCCTCTCCTTGTCCTCTTGCTCTTTCTTCTTTTCCTCCCAGATTTCTCCTTCTATTTACTCTCTTTGCCTGCCAGCCCTGCCTATCCCTTATCCTGCCTCGCTATTGGCTGTTCAGTTCTTTATTAGACCATCAGGTATTTTAGACAGACACAATAACACAGCTTCACAGAGATAAACAAATGCAACATAAAGGAATGCAGCACATCTTTGCATCACCAAACAAATGTTCCATAGCGTAAACAAATGTAATATATCTTAAAATAATATTCTACAACAGTTATATATGTGCATACGTATGTATATATATAAAATCACAGGATGTATGCCTATACATATATACATACCCTGCCAAGTCTAAAATATTTACCATCTGGTATATTACCAAGGCAGCCTTCTCACCCAGGCCCAGTCCACAGACAGCCTGCATCTCTGTACACCTGGATCGTCCACGGAGAATCTGCCCCACAATATTTGCACTACTGTGTAATAAAACATCCATCTCTTTTGCCTGTTTTCAAGTTTGGAGTAATTTTTCTTCCCATAATCTTCCATGCTCGCTACCTGAACTATTAAGAAGGGTGATTTAGTTCATGATAGAGTCACATGGAGGGCCACACGGTCGAAAGGAGTACACTGCCATATGTGCAAAGCTAAACAGGTTCAGAGTGAAATTCCTCAGGTCTGAAAGGTTTGTAAGGGCATCTGCTAGAGTTGACACTCAGAGTCTCGGAATCCTGAAGTGAGGAATGTCACTTGCGGGAGCTGTTCTCTGTCTTTGCTCTCAAGGGGTTTTATGAGAAAATAGACACTTTTGTCCTACTGTATTACCTCATGAATCATCAAACAAGTTGGACATTTTACCAAACTTTGGTCTTTTTTCTTTATTTCTTTTTTTAAGCCACTTACATGCTTTCATAATGACAATCCTGCCTTTTCCATGGCCCAATTACAATGTTATTATTCTAGCCTTAGAATGCTGTTTCTCTGCAGGCCATGACTTCCTGGAGCTATTAATATGTTTTTTTTTTTTAAAAAATAAGATGATTGACTAATAAAATTAATCAGCCTTTTCTGCTTGCCTGCTGCAGAATAAAACTCCAACTGGTGATATGTGAAAACCCACTCAAGTTTTATGAAGTACACCATGCATCTCCATTAGCTCATCTCTTAGTACCTATTGATGTCCCACTAGGTATGAAACATTCTGTCACACATTTTAGCAGATGGGAAAATAAGACTATCTACCCATGTCCCTTAAAGCTGAAAATCCATTTAGAAAATATAAAACACACACACACACACACACACACACACACACACACACACACACACACACAAACATACACACACAAACTGTGAACCTATTAACTGTGAAGTCCAAACTGAGGTGAAATTGATAGGGGGCATAGCATAAGTTTTAACTCCGTGATTATAACTGCATGAAGATTTAAGCATTTGTATGATTTTTTTGCAAACATTAGATACTACCATTAAAAACCATCTATCCAGCTGGGATCTCCCACTCCCCCCAGCTCTCTTTCCCTCAACCCTCGCCAGATTGATCTCAGTCCGCGGGGGAGTCTTTGCCCTGGAGGAGGTGGGAATGGGGGGTGGGTTGGGGGAAGGTGAGGGGGGCAGGAGGGGGGAGAATGAGGGAATCCATGGCTGATATGTAGAACTGAACTGTATTGCAAAATAAAAATAAAAAAATCCAGCCGGGCGGTGGTGGCGCACGCCTTTAATCCCAGCACTCGGGAGGCAGAGCCAGGCGGATTTCCGTGAGTTCGAGGCCAGCCTGGGCTACCAAGTGAGTCCCAGGAAAGGCACAAAGCTACACAGAGAAACCCTGTCTCGAAAAACCAAAAAAATAAATAAATAAATAAAAATAAAAATAAAAAAATAAAAAAATCCTTCCCTCACACCCCTTCTCACGGCAGCTCAAAAAAAAAAAAAAACCATCTATCTTATATAAAAAATGAGTTTCATACAGATTAAGAAGGTGTTTCCAGTGGGCCTTTAAAGACTGTTGAGAGGAGCCATGTATAGGGGTGCATGGCTTTGATCCCAGCACTGAGAGGCAGGCAGATCTCTGTGAATTCTAGCTAGCCTGATCTGCATAGTGAGTTCCAAGATACCCAAGGCTAGTAGGGAGACCCTGACTCAAAAAAAGAAAGGAAGGAAAGAAAAGGGAAAGAGAGAACTGAAGAGAAAAAGTAAGAGAGTTATTGAGAAAGTGTTTAGGTAGAGACATAACGAAACTTCCCCTTTCATTGTCTCCTAACTCTTGGACTTCCAAAAGTGATACCTCCTTGATATCGGTAGCTCTGACACGAGGTACTCCGTGAAAGCACAAAGGTACAAAACAAACTGTTCACTGAGCACAAGAATATTGCTAAAGCCAGGACTCCTGCTGGTCATTATTACTCCCAGCCTAGACCCTGTGGTACAAAGAAAGTAAGGTCTATCACACCCTCACGTACTCTCAAATGTATCTGAAGAGCCTGATTGATAGACTGTGACTGCAGCACAAGAAATTCAGCCCTTTCCTAAGCCTGCATAACAAATAATGCAAAACCTCAGCACTGTACATCAATGATCAGTTACTGCCCAGGAATCTGGAAGGTCAGCCAAGAGGTTTTGCTGTTCTTAGTCAGATCCGGGATTCCCTGGATGTAAAGTGTTCTAGGAGGCTTGTGACTAGAAAGACTCTTTCAATTATTGTATCTCTAGTTCTCCTGCAGATTAATCTGGGCATTTTCAATGACAAATGTATAATTTCTTTTTCCTTTTATCACAGAATGTTCGTTGGGATAAACTTTTTGTACACTGTGTGAAAATGTATCTGTTTTACCTCACCTGCCTAAGGCACCTTCTGATTGGTTTAATAAAGAGTTGAATGGCCAATAGCTAGGCAGGAAAGGATAGGTGGGACTTCCGGGAGAGAAAGGAAGTGGGGAGGGGATCTGAGACACAGGGGGTTCGAAAGCTATATGTAGAGGAAGTCAGATGTAAGGTATGGAAGAGAGATAACGAGCCACTGTGGCAGAACGTAGATTAATATAAATGGGTTAATTTAAGTTATAAGAGTTAGTTGGGAACAATCCTAAGCTAAGGCCAAGCTTTCACAATTAATAAAAAGTCTCCATGTCATTATTTGGGAACTGGTGGTCCAAAGAAAGTCCATCTACAAATGTTGATTTTTATTTTTATTTTGATAAGATAAAATAAATTTCTGGAGGAATTAAATATCATTTGCAAATGATTTCAAGGCCATTGGAACTACATCCATTTTGTGCTTTGAGTGTGTTTTACAGTGTGTGAACTACATGCCTTCCAAAATTTCCTGATAATGACCTTGATTTTGAACCCCAGGGAAGACAGAAAAAATGAAAAGTAATGAATTTAAAGAATAAACTCATACCAACTAGAGTGATACTTCAAAGGAATTCTATCAAGACTGAAGAAGACTTGGTGTGTCACATTGAGATGACTCAGGACCAGTGGAAACATATATTGTAGTTTCTAAACTTTCCTTTCAGATCCTGTGTACTAAACCTCGTGGACAAAAGAAAGTTGTGTGAGAATGGAGAAACGAGGAGGCAAAATCAGCCCTTTCTTAAACGGGAAGAGACTCAAGGTCACAAGGCCCAGGGTGTAAAAATAGAGGAGGAGGAGAAGCAGCTGTTTCTACAACCAACCAGACGTGATATGGAAAACTAGGTGCTACAGGCAGGAACTTGAAGTAAAAAATCTGAACACAGGATGGGTGTTTTAGAAGCTTTACTAACCCATAATCCCACAAGCACCTTTTTCTAAACACTATCTAAACCACAAAGATCTCTGTCATTCAAAGTCATGATATAGTAATAATCAATAAAATGTATTGAACCTTTTCAACCTATGGGGCCCATCCTAGGCACTCGCTCATTTCTCCATCTCACAAACCCGAGACATGTATAATTATCCCAGGTGCAGGTGGAGAAACTAAGAGTCAGAGTTGAGTAATTTGTTCAAGATGGCCCAGCCAGAAGCCAAGCCCTCCTCTGATCTTCTCAGCCACACTGCAGAAATCAAAGTTAGGTCCTCTCTTCTGAAGCTAGGGCGTGTAATGGCTTCCAAGTAGAAATCATTCTGAGCTAAACGTAGATGCCCAAGAATTAAAATTTCAATGAGTGAACCGCCGGGAGTAAATTACAGCACAGGTCAGCCATGAAATTGCAGCCGTGTATTTTTAGGCCCACTGTATACTCACAGACAGAGCCTATTCGTTTTCCTTTTCCTGCGCTATCGGATTTTGAAATTGCTTCCTTGGTTCAAAAAGTGCTGGAACCATTTGTGTTATGTCAGTTGCAAAACAAATGCAAGAAATCCTGAGGAATCTAATAATCATGTGTCAACCACAGATGAGGGCTACATTTTTCATTCCTATGAATAATGCATTTTTAATGAGACCATTTCACTTCTCAAATTTGAAAATGGTAGCCTGCATCTTCCCTCCTGTTCCATGGTTCTGTTCCGTGCGGGTCACTTGCCTGCCTTTGCCAGCAACTTCAGGATGCACAGATGAGAGACGTCAAGCAGACAGGCATGAGCATTCAGGGTCACTCAGTATTCATTCACCATCAGAAAAAGCTTTCCACCTTCAGAGAGAGATCGTGTTCTCACTTATGGTAACGCATTTGCTTGCCCTGCTGGAATATACAATTTTCCATTTGTTCTGGGTGTTGGTTCCCATCGATGTCTAGCATGGGGTAAAGCACTCAGACAATAAAAGCCAGTCTTGCCTCAGTAATCTTGTCGGAATTCCTCAGCAGAACTTCTAATGTGGCCCACTCTTCAAAGTGATATAACAAGCAGTGAGCCATTGAGCAATTCAGCTGGAAATTCAAGCTTCGGAAGTGTATCCTTAGGTGTTTTAAATGTCTTTAAATATAAGGATAGAAGAGGAAAACAGCTTTCACTGTATCTACACCGGGGTGGCAAGAGGTTTCACCAGACATCAAAATGCCAGTCTCGTAACTTTAAGTAACATCTTTCTGAAGGGTTATATGGAAGAAAAAAAATGTTGTAAAAAGGTCACATATGGGCATGAGGTGAAATGCACAGCAGTCAATTAGTAATGTCTGCTATTACATCAAGGGTGGGAGTGGCAGTCTGTGTGCCATCGTGTCTTCATTCTTCCAAAAGCCATAAACGTTTAGAGGCTTATCTGTAGTTGTCCGGTGTGTTTCACCGTTCATATGGACAATTTCTAAAGTATCATTCAATAACTGATAACACTGAAGAGTACCAGTGACTGTCAGCATCTTCCCACAATGGACCACTGCTCAGAAAAGGGACCCAGGGTTCTTTGCCAACAGCCTAAGGAACATATACCATGCTTACATATTTACTATTCTGGCCCGAGCTCCATAAAATTGTCTTCACACAAGTGGATTTCTCTCTAAAAGTAAATAGTTCTATAGTATTTGTCCATTTTTTTAATGTAAAAACATTTTATGTACAACTGCAGGAGAAATAATACATAGATAGCTTAAACATAAAAACAGGTTATAATTCAAAAGCCAGAGTTATTTGAAACTGGAAAATATTTTCTCTGTAGAAAATACTAAAAATGATAACATTTCCCAATAAGCCCTTTTAAGCCAAACAATAGCTGAATTATACATAGAACATACAAATTCATAGAGACAGAAAGATTAGACGTTATCTCAAGCTGGAGAAGAAAGGAATATAGAGCAATGATTTCCTAAGTACAGAGTTTCTGTTTTGTGTTATGAAAAAGCCCCACAAACGAACAGTAGTATCAGGACATAATATCATGAATGCAATTAATCAATACAATTAATGTAATTAATGAATACCATAAATACAGTTATTGAATGAATACTGTGAATGTAATCAATTAATACCACAAATATAATTAATATCATGAGTGTACTTAATGAATATCATGGCTGTAATTAATATCTTGAATGTAATTCATGCCACTGAAATGTGAACTTAAAAATGATTATAATTGAAAATATTATGTTCATTTAAAAAAATAAGGTAGAATGTAATCACCATACATTACATGTATGGTGTGTATGAAATTGAAGACAGCAATGTTCTAAAATAGAAAGTGGTGACGGCGTTATGGACCTATGAGAATGCTGGACTAAAGTCTATCAAATTGTGCAAACAGGCAAATTGTATACTATGTGAATTATTTGTCAATAACAACTTTATAAAATTTAAAAAAAATAAAAAATAAAATAAAAGTAAATAGTTGTTCTTTCCTACCCTCGCTGAGAGTTAGGAATTGAATACTATAAAATGACCACATGACCATATCTTTCCATAGCCCCAGAACCAAATCAGTGACTTTTTACCAAGCACATGGTCAACAGCACTGAGAGACTGTTCAAGAAAAACAGCACAGCCCTGCAACATGAATCCAAAGAGCACATCCAGTCATTAGGTAGAAATCACTGCCTTTCTTGTCTGGTACCTCATTAAAGCTTGAAAATAATAGCTGTCCTGCTCATTAGCATTCATTCTACTGTCTCCCTTTGTCACCCTGGAGTGCTTTGGTAAGAAAAACAACACTGTAGATTGATGGCAGCAGGGACCTAGGAACAAGTGGTGTTTTATTTATTAAAGAAAGGTAAAAAAGATGCCCACCACCATTGGACCAACCAGCTCTTGTCTTCTCTGTTGAACTCTGCACACAGAGGGGAAACAAGGCTGCTCACAAATCACATCCTCCTTTTGTTTCTTTTCTTTTTCTCGTGATGCTCTTTCCTTTTCACATTTCTCAACCGTCCTTTCTTTTGTTGACTTTATGCTTTTCTTCCTTCTCTTTACTTTTTCATCTTGGTTCTTTCCCCCTTCTTCACTTCTCTTTTTATTTTCCTTTGTCTGTCTATGACAAAGCTAACTGTTGCTGAGTATAGTAGTTTGGAATGAGATGTCCCCCATTATCTCTAGAGTGTTTGAGCACCTGTTCCCCAGTTCTTGGTGCCGTTTGGGAGGGTTAGGGGTGCTGTGGGATGTTCTGTATGGCAAATGTGTTGCTGATTAGTCAATAAATAAAACACTGATTGGCCATTGGCTAGGCAGGAAGTGTAGGCGGGACAAGGAGGAGAATAAAGCTGGGAAGTGAAAGGCTGAGTCAGAGAGACACTGCCAGCCGCCACGATGACAATCAGCATGTGAAGATGCTGGTAAGCCACGAGTCACGTGGCAAGGTATAGATTTATAGAAATGGATTAATTTAAGCTGTAAGAACAGTTAGCAAGAAGCCTGCCACAGCCATACAATTTGTAAACAATATAAGTCTCTGTGTTTACTTGGTCGGGTCTGAGCAGCTGTGGGACTGGCAGGTGAGAGAGATTTGTCCTGACTGTGGGCCAGGCAGGAAAACTTAAGCTACATAGGGGTGTGGCCTTGCTGGAGGAAGTAAATCACTGAAGGTGGGCTTTAGGAGTTTAAGGAGTATTCCAAGTTTTCCTTCTCTCCTTTGTGCTTGTGCTTCAAGATGTGAATTCTCAGCTTCCTGCTTCTGCTGTCAGGCCTCTGCTCCTCCATCATGGATTCCAACCCCCTGCAACTACAAACCCAAATAAACTCTTTCTTGTACAGGTTGCCTTGTGCATGGTGTTTTATCATAGCAATAGAAAAGTAATTGATACACTAGGCATTAATATCCAGAGTTCTTTGGGTATATACCCAAGAGTGGTATAGCTGGGCCTTGAGGTAGATTTATTCCCATTTTCTGAGGAACCGGAATATTGATTTCCACAGTGGCTTACAAGTTTGCACTCCTACCAGCAATGGGGGAGTGTTCCCCTTGCCTCATAGCCTTGCCAGCAGGAGTTGTCACTTGTGTTTTTAATATTAGTCATTCTGACAGATGTAAGATGGAATCTCAAAGTAGTCTGAAAGTAGTGTTGATTTGCATTTCCCTGATGGCTAAGGGTGTTGAACATTTCCTTTAAGTGTTTCTCAGCCATTTGAGATTCCTCTATTGAGAATTCTCTGTTTACATCTGTACCTCGTTTTTTAACTGGATTGTCTGGTTTTTTTATATCTAGTTTCTTGAGTTCTTCATATATGTTGGATATTAGTCCTCTATTGGATTTAAGGTTGGTAAAAATCTTTTTCCATTCTGTAGGCTACCATTTTGTCCTATTGACAGTGCCCTTTGTCTTACAGAAAATTTTCAGTTTCATGAGGTCCCATTTATTAATTGTTGATCTTAGTGCCTGTGTTATTGATGTTCAGAAGTCATCTCCTTTGCCAATGCATTCAGGGCTATTCCCCAGTTTCTCTTCTATTTACCAAAAGAGCAATTTTAATTAGTAGTGATCTTTTTACCAAATGACAAGCTTTTTACCTAAATAATCCCTTTTAATGATCATAACAGACTCCAGAAGTAAGATCTTGTTTCCATTTAGCAGGTTGAATATGAAAGCCTGGATAAACAAATCCATCCACCCAAGCTCAGGCAGCCAGTAAGCAAAGAGTAGAGCCATAGTTGTAACAAGGCAGCAAGTCCCAAGCCCTTGTTCCTGGTCACCCCACTGTATGTGCCCCCTTTCTATAGCTGTAAATGTGTCTGTACAATGGCTACATGAAGCCACAAGTGAGATAAAACATACAATATTTGTCTTTCTGAAATTGATTTGATTCACTTGGTACGATTATATTCCAGTGGCATCCATTTTCCTGTAAATGACAGAACTTCATTCCATTGGGTACATAAACCTCATTTTCTTTATCCTCCTCTGCTGTTCAACACCTAGATTGGCTCCATGACTTGGTTACTATGAATACTTCTGCAATAAGTACTAATGTGCAAGTATCTCTGTGATCCACTGAACTGGGGTACGTCCATGAAACTTTTTCTCATGTTTGGTGTGGTAGGTTGAATGGAATTGGCCCCCATGATCTCATAGGGAGCAGCACTAATAGGAGATGTGGCTTTGTTGGAGTGATGTATGGCCTTGTCGGAGGGAGTGTGTCACTGAGGGGGTGGGTTTTGAGGTTTCCTGTGCTCAGGATACCACCCAGTGCCTCTATTGACTTCCTGTTGCCTGCAAGATGTAGGACTCTCCACTACTACTCCAGCACCATACCTTCCAGCACACCATCATGCTCCCTGTCATGATGAAAATGGACTGAACCTCTGAGACAGTAAGCAAGCCACGCCAATTAAATGTTTCCTTTATAAGAGTTGCTGTGGTCATGGTGTCTCTTCAAACCCTAAGACCCTTGGTCTGCCTGGATCACTCTCCACAACCGCCTGCCCAGCATAGTGCATCCATTACTTTTCACATCCCTGGGACAAAATACAGGGCAGGAGCAACTTAAAAGAGGAGGGATTTGTTTAGACTTAGAGTCTCACAGAGTTCAGTCCATTGTGGCAGGAAAGATGCAAAAGAGCCACCCAGGTCACACCATGGCAGGTCAGCAAACAGAAGGTAAAACAGGAAGCAGCCTCAAGAAGCCACCCTCAGAGACCTACTTCCTCCATATAAGTACATGGTCCTAAGACTTCCACAACCTCTCAAAATAGACTTCCACAACCTTCCACCAGCTGGGGATCAAGCACTTAAAACATAAGTCTGTGAGAGACACTTCATATTCTGTCCACAACACATACATTTGTGCTCAAATTCCACTTCATTTTTGCTACACCCTCTGTTTCCCCATCTAGACAACAAAAGCCTCCAGGATCAAAATATTTCACTTCTACTTCATGTCCAGAAAATATTCTCACACCAGGCCCTGCCAATCAGAGCCTCCAGGGGAACCTGCTAATTATAAATGGCCAACATCTTTTTCTATTTAATAAATTGGCATCTCCAAGAACGGGACCAGGAATCTGCATTTTAACCCATTCCATCATCCTCTTCTGGGGAACATTTAAGTGTATAAAAAATACAGGACCTCAAACATGCTTAAGCAATTTTCTGAAAATGGCGATGAAGCTGATTGCCTTTGTTGAAGGGACATAGAGAAATCAAACTGGAACCAGGTTGGAAGCTTCCTCCCTGATGGCTAGCCCTCATATTGCAGAAGATGTTATTCGTGCTACAGGGTGAGAATTGTCTTACTCAGCTTGTACCTTGTATGTAAAAATACCAATTAGCCAGGTAAGATGACTTCAGATTTAAAACCGCAAAGTCTGTTAAGGGGTAACCATCTGCTTTCTGATTAAATATGATGCTCATATCCATATCTATTACTGTAAACTCAATCAAAAACTGATATTGAAAACCCTTAGTTTAGGAGCTTCTGATGTTGTCTCTTTTTTTAATTTATTCTTCTCTCATGCAATACATTGTAGCCTCAGCTTCCCCTCCCTCCACTCTTCCTAGTCCCCTTCACTTCTCCTCTCCCCCAGATGCACTGTTCCTCCGTTTCCCTTCAGAAAAGAATAGGCCTCCCAGGGATATCAACCAAACGTAGTATAACAAGATACAATAAGACTGGACACAAACCCTCATATCAAGGCTAGACAAGGTAACCCAGTAGAAGGGAAAGGGTCCCAAGAACAGACAAAAGAGTCAGAGACACCCCACTCCCATTGTTAGGAGTCTCACAAAAACCATAAGCTAAACAACCACAATACATATGCAGAGGACCTAGCACAGATCCATGCAGACTCTGTGATTGCCACTTCAGTCTCTATGAGTCCCTATGAGCTCTGCTTAGTTGATTCTGTGGGCCATGTTCCCCCAATGTCCTTGACCCCTCTGGCTCCTACAATCCTTCCATCCCCTCTTGTGCTGGGTCCCCCACCCAAAAAAGTCAATGAAATTATTCCTATGATATTCTGCTATACGCATATATTGGTGCCTAACCCAATCATCATCAGAGAGACTTCTCCCGGCAGTTGAATGGGAGCAGATGCAGAGACCCACAGCCAAACATTAAACTGTTGTCTTCTACTAGAACATGTACTGGTCAAACTGCCTTCTAAATAACTATATTTACAGTCATAGATTAGTAGTGCTGTCACCTTTGGTCAGAGAAGCTTCTTTTTGCATTGGTAAGAGATGACTTCAAGGACTCATAACTGGTCTACGTACTGAGAATAAATGGCTGTTAAATGGCCATCCATAAATGAGCCATTTTCATCATCCCCCAAAGCTAAGGGATCAATTAGGAAGAAAGGCCAGAAAGAAAGAGCTGGAGGAGGGAGGGAGAGTGGTGTGGAATGCTGACTTCCAGGCATGCCATGGCTGCTGCACTCTTGGACTCACACGGCTGTGATGACCTGCACAATATCTGTACAAGATCGCACCCATAAACCCCTGTCATGAGAGCAGGAGCAAGAACAGCTGATGGAATTCCATTTCTACCTGAGGATTTACACACAGCAAAGGTTGATAGGGAGTAGAGACATTTTCTCTTTAGTGGCGTATTCACTGGTAAGGCGTCCGTGCTTTTGTAAATAAACCCTCACACACACTTATGTAAACAACTTTAGTGAAACGCATCAAGTCTTACACACACCCAAATAGATACAATCATAAGATGAAAACTAATTAGGAAAAAGGAGAATTATCTACAGTGGGAAGAAAGCACGAGGGGAATGGGGTGAACACGATTAAAATACTGTATGTACATGTATCAAAATGCCACAGTGAAACTCATTATTGTATGTAATTAATACCTACTTATTAAAAACAGAAGTCATGAATCGAAGAAGGAATGGGGGAACATGGGAATTGGGGGGGTGACAATAGTGTAAATAGAGTATTCGTGCATGGAATTCTTTTTTTCCTTTTTTTTAATTATTTATTTATTTTTTTTTACATACCAACCAGTTTCCCCTACCTCCTCTCTTCCCATTCCCTCCCCCAACCTCCGGTCTATCCCCTCCCCCATCCACTCCTCCTCCATTCAAAAGGGGACAGGCTTCCCATGATAGTCAACAAAGCATGTCATATCATGTTGAGGCAGGACCAATTCCTCCCCCTGCATCAAGGCTGGGCAAGGCATCCTTGCATGGGGAATAGGTTCCAAAATGCCAGCTCACGTACATGAAATTCTTTTTAAAATTATTTTAAATTGCCGGGCGGTGGTGGCACACGCCTTTAATCCCAGCACTCGGGAGGCAGAGCCAGGCGGATCTCTGTGAGTTCGAGGCCAGCCTGGGCTACCAAGTGAGTCCCAGGAAAGGCGCAAAGCTACACAGAGAAACCCTGTCTCGAAAAACCAAAAAAAAAAAAAAAAAAAAAAATTATTTTAAATTAAAATAAAATGAGGAAAATTTGCATCTTAAAATTTTAAACTGAAAAAGTGATGGGGAAGTCTAATAATATTTTCAGTTCCACACTGCCCATCACCTCTACTTCCTATGATTTCTGTTAAAAGAAAGACTCAGGTCTACACTGGGTCTCTAAAGTTAAGAGGCAGAACCTGGAACAGAGATGGTATAATTTTCCAGTGAGATAGAAAGACAAATCCACTAAAACATCCCAGGGAGATTTAAATTGTGCTGAATGCTATAATGTGGATGTCTGTAAAATGCTCCCTAAATTCTGAAGAGAAATTTTGTTAAGCTTCTCTAAGGAAATTAAATTGATTGATTGAATGATGAGCTGACATTGTAAGGAACAGGATTAGAGAAAGCGAAGCATGTATGGAAGCAGTAAGTAGAGTCCATTAAATACCTGTTTTTAAGGAACTCTATATTGCTATCAGGAGGTAGCAAGTGTCCAGTTATATGAATTATATGTTCTCACACCAGGCTCTGCCAATAGGTATTCTGAGATATATGCAACAAAAAGAATTCAGTGGGGCTGGAGAGATGGCTCAGAGGTTAAGAGCACTGACTGCTCTTCCAGAGGTCCTGAGTTCAATTCCCAGCAACCACATGGTGGCTCATAACTATCTGTAATGAGATCTGGTGCCCTCTTCTGGTCTGCAGTCATACATGCTTTATACATAATAAATAAATAAATCTTTAAAAAAGAATACCATTGCTGGGCAGTGGTGGCGCACGACTTTAATCCCAGCACTCGGGAGGCAGAGCCAGGTGGATCTCTGTGAATTCGAGGCCAGCATGGGCTACCAAGTGAGTTCCAGGAAAGGCGCAAAGCTACACAGAGAAACCCTGTCTCAAAAAACCAAAAAAAAAAAAAAAAGAATACCATTTAAAAAAAAAAGCCCAGGTGGCAGTGGCGGGCCACACCCACGCCTTTAATCCCAGCACTCGGGAGGCAGAGGCAGGATCTTTGTGAATTCAAGGCCAGCCTGGTCTACAGAGCAAGATCCAGGAAAGGCGCAAAGCTACACAGAGAAACCCTGTCTCAAAAAAAAAAAAAAAAAAAGAATTCAACACAACATATGTGCTAATATTTTGAGTGATCACCAAAGCACACCTTTTTAAGAACAATATTCAGGACCATTTGTGCTTTAAAAAAGACACAACATCTATATCATGTTCTCCAAGGGGGTGGGGCAGAAAGATGTGGGACTGAAAAGATGGCTCAGCAGTTAAGAACAATGGCTACTTTCCCGAGTTCAGTTCTAGAACCCACATGGCAATTCATAGTCATCTTTAACTCCAGTCCTAGGGGATACAATGCTCTCTTCTGGCCTCCAAGGGCATGTCACACATATGGTACACACATATACATACATGCAGGCAAAACACCCATGCACATAAAACATAATATTTTAAAAAGAATCTAATAACTGGTAGGTAGAATGGAATGCTATGAAATACTCTTTTCTGGACATGATGGGCCATGAACTCATATAACTGT
Source organism: Peromyscus californicus insignis (assembly GCF_007827085.1). Classification (NCBI taxonomy): domain Eukaryota; kingdom Metazoa; phylum Chordata; class Mammalia; order Rodentia; family Cricetidae; genus Peromyscus; species Peromyscus californicus. The sequence goes on along the minus strand of NW_026294584.1, from coordinate 123,623,000 downwards.
GGTTACCTATACAAGCCTGCATAAGAATGTCCCACATCAACATTTCCATCATGGAAAGGAGAAGGGGTCATGATCTTCCACCATCCCTGAGGGACCATTGACAGTTAATGGTGGTTTGGAGAGAAGTGTCACTTTCTTCAGTGGAATAGCCACTGATAAGCTGTCCATGCCCCAGCAAATAGTCTCCCAAGCACGCTCATGAAAGCCACTCTAATTAAATTCAGTGGGTCCCACACAAAATGAGGCATGCAAGTTGGAGGGGAGCTTGTTGGGAAGAAGAGGTTCAGTGGGAGAATGGGTGAAAATGATTAAAATCCATTATATGCCATAGAAAATTGTCAAAGAATAAAAAATGAAAAGGCATGAATGTGTGTATGTGTACATACTCACATGAAGAAGAATGAAGGGAAGGAAACTGTAAACATACACTTGTCTAAAGGCAAGAATACTTGAGGAAATATACATAAAATATGCTGGGGAGGATGCCTGGGGAAGAGGTCTAGAAAGTGCATATTTTACTATCTGCCATTTATACTGATAGACTAATATGCATGTGTTAATCATTTTCTTAAAAAGGGTTAATATTTTAAGCATATTTTGATGACAACTGAATAAAGGGAAAACTAATCCAAATGTCACTGAATAGAATCAGTTCCCTCCTCAGATGAAAAGTGCTCCATCACTAGATTGTTCAAATAAAACTCAACCAACTGTCAGGCCAGATGATGTAGACACATAAAGTGATGGGTTGCAGCACTGACATTAGTGGCATTAGATGACTTTCTGAGTGTGTGAGGCCATTGGTTCAGACCGTATCCACAAAATAAAGGACTTTCCAGATGAACTTCTGAGTTCCAACCAACCAAGAGGCTCTTAGATTCTATGCAAATACCAGTGAGCTGAACCTGTATCAAGTTCAATGGAACAAGTTACCAAACCCACAACCTCATTAAAATGTCTACATTTTGGAAGTTCACTAATATTCAATGAGTTCATATGCATACAAGAATTATTAACCTTTTGACACTATAACAAAAATGTCTGAGACAGATGACTCAAAGGGGAAAGATGGATTTTCACTCACCATTTCAGGCTATAATCACTTGGCTCCAATGTTTAGGGCCATATAATGTGGTAGGTAGCAAATGGTGGAGGAGATGAGCTCACCTCTTGACAGAGAAAAAGAAGAGAAAGGACTCAAGACAAGTTAAGCCCTCCAGAGGCCTCCTTCCTTTGACCAGGCCACCTACATAATGTTCAGCTCCTACTACATCACAGGAATGATCCACCCAAAAGGCTAAAGCCTTTATGATCCAGTCTTCCCTGACTATGTTTGAGACCAAGCTTTGAACACTTGAGTCTTTGGGGACTATTTCATATCCAAACCATGGTAGAAATTAATTTCTGTTAACAAATACACCAAAGTCAAGATTATTACTATTCAACAGGGGTAGCCAGAATGTACTGAAAATATTTTTCTCTCAGAGGACTCTTTTGGTTCCTGTTAAAACTAAGCTATATCTTATTATCCAGACACACTGAACCTAATAGAAGAGAAAGTAAAGAATAGCTTTGAACACATTGGCATAGGAGACAATTTCCCAAACAGAACACTGTGATAGCATAGGCACTAAGATTGACAATTAATAAATGGGACTTCATCAAACTGGAAATCTTCTGAAAGGGAAAGGATACCATCAGTAGGACAAAGCAACAGCTTACAGAAAGGGAAAAGATTTTTACTAACTCCACATTCAATAGAGGAATAATATCCAAAATATATAAATAATTCAGCAAATTAGACATCAACAAACTAAATAATACAATTTAAAAATGGGGTACAAACCTAAACAGAATTCTCAAAAGAGGAAACCAAAATGGCCAAGAAACACTGAAATAAATGTTCACCAGAGGCCAGGCCAGATATAGGGACTCCTAGCCGCCAAAACTGTAGCAGAAATCTTAGAGAGTCTTATTAATAAAATCAAACCTGTTACCAGTTATTGGGATGAATGCTGGAAGGTCAGAGAAGCAGAACGAGCCACAACTAACCTCACCTGGCCAACTTATCAGCTGGTCTTGTTTCCTCAGACTGGAAACTTCTGTGTCCTCATATCCCAATGGCTCTCAGCTGAACTGCTGCTCAAAAGCCTGAAGCTTAACCAGTCAAACGCTTCTAGTTTCTGATCCTCACGCCTTATATACCTTTCTGCTTTCTACCACCACTCCCTGTGATTAAAGGCTCACTTTCTGGGATTAAAGGCGTGTGCCACCAAGCCTGGCCGTTTCTAATGTGGCCTTGAACTCACAGAGATCCAGAGGGATTTCTACCTCTGAAGTGCTAGGATTAAAGGTATGAGTGCCACCATTTTCTAGCCTTTGTATCTAGTGGCTGTTCTGTCTCTGACCCCAGATAAGTTTATTAGGGTGCACAATATTTTGGGGAACACAATATCACCCCAGAGGGGACACCATACTGGACCTGAAGATATGCTAGTCACCAGAACCCTTGGCCATTTAGGCCAAAGACCAGAGGAAAGAGAAACCAAGGAACAAAACACATGTCCAACAAAGATAAACATGGGAATAAACACCTAGACCTATAATCATCTCAGATCCAGATGCCTAAACGCCAGTGTAAGAACACAATCAATAACAGAAAGGGCAATGTGGCATCATCAGAGCCCAGCTATCCTACAACAAGACCCGAACAATGCAATATAGCTGAAGCACAAGAAAATGAACTTAAAAATTACTTTATGAAGATGATAGAGGTCCTTAAAGAGGATATAAAAATACCCCTTAAAGAAACTGAGGAAAAGACAAACAAAAAACTGAAAGACATAAATTAATCCCTAAAAGAAAACTAAGAAAACACAAACAATCAGACAAAGAAAACTATTCAAGTCCTGAAAATGGAAATAGAAGCAATAAAGAAAACACAAACAGAGGAAATCTTGGAAATGGAAAGTCTGGGTAAGTGAACAGGAACTACAGATGTAACCATCACCAACAGAATACAGGCGATGGAAGAGAGAATCTCAGACATTGAAGACATGATAGAGGAAATAGATTCATCAGTCAAAGAAAATGTTAAACCAAAAAAAAAAAATTCCTAACACAAAACATCCAGACTATGTCCCCCATAGTCTCGGGCAGTTGAACACTTAGTTCCCTGCTGGTGTCACTGTTTGAGGAGGTTTAGGAGGTGTGGCCTTATTGGAGGAAGCACTTCTAGTTTCTCTCTCTGCTTCATGCTTGTGGTTCAAGATGTGAGCTCTCTTGGGGCTGTAGAGATGCCTCAGTGGTTAAGAGTACTAGCTGTTCTTCCAGAGGTCCTGAGTTCAATTCCCAGCATCCACATGGTGGCTCAGAACCATCTATAATGGAGCCTGATGTCCTCTCCTGTTGTGCAGGTGTACATGCAGATAACACACCATATACATACTAAATCTTAAATAAAAAGATGCAAGCTCTCTGCTTCCTGCTCCTGGCACCAGGCCTGCCATGCTGCCAGGCCTTACTCCTACTGTGATGGACTCTTAATTTTCTGGAGCCATAACTCCAAATAAACACTTCTTTCTGTAAATTGCCTTAGTCATGGTGTTTTATTACAGGAACAGAAAAGTAGCCACATGACTATGGGCTGAAGCCTTCCCTGTTTTTAAGGTTATTACTTCAGGCATTTTGAAAGCTTACCATTGCTCCTTCAATTTTTTGGTAGCTTGTTAGCTTAAAGTGTTCTTTGGCTTGTAGTAGCATCCTTTTGTTTTCGATGGACTGTCTCTTGGCGCTTTCCTTTTCCTTTCCTCTGTTTTCTATTTCTCATAAAAATACATGCTATTGAATTAAGAGACATGGCTCGGTAATAAAAATGCTTGCCTGACATACACATGGCCCCACGTTCAATCCTCAGGACCCACCTAAATAACTTGAAATCTCTCCTGGACATTGTGAAGGAAAAGGCAGAATGAGGACTTCCTTTTAGAAATAATCACCTTGCCGACCTCTAAACTAAGGCGGACCTTCAGGCAGAAACATGAAGAAAGTCAGAGAGTAAACCATGTGACCTCTGGGGAGGGGCTCCAGAGTGGAGGGCACCTGCGGAGTGCTAGGGTTGGGCCTGTGGAAGCATGCTGGAAGAACAGTACAGGAGGTAGGATTCTAAGAGTGGTCCCTAATCTCCATGTCCTGATTCTTAAGTCCATGAGTACCTAGACCACAGAAAAACTCTCTCGAGTCAAGACTACTAAACGAACTGAACGTGGTAGAACAAATGGCAATCCCAGCACTAGGGATCTAGGGTTTGAGGCTAGCCTATACCACACTGCAAGATTCTATCTTAAAAAAAAAAAAAAAAAGATGGGCCTTAATGAGAGTACCAAGATGGGCCTAACCTAACAATGTGGACCCTGTAAAAGCAACAGAAGTCAGAGGAGGATATAATGCACCCTCGTTAACTTAAAGATGGAGAAGACCATGTGCTAAGGCGTCTGGGAGGTCGCTAGAAGCTGGGAGACGCTCTCAAGTGACAGCCTGCACTGAAACTAATTCCTCCAACTGAAGGGAACTGAATTCTGACAATGACCTGAATAAACTCAAGACTGCCGTTTTTCCCTAGAACATCCAGATTCAACACCCAGCTCAGATGACACTCGAATTTCAGCCTTGGCACACTCTAACCAGAGCACACAGCTCATCTGCCCATGCTTCCAACCTGCAATACAGTTAAGATAACTAATAAATGGGTGTTGTTGGGAAGCACTGTGTTTACGATCATTTATTAAACAGCATCAAAAAAACAAGAGAAATAACATAAGGGTCAATACAGCAGGAGGAGGGTAAGCAAGAGAGGCTGCTGAGATGACAGATAGTAAAGACCACCTGAGACCAGACCACAGCATTGCTTTCACGAGACGGCCATTGGATTTTCCACTGAATGAGGTTCAAGGTTTGAACAACAATAAAACTTGGCCTTTATTTGCTGTGACACACACAAAGACACACACACACACACACACACACACACACACACACACACACACACACACACACACCAGAGCTGAGCACTGTTGGATGTACTGATAAACAAAACAGCTCCATCAGTGGAGCACCTGATGACCTCCAGAAGCACTGAGAAATGCTCGATTGTAAATTATTCAGAGGCGGCCTGCAAAACAAATGGAGACCAGCTGAAGATGAGAGATGAAGCCTAACATACACAGCATTAAAAAAAAAAAAAACCAGCTAGCATCTTTGAAAGAAAAGCAAATCCATCAAGAGGGGTCCCATTAGACAAGGTGAGGTGCAATTCACATTTCCCACGTCTCTCCACTCCCACGGCCAACACAAAAAGCACTTTCAGCCAATACATCGCTTTGACACACGAATCCACGCTCCACGGATTTGGCCTCTGGAGTATGGGATGCTGGCCCCACACTATCCTGGCAATTGATTCACGAATGATTAAACCTGATGATTGCTCAAGGCTGATAATTTGACTGCTATAGAGACTGGGGGCAGGGGGCAACTTTTATTGGCAGTTGAGTGCTTTGTCAGAAACCACCTCCCGGGGTAGCTGGCTACAAGAGACTGGGAAGTTGACTAAGAAGCCCCATGGTGGGAAAAATTAAGCTGTACACCCATGTGATAATAACAGCAATAGAAAGAGAGGCAGAGCCTCCACCCACACACCAAGTCAGAAATACCTCAGGTATAATTAAACCCGATTCCAGAATTTAGCACCTTTTTGTAATAAGAACCTTTGCTTGCAGTCCCTAGCATTCTGTTGCCTTGGCAAAAACCCTATCTCTTGACATTTCTGAGGTTTGTGTCCCATTTTCAAAGAACAGCCCCGATGAAGATGCCTTGAGGTGATTCATCTGATTCAGCTGATGCCTTTACTACTGAGTCCTCCCACTCTGTGAGGCTAACCTCCTTCCCACAGGCAAACCTTGAGTGGGACCAGGCCATGTTAACCCCAGCAGAACGCAACCAGGATCTGCATGTCAGTGGTACTTGGGGGAAAGAGCCCTTGGCACATCTGCTTCTTATCCCTGGATGTCAGGCTCTTGACTGAACTTCTTAGACTTGGAATTTATCTTTTATGCTTGTTTGCCCCCTCTGTTCTAATACCCACTACCAATCCTTGTTTATTCCATTTCCATTCTTGCCAAGACTTGAGGCACTTCTCTCTCTCTCTCTCTCTCTCTCTCTCTCTCTCTCTCTCTCTCTCTCTCTCTCTCTCTCTTCTTTCTCTCTCTTCCTCCTTTTCTATCTCTCTCCCCAAGAACCACAGTCAAAGCCCAATGCTATTATCTGAAAACAGAAATCAAGACTTGAACTCAAAGTGTGACCGCAATAAATCACATATGAAGGCCTGGGCAGGTTTGCTGGACTCATAGTACATGCTGGACAAATATTAGTCATTTTTAATAGGAAAGATGGTGCATGGGTGGCAAAAGAAAAATCCTAAATCTCAAAGACAGTCTTCAAAGAGAGGAGACTTGAGTAGGGGAATAGAATTAGAATGCAAAAACATTGGATCTAGACATAGGATACACCCCCCCACACACACACTTCCTGAGCATCACTTCAAGCCTGTAATTACAAAAATGTAGATTCTGGTACTTGAGAGTTTGCTTAAAGTTGTACCCAATTAAGGATGCTCTATTTGAAAGTTCTAGTGATGAAAAACCCACCTTAATACTGCTTTAGCCTTCTGTCACGCTTGTTAAACTTACGATTTCATCTAAAAACGTGTCTTGCAGGGCATGCTGGGCTTGGCTCTAGGTGTAACGCAGAAAGCAAGAGAAGGGCCCCAGCATCATACAATTACGGATGTAACATGGAAAGACAGATGACAAACACGTGCATAACACACATGTAAGATCAGAGCAGAGCGGTCTAAGGAGATCCAAGAAGTCCTCCTTAGGAAGCTGCCATTCAAGCTGATATCGGAGAACAGACGTGAGGCAGGACAAGGGCCTGCTGTAGGGAAATGGGATCAATCTCCACTTGCACTGGGTCGCTCACTCCCGGCCAGCTATTTCACCGCTTGTTTCAGTTCATCCCACAACTTCCCAAGGAAGGTGCAGCCTTGCTAGGAGATAACGGAGGCTCAGAGAGTTGGAGCAACTTAGTCAGGGCCAACACTGCTTAATACTGAGTCATGGCAGCACCTAGCTTTGTTCATCAAAATAACTCAACATCCAAACCAGGAAATAGACCGGACCAGAAAGCGGAGGTGGAGAGTAAGGCTTCCCGTCCAGAGAAAAGGCCAGCAGCCACTATGATAACTCTCAGTGAGTCTCTTTCTAAGGAGACTCACAGTAGCTACAATATGTTCTAGGATTGCCTTACACCAGGCACAGTGCCCAGCCCTTCACAGGCATAATTCTCAGACCACACCATAGTCTCTGCCTTCCTCTTCTTACTGATGACCTTCTCTTCCCTCTGCCATGTCAAGCACTCAAGGAGACTCCCATTTTTCTATCTTGACTCCTGACTCCAAAAGGGAGTGGAAAGTGTGATTACAAGCCTTGAACCTGTGGTGTGTGGGCACCAGTTAAAGTGAATTAAACCTAAAGAAAACAGCAGCTGGCAGTGGAGAGAAAGCCATGTCTTCAGGAATCCAGCTGTGAGTGTCCTAGTGTGGGGATATATTTGTAATCTAAGAAATAAAGCTTGCCCGAAGATCAGAGGACAGAGCCAGCCACACAGTTAGCATAGAGGTGAGGCAGTGGTGGCTTACACCTTTAATCCTAGACCCAGGAGGCAGAGGCAGAGACTCATCTGGATTTCTGTGAGTTCAAGGCCACACTGGGCTATGTGAGACTAATCCAGTCTAAAAGATAAACAGAGCCAGGCAGTGGTGGCACACACCTTTAATCCCAGCACTTGGGAGTCACACACCTTTAATCCCAGCACTAGGAAGATTGAGACAGGAAGAGATATGGCTCGGCAGAGAAAGGAACATAAGGCAGGAGGAGACAGCTCTTTCAGGCTGAGGAGTTGGTGAGGTAAGAGGTGGTGGATGTGGCTTGCTCTGCTTCTCCGATCTTTCAGCTTTCACCCTGATATCTAGCTCAGGATTTTTATTATAAGACCATTTAGAATTCATGCAACATCCTAGGAAATCTGGACTAGGTATATTCTGTGTAATATGAGAAAAACAGAACTGAAGTGAGAGAGCAAAGTAGAGGCAGTGGGTGCCCCACAGTTTCCCAGGTGTATCTTAACCCCAAGTTGTTCTAAGGGCTGGTTGTCAACATGAGCCTGTGCGATTCCCACTGGGGATGGATGCTGCCAAGAGTTTTCCCTCTGTCCCTTTTTATCAGGTCTACACTCTTAGATATATGGCAACTGGTATACCAGCTGATCTGCTCACATAGGTAGATATAACCACTAATGAGCAAAGACTGTTGTCAGCAGACAAACAGAACCCTAGGGGACCCTGATTGTCCCTAGTCAGGCAGAAAAAGATGCACCCGACATCACGGCCAGGGAAGAACTTTGGAGTTTCTGTCTGCTGCTTGCTTTATTCCCTGAGGCTTTCCCTCGCTTGGATAACTTGCAGGTCGGTTCTCTCTACCCACTTTGTATTCCCCTGTTTGCCTCCTTCCCTTTGACTCAAGGAAAGTTGGAAGCAGAAAGAATGGAAGGCCATGGCAAAATGGAGATGTGAACAAAACATTACCCCCAGATCAAATATTTATGCTGCAGCCAGTTTGCTGAATGATTGTAATATCATAGGCTAATAAATCAGCTGGGAAAGGGGGAGGAAAATCGACCAATGTGAATAGCATAATTTGCCTTTCGTCAGGGGCTGCTAGAAGCTTGATTTTTGTCATTGCTGTTATAAACCGAACAATGATCATTTCTGATTATATTTTTCTCATTTAAAAACACATTTTCTTTCCCTGCCCCAAGCCACTCAGAGGTGCCCTGCTAGTAGGTAGGATGCTGTGAAGGATGCATTGAATTTCTTACTTTGTGTCCTATAAAAGGAAATGTGTAGTTTCTGAAGTTGTGTCTGTTTTTCAGTGCTCCTGCTGTTTTTATATGATTAAGAAATTGATTGAAACTCAAACAGACGGGAGCATTTCAAAGAACTATTTTTGAATTATAGATTTCAGTAAATGAGACATACAAAAAATTAACAGCAGCCAACTTGCCATTTTTTTCTCATTCCTAGCCAACCATCTCCCTCGCTTCCCCCAAGTCCAAATGGGCAGCAAAGAAGAAATAAAATGTAGATAGAGAAGAACAATGCTCACGATCGTTTTCAAATAGAACCACAATTCTGTTGTTTCGAATTGGGTTTTCAGACTTTTGAAAGCCTTTTAGGGAAACCAGAAGAACCTATAACTCAAAGCATCAACGGCCACTTTTCTTCCACCCCAAGCCTTTCTTTGTAAATTTTCACTTTTGCTTTTAGAACAATTCCTTCCCACAGTTGAAACTCTCTCGGCCTAATGTCAGCATAGCAGTAATTTCACTAGGTCCCTTAGGGAGGGAAGCAATGATGAACCCTGGCTGTTGGAATATCAAAGCTTTGCTCCCTCCCTCCCCTCCCCCCATGTCCCCGTACAGACCTTGTTGGGCATGGCTGAACTTTATGACTCCAAATTTGATCAAGGAAAGTGATTTTTCAGAAGCAACATCTACATAAATTTATAGAGGAAAAATATAAAATATTAGTGAACTACAGCTCCCTCTAAACACCTCATACTGCCTCTGGGTTGTGCGTATGAATGTGTATGTACATGCACATGTACACTGTGTACACACACACACACATTTACTTGTGTATAGCATGGTTTACAGGTCAGGGCTAGCAAGATGACTCAGCAGAGAAAAGTGCTTGCAGCCAAGACTGACACCCTGAGCTTGATCTCTGAACCCCATATGGCAGAAAGAGAGAACTGACTCTCAAAAGTTGCTCTCTGACTTCTACAAAAAACAAATAAACATTTTTAAAAAATCAATTAAAAAGAAAAAGAAGAGATTGTGAGCCAAGCTTGGTGACCTATGCCCGAAATCCTAGCACTTGAGGGGCAGAAGCAGGAGGACCTTCACAAGTTCAAGGCCATCCTGGTCAATATAGTGAGTTACAGGCCAGCCAAGAATATACAGTATCTCAAAACTGAAAAATGATGGTAGCCCACGCCTTTAATCTCAGTACTCAGGAGGCAGGGGCAAGCGGATCTCTGTGAGTTCGAGGCCAGCCTGGTCTACAAAGTGAGTTCCAAGACAGGCTCCAAAGGTACACAGAGAAACCCTGTCTCAAAACAACAATAAAAAAAATTGAAAAATGAATATGTTTAACTTTCAACCTATATTTCATTCCTTCTCACTCCAGGTTCCTTGACCTTCTGGAAGGAGTAGCACCTCAGAACCTGCTTTCTTGAGGATTCTATTTTTCATGTTTATTGTTATAACATTTGTGATGGTATGTACAAAACCCAAACAAAGTTAAACCAGAAAAAAAAAAAATCCCTAGCATGGAGAGGTAAAGTGGGCATGAAGTTGGCCCCTACTTTAGGAGCTATTGACAATTGGGGGACTTACATTTTAAGCAAACTTGCCAGGTGGCTCCAAAGCTCTGACATTGGTGAAACAAGGCCACACTATCAAATGCTGGAGACAGAGTATTCAGTAAAGCTGTAGATGACATCATCGTCGCTGTCAAGGAGACAGAGGCACTGGAGCACATCATGTCCCTGTCAGAAACGTGAGAGCTTCTAACTCTATATGTAAACTGGATGTTTACCCAACGGTCTGTAGAGGGCTACAGCATAGATGAGGCTCAGCTCTTGACTCCCTCTCTGGGGAGAGATGGGACTACAAAACCAGTAACTTGCAACAAGCTACTATCAGAATAAAATAAAAAGTATGGGTGAACTTAGTCAAATTGGGGGACACACCATCGCTAAATGTCCTCTTTCCTTCTTCTAAGTGACCTCATCCTCCTGCCTAAACCCATACTTCACACAAGTATATACCACACACCACATACATATATGTATGCATATACACAGAAGCTCCCAGCCTATACATATACCATATTCTTCCTACAGACACATCACACAGAGAGAAATTGCCAAATTTAGAAAATACTGGACACAGGACACCCAACTAAAAGAGTTTCAGGAAAACATATTTCAGACACACCTATCAGTGCTAAATAGTTTAACATCAATTTGACATAAATTATAGTCATCTGGAAGAAGGGAACCTCAATAGAGAAAATACCTCCATAAGATTGGGCTATAGCCAAGCCTGTAAGACATTTTCTTAATTAGTAATTGATGGGGAAGGCCAAGCCATGGTGGGTGGTACCATCCCTGGGCTGGTGGTCCCAGTTTCTATAAAAAAACAGAATAAGCAAGCCATGGGGAGCAAGCCAGTAAGCAGCACTCCTCCATGGCCTCTGCATCAGCTCCTGCCTCCAGGTTCCTGCTCTGTTTGAGTTCCTGTCCTGACTTCCTTTAGTAATGAACAGCAGTGGTAACCCTAAGAAAGACACGACCCTAAAAATAAATACTTTACCTGAAATTCTAATTTAACTGAGGATCCTATACCTGAAATTCTAATTTAAATAAGAATCCTATACTTTATTTGATGACTTCCACCTCTCTCTCTACTTGACCTTCATATTGGCCTGCTTACTGCATTGCTGGAAGCCCTACAAGCGAGGAGAGTTCTGACTCACCACATTTTTTTTCCTTTCTGTATCATTTCTGTAAGTGTGTATAATATATGTGTACTGCATCTGTAATTGGAATATTTAAATGTTCAGAAGTGTTTTGGATGCGTATTTAGTAGTATTAAGCCACCAGCATTCCTGGGAACGTGCTCCCTCCAAAACCAATTTATGAGCTGACCCATAGAGCCTCAGGTGTCTGAGTAAGTGCAGGAGATCATGGGAGAAAAAGAGGAGGGGCAAGAACAGAGGCACAAAAGAAAGGACGGCTGTGAACGGATGCTGAGGAAAGCAATCCGGAAAACACGGGCCCTGCTAAGGGCTTTGATGTTTTTATGAGGAAATTAATTACAATAATAGCTACCAGGATGATATTTTGATGTCATGTGTGTGTGCTGCAAAAGAGTCTCATGGTGGGAAGGGATGCCCTCCCCCAGATTCAGAGGGTATCTTTCCCTAATTTCTCTAAAGTTTTCACGGGAGCTAAAGGTTTCACAGAGCGAACAATTGCCTCAGTTGGTACTTAAGATTAATTGTTACATGCTGGCTAGTGTGCTGATAGACTCAAGATTATCAACTCCCTGTGGGGAGCTCCCTACTAGAGACGTAACAGTACTCTAGGAAATTTGGCCAGCAGCAGGTCACCTGGGGTGTACTCTAATTCACACATTACAAGCTGTCACTCTTTATTCAGCCTAGATAGTCTCACACCACATCCATGAGGCAGATGGAGGATTCTGTTTTCTAAACATGGCTTCACGTTGGTCTTCTACAGTGTAACTCCCCCATCAGTAGGTCAAGTTTAATGCTCCCAACTTCGAAGGCCCCATGGTGGTAAATAAAAGCAACAGGGTTGAGCAGGGGTGGTGGGGATGGCATGGGACGCTGGGTCAAGAGAGACGAGGCAGTTACTGCCTTGCTTCCTGGACTGCTTGCAGTACTCAGCCAGGACTTACGGAGTCTGGCTATCATGAAACCACCACATGGTGAGGAAACCAAGCTGCATTTAGAGGCCAGGGCTAGACGCAGAACTATCTTCAACCAGACACTAGAAACGTGCAGAGATAAACGTACCACGTGGACTTTAGCCCTCTGAAATTGCATGGCTATCAACTTTTACGCCTTCTTAAATGAAAACTCTTGACATTCTACAGCAAAAACAAGCCATCATCAGACAGACATGTCCAGTCTCCTTGTCCGAGACACACAAGGTCCAAGAGCACAAGTCACTAGGTATTGAAGTAACTTCTTATATACAGTCATTGTATCCAGAACAAGACAGAATGTCACATGACCTGTGAACATGGTAAGGCCTAACAAATTCTATCAAAGTCAGGAGAACTAAGTGGCAAACAGGTTGACTATCGTCCTGAAATCTACCATACTGAGGAAATCTCCATCTCTGGAGAAGCAAAGCCAAGTGCCACAGATTTGCCATCCTGGCTCTGAACTAAGGTATGGTGGAAGCTACTAGTGTCTAGAAACAATAAGACCATTTTTAAAAAGCATGAAAGTCAGTCATAAATTAGCAGGGGAAATTTAAACAGATTCTTTTTGTGTGTGATATTGTTTTTTTGTGTACCATCAACCCTTGAGGGAAAAAAAGTGTGAAAAATGAGTCTGCTTTATTACATTGCCAGGTCCTCCAGCTGATTCCAGTGGGATTAGAGTTAATAAACCTCTGAGATGGAAGATTGAGTTGTATTTGCTGCAATCCCCATTTTATTTCGTTACAGATAATATGTACTCACCAAAAGTAACTTTATTATTCTTCAGGCATCTTTTCTCTAACTCAGAATCGGACGATTCCATCTGTGAAATGTGTGTACTGCATGCCCTGTACCTTCAAGAATTGGGAAAAAAAAACCCTGAGTGCTAGCATCCACCTCTCTGGGTGGAAATACATCTCCGTCCCCATGACCAAATTAACATGAGTAAGTTAGTGACAGCTGTTTCCAAATGCTCAGTCACTCCTTTACATTGAAGAAGGCTGGGTAATGAGGCAGCTGTGGACCTTGTTTGTTCAAGACACTAAGAAGCAGCCCTAGATCCAATACTGACTTCTCTCCCCATACAGTCAGAGCCTTCCAGATGCGTGATTTGCCCAGGCAATGCAGCTGTACACAGACAAAGCATTTCAAGAGGCCTGGCTTCTAGACCAGCATCCAAGTGCCCTTTCTGTAACAATAAAAATATCCAATAAACTTACCTATCAGAGTTAAGGTGGTAGAGCTCAGCTTGCCTAGCAGGTCCAAGGCCCTGAGTTATAGCCTAGCTTTGGAAAAATAACTGAACAGTCCAGGAGAGTAGCCACATGTCTCCTGGAAACTCATAATGTGGCCATGCCACAGAGGACAAACAACTTTTCACTTGAATCTTAGTTAGTATAAATTTAAGTAGCTTGATCTGATGATGTAAGCTGTTTGCTGGACTGTGACCTGCCTCGTGCAAAGGTCCGTGTGTTAATCAGGAGGAGTAGGATTGTGACCATCACCCACAAGGAGCCGTAGCTGTCAGCAATAAATGTGGAAGCAGCTGGTTTACTAGTTGAACTTAAAGGGGACTGCAGCTCTCAGGGAGACAGGTGCAGGGAGATCCAGCTGCAAGCTTAGCAACAGTGGTGGTATTCTAGGCTGCTGAGTTTATGGGGGTGGTCATTTGTCAGGCAGCAATAGATCACTAATACAGACTGTTGTAGAGGTTGGAAAGGGAGGCAGAATCATTTACCTGGGTCATTACAAACTGGCTGTGAACATGATTTTTCATGAATGAGTCATAATCTCTTAACCTAGTTCCTCTGTGATCAGCAATTTCTGGCTGCATTTTGTATTTCCTGTGATGAATAATGCTACTTAGATTTACATATGAACTTTGATCTACACCAGTATTCACTCATTAAGTTTTGTTCTAGAAATAAACTTATCAGAATACTTAGAAGTTTGTTTGTTTGTAAGTGGTGCTGGGGAGGAGCACCCCTGGATCCTTGTGTCCTCCAGGGTTGTCAGGGTTGCAGTGATGTGGTGGAGACTGTTCTTGCCTGGAGAAAGCACTTCCTGCCCTGCCTCCTCCAACCAGAAACTCATTTGCCCACGAACTTGCTCTCTCACCCCCATTCCTGTTTTGTGTATTATTAAAACCAAACCTTGTGGGTGTCTGGGCTGAGAAAATTTTACTTCTTTCTTGTTGAAATCGGTTTTCAAAATGATGGGTGTGGGTTTTTCTTTTATGGTGTAATGTAAATTAGCCTCAAAATGACTGATTCCTCCCCCATTTTGAGAAAAGAGAAAGTGTTGCCCAAGGAAAGTGTCATCTATCTGCATACAATCTGAGTCAGAAAGAGAATCCTTATCAGTATCGTATGATATATGTCCTTAGCCAGTGCCAGAAAACAGGAATTTGACATAATGAATACCATCAGCTCCGTGAATGTGGTGTATTTGTATTTCATTGAGGAAAGGGGGAAAATGTCTCTCCTCAACCATCTGTTCTCATAAACAGAGAAAAAGCATAAAGAACAAAGCAGCCTCTTGTTCACCATTGGGAATTTAGTCACGTATTTCTTAAACACAAATCATAAACACCATTAGGCTACCGTAAGAGAAATTTAGGATTACTATTGTTGTTGTTTATCGTTATTATTGTTCTCTGGGATCCACTCACCTCTTTTAGAACACTTGCATTAGGTCAAGGGCTACTGGACCTGCCTTGCAGACTCTCTCCTCTTGCTGCATGAACCCCCTCAACCTGCCTTTTTCACAGAGACTCTTGCTGACTCAGCCCAAAAGGTGGCAGAGATGGGTAATGGATATGTGTTTCCTGGACTGAACATTATACGCACTGTGTTTTAAGGGATGAAAATAGGGACCAACGAAAATGCAATATAGAGATTCGCCAAACTAAAATGTCCAGCAGTAATGGCTTCAGGAGCTTGCAGTCCAAGTGACAAGGTCAGGACTCCCTCGTCTCCCCTGCACATCCTTGGGTGGGTTTCACTCCTTGAGAAATCCAATTCCTCACACTAGTCCCTGGGAACCTCAAGGTTGAATCCTCACATCCTGGTAACTCCACCAATTACTCAGAGTCTTGTTTTTCTCTTTCCAATATCCTATCAGAAAAGTTATTGGCTGAATTTTCCTCAGGTACCTTATAACCTTCCATGAAGCATTTGTTGCTGGAGATAAAGAGATAAACGTTAAGGGGCCCTGGTGCCGTATGCCTTTAATCCTAGCACTAGGGAGGCAGAGGCAGGTGGATCTGTGAGTTCCAGATCAGCCAGTGTTACACAGAGAAACCCTGTCTCGAAACCTTCTCAGAGAGAGAGACAGAGACAGAGAGACAGAGAGAGACAGAGATAGAGAGAGATTTTGGGTTTGACAGATCTTGGTCCTGTGCCTGCTCTCAAAACAGTAGGTAAGCAAGATGGAACCTTTGAGACTGAAAGACACAGGGTGAAAATCAAAGTGCTCTTCACGGTGCAAAGATTAAAACAAACACAGAAACAGGCATTAGTTTCCGTAAGAAAACACAGGTAGTTGCCTCTTCCCATTGTCTCCCTCACTCAAATATCTATCCTCAGCCCCTGCTTATGCCCCAGACTCTGGCCATTATTTGTTATTATAGCATGTGTGGTTTGAATGAGAATGGCCCCATAGGCTCATGTATTTGAATATTGGGTCCTAAGTGAATAGAACTGGTTGGGAAAAATTAGGAGGTTGTTCCTTGTTGGAGAAAGCATGTCACAAATGGTGGATTCTAAGGTTTCAAAAGCTCATGCCATTACCAGTTAGCACTCTCCCCAACCCCCTCACCCCCGTCTCAGGTTGTTGTCTCAACATGTAAGCTCTCAGTCACTGCTTCAGCACCATGCCCGTCTGCCTGCCTGCTGCCATGCTCCCCACCATGATGGTCATGAACTCTGACCCCCTGAAAACATGAGCTTCCAAATTAAAAGCTTTCTTTTCTAAGTTGCCTTGGCCATGGTGTTTTTTTCACAGCAATAGAAAAGTAACTAAGACATAGTGTTTGTTTATTTTTCTTTATATTTTTAAAGTGTTTTCATTTTACATACCAATCCCAGTTCCCCCTCCCTCCCCTTCTCCTGCCTCCCCATCTCCCCCCATCCCGCTCCCCCATCCACTCCTCAGAGAGGGTAAGGCCTCCCTTGGGGAGTCAATGAAGTCTGGCATACTAAATTGAGGCAGGACCAAGCCCCTCCCCTCTGTGTCAAGGCTGAGCAAGGCATCCCACCCTAGGAAATGTGCTCCAAAAAGGCATTTCATGCACCCAGAATAAGTCCTGGTCCCACTGCCAGGGGCTCCCCAAACAGATCTAGCCACATAACTGCCACCCACATTCAGAGAGCCTAGTTCAGTCTCATGCATGTTCCCCAGCTGACAGGCCAGAGCCCATGAGCTCCCACTAGCTCGGATCAGCTGTCTCTGTGGTTTTCCCCATCTGACCTCACTTGCTCCTGTGATCCCTCCCCCCTCTCTTCAACTGAAGTCAGTCTAGGAGCTCAGCCCAGTGCTTGGCTGTGGACCATTGCCTCTGCTTCCATCAGTTACTGGATGTAGGTTCTATGATGGCAATTAGGGTAGTCACTAATCTGACTATAGGGGAAGGTCAGTTCAGTTTGTTTATTTTTTATGCAAAGGCATAATCATATCACCATATTCCCACTACTCTTAAGAGTACCTGGCACAAAATAGTATTTGGTATCAGTTGAATAAAGGAGTCAGAAGTACCAACCTACCTTTCACCTGTTAATAACACATAGTCTAGGCAACAAGATAAGGTTAGAAAGGAAAAATAAATGACCACTTATCAGTATACCTAGTAGGTACTTAATAAACACTCACTGTCCATGCACTCAGAAGAGTAGGGAGCAGCTCATCCTCACCCCTATCAGCTTAAAGCTGGAAGAGATTACAGTAGTCCCCCTTTACCACAGAGGATGGGTTCCAAATCCCCCACAGATGCCACAGTATTACTGTGGACAGTACTACTGATCCTCACATGTACTCTATTCTTCCTATTCATATCTGTGATAGCTTAACTTCCAAATTAGGAAAAGAAGTTAACAATGATAGTAAAACATGACAATCACAGCAATATTCTATAGTAAACATAAAACTTATTAACCACTTATTTCTGGAATTTTCCATTTAGTATGTTTTGGACTTCAATTGACCCTAGGTAATGGAAAACTGGGATCTGGAAACTGCACACAAGGGGATATAATAAATAGATCCCAAGGTAGATGGCACCTGGTGTAGAAGGGACCTTGCCCCTCATGTTGGGGGAGCTGCCTCTCTATTTGGACTCAGCTTATCAGCTTTACTGCACAGGGGACTATTGGTGAAATTATTAAAGCCACTCCACGTAGTTAAAAGGGAGGTTTATTTTGTGGGGTAACTTACAAGTGAAGGGATAGGCTACAGGGTCTGGGAAAGGTACAGTCTGGCGATATTCTCTGGAGAACTCTGCTCGGTCTACCTCCAGCGTCCAGGGTCCAGGGACCAAGAGAGCCAGCCCATCTGGATCTCAGGTCTTCAGGGTCCTCTCTTGGCCCCGCCTTGTAGGCGTGACAGTTACCAAAGCCTCAATGGGGGTTGGAACTTCCAGATCAAAGCTGGAATGGCTACCCACTACAGGGGACTGGGTCTCATCTCCGGATTTCACGTGCATTAAGTCTTGAGTGTGGCCCTTGAATGTACACCTCCTACCAGTTCCCAAGTGGTGTGGCTGCTGTGTTAGAAGCCATATTGTAAGAGCCAAACTCTCCTGGGGAGACTGCATCTTCCTACAGTTATTTCAAAGCTGATACTGAACAGCAGAGTCCAGAGGCAGCCACATTTGTAAACCTTGTTACATCAGTCCCTGGAGGTAAGCTTTGAGTGCTAGGATATGGTGACAGTCCCCTAGCAAACTCCCAATGCTGTCATCCACAAAGAAATCTCTGACCACCTCCACCAGTTCCCCGAAAGGCAGAGTCTGATTCCCGGCCATCAGGAATGTTTTCACAGCAACACCCAGGGATTCAGATTAAAGTCTGAGGACCACTGCCCAATACCGCAGCCATAAAGAGCTCACAAATGAGAATTCTGTGCAGCAGCCTCAGAACCAGGACCTGTAGCTATAGAGAGAGCAGATGGAAGGGTGATGGAGGAGGAGGTGGATTTACCAAGCACATCTATCTGCTGTGGTCCAGGCCCCTGAACATAACTAACAGAACCACCTCTCAAAACCTATGGGACAGGTACAATCAGCCCCATGTTCAGATGCAGACTGGAGACCTAGGGAGGATTACTAATCTGGGGAAGAGTCCAGATCAATCCCACAATTATTGATGCCAAATCTTGTCTTCCATCTGCTAAATTAGATCATGGAAACTGAAGACAGGCAGGAAGCAGTAGGAGGCCCCAGGAGGTACGAGACGCTTCTCTGGTGAAAGACAACAGGCTAGCAACGCTGTCCTCTTGGGGAACTCCCAATCAGACATCATTTCTAAGTGCTGAGACAGTGGCTGCCTTCCAAGCTTTATCAAGAACTATGTATCTCAGATCCTCATCAAGCTGAAAACAATTTCCCAAATGAAAAGGAAACCACCCACGTAAACACAGAGAATCCTAGTGTGCTTTCCAAAGAACAAGCCTCCATTTCTCCCTTCTCTTTCTTATTGCTGGCGCTGAAATATTGCCACCTAACTAAGCAGCATGTGGCCCTTCTCTGCCACTCAGGATTACTCTCTGGAAAATGAAAGTGCTGAGCATGGGGACATTGTATTAACTGGGTCACAAGACCTACGACTTGGGGACTCAGACCCCAGACAGACATGGTGTTTTCTCACTTTGGTCACTGTCTGTCATTTCTGTCAGCAACACACACCATGAGTTCCATACGGGATTCCAAAGGACCATGAAATTACATTTTTGAATTGTAGGGGGGTTTTTTTGTTTGTTTTTTGTTTTTGTTTTGTGTTGTGTTTTGTTTTTTGGGTTTTTTTTTCTTTTTTGGTTCTTTGAGATAGAGTTTTGGTTGGTTGGTTTTTGTTGTTGTTGGGGGTTTTGTTTGTTTTGGGGGGATTTTTTTGGTTATTTTTCCCCTACTATCTGTTCTAACTCTATTTTTAAAGGCATCACTAGAAAAAGCAAAGCAATAGTGGTCTCTTGTGGAAATGAACAGTATTTGCAACGGTATTTATAACCTAACACTGAAACACGGGATGTTTTTAAGGCCCATGGTGGAAAATGGCCCTTTTTCACAGTGGATAGCACTTCAAAGTTAAGGCCGAAAAACCTCAGGCTATATTTAGGAGCCTTTTCTCGGGGCCATGAAAACTTGGTTGTTATTGTTTTTCTCATTCCCCATCAGCCCTCCTGCTCTGCACTCCTCAAATCACCCAGGTAAGCCTGAGGCAAATGTTCCGGGGACTCTGAGATTTCATGGTCCAGCAGGTCTCAATGGCACTGTACAGGCACATCACTACATTTTCATTAAAAGCTGTTGTCATAAGGGAGCTACAATAATTAAACCCTCTCTACCCAGAGACCCACTCAGAAGTGCACCAGCAACCTATTGACAACTGTTCTTATTTGTTTGTGTCCCTGGAAGGCAAAGAATAAGGGTACAATAGAACTAACAGGCTTAGAGGGAACACAAAATACTGTGAATTTCTCCAGGGGATGATGTGCATTGCTTCCCAGCCCACCCCATATCCTGATGGATGTTTTTGCCATTGTTTACACTGGACCAGAACTAACTAAACCTACGGCTTCTATTTCACAACTTGAGAAACTGATATCATCACAATGTTAAAATTCACTTACAAAATTTACCATCCACACTGTCTTAGTCAACTCAAGTTGCTCCCACAGATTGTCAGGCTGCATGGCTTACACAATAAACTTCAGTTTCACA
Source organism: Peromyscus californicus insignis (assembly GCF_007827085.1). Lineage (NCBI taxonomy): Eukaryota > Metazoa > Chordata > Mammalia > Rodentia > Cricetidae > Peromyscus > Peromyscus californicus. Next base: position 123,602,374 of record NW_026294584.1, on the reverse strand, counting down.
CAGTTCTGGAGGCTGCAATTCTGAGACTAGCGTGCCAGCACCGTTCAGTTCTGGGGACAGTGTTTTCTCCTTTGCAGTTTGACCACTTCCCATTGTTAACTCTCAATCAGCAGCTGTAGGTACCTCTTCCTTATAAAAGACACTAACCCCATCATGAGCGCCCACCTTCATTAATTTAATCAACTCCCAAAGGCCCACGTCCTAATACCATACTGAGGGCTGGATTTCAACCTGTGAATGGGAAGGAAGGGGCACAGCCTTCAGTCCATAGCACACACTGAGAGATGTGTTCATGTTGTAAAGAAAAACGGTGACCTCTCACATAACCGCTACTCATGCTATGCAAAAATGTCCCTAGTACTTGCCTTAGAAGGCCCCCATGTGTTACTCCATGATCACATCTGCTCAAAAAAAGACCCCTTGTTTTGAGAATCTCTAGACAAACTGGGGTAAGCTGATAGTCATCAGTTGGAAGCTGAATGAATGGGAGCTGGATAGAGGTCTCACAAAATGAACTTTCTGACTGGTTGACTTCCAGGCGCCTATAACTTACAGTGACCCTCACAGGAGCTGTTGCTTCCCCCAGCACCGGCCAATGGTCTGAGTCCAAAGCATCTCTCTGGAGCTGCTCGACTCTGAGGGAGATGCTAGTCTACGTCATCGCCTGGTTCTTCAGATGATAAGTACAATTTACTATACCACCCACTCAGGACATGTTCATGTAAGTTTTACTTACAGGTTCTGGGCAAGGAGGGCTTCATGCATATTCAGTTCTCCAGACAGGTTTTCTCTGGGTAGTCCTGGCTGTCCTGGAACTCTGTAAGTGTGAGGTGAGGAATTAACGAAGCTGGGCTGACAGAGAGGAAGTGGCAGGTGTGGGTACACAGCAAGCAGCCCTTCTCCAGGACAGCTAACAAGGATCAGGGCTCCTCGCTTGTGTAGCAAAGTCAGTTCAGGGGAAGCACTCATGAAGGGGAAGTGGGAGCGCCTAAGTATGCTAGGCTTAGAGCTGCTTCTACATTCTTTTTACTATTATCACTGAAATACAGTATTTTCAGATTCTTGGCCTTATTAATAGTATAAGGTATAGGTTCTGTTTCATGAAGTAGGCCCTTGATCCAATATAAAAGTGGCTGGTTACTGTGTAGTGTATTTTTAAGTCAACATGACAGGAACTAAAGCCATTTGGGAAGAGACTCTCAACTGAGAAAATGCCTCCATACAACATTTACCTGTAGGGCATTTTCTTGATTAGTGGTTGATGGGGGGAGTCAGACCACTGTGGGGGATGCCACCCCTGAGCAGGTGGTCCTGGGTAGTATAAGAAAGTAGGTTGACCCTTGCCCTTCATTACCCCCACTCACGTCCATGTTGTTCATGTAGATTTCATCCATTTCTCTATAACTGGGTGATCCCTGTATCTTTCTTAGGGTCCTGTTTTCTAGGTAGCCTCCCTGGAGTTGTGAGTAGCAGTCTAGTCATCTTTGTTTTACATCTAGTATCCTCCTATGAGTGAGTACATACCATGTTTGTCTTTCTGAGTCTGGGTTACCTCACTCAGGATGATTTTTTCTAGATCCATCCATTTGCCTGCAAACCTCATGATGTCATTGTTTTTCTCTGCTGACTAGTATTCCATTTTGTATATGTACCACATTTTATTTATCCATTCTTCAGTTGAAGGGCATCTAGGTTGTTTCCAGGTTAGGGGAGCGGGAGATCCCAGCTGGATCAAGAACAGAGGGAAAACAAGGAATAAAAGACCATGATAAATGAAGACCACATAAGAATAAGAATAAGCAAAGTGCTAGAGAGGCCCAAAGAAATCCACAAAGATACCCCCACAATAGACTACTGGCAATGGTCGAGAGACAGCCCGAACTGACCTACTCTGGTGATAGGATGGCCAAACACCCTAATTGTTGTGCTAGAAACCCCATCCATTGACTGAGAGAACTAGATGCAGAGAGCCACGGCCAGGCCCCAGGTGGAGCTCCAGGAGTCCAATTGTCAAGAAAGAGGAGGGTTTATATGAGCGAGAATTGTTGAGACCAAGGTTGGACAAATAGCTAAACGAATGGAAACACATGAACTATGAACCAATAGCTGAGGAGCCCCCAACTGGATCAGGCCCTCTGGATAAGTGAGACAGTTGATTAACTTGATCTGTTTGGGAGGCATCCAGGCAGTGGGACTGGGTCCTGTACTCAGTGCATGAGTTGGCTGTTTGAAACCTGGGGCTTATGCAGGGACACTTGGCTCAGCCTGGGAGGAGGGGACTGGACCTGCCTGGACTGAATCTACCAGGTTGAACTCAATCCTCAGGGGAGTCTTTGCCCTGTAGGAGATGGGAATGGGGGTGGGCTGGGAGGAAGATGGGGTTGGGGGGGTGGGGACAGAGGGAGGGGGAGGACAAGGGAATCCGTGGCTAATATGTAAAATTAAATTATAAAATAAAAAGAAAGAAAGAAAGAAAGAAAGAAAAAGAAAGAAAGAAAGAAAGAAAGAAAGAAAGAAAGAAAGAAAGAAAGAAAAAGAAAGAAAGAAAGAAAGTAGGTTGAGTAAGCCATGAAAAGCAATCCAACCAGCAACTCTCCTCCATGGCCTCTCCTTCAGCTCCTGTATCCAGGTTCCTGCCATGACTTCCCTCAGTGATGGAATGTGACCTGAGAGTTGTAAGCTGAAGTTAACCCTCTCCTCCCCAGGTTCTTCGGTCATGATGTTTTATCACAGCAATAGAAACCCTGACTAGGACAGCTACTCCCCTAATATTTGTACCACGATTGCAAGAGTGGATGTATCTTTGGAGGGCAGGTCGTTACTATAGCTCCCAGGGTTTGTAACTGGGCGAGAATGATGATTACACTTCTCCTCCGGTGGCATGAATAGCACCTTCCAGCACTGTAAATGTTAACCAGTAGGGACGGAGCTTCCAGTGGAGTACCAGCTAGATTTTTCCATGTTCTATGCCATACGTATGTGGTTTCTTCAGCAACAGGGTCTTACTGTCAAATTGTGAGGAAAAACCAATAGTACTGGCAACAGCTTGTAGGGTTTGGGGGGCCCGTTGGGACCCTTTGGCTAAAGCTCTAGAAAGATGGGCCCAAGGGGAAAATCTAATACTATCATTCTGCTAAATGAACATAGCAATAAAATGACTCCCAATGACATATTGTTATCCCCAAAATCGGTGTACCCCTCAAACTTCAGTAGAGAAGCTTCTTCTTGCAAATGGTAATTAACACAACTAACTGAACAACATGCAAAGAGTGAGAGACTTTGGAGTGCCCAACCCTGAATGAGATGTCTTTATCATAACCCAAGACTCTGGTATGAGGCAGAAAAATTTTAGGAATCTGCCATGGTTTGGATGAGATTGCCCGCCCCTCATAGATATACATATTTGCATAGTCCCCAGTTGATGAACTGTGCCTTAGTTTAGGGTTACCATAGCTGTGACAAAATGACCAAAAGCAACTTGAAAATAAACAAGAGAGTTTATTTCATTCACAGTTCCATATAACAGTTTGTCATCAGAAGCAGTGAGGGCAGAAAGCTGGAGGCAGGAGCTGATGCAGAGGCCATGGAGGGGTGCTACTTACTGGCTTGCTCCCCATGGCCCACTTAGCTGGCTTTCTTATAGAAGTCAGGACCACCTGCCCAGGGATGATACAACCCACAATGGGCTGGGCCCTCTCCACATCAATCACCAATCAAGGAAAAGCCCTATAGGCCTGCCTACAAGCCAACATTATGGAGCCATTTTCTCACCTGAGGCTCTCTCTCCTCTGACGACTTCTGTCAAGTTGACATAAAATTAGCCAGTACAAACTGCTTGGAAGGATTAGGAGGTGTGGCCTTGTTGGGGTATGTGTGACTTTATTGGAAGAGGGTGTCACTGGGAGTGGGCTTTGAGGTTTCAAAACGCTATACAGGCTCAGGCTCAGGCTCAGGCTCAGGCTCAGGCTCAGGCTCAGGCTCTCCCTTTCCCTCACCCTCTCTGCTTGCTGCTGGAGTGTCAGGACATAAAGCTCTTAGCTACTTTTCCAGCACCATGACTGCCTGCATGCCACCATGCCCTCTGCCATGATTATAATAGATTATAATAGCTTCTGGAACTGTAAGCAACCCCCCACTAAATGCTTTCTTGGTCATGGTGTCTCTTCCCAGCAACAGAACACTAAGAGGCAGAAGTGGTGGACCATTTTAAGGAAACTGTTTTTCAGACCCAACAGGGCAGATGCGCACACATACGAGCTCACAGAGACTGTGACCGCAGGCACAAGACCTGCCCAAACTCAAGCCAGACAAAATCTCAAAATGAAGGAAGGGAAGTAAGCACAAAGTCCCACCCCGAGCCAATAAGCTATTCACAAATGATAGTTTTCTAGGAAAAGGAAAATCCATTTCCTTCATAAGAGTGACCCTGGGTATATCAACCATACTCCAGGCCAGGCCCCATACTCAGGAGTAGTTAGCCAACACAAATCAGACTCAGTGTTTTTTAGTGGCTTTTCCCCTTTGTTTCTGAGAGAAAGAACAAAGTTGAGTGGGTAAGGAGGAGTTGATGGGAAAGAATATGACAAATATATGATGAATGAAATTCTCAAAAGAATAAAAATATGTTTTCATTCATTTTTGAGAATTTCATACATGCATATAATGCATTTTGACCATATTAACCTCCCATCCCTCCTCCTAATTCCTCCCAGATTCACACCCACCCTGCTACACTCTCCCAACTTTATATCCTTGTTGTTTGTTCCAAAAAACAAAGTCCATTGTGGGCTGCCCATATAATGTTGGACCAGCCACTAGAGCTCAATCAACCTATCAGGAGACACATCCTTAGAGAAAACTGACTCTCTCTCCTCTAGAAGTCATGAACTGTCAATAGCCCCCTTCAGGGATGGGGACTCAGGAGTCCCTCCCCCTTCCATGTTGGAATGTTGATCTTTTCCAGGCAACCACCACCAGCATGGGACCTGTGGCTATCAGACAGAACTGGAAGTGGACCAAAGTGATGGAGCCCTGCTTGTGGGGTATGAGAAGATATGTTGAGTATATTATGACAGAAATATCCAGATATTTTCATATCCTTCTATCATGTCAATTTATTGGATAGCAATAAATTCACAAGCTATATCAGTTTCATCTAATTTTACAATTTGTCAAAAAAATATCCTGATTTCACTTGAGGTTGGCCATTGGCATATGCAGGTTCTTTCATTCCAACGTGAATTACTAGCATGAAATCTCAGATCACACATCCACTTCCCATGGTAATATATAGGAGAAATGTGTTGCAGAATGGCTAAGAAAGGCTTAAAAGAGGATGTAAAGTTCAGAGAGGCTATCCTGAAGTCAGAAGCAGAAAGGTGACACAGAGACAAAGAGAGGTCTGTAGGGGACCAGACAAGACATCTTCTAAACTGCAGGTGCAGAGCTGTTCAGGCAGAGATGCCGGATGCAAGTCTGGGTGGCCGGGCATTAAGGTCGGTTTGAAGTGGACTGAGAGTCCCTGTCAGGAAAATTGGGCTCTAACTGGAGCCCGGGGACAGAGGCAGGACAATTTTCCTGGATGAGACGCATGACAAGTGACTGAGAGACTAGTTATCAGGCCTGCCACATTGTCTTGGGGTAATTCTTTTATAGTCCCAGATGAGGGGACTTTTATGGGTCCTCTGGTGAGACTGATAAGCTCATTGTTGTTGGTGTTTCTGATATGATTTATTTTCAGTTGTCATTATTTATTGCCACAAATAAATTATCAGCATGTGCCTCCTGGTGTGCTGGCAGCTGGTGGTTGCTTACTTGTGTAAATATGATGAAGAGATAGTCTTTACTGGCACTTACACTCAAAGTAACTCTGGTTCAGGCTGTTGCTTTGTAACAAAGAGTAACCAATAGCTGCCTGTTCTTGTGTGTTCCAAATGGAAATTAAGAAGTTCGGTTCGGAGTCTGAGGACTGGGCACCAGGGGCTGGCGTTGAAATGAAGTGGGTCACACGGTAAACCTGAGCGTGATCTCCGACCATAGAGTCAGAAGGCAAAAGGGGCCTGCAATCATACCCCCACAAAGAACATAACACTTCCATCTTATGAGCCTGGAAGGACCCTCTACTGACATTCTGCAGGCTTAGGGCCCCTTCACTGCTCACCCACTCATCCTAGACAACTGTTATCCCAGTCATTTACGTGCCCACTTCGGTCAGACTTCTACGCAACTACAACCTCCTCAGAGCTGCCAAACCTCGGCAAAGTATTCATCACCTGTCTGTCATACTTTATTTTTTTCCTTCAGTTTTTTTTTTGTTGTTTGAGAATTTCATACATGCATATGATGTGTTTTGATCAAATCCACCCAGCCCCTCCCCTTCAGTTCCTCCCCTATCCCTTTACCGTTTTCTCCTCTGAACTTCCTTTGTTTTTAACAGCACTTAGTGCTGCCAGCATGTGCATAGGGAGCAGGACCACCTGCTGGAGCATGAGTAGCCTCCCTGGGAACACATCCCTGAAGACTTTCTCCATCTGACAGTAGCCACCAAGAGCTCAACTACGGCTAATTGATGAACCCACATCCATGCTGGGTTTGCGCTGATTTGACCCTGCACGGGCCTTGCACACGTAGTCACAGCTGCTCTGAGTTCATAGGTTCAGCAGCCCTGTCGTGCCCAGCAAAGACATCCACTAACGCTGGCTCTTACGCTCCTGCTATATAGCTGAGGCTGACCTCGAACTTGGCACCCTCCTGTGTGCTGGCACTATCTTACCCAAAGTTATCTCACCCATGTGCTCACCTCTCGGCTGTTTGCTGCTGCCCACCATCAAAAACATCACGCTGGTCAGACCAGACTTCAGTTTGTTTATCCCCTTTTCTGAGATCCCTGAAGATTAATGATTTGATTAATGAAATGAAATGATTAACCAAACCATTTTTATAAAAAAAAAAGTCAGAGCAATATAGAATTATTAGAATTTACAACACATTTATGCCGATTTTTAGGAAAATTATGTCACATATAATTTTCCACATCTGTTTGTATCTCTAAGCAATAGATTGAGTTCGAGTGGGTTGTGAACAATGGATAAATGGATTATTACTCACTCTTTATTCTGTAACATTCCAATGTAGACTAGTTGTTGACTTTTAATGTGCAGTGGGGTAATTTTCCCTTTGTGTGTGTGTGTGTGTGTGTGTGTGTGTGTGTGTTGGTTTTGTTGTTTTGGTTTGGGCTGTTTTGGTTTTTTACTTTGACAAACAATGCTACTATGAATAATAGCCTTGTTATCACCCGATTTCTTACATCGAAAGGACAGAAAACGAATAGTGTTTTCTGTATAGGGCAGTAGTGCATATGTGGACCCTTGTAATCCACAAGGTCTTTGTACCACAAAAACAGTCATTGGCTATTTACAAGCAAAACAGCAAGACTGTGCTCCAATAAAACCTTAACAAAAACATTGGGTCTGGAGAGATGTAGTTAACACACTGGCTACTCTCATAGAAGACCCAGGTTTGATTCCCAGCACCTACATGGCCACTCACAACTATCTATAACAGTTACAGAGGATCCACCCTCTTCTGACCTCCAAAGGCACCAAGAATGCATGTGGTATACATACATACATGCAAACAAAACATCTATGCACATAAAATAAAATCTAACAAAAAAATTAAATCTTAACAACAACAAAAACCCACAAAAACCAAACCATAGTCCTATGCACTGCCCCTGCTGAGCACGGCTTGTTTAAGCATGGAACTGCCAGTGACCCTCTCAGCAGCTGGAACAACCTAGCTGCTGGGTCAGAGGGCACATGGACATTCAACTTTGCATGATAATGCCAATTGTCCCTCCAAAACGGTTTGAGTCTAACTTCCCACTGGCAACGTATAAGCATTTATATACAGATATAGAATTCACTTGGAGGGGCTGGTCTTCTAATAAACAGAAAACTTCCCAGTATTCTTACATTTTAAAAATAATCATACAGGGCCAGAACACATGACTCCACAGTTAAGAGCACTGGTCGCCCTTGCAGAGAACCTGGATTTAATCCCAAGAACCCACAAAACAACGGTCTGTAACTCCAGTTCCCAGAGATCCTATGCCCATTTCTGGCTTCCATGGGCACTGCATGTATGTGAGCGCAGACATGCATTCAGGCAAAACAGGCAAAACACGCATACACATACAAAATACTGCAGCAGTTTTCATTTTTAGGTGGTCTTGTTTTTTTGTTTTGGTTTTTGGACACAGGGTTTCCCTGCATGTAACCCTGGCTGTCCTGGAACTCACTCTGGAGACCACCAGGTCTCAACCTGTGGGTCTTGGTCTCTAGCTCCAAAAATATTTACAGTTCTTAACAGTGGCAAAATTACAGTTGTGAAGTAGCAACAAAAATAATTGTATGGTTGGCAGTCACCACAACATGAGGAACTGTATTAAAGTATCACAGCATTAGGAAGGGTGAGAACCACTGCTGTAGACCAGGCTGGCCTCAAACTTGGAGATCCATCTGCCTCTGCCTCCTGAGTGCTGGGATTAAAGTCATGTGTGCTACCACCGCCTGGCTTAATTTTTAAAAAGTTACATAGTTACACATACGTGTTGTTTTATATCCATTGCAATGCTAGCTCAATCCTGAAGATGTTTTTAATATAGAGAGCTTTCAATTTGGGAAAAGTCCATACACACGACAGAGTATTTGTCAAACTGTACATATTTGCAGCACTCATAGTACGACCTCAAAGGAGTATTCTAAATCAAGACCCTGTGAAATCCCGTGGTGAGAGAGGAATGGCAATACCCAATGCAAACAGAGAGGGGGAAAAGCTACCTAAAAATTCCCAATAATTCATGGAAATACAGGCTTTAATAATTGAGGGTACTTAATAAGTTGTAATGGTTTTAAGATTTCAATAGATACATTTGAATGAGTAACTTAAGGACTGGCAGTGCAGCTCAGTGGTAGAGTACATGCTGACCACACACAAGGCCGTGGGCTTCTACTCCTCGCACCGAAAACTAAACAAAACAAAACCCTCCACGGTTGTAACTTTTAATGCCACTGTTTGAGGGCTGGAGGGATGGCTCCGTGGTTGAGCACATATTGCTCTTACAGAGGGTTCAGTGCCTAGCATTCACATCAGGTGTATGGTGATATTTTATTTGTATTAAAATGTTATTTATATGTTAATAAATAAAGTTGCCCGGGGGTCAGAGCTATTAGCAAGCCATAGGAAAGCAGGGCAGTGGTGGCGTACGCTTGTAATTCCAGCACTTGGTAGGCAGAGCTGGGTAAGTCTCTGTGTGTTCAGGGATACAGCCATTATTGGATACACATGCCTTGAATCAATACCAATCATGGAAAACCTGGAGGCCTATACAGACAGGCTGTGAGGAGGCGGTCATGTGGTTGGGTTTACAACCAATGAGAAGGCAGGACAGGAACTCTATATAAAGACTTTAACACAGAAAGTAGCTCTGGTTCAGAGAGGTAGGACCACTGCAGGAGGAAGGGTAAGGTTTTAGCTCTTAGCTCTGACCTCTTGGCTTTCTTCTTTGCATTGGTTCTGTGTTTCTTATTTAATAAGAAGGTTGGTTACATCTACACAGGTGGCTCACAACCACCTCTAACTCCACCTCCAGTGGATCCGACACCCTCTTCTTTTTTTTAATTAAAAAATTTTTTATTCATTTTCCATATCAATCACAGATCCCCCCTCTTCCCTCCTCCTGCCTCTCCAGCCTTACCCTCCAACCCACCTCCCATTATTCCCTCCTACAAGAAGGTAAGGCCTTCCATGGGGAGTCAGCACAGCCTGGTATATTCAGTGGAGACAGATCTAAGCCCCTCCCACTGCCTCAATTCGAGGTGTCCCACCATAGGTACTGGGCTCCAAAAAGCCAGCTCATGGACCAGGGATGGATCCTGATCCCACTACCAGGGACCCCTTAAGCAGATCAAGCTACACAACTGTGTCACTTATGCAGAGGGCCTAGTCCAGTGCTGTGGAGGCTCCACAGTATGCTATGAAATTTAGACCAACACCTCTTCCGCTTTCTGCAGACATCTGGCACCCACAGATATATACACCCTACACAAAGACACATGTACAGATAATTAAACATAAATCATGAAGTTGGGTAGGTGGGGGGAATCTAGGAGTTGAAGAGGGGATGTGATCAAAATGTTGTATGCAAACAACTTCAAGCAAATAAACACAATTTTAATCTTAAAAAAAATTTAAAGTCAACATTCATTTAAAAAAAAATTAGTATTGTCCAGATAGGTTTTTGAACAACAGAAGCTGATCCTTAAAACAAAAACAAAAAAAACCACAAAAGCCTTTCATAAGCAGGCCTTCAAGTTGTCAGGCCATGTTCTACAAGAACCTGATTGCTCACCATAGCCAGACCAGTTCCCTCAGGGCTGAGCTTCAAAATATCCCCAAGTCAAACATGCAAAGGTGGTATTTGAGGATCCCTTCAAAGTGGGTTCTTCTGTGTGCTGTGCCAGTACAGACTCCCCAAAATAACCTCTTCCCATGCCCACAAAATCACACAAACACTCCAAGTTAAGGTGAAAAGGTCTTTATTTCCTGACGCATCTAGTGCCCCGGGACCGCGTACTTAAGTTCCTGAAGCCAAAAGCAGATCTGTCAGCCCAACCCAACCTCCTCCCCCTGACCCTCTGGGAAGGTATCCCTGGGATGAGACATGATGTGCTGTGTCCTCTGAGACTGTGGAGACAATTAACAATGGTTCCCAAAAGAACTTGAGGTCATTGGTTCAAACTGGTCCAAATGTTGACTACAGAGAAGATTATTTTCCCAGTGCATTCAGGGGTAGACACAGAAAAATAGAACTTACCTCCATCGCTGAGGTGTGTGTGGTAAGGCTGCTAACCTAATGTGCAAGCTACACACGACAGGCGGGTCCCACAAAGACTGGTGGCATGAGGGCACAGTTATCACCCGTCACCACTCGGGCCTCATGTTCTAAGACAGAATAGTACTTCCCTGGCTACACGGTAGAAGCAACACAAGTAGAGATTTTAGATGCTGCCACGAGCACATCCTGACAAAATGGAGCTGTAGTACACTCTGCCCTCCTGAGACCCCTGGGAGTAAAGGTGTTATCAACAAGAAATTACACGAGGGTAAGAACTGAAACTAAGTCACACACTCGGAAGGAACAAGACAGAATTTCCAACCAGGCCTCTCCGAGGCTAGCCCACACCTCTCCTATAGGGCCTGTTTAAGTCGGGTATGATGGTGCACACCTGCAGTCTCAAGTACTTGGGAGACTAAAGCAGAAGGATCTCAAAAATAAACATATAAAAAGAAACTTAAGATAGATCAGTGACAGAAAACCTACTTAAAGCCCTGGGCTTCACCCAGGACCACACACACACTTTTAAATATACTCTAGGGGTCCTATAAGATGGCTCAGTAGGCGAAGGCACTTGCCTCCAAGCCTGACTTAAGCCTGAGTTCAACCCCTAGGACCCACACAGTGGAAGAACATGACAGGAAGATTGAAGCCATCCAGACTGCTCAGCCCTAAGTGGGGCAGCAATACTCCTATATCCTCCCTCCAGAGAAAGGCTTGGGGAACAGTGGCCGAGAGGGGTGGGAGGGATATGACATGAACCCACAGCAGCAGTGAAGACCCGTGCAAGACTGGGCTCATCAATACATCCCTCCCCAAGGAGCTACATGCGGTTAATGGTGCTGGGGGAAGGAAGCTACATTTCTCAGTGATGTAGCCACTTCTAAGCTGCCCCTGAACCAGTATGTAATTCCTCACCCATGCTCATGAAAACAACCCTAAGTACATTCAGTGACACACACATACACCCCAAAGTAGGAGCAGCGCTTGGGAAGAAGGGTTTAATGGGAAGGCAAAGGAGATACGGGGATAATTGGTCAAAGAACTGTGTGTGAAACTGTAGTGAATTAAAAAAAAAAAAAAGAGTATGTCACAACCAAGCATGGTGGTGCATGGCTTTCTTTAATCCTAGCAAAGGGGAGGTAGGATCAACTGATCTGATCAAGTTCAAGACCAGCCTGGGCAACATGACGAAACACCCACACTGGGCAGCTCACAACTGCATGGACTCCAGCTTCAGGGAGAATCCGCAGTCTCTGGCCTCCACAGGCACCTGCACTCTCATGCACAGATCCACACATGTACCCACAATTAAAAAGAATAAAAAGAATCCTAACTTGCCAGTGACAGTGCAAAGCTAGGACCCACAGTCCCTGGCTCTCAACCCTGATGCTCTCTCGTCTTCACGAACAATTGCTCCATACCACTCAGTACTGGCTGGCCAAGGATGTATGCTCACAACCCAGTCAAGGAATCCTGGGAAAAATTGGATGACACCAGAGCCAGTATCCATGTCTTTTCATTTGTTGTCTCAATGAACTTGGAGCAGTGTGGTTTTATGAGGATAGAACACCTTACAACGGTATAGATAGCACTTAAAAAAATATTTTGTATGTATATGAGTGAGTGTATGCATGCATGTGTTCATGTGCACATTTGCGTGAGTGCCCCAGAGGTCAGAATAGGGTGTGTCATCCCCTAGAACTGAAGATACAGGAGGCTGTGAGGCACCTGATGTGGGTACTATGACCCGAACCCCAGTCCCCTAGAAGCCAAAGTGCTCTTAATCGCTGAGCCACCTCTCTGGTTAAGTTAGAGCTCTTTCATACAGGCAAATGCTTCCCATCTTAGGGCTCTCTCCTGAACCTTATGGTACTGCTCAGTCCTCAGTTTTTTCAGAATTGCCTATGGCCCGAAGATGGAACACTGAAATGCCACAAAAAGGATCTGCTAACTTTACCACCAGGAACCCGAGAAAGCAGTGCAGGGAGGGAGGGCGGACCTCTATCACCTCTCCCAGTTTCCAGAGGACAGTGTTCCCTGTACCACCAGGAACCCGAGAAAGCAGTGCAGGGAGGGAGGGCGGACCTCTATCACCTCTCCCAGTTTCCAGAGGACGGTGTTCCCTATATCACCAGCAAGGTGACCCTGTTTTGTTTTTAAAGACAGGTAGCCCAGGCTAGCCTCGAGCCTCTGGAGAGTGAGGATTGCAGGGTTGCACCGTCACTGCTCAGCACCACTAGCCCATCTTAACCACTGAGGAAGACATGAGGTGCCTTGCTTAGGACAACAGAGAACCAGTTCCAGATCACAGGTAACTAGTAACAAGATTGGGAAGGAACCACTGGAGAACACAGTAAGAGGGAAGCAATGGGACACGTGAAAGGGTCTTATCCACAAGTGAAGGACATTCTGCAAACATAAAGCTGTGCCAGACGACTGGAGAGAAATCTCACAAAGAAGCTCCGCTCTTAAGGAAAACAAAACAAAGACTAAAGCATTTAGTCATCAAAACTAATGATTTCTCTAAATGAGTCCACCCCCACTTCCTGCATAAAATATATTCAAGTATTCAAAGGAGAAACACAGTGACAACTCAAAAAAAGAATCTTTTAATAAAAATTATTCATAAAAATCCTAATAAATTTCAAAGAGCAAGATATTCCTTAGTACATTTATAAAAGAACATTTGGTCCTTTTACAAAAATCTCCCATTTAATTTAAATACATTTCTTATTTACAGATTAAACATGAAATATCATCTATGGTCGCCAAGCATATTGCACATCACAGAGACAGAGAAGCATTTGTGCATCTCAGTAAGTTATCCCAGAGTTTCCAACTCTAGATTTTTTTGTTTTGTAAAAACAAATTTATTTTTGTGTATGTAATAAATAAAAATGCAGCTTGTGGTTTGCTATTTAACAATAAAACAAAATACCTTAAAAATATTATTTGTCTGCCTCTCAGAGAGAGGAAAGTAGTGAAGCAGGGTTTCACAGGTACTTGATGTCTTTAGGAGATTCACATCCAAATTCAAGAGGGACCATAACCCTGAGCCCTGCTGAATCGGGGCCACATGGCCCACACACATCACCTTCTGCAATTCACAAGGAGTCCCTGCCCCGCAGGGAAGAGGCACTAGAGTAGGTGCTGGACAGCTGGAATGGAAAAGCAAAGACCAGCACCTCCTTCTCAAGTCCCTGCTCAGCCACTCTGTGACTGAGGTGATCACTCAGGCCTAGCCTCTGACCAGCACTAAATGTGTACATGTCAAGAGAACAAGACCTCAGAGCCCTGAAGGAAAGGGATGTCTGATGGGGAGTCTACAAGGTCCAAAGTGAAGAACTACAGCAGGCACTCATCCACTGAGCTACGTGAGAAGAGGGATTTTTCTTCCACAGGGGTGAGAGGAAAGAGAAGATGGGATGGAGACAACTGCATTTAATCAGACCAGTAAAATATGGCCACTCACCTGGGCAGGTACTATCCTCATGTGTTTTCCCTTTAACACACAGAAAACTATTTGGACATCATGTGCAGAGGCTGCAATCCAAGACAAGAAAAGCCCAGACATCATCAGAACTAGAAATTCAGTTACAGAAAGTAAGCTCTGACAGATCAGGAAGAAACTGAAGGGAGGCTTTGGAAAACAAACCTATTTCTCACAACGGCCAAAGCAATCAGAGCCACCAAGCATTCCTTTGTCACCCCCTCTTCCAAGAGAATGGAGTGGTTCTGTCACGATATTTGGAGCAGCTAAGGCAAGCCTGTTGGTTGTAGAAATGGGCTCCACCACATCTAACAATAAGGTAGCTTGCTACACTTCAAACATGCTTGCCAAACTGGACACAAGACACTGGCTACTCCTGGGAACACAAGCATGGTCCAGCTCTACAGATGCTGCAAACATCTGTGACGCTATCTGTTCACATTCCGGTTATTCCTGGAACAAAGCAGTGAATTAAAGAATTTCTACCCCTATGTCAGCACACAGACTAGAAGGAACAGCAAACACACTGCAAAATATACATTGCAGTTGCTGACATTCTGATTTTTCAGAAAGCAAGGAAGTCAGCTTAAAATTTGACTCAAATAATGTTCTTTATATGACTGGCACCAGACAGTGTTCTTCATCTGGCCCCACAAATCACTGACTTTGGCCTGAGCAGTCTAGAAGTTCAATAACTAGGATTTATAGGTATTATCTTAACCCCCAGCCTTTTCAACAGGTGAAAAGTCCAGTACCCAAAAGTCAAGGGGGTTTGAGACTCAATAAACTACATTGTATGTCTCTGCCTGTACCCCTGAGACGCACTGATAGCACTCAAGGCACCATGGTACTTACTTCCAGACACAGATCACTATTCCAGAAGCACAGGGAGAAGAAATAAGCCAGGCCAGCTCAAGAGGGACAGGTGAGGAGCCCAGGTGAGAGAGGACTGTTGGGTGTTGACATATACTACACTACCGTTGTCACGGAACCAGACAGAGAAATGGGGAAGACGGTAAAGGAGGGAAGCATGAAGAACACACTTCCTCCCTGATAGGTCTTCATTGTCCCTAGTGGGTCATTCACAGTCACACGTGAATTTGCGAAGGTAAAAGGAGCAGAGGTAAAAAGGGTACACACACACACACACAAACATGCACGGGTACACACGCGCCTGTGCATGCATGTTTAACACTTTTACTAAATTAACAAACACATGTAAAATAGATCATTTTCTCAAAGAAAGCTTTCTATACAGTCGATGAGACACTGTTGAACACAGTTAATGCTTATGAAATCAAAAGAAAACAGAAGCATTTAATATTCTTAACAAATAAATAAAACCAATTGCATAGTGTTTAAAAGGTGACACATCACTACTGAAACCCCCACTCTAAAAATGCCAAGGAAGTGAATGGCATATCTATTTTCAGAGCAGTAACATATTTTGAAGAAAGACTATAATTTCTCCCTTTTGACTAAAAATCAAATGGTTCAGAGGCTTTTTTCCTCCCTATAGGAGACTGGAATCAACTAATTTTAAGTGTATAAACAGTACACAGGGAAGACAAAGATACATGAGGCTGGACCAGCTTTCTCATAGATTTCCTACCCTTTGCCCAGGATGCCTTTCGACATGTCACAATGCAAGGAAGCCAGGCGGGGGTCAGGCCCAGCTCTGCTTTTTAAAAACAGTCTGTGTAAATTCAGCAAGCTTTCTATTTCAGCTAAAGAAACAACAAAGAGCATCTTCTCATAATTTCCTCCTTTATGCCTGGCTGAAATCACAGGTTCAAAAGGCAAAGGCTGGCAAACTGATCTCCAGAATCTTCCTCATACCCACCCTGCTCTTTCTTGGTCCCATCATATGGCAATACAAAACAAGCTGTCTAGAGCCACCAGTGGCTGTGACAGCCAATGGCTCAAACAAAACCCCTAAGGCACTAATCTAAAGCCTGTATCACAGAGAAATGGCTCAAGGATGTCAGAAAGTCATCTGATCATTTCTTTGTCCCTGATTAGCTAATTGGCACTACACATAAGCCAACAAGAACAGAAGTCTAACCCAAAGATGGTCAGCATTGAGTATCCTCGGTTATGAAACACGAGAGATGGAAGCTCACACAATCCTAAGGTTTTCCTCTCCCTAGAAGGCACCTGGTTCTGGAACCATAGGAGTTCTGCAGGTAAGTTGATGTTGAGAATAAATGCAAATTACAGCTCAAAAGATCTGTTAGTTAATCTCATAGATTCCAACCTAACTTTAGAGGCTGTCAGTCAGATTTCTGGCTAGACCACGATACTAAAACAAGTAACACTAGATTACTTTAGGATATAAATAAACCAGGTGAATTTCCCCCATGGGATCCAAAATCACGACTGGCTATCCTGGGGACAGCATGATGACCCCACAAGACAGGAAGGATGATACTTTCACTGCAGTAAGTAGTGATGCTGAGTAAACCTCAGGACCTTTGCACAGGAATTGCATTCCTGATCCTCTAGCAAAGAGGTAGCAA
Source organism: Peromyscus californicus insignis (assembly GCF_007827085.1). Taxonomy (NCBI): domain Eukaryota; kingdom Metazoa; phylum Chordata; class Mammalia; order Rodentia; family Cricetidae; genus Peromyscus; species Peromyscus californicus. The sequence continues at coordinate 123,585,462 of NW_026294584.1, read as the reverse complement.
TACTTCAGCACAGCAAGTGGAGGCAAAGCAAGGAGACTGGCATTCCGTGTATGGAGTTGGGATGAACAATCCAAAGAGGCCGACTCCATTGTGCTTAAGAACATCAGCATATCACAAGAAGCTCCCACGTAGCTTCCCATTTCTAATTATATCCTTCAGAAAAATAGGGTATTTTATTAAAGAGAAGGGAAACACTAAGTGCAAGAATCACCCAGAGGTAAGAATTGGACAGCAACTTCTACAGCGTCACAGACGCACAGACTCCACCCTTCCATCTCAGAGGGGATTTTGGTATGCTTGGGTTTGGTTTAAGGTCTGGTCACACTGAGGCGAGCAGGTCAAATCAAGCCAACCATCTGGTCGATCTGGCGCATGTAGATGCTCTTTAAGGGCAGGGAGTATCTCCTCTCATCAGGAACACGATTGCACTGGAAAGACAAAAATGAGGGAGATGTGAGATTTGAACTAGAAACCCAGGAAACTTGAATCCACGGAGTGACATGCTGAGACAGAGGCGTCTGTGCATTAGAGGGGAGTGAACGCAACAGCACCCCTGGCCTTTCCCACCTAAGGCACCAGCAACAACGTCCAGCCTCCATTTGTACCAAAAAAATGACTCCAGACACTGCCAATGTCCCTGAACAAATGACCCAACTCAACTATGCAGCAAGTTTGAAGCCAGTCAAGGCTACATGAGATCCTGTCTCAAAACACAAAACAATAACAAAAACACAAAACAATAACAAAAACATAAAACAATAACAAAAAGATGATTTAAAAAAGAGTGACTGTCAGCACTTGTGTGATGTGGGATGGTCTATATGTCAAATGTGTTGCTGATTGGTCAATGAATAAATCACTGATTGGCAGTGGCCAGGCAGGAAGTATAGGCGGGACTAACAGAGAGGAGAATGCTGGGAAGTGGAAGCTGGGTGGGAGAGACACTGCCAGCCGCCATCAGGATAAGGAAGATGTAAAGTACCGGTAAGCCACAAGCCACGTGGCAAGGTATAGATTAATAGAAATGGATTAATTTAAGCTGTAAGAACAGTTAGCAAGAAGCCTGCCACGGCCATACAGTTTGTAACCAATATAAGTCTCTGTGTTTACTTGGTTGGGTTTGAGCGGCTTGGGACTGGCGGGTGAGAGAGATTTGCCCTGACTGTGGGCCAGGCAGGAAAACTCTAGCAACACTTGTGTATGTTTTTGTTCAGCTGGTGGACAAAAGCAGGCTAGACAGGTGCAACAGTAAATCCTCTTTTGCAACCCAGAACTCATTGTTCAGTATGAGTTTTGATACATACAAGAAGGAATATAGGAAAAAAAAAAAGAAAAAAGAGTGACTGCAAGCCAGGCAATGGTGGCACATGCCTTTAAACCCAGCACTCAGGAGGCAGAGGCAGGTGGATCTCTGTGAGTTTGAGGCCAGCCTGGTCTACAGAGTGAGTTCCAGGACAGGCTCCAAAACTACACAGAGAAACCCTGTATCAAAAAACAAACAAAAAAAAGAATGACTCTTTTCCCTGTCCTACTGGTGGGTGGTAGGTAGTCTTCCCTGTGGACCCTTTCCTCACCCTCTGGCACTGGTCTGGCCCAAAGGACTGTGTTCTGATGGCCTACAGCAACACTATTCTTTGCCCTCTGGCTTCTGGTGGAAGCAGCTAAGGAGGCGCACCAGGAAGAGATCAGGAAGAGTCAGGCACAGTGACACACATCTGTAATTCTAGCACTGGGAATTAGAAGGAGGAGAACCAGAGGTTCAAGGCCAGCCTCTACTGCACAGTCCAAAGCCAGCTTGAGCTACAGCAGTAACTGAGACCTTGCATCAAAATACAATTACAATAACCCACTCCACAGACATCAGATGAAGAGATGGGGGAGGGATCGCTTTCCACCTGCCCCTGCGGCCAGGGCTGATACCTGCAGTGCTGGTCCCAGTTCCTCTACATCCTAGTACCACCTATGTAAATGGTCCCTTTATGGATTCTTGTCAAATTACACAATCTGAGTGTGTCATCTATTTCGTGTCAGAATTCTGAATGCCAAAGGAGTTAATTTTCTTTTTCCGCATGCAGTGGAAAAAGCAACTCACATTAGAACTGGAGTTAATGATTTTGAGCTCCTGAGACTTAGGCCTGTGCACAAACTTTTCCTCTTGGTCCCGCTCCCCATCTTCTGAGAAGAACTCCTTCCAAGGCAATTCCCGAAGGCGTTTGTCCACAGATATGATGTGGCCCTCTGTTGTAAACATGTATCTGGTTCCAGATTTGTGTACTGGATTCTCTTCATCAAACAGCTAGACACAGAGAAAAAGAAGCAATAAGGAAACTGGGACTGGCCAGACATGATAGCACATAGGTTTAATCTGCGCTCTAGGGAGGAAGAGGCAAGTATATCTCTATGAGTCTGAGGCAAAGCCTGATCTACATAGTGAGTTCCAGGACAGCCATGACAGAAAGAAGGGGGTAGGGTGGGCAGAGAGGGCAGGGGAGGGAGAGGAGAGGAGAGAAATAGAGCTAGGATATGACTCTAGTTCTTTCAAAGCACACCCAGCCCCTGGGGTCAATCTCCAGCACCACCTTTAAGAATAAACCTACACCTGGTAACTGGAGAACTTTTGAACTAACTCATAGCAAAGGGTTCTAAGCTTCTGGGGAACAGAACGGGATTAAGAGGCATTAGCTAACAGCTAGGAATTCCAAGCTCAGGGCTGCAGTGAAGTGTTTATTTTGTTTAAACTTGGATGCCTGGATATGCCCCAGTCTTCGCTCCCTGTGGAGAACCTGATTATCAGAAACCCCAGGGCCAGAACCCAAGCACAGGCAGTCTATAAGGGCTCTCCAGATAATTTTCACACCTCTCCCTGGAGTCTTCACACCTGAATCCTAGAACTAACTACCCTCTGCCTCATATACCCCAGACCGTAAGTGGAGATGCTGGAGGGAAGAACACAGACTTCACCCATCACCTTATCCAAACTTGGCTTTGCACATTATCAGTGCAGGCTTTTGTCAATAATAAATTCTCAAGCTCATTCTTCTCAATGTGAAAGAAGTCTTCACAAGGGCCCCAGGGTCATTTCTACCTAGCTAGGTCTGAGGACCAGTGAACTATGGGACACAACTATTATTACTGCTGCTGTCTCCACCTCCAAACACTCTGTGCCTTTCAAGTGTTGTTTGTATGTAGCCATGACAGAAGAGAGGCTATACACAGAAGTATACAGGCATTACACATGTCTACGACAGAATACAGAAGCTGAAAGAGCACTGGACATGGCTCATTCAGCTATGTGGTCACCCCAAGACCTCAGCCAAGTCAGCTGACCTCTCAGTGTAAGCTGTAGTTCCCAAAACAGTAGAATGAAGAGTAACTATATAATCCCAAGGTCTCTATCAGGTCCAGAAATTCTCCCCTCCCCACATAAACCAAGGCACGCCTGAAGACATGCATGGGGACCAGGAGGCAGCTCTGCTGTAGGTCTGAGCCAATACCACATGTCAAGAGCTGTGAACACCACTCCCAGACTGGGAGTATAGCTCAGTGGTAAAATACCTGACTGGCTTGCACAAGGCTCTGAGTTCAATGTCCAATACCCCAGGGGAAATAAAAAGGAAGAAAAACACTGCTTTCCTCTTCGCAGAAGCCTCCAGACACCACCATCAAGCTGATTCTCTACCAGTCCTTCCCTGCACTTCCCAGTCCCTAACCATGAGCTCATTTCCGTCTCCAGGAGGCTGACAACCAGGGAGGAAGACAGCACCATTCTTTTGTCTTGACCAGACTTGTAACTCTGGGAATGTACATTCCCCGGCACAGAGCAGTGACTAGTAAATATTTGTCCGACAGAAGACTGAATAAATGTTTGCTCTCTGCAGCCAGCACTAAATACCTCTGGTTAATCTTGTAACACACGTACCAGATACAAGTATTTACAGGTCTCACTGAGAAAGAAGCTCTCCATCCGGTCCTCTTTAGACTTATCTATGACGTGATGCAGAGTGGCATACCCACACCTACAAAAAAAGTTCAGTTAGCCCTGCTTCAAGATCTTTCCCTTGTGCTCATTACCTGCCAGAATATTCTATTATCAAGAGAATCAACCTACTTCTCCAACACAACGTAAAAAATAACTATGCTAGGTTGAGGGGCTGTTCCTTTTCTTTTTTTCTTTTTTAGCATGAAATGTTTGCAAATTTACTTTAAAGCATCTTGGATTGCTTCTTAGGTTAACTCCAAACTGGGGATGGAGGACAGTGGAGGGTGTTTACCAAAAGCCAAACATGGCACCATGAGAATGACTAAGAATAAATTTAGAAGGACTGATTTAAATTGTTCATTCCAATATTTGTAGAAATGAATTATTATTGGAATATCCTAAAACAGTATTTTCTATTATATACTTCTCGGTAATATACAAAAAAGCAGGCTAAAAAATACAAGTATATTTTATATATGTGTATGCATATATACATACAACATATGCATCAATATAACAAACTGAAAAGATACTAAGCTTGGGTACTTCAGTGTTTACCATGGTGACCTATAGGTATAAATCACAAGAATCTTCCACTCTTAGTATCTTCTGTGCTAATTAAGTGCTTTAATGAATTACTGGCATAAAAATAAACTCCTCAAAAAGAATATAATTTGCTGAAATCTTACACGAAAGTGGGAGGTGGCATAAAAATGTGATTTCCATTATAATGGAGACATTCTACAGGATCAAAAGGTAAACCATTTCTCTACCAAACTAACGTTAATAATCTGTACTACACATTTAAAATGCAAATAACATTTCCTGGCTGGAGAGAGGACTCCTTGGCCATCAAACCTGACACCCTGAGTTCAATCCCCAGGACCCACCCAGTGTAGGGAGAGGAAAGAGTCCTGCAGGCTATCCTCTGACCTCCACTCCTGCACCGGGGCATGCATGTGGCAACCCTCCTCCCACATGCACGTACGTGCATGTGCGCGCACGCGCACACACGCGCACACGCGCGTGCACACACACACACACACACACACACACACACACACACACACACTAAACATAATTTAAATAAATCACGAAGGGACTAGAGACGGCTCAACAGTTAAGAGCATGCCGTGCCCTTGCTGAGGACCTGTTTGGTTCCCACTGCCCACAATGGGCAGCTCACAACCAACTTCAACTCTCCACACAGACACACACTCACAGACATAATTAAAATTAAAAAACAAACAAACAAAAAATAAAAAACTGGGCGGGGGGAGGGGTAAAGAAATGGCTTAGGGGTTAAGAGTACTAGCTGCTCTTCCAGAGGACCCAAGTTCAGTTCCCAGCACTCACATGGAAACCCACAAGCATTTGTAACCCAGTCACAGGGGATCCAATGCCCTCTCTGGCCTCCAAGGACACCAAGGACACACATGGTGCAGACAAATAAGCAGATAAAACATTCATACACATAAAATATATAAATAAAAAATTTAAATGCAATATACATAACTAAATTTAATTTTTTAAAAATTGCATTTCTCCAGAACAACTCTCAGTCAATCACAAGCATTCAAACAATAAAAAGGAGTTTAGAAAACTGACTTGACTTTTGTGTATTTTTCCAGACTCTGCAGAATGTCCATTCCTACATGGAGGTAGAAGGGATTCTTGGTTGCCTAGACAGAAGACATGAGAATGTGATGCAGGAAGGGCTTGGAAGAGACTCCATCAACACACATCATAATGACTACAGGGGTTCCCTGAGGAGTCAGGTCCCCAGGTAAAGGAAGGACCAGGGCCAGACTCACCTCATCTGACTAAGGCATTCGGTCCGCAAATACCTGTGATGGGTTTAACTGTACTCAGGGTCAGGAAATCTGTGCAAGGGCAGAGCACTACATGGGCTCTATTGATACCTACCATGGTCAGAAAAGAAATAATGCCCACCCTCCAGGTACTTATCAGAGAACAAGTCCTTCCATCTTGCCTCAGAACTCCCTAGAAACTTAAGATGCAAAGACAAGGTAAGAGGCCTTTGTGTCATTCCAATTACTGCACCGTGAGGCCAGTGAAGGGGATGACAGTCCTCTAGGCTCTAACGAGACCTGAATTTCTCTTTCAGCTTTCCTATAATCATCCAGGAAATCAGAGTTCAGGTCCTTACTCCTCTGTCACATGCTCTCTGATTATGGGAGAAGATTCTCTGGGAAGATGAGACTCTTACCCCAGAACTTCTAATTCATGTCTACTGCCAACCTACAGCAACAAGAGGAAAGAGCAGCACGTTGGCTGCCTCTAGGTTAAGAGCCTGGGATAGCCTTAGAGGAGAAACCTGTAAGTGGAAGATTCCTCTGGAGTCTATGTCCATGGTGGACAAGGATGAGTTGACAATAAGAAAGAGGCGTTAAAGCTACAGGCAATAGGACTAAGCTCCCGATAAGCACTTCAGCAGCGGAGGAGGGGAGGGCTATGTCCTCAGAACATGGGGGCTTCACTTTAGGAGAAGCTCAGAGAAACCACGTCTGAGATCAAGACAGTCTCGAAACCTTGTGAGGTCTCCTGAGATACAAGTGCTAACATCAGTTTCACTGAGCGCTACCCGCCCCCCATACTATTTTTTCAAACTAGAAGCAGTGACTTCTAGTTCAGTATAAATTTCCTTAAATACATCTGAAGCACAGAACGAACCCTACTATCAGAATCTCTAAGAATGGGGGTCCCTGCACAATGCAGTCTCCTGCCTCATGCCTACTAAGCTCAGCAGAGCCAGCTTCCTGGGAAGTGTATGTACATAGAGCATGTGAAAAAGTCTGTGTACCAGGCTTCAGCTGTGAAGGAGACATTTGATAGTAACATTTCCTCTGTTACTATAGTAATTGCACAAAAAGAAATCCTCCTTTTAAAACATATACACACAAAAAAAAATCTTTTTGTGTCAATACTTTTATATAAACCAGAGAACTGGAAAAAAAAATATTAGATCCCCCCCAAGGGTTCTTTGGCCAAACAAATCTGGAAAACTGAAAGATAAAATCTTTCCTTGAATATTAAAAAAAAAATAAGCCCATAGTAAAGCCAGGAATCTTTATAAAACGTGAGGTTAAAAGCATATTTGGCTGCAGACACTTTCTCCACCCTACAGACTCAAGAGAAGTGACCTCTAGCAAGACAGAAACAGGCAGCAAGTCTATCACGTCACTGCTCAGTAAGCCCATTACCTGGTAGAGGAGATACGTGGACTCCACCAACTCTGGTCTCAGCGGGTAGAAGAGAACGTCAGGGGCCTGGAGTTGCCAGTTATAGCGCTCAGGGAGGGCCCCGTACCGCTTCCATATGGCATAGTAGAAGGCGTGGAGGCAGATGGCATCTTCCACATCCCCTATCAGAACCTACGGAGACAGCCCAGACAAATTCTCTAAATCACAGGCAGATTTGCAAGTCTAGGGACTGATTCACAGGGGCATCAAGATGTGCTATTAACCCCTCAAATCCAAAGGAGTCAGAGAATGCTCAGGATAAAAAGGGAGAGGGGGACTTCCCAATTAAGGCTTTTTCTTAATAAATCAGAGTGTGTGTGTGTGTGTGTGTGTGTGTGTGTGTGTGTGTGTGTACATGCACCTGTAGTGTATGTACACATGTATATTTGCTCATGTTATACACTTAGAGGCCAAAGTAGAACATCTGCTCTATCACTCTTGACCCTTATTCCCTGGAGCCAGGCTAGCAACCAGCAAGCCCCTGCAGTGAACCTCCCATCTCTGTGTGCTGCCCACCCCCACCCCCAGCACCGGGATTATTAGGTGCATGCTGCCACCACTGGCTTTTTAGGTGAATGCTGAAGATTCAAACTCAGGTCTGCAGGTTCATCCAGCAAGCGCTCTTACCCACTGAGCCCCCTCCCCAGGCCTCCTCAACAAGTGAGTGCACCATACCTGCAGTCCAGGGAAGAAAGCCTGCAGAGAGTCAATCCAGGTGTTCATGAGCTGCCCACTGAACATGTTCACATTGACATAGAGTGGTGGGTCACCTTCTCCTTCATTGCAGGCTTCCCGGCTGTGGATCCAAAGAGTACAAGCCAAGGTGAAAAGGAAGCTTGCAGACAGAGCTCCAGCTCTATTCCTCGGGCAGTTTACCTCCTGGTGTTTCATTGACGCAAAATCAGTGTTCACTTTTTCTTAACTCCTTCCTTAAACCTGTGGCAGTAAGACTGCCTGTAGGTGCCTACACACGAACCTAGTTCTAAACGTACTCTTTGTGAAATATCAAGCCTTCATTACATTTATAGAAAGCACTTTGGGGGTTGGGGATTTAGCTCAGTGGTAGAGCGCTTGCCTAGCAAGCGCAAGGCCCTGGGTTCGGTCCTCAGCGCTGAAAAAAAAAAAGACAAAATAACAAAATTGAAAGCACTTTGACATTCGAGTTTGAGAACACTGACATGTAACAGAATTGGTCTGTGTTGGCCTTGACCCAAGTGGGGAAGCATATTTTATTCTCTTCGGAGTCTCTTCTCTGGTACAGAAAGAACACGGTCCTATTAAAAAAAAGGCCTGAGAGGATGCATCAAGGCAGGACCCTGAGAGCTTTCTCCTCAATTTAGTTCAGTATTTTTTTTTTTTTTTTTTTTTTTTTTTTTTGGTTTTTCGAGACAGGGTTTCTCTGTGTAGCTTTGCGCCTTTCCTGGAACTCACTTGGTAGTCCAGGCTGGCCTCGAACTCACAGAGATCCGCCTGGCTCTGCCTCCCGAGTGCTGGGATTAAAGGCGTGCGCCACCACCGCCCGGCCTAGTTCAGTATTTTATAAAGCTAAAATGAACCGAGCATAGTAGTGAATGACTATAATCCCATGCAGAAGCTGAGGCAGGAGGATAGCAAGTCTTGGAAAGCAAAGAAGAGCACACTTCAGCAAAAAATAGTAAAACTGCAATACAAAGAAAATTAGCATAATCTCTCCAGAACAATGGCATTCAAACCATGCAGCAATCCACATTTGCGGTTTATAAGGGTTGTCTGGCAAAACAACCAAAAGAGCTGTAGCAACAGCTACACTGAGCACCCACACCCAGGAAAGAAAACAAAGAAAAGCAAAACTGACAGCTGCAGAAGTGTTATTATTATTATTATTATTATTATTATTATTATTATTATTATTATTATTATTGCAAGCCTTTAAATTTTTTGTTTGTGCATTTGTGAGTGTCTGCATGTATGTTCAATCCTGTGTGTATGGGTGCCCAAAGAGGTCAGAAGAAGGTATCAAATACCCTGGAGCTGGAGTTAGGGGCTGTGAGTCACCACATATGGGGTTTGGGAACCAAACTTCGGTCCTCTGCAAAAGCGAGAGTTTTCTTAGTCTCTGAGCCATCTCTCCAGCCCCCAAAGCTCTCACAACAATGGTCCCTACAACAGCTCTTACAGAAACAAAGTCAAAAGCTCGTGAAACCAGAAGCTCAGTAGCTATTACTTGCATTAGTCGTTTAGTACACACATGTACAGAGAAACGCCTGGGGAAGGGGGAAATGGGGGCTGAGGCAGAAGACTCTGCAGCTTTGCACAGCTTTTCCACAGCCACAGTCTCTATGGACATTCGGAATGTACTGAAAAAATAGCAAACAGTATTTTAAACAGACTTTGAGCAGGGGTAGGGATCGGGGTAACTATCCATTATTTCATACTTAGAAAGGGTAATTCTGGGGCTGGAGAAATGGTTCAGGGGTTAAGAGTACTTCATATGAGATCCTGAACTCACCAGTTCCCACATCTCTCTGGCCCTTAGGAACTGTAAGATATTTTAAGCTACCAGGTTTGGAGATACTATGCTACACAAGGACCAACTCCCAAATGACTAACAATCAATTAAGAGAGATGGTAAGTAAGAACACAAACAGACCCTGGAAGTTTATATTAAGAAAAATAGAGCCGGCAGGGTAGCTCACAACTGTAATCCCAGCACACAGGAGGCTATTGCAAGAAGTGATGTGAATCACTTGCAGGCCATGGCAGCTAAAGAGTAAGAATAGGACCCTTGCTGTGTGGTGGAACACAGCTGTGATCCCACACTTGGGAAGCAGAAGCAGAGGAGCGCTGTAAATTCAAGTCCACATGAGTACCAGGCCAGACAGGGCTATCCAGAGACACTCCACCCCCAAAATTTTTAAATTGAAAGAAGACAGTAAGAAGGTTTGAGGGATGAAGATGCTTGCCATCAAGCCTGAAAACCCAGATTCCATCCCTGGGCTAACATGGTAAAGAACCAATTCCTGTAAATTGTCCCTCTGACCTCCACATGTGTGCCATGGCACACACACCGCTCTCCAAAAACAATAAATACATAGTAATAATAAAGTAAATAAATAAATAAATAAAAATGAAAGCAGAGCTGGGCAGGAACTGAACACACTGTATGGCAGTAGAAATGACATCAGAGACACACACCCTCTTCGCAGGTAGCTCTGGATGCTCTGATATGCGGCATTAAACATCTCTAGGTCTTCTTTTTCTCCAAAAAGAATGTAAGATTTCAAGAGGTATTCATAGAAGGAATCCAGCCCAGCACCCAAGCCACTCTGCTTTCCAACCCAGTGGCCTGTCTGGATGTTCACAACATTGCCTGTGGAAACAAACAAGGTACTTCAGGTCTCAACCATGGTGGGCGGGGGTGGGGGGTAAGGTCTCCCTACTCCTGTCCCACTGCTTCTCAGCATCCTTATCCCTGGCAGATATGAGGAATGGACAGGTGAGTTTCCATTTTTTGATTAGTCCTATCAGTAACTTGGAAAACTGAAAGATCATTCTATAGCACGCAGGTGTGTGTGTGCATATGTGCATGCATGCAATATTTAATCACATATGAAAAACGGGAATAAACATTTAATGGAAAAAAAATAGGCTTGATATTTTGCTTTCGCAGAATGGTAATGCATTTCAATACCCAAAGGAGTATTCACAGCCTTTTACCTCACATTCTCATTCCTTGTTTTTATAAGCACTATAAAAACAAAAGGTCAGAGCTGGGGATATAGATCAGTGGAGTATCTGCCTAATACATACAAGGACCTGAGTTCTAACAAACAATAGCCAGGCATGGTAGTGCACAGGTGTAAAGGATGAGGAGTTTGACGTCATCATGGGCTGCACAGGAAGTGGAAGCCAGCAGATGCTACACAGCAAAAATTTTATCAAAAAAGGAAAACCAAAACAATGTATAGCTTTTAAAATTGGTAACTATGAAAGTAAGGCAAGAATTTGGAAACATCAGAATGATCTGCCAAATACATACAACATGAAAACTTTGTTTCTCTTAGTACTGTGTTATAACTGGAGAGTCCCAAAAGTTACACATGGAAGACTAACAGGGCCTACAGAAAGCTAAGTGGCCAACCACGTTGAGACAAGGTCTCACTGTGCAGCCCAGGCTGGCCTCAAACTCACCTAACTCCTGCTTCAGCCTCCAGAGTGCTACACTTACAGGTGTGTGTCACCACAGTCAGCCTGCGTGACTTTATTTCTACTGTTGCTATTCAATGTATAAAGTTTGTACATAAACCTCAGGAGGCAAAATTTACTTAATTTTTTTTTTATAAATTATCCAATATGGTTCCAAAACAACCAAGTGATTTCAAGATGTCAAAAAGAAAACAAGTCCCAATAAGACAATTTTATGATGTTAAAAACCCATTTTAAAACAACATTGTAAGTTAGCAAATATGGGTAGTTACTAAAGACAAATGTCATGATGAATACATAAAGGATATTATTTGTTATTATGTCTACTACCAAAGCTTAAACCTTTCAACAATAATTCTTAAATATTTTGACTAAATACTCTCAAGGGTGGGAAAATCTAATATATGTTTCAACTAGGCTTTCACCTAGATTTCTTTTCCCTTTTTTTTTTTTAAAGAAGAAAGCCTCTCTACTGGAAATGCTAACTTCCTGTATTTTTAGAACCTTATACTGAAGCAATAAGTTTGCCTCTGAGACAGTTCTTTTTATGGCATTTCTATTAGAAAATAGTTTCTGATGAAATAAATATACCAAGGGATCCAAACTGAGGGGGCTCTAACAGCTGAACATTATTATCTTCCATGGAACCCTTAAACTTCACACCGAGCAAAAGGTCATGTGAAAACTGGACCCACGAAGCGCCAATGGCTGCTGCCGTGAAGTGCCGAGTCCAGAGGAAGAAGGAAAGGCGACCAAAGGTTCCACAGACCCACTGACGGCACAAGGTAAGCCTCACCTAGCAATCCTGTATTGTTGCTCCGAAGGTTCCAGAGGGCTTTCACAGCTCGTCTGGCCACCCACTCAAAAGTGGAATCCCCCAGCAGCCGGCTCAGAATACCAAATTCCACCAGGAGAGAACCGGCGCCCGCTGTGCAGGTCTCGTTATTGCTGTCAGGAGGAACACCCGTCTTCAGATTCACCTGGGATGAGAAGACTCAAAGTTGTCTGGAAGGCCACATGATGTTGAGCAATTGCACCCCAGCACTCTGGAGGCCAAGGCAGAAGAGTTATAAGTTGGAGGCCAACCTGGCTACAGAGCAAGTTCAAGGCCAGCCCCAGCTCATAGCAAGATCTCACTTCCAAAAAAAAAAAGTTTTGTAGTAAAACTTAAGAAACCACAGTGCTGAAAAGTCACATCATAGATATGACACTCAGCTAACGAACCACACTCACTGCGACTCGGCTCCCCAGTTGTCATGTTATACTCAAGATGAGAGACATGAGGAAACACTGAGAACATTGAGTCTTACCACTATTCATTGAACCATCTCTTTGTGCCAAGCATCCTTGCAGACTATAGAAGCACCAGGCTCTGAGTCTGTGGTGTCCCGCACAGGCTCATGTGTCTGAACACTGGGTGCCCAGGCAGTGGGGCTGTTGGCTGAGGCTATGGAATCTTTAAGAACCTTTATGCCTTGCTGGAGGAAGTACATCACTGGGGGTGGGCTTTGAGGGTTTATAGCCTCATCCTACTTCCTGTTCGTTTTCTCTGCTTCCTGCTGCTCCATGCCTTCCCTGACATTTTGGACTCTCCCTTTAGAATCATAAGCTAAAACAAATTCTTCTGCTAAATTACTTTTGGTTTTGGTATTTCATCACAGCAACAGAAAAGTAGCTAATACAGGGTTAGAGACAAATACAAGCTGTAATGGATTCTAGACTAGTTTCTAAAGACTCACTCCTGCTCAGCAAACACAAACAACTGGCAGACTGGGAGAGAGGCAGAGGTTCAGCCACAGAATGACAGCCAATTTCATCATGGAGTTTCTGTGGTCTGGCATTTCTCACGATTACTGCAAAGGCTGACACAATTCCCAGAAGAGTTATTTGGCTTGCTAAATCAGATGCCAAATACACAATCTCACTCAGATCTTGTATCTAAATCAGCATCTAATTGGCTGGTCCTGGAGGCTTCACTTGCAGGCATGTGAAGTATTCAAATGAACATTCATGGAGCTCCCGCACACATGTAAGGATCTTTGGGAAACATATCCAAGTCAGAAATGAAGAAACATTCTCCACACTAGCTAGTAACAGAAAATGCAAACCACACATGAACAGTGAACACAGTTCTTCAACTTGAAAGGCTAACTGCTATATTACTGTATGTCTAGAACACAGAAAGTACTCAGTAAATGCTGAAAAGTTCTAAAAACTGACATTATGTTTAGGACCAAATCCTCTCTAAGGACATCACTCTCTTCTTATAGCCAGGCCTCATCTCTTTTGTAAGTTTTAATTCAGGAAAATTGTGAAGAGTGAACACAAAGGAACAAGCCAGCCAGGTATGGTAACTCACACCTGCAATGCTAACGTCTGGAAAGCTGATGCAAGAAAATCACAAGTTCAAGGCCAGCCGGAGGTACATGGCACAAGATTATTTCTCAAAAACAACAAAACAGTGGAACAAAGCAGTCACTTACCCGAGGATAGGGGATCCCTGTCTTGGTGTTTTCAAAAGCTGGCAGGAGCCGCACGGCCAGGTCATGGGCCATGTACAACAATTCATTATCATAATCCTCAATTGTCATGTCACCAAAGGGCTGTCTGGAGTCAGTAATTATTCTGTGAGCAGAAAGGAGGCTTCCCAGAACCCTGATACAGGAAGAAAAAATAATAATAAAAACACATTGCTACAAGTGCACAGAACACAATTTACAAAGACAAAAGATGTCTTTACTTCTTCTCAGGCTCCAAGCTGCCTAGAGAAGAACCTGATTCAGTAGCTTCTGACAGTCCCCTCTGGCGCTAAGTGACTGATTCTCAGTTCACTGCGTTGCTAACAGGAAGATAGGGAATTATCCATTCGAGACAACCGAAGATGCCACCTAAAGCATTAACGAATTTGGTCATCTTAATCTTAGGACATTAAGAAAAGGAACTATGCTAACCAGGAAAGCACCCACTGGTTGTTCTCAAAGGGCATATTTCTTATTAGCATCAGTAAATTCCTATTGATTCATCTCACTTGGTAAAGAAACATTAGCCATATGAAAAACAGAGTAAGATACAGCAGAGCTATGTAACTTCTACAGGTCTGACGGTCTGGTAATTGATGAACTGTCCCAGTGCCTAATAGACAACATGGAAAAGGAAATGATAAAATGAGAGATACTGAAAAATCGAAGGCTACCCTCTTAGACTTATGTCCTTGGAGATACGTAAATGTTCCATCTCAACTATCAAAAAAGGACTGCAACATTTTTCAAACAAGTCATTTATTTTTTTCTTGTTTTAGAATAAACAATTTCATAACTTCAATTTCAAGGTTCAGATTTAGAGCTGGACTGTTGTATAGCAATACAATTTTCAAAATATTTAAACAGGAAAAGAGCCAACATTTCACACTAAAGAAATCCAGGCACAAAACTGGGTATAGGCCATGATTCCACCATTCTTTAGCAAAGAGTGGGTGATAAGTGAGAACCATAAGAAGAAAAGACCTCAAAAGAGCAAGCAGTGGTTTTTTTGTGGGTGGAGAGATGCAACACTCCATTTAAAAACATGAAGAGGATTCCTAAGGCAGTTAACAAAGAAACAAGAAAAGATACGAGTAGAATCACTAAAATTGCATTTGAGGGACATCTCTCTTCCATACTCACTAAAACATGTGTTTCTGTGCAGTCCAAAATGTGACGATGTTCAAGCATCGAAAGTACAAGTTTTCATAAATACTAAACTAAAACAAACATGAATAATACAGAGTCCATACTGTCCATATGGACTTGGGCTGAAAAACCCTCAAGGTAATTAAGTCCCTTACTCCCCCCACCCACACACACAAAAGCAGCCTTCAGTTCATTTCACATGCTACTTTACCTTATCGTAGCTTCAAAGACTTGGACGGTGGAATCCTTGTCAAACGAAACAGTGTTGATCACTAACTTGACTGCTTTCTGGAACTCGGATGAATTTCCCATTATCTTTAAACAGAGGAACACAAACCATTAAAGCAGCCTGAAATGACACTCAAGCGGCGGTCGGCCGCTGCATCTGTGAGTCTGCACTGCCTGTAGCTTTGTCCCAGTGGGGAAGGACACTCAAAACGGAGAAGGCAGTCACTCCTCACATCATACTCCAGGACAAACGGCGAGCCTGCCTCCCAACACTCACTGAAGGATCCCATCTCCAAGTGGCACAACTGTGTGAATGAACACTCCCAGAATCGCTATGGCCTCATCTTTCCACTCCCTTCTCCCACAAGCTCTGAGCTGACTTTTATTTGCAAGGCAGAAACAGTTTCTAAAAAGTTGTGGAGCAGGAGAAAATAAGTCAGAAAATTAAGTAACAAAAATATGATTCTATCTCTGTTCTCAAATAAACCCAAGACATCTGGAAAACTAGTTGACCTTGCTTGCCATCCAGATGTGGAAAGATTTTGAGAAATAGTACTAACAATACAGCATGAAACAAGGAACATTTAAGACGAACTGGAGTCTTGGAAAATGGTTCAGTGGGTCAAGGCACTTGCCATGCAAGCCTGACTGATGGCCTGAGTTCAGATCGCCTGAACCCCTGTAAAAAGCCGGGCACAGTCTGTCCTTTGACTTCCACACAAACGTGGTGGCACATGCTTGCCCTCACACACAAGCATGTACACACTCGTCCAGAAAAATAAATAAATGCTTAAAAAGTAAAAACAAAACATACAAATTGTTAGCTCTATGTCCAATTTAACAATTAAGGTTCCTATGTGAGGTGCATAGACACAATGCCACAGCATGCTATTTCCTTCCAAAAGGGCAAAACTGTCATAAAATGGTGTAGGTTAACCTACATGATCATGAAATGATTTGATTTCACCCAAATTTTATACACATTTTTCATAAGGACACAAACACATACACCAATAACTTGATAAATAAATAAATCAAGCATAAATGACTCTTGAGACACTCGTTCTCTGGGGTGTGCCTTATTTCTTACTGTACTGGTCTGCTATATGTTTCTCAAGTCATATTGTTTGCTTGGGTATAGAGCAGAAACAGGCTTTCTGTTTACAGTTCTTCCTTTTTAAAGGAACATGCAATCTTGTTCAGGTTGTACGCAATGGTCAGGGGACTGTTTTCCCGAGGGTTCCTGCAGCATATCTGCAAACATCTGCTGAAAAATGCTAACAAAACAAAAGCCACAACTTAAGAATACCTGAGAAATGAGCCAACACACTAACCCATTCAAGACCAGATATTCTACAATGAAAAACCACAGAAATGGGTCTGTTTCCTCACAGATGTTCACCAAGAACACTATCTAGTGCAGCTGCAAGGTTGATAGGATCTCAGACCAAGCTGGGGGGAAGGTGATGAAATCCAGGCAGTTACACCCTGTAAGTTGTCACATTAGATAGCCAGTGAGCACAAAGTAAGCAGGGTACGAATCACCCAGGCCTGAGAAAGGCTGACTGGACAGAGGAAGGGCTTCTCAGAATCTTGAAAACACTGATATGCAGCTCGCACATATAATTCCAGCACTCTGCAGACTGAGGCATGAAGGTCACCAGTTGGAGCCTCTGACTTAACGACCAAAACAAAACAAATGATGAGGGATGTAGCTCAGTGGAAGAGCACTCACCTCACGTGTGCCAAGTCCTGGGCTCAATCTCCAAGTCCACCAAATAAATACATACACACATACACACATACATGCCTGTAATCACATCATTTGCTGAGGCAGGAAGACCGCTGCAAGTTTAAGGCCAGCCTATACCTTATTTTTGAGACCCTGTCTCAAAAATTAAATAAATAGGGCCACTAAGGTAGCTTAGTATATAAGAATACTTGCTACAAAGTTTGATCACTTGAGTTTAATCCCCAGAACCCAAATAATAGGAGAGAACCGAATCCTGCAAGTTGTCCTAAGACCTCCACCCACATGCAGTGACATGTGCAAAACACACACACACACACACACACACACACACACACACACACACACTCGCACTAAATATTTTTAATTAAATAATTTTTAAACCTCAACATAAAATTTTTTAAAATTAAATAGATAAAATGCTATTATGTGATGTGGCTCTCCAATAATCAGAATTTCTCCAGTTTGAGAACAATACTATGTCAAGGGGCATACTGTTAGAATACATGTTGGACAAAATTGGATTAGTAAACATTTACTTAAACAACAATCTGCGGTCCTACTATATACTACGTACTGTCAAGTGTGGAGGACAGTATGGAGGACTAAGAGAGTGCGCTTTCTTAAGCTGTACACACACATCTTCTAACCCTCTTCCACAACAGGGGTGTGTGTGTGGAGAGAGAGGCTGAGTCAGTAGCTGTGGAGCATTAGCACTAATTACACTGCACTTACTTGTCTGGGCACATTCTGACAAGTGATGGTGGCTGACTTAATGGAGCAGCAATCACTTCAGAAGGAAATACTGGGAGACTGAAAGTGCTCTGCAACTACAGCCGAGAAGGAAACCCAGCAGCCCGATTAGAACCAGGGCCCAGTCCTGTTTCTGCAATCTACACAGTGAAGATGCAGAACATATCTCCAGCTCTTCCCAAATCTTGCAACTTTGGTACTAGCAAACGACGAGACAATCACGGTGTAAACTTGGCTACCTTACCCAAATCCAACTCCTAACTGACAGCTTTAAACATTTCTTAGGAATGTTTAAAGGAACCAGATAAATTGTGGTGTTTTTTTTTTTTTTTTTTTGGTTTTTCGAGACAGGGTTTCTCTGTGTAGTTTTGGTGCCTGTCCTGGATCTCGCTCTGTAGACCAGGCTGGCCTCGAACTCACAAAGATCCGCCTGGCTCTGCCTCCCGAGTGCTGGGATTAAAGTCGTGCGCCACCACCGCCCAGCTTGGAACCAGATAAATTGTTAAATAGAGTACTTGATATAGGATCCAATAGTAAAGACTGTCTTGGACAAGGAAAACAGGGAAGTTTGTAAAATTACTTTTCCTAAGGAGACTGTAAAACACTGGAAACGTTTCTTGGAAACCAGACCCTACAGTGCTAGGCCAAGAAGCACACAGACACAGCCTGACGCATGTCCAGCGTGGCTTATCGCCTTCAGGAGGGTTCTCGTGTTTATGCTGAAAGGCCTCTAGCTCCCCGGGGTCAATGGGGATGCCAAGATGGGAGAGGGTAAAGGCAGTATGCAAGTTGGCAAGCCACATCTGGAGTGAACCGTAGTCAAAACCAAGAAGCAGTAAATAACAGGGGTGTTCACAGAGAGGGGCCTCATGCACGGGCAGGCACTGGGCATAGACACTCCTCAGAAGCCAGTAGCTTGAAGCATTTGGGGGTACCTTCTGACCCTGGGCTCTTCTGGTTTTTACTCCTCAAGTATTGTAGTGTTATAAGCTAAAAAGAAGAATGGTGGATTTGTAAAAGGAGCTCTCACAAAATTACCCTTCAGAACGAACGCTTCAGGGAAGAGAGCCTCACAGCCACAGCCATGATGCTCAAGTCAGAGAGCAATTACGAGAGACAGGTGTGTGTGGTAGGATGGGGATCCTAAAGAAGAGACAGCCCACTTAGTTCCAGAGAACAAACAGAGGTTCTGACTCACAGGTTTTCAGGGTTATAGGCAAGTTTCATGCCTCACAATTTAGTTTAGTCTGGCCTATGTATCAAAGGACACAGAGACAGGCACTCAGCAGGACCATAAATTTATCTTGCAGCTGCACAGGGAAGAGAACAGGGCTGAGAGGCCATGGCACAGTATCCTTTTTTTATTAGCTCTGTCCCAGAGAAGGAGCTGCAGGGCGGTTAGGCGGCTTTCTGGGAGAGAGACGTAGAGGCTAGAAGGTCCTTGGGGTCTGAATGAGAAGTATCCCCCCATAGGCTCATGTACTGGAACACTTGGTCCCCAGTTGGTGGTGCTGTTCGGGGACCTTATGGAACCTATAGGAGTCTCACTGTAAGTGGATGAAAATGTGAACATCCAGCTTCCTGACCCTGTTGCCATGCCACGCCTTTCCCACCTCGGTGGACTCCCCTCTGGAACCATTAAACCAAAATAAACTCTCTTTCCCTTACCTTGCTTTGGGCCCTGGTGTTTTATTACAGCAACAGAAAAATAACCAATAGAGTCTGTGATCTAACAGACTACAGTAGCTGAGTAACCAATACAGTCTGTGATCTAACAGACCACAGTAACTGAGTAACCAATACAATCTGTGATCTAACCAAGTACAGTAACTGAGTAACCAATACAGTCTGTGATCTAACCAAGTACAGTAACTGAGTAACCAATACAGTCTGTGATCTAACAGACCACAGTAACTGAGTAACCAATAGAGTCTGTGATCTAACCAACTACAGTAACCGAGTAACCAATAGAGTCTGTGATCTAACAGACTAGAGTAACCGAGTAACCAATACAGTCTGTGATCTAACCAAGTACAGTGACTGAGTAACCAATACAGTCTGTGATCTAACCAAGTACAGTAACTGAGTAACCAATACAGTCTGTGATCTAACAGACCACAGTAACTGAGTAACCAATAGAGTCTGTGATCTAACCAAGTACAGTAACTGAGTAACCAATACAGTCTGTGATCTAACCAACTACAGTAACTGAGTAACCAATAGAGTCTGTGATCTAACAGACCACAGTAACTGAGTAACCAATAGAGTCTGTGATCTAACAGACTACAGTAACTGAGTAACCAATAGAGTCTGTGATCTAACCAATACAGTCTGTGATCTAACCAACTACAGTAACTGAGTAACCAATACAGTCTGTGATCTAACCAAGTACAGTAACTGAGTAACCAATACAGTCTGTGATCTAACAGACTACAGTAACTGAGTAACCAATACAGTCTGTGATCTAACAGACCACAGTAACTGAGTAACCAATAGAGTCTGTGATCTAACCAACTACAGTAACTGAGTAACCAATACAGTCTGTAATCTAACCAACTACAGTAACTGAGTAACCAATAGAGTCTGTGATCTAACAGACCATAGTAACTAAGTAACCAATAGAGTCTGTGATCTAACAGACTACAGTAACTGAGTAACCAATAGAGTCTGTGATCTAACCAATACAGTCTGTGATCTAACCAACTACAGTAACTGAGTAACCAATAGAGTCTGTGATCTAACCAATACAGTCTGTGATCTAACCAAGTACAGTAACTGAGTAACCAATACAGTCTGTGATCTAACCAAGTACAGTAACTGAGTAACCAATACAGTCTGTGATCTAACAGACTACAGTAACTGAGTAACCAATACAGACTGTGATCTAACCAACTACAGTAGCTGAGTAACCAATACAGTCTGTGATCTAACAGACCACAGTAACTGAGTAACCAATACAGTCTGTGATCTAACAGACCACAGTAACTGAGTAACCAATACAGACTGTGATCTAACCAACTACAGTAGCTGAGTAACCAATACAGTCTGTGATCTAACCAACTACAGTAACTAAGTAACCAATAGAGTCTGTGATCTAACAGACCACAGTAACTGAGTAACCAATACAGTCTGTGATCTAACCAACTATAGTAACTGAGTAACCAATACAGTCTGTGATCTAACCAACTACAGTAACTGAGTAACCAATACAGTCTGTGATCTAACAGACTGCAGTAACTGAGTAACCAATACAGTCTGTGATCTAACAGACCACAGTAACTGAGTAACCAATACAGTCTGTGATCTAACAGACCACAGTAACTGAGTAACCAATACAGTCTGTGATCTAACCAACTACAGTAACTAAGTAACCAATACAGTCTGTGATCTAACAGACTGCAGTAACTGAGTAACCAATACAGTCTGTGATCTAACAGACTGCAGTAACTGAGTAACCAATACAGTCTGTGATCTAACAGACTGCAGTAACTGAGTAACCAATACAGTCTGTGATCTAACAGACCACAGTAACTGAGTAACCAATACAGTCTGTGATCTAACAGACTACAGTAACTGAGTAACCAATACAGACTGTGATCTAACCAACTACAGTAACTGAGTAACCAATACAGACTGTGATCTAACCAACTACAGTAACTGAGTAACCAATACAGTCTGTGATCTAACAGACCACAGTAACTGAGTAGCCAATACAGTCTGTGATCTAACAGACCACAGTAACTGAGTAACCAATACAGTCCGTGATCTAACAGACCACAGTAACTGAGTAGCCAATACAGTCTGTGATCTAACAGACTGCAGTAACTGAGTAGCCAATACAGTCTGTGATCTAACAGACCACAGTAACTGAGTAACCAATACAGTCTGTGATCTAACAGACCGCAGTAACTGAGTAACCAATACAGTCTGTGATCTAACAGACTGCAGTAACTGAGTAACCAATACAGTCTGTGATCTAACAGACTACAGTAACTGAGTAACCAATACAGTCTGTGATCTAACAGACCGCAGTAACTGAGTAACCAATACAGTCTGTGATCTAACAGACTGCAGTAACTGAGTAACCAATACAGTCTGTGATCTAACAGACTACAGTAACTGAGTAACCAATACAGTCTGTGATCTAACAGACCGCAGTAACTGAGTAACCAATACAGTCTGTGATCTAACCAACTATAGTAACTGAGTAACCAATACAGTCTGTGATCTAACAGACTACAGTAACTGAGTAGTAACATAAGTCTCCAGACTCTGTTAGGACAGGAGGACAAAGAAAAAAGTAGGTCCTCTAAAAATTAGCCCTGTCCTTCTTCTCTCCTTTAAGGAGAGCCACATTTCCCCTCAGTTAACCTTCAATGCTTTTCTTGTCTTCCCATGAAGATCATTAAAATAAATAACACTCAACAAAGCCTTCTGAGTACAGCATTTCCTAGAATTCCCATTCCTGGGGGAAATGAGGAAATACAATAAACCCCCAAACACTTTATCTTAATTATCTTAATTAAAGAAGAAAAGGCTGAGTACTTACTGCAAGTGTATCCAAGGCATCAACAAGAGTCAGGGAGTAATTCCCTAGGACATCATTGATGTTCAGATTTGAACTGGAAAAGAAAGAATGAAAATTAAACAAAGGCACTTTACATTTAAAGTGAAAGAAGGTGTGCGCGTGCGGGGGAAGGTGGAGGGAGACCACAAAACTAAACACCCATCAGAAATAAGACTGCTGGCAATGTTCATGATCCAGAAATGGACTGTGGGTAGCAGTAGGGTGCAGGCCTTGTTTCTCGAGAGCAGCAGTATCGATGTGTTCACAGGTTGAGGAAGTATAGGACAGCAGAGACATGGGCATAGGGTGGTAGTGAGAAAAGCTCAAGGGGATGTCCAGAGATGGACAAATCATTCACCCTCTGAGACACACTATCACCATCAAGTAGCTTTAATACTGTCAGACTTCAAAACTCTTAATTTCACAATCATTAAGAACTGAAGGAGGGATCCTGTCATATGACCTGATATTTCTTCACAGCTCAAACTATGACACACTATGAAAATTAATACATCCGGGAAGGCTAGACAAACAGTGAAAATGACCTGGTAGAACTGAAGAAATTCAGGTCACAGACTCCACTGACTCCCTTGCCCCATTACCACTAAGCCAGAAAAGAATTCCAGAGGCTGGAAAGGAAAAGAAACCGATAGTAAAGAAGAAATGAGACAACGGCTTAAAGATCTCATTTACTAGAGACCAAAGTAAGAAAGCACTACTTTCATTTCCAGCCACATCTAGCATCCTCCATCTTCTCTGCATCCTACCTGCCCTTACATCATCCCAAAGGCTCCCTGTACCACTTCCTTCCTATGAAAGAAATTTTAAGGGCAGTATCCCACAGTCCTGGATGGCTTGGTCTGCTGTACCTCTCTCAAAGGCCTATGGGGGTTGCTAAGATGACTCAGTAGGAAAAGGTGCTCGATGCTAACCCTCAGAACCTGAGCTCATCTCCAGGACTCACGTGGTAGAATGAGAACACTAACTCTCACAAGTTATCCTGTACACATGCACCACAGCGCGCACACACACACACACACACACACACACACACACACACACACACAGTATAAAAATAAAATAAAATGCCTTTCGGGCTTCATTCAGAGTGAAATGGGAATTACATGAAGAAGCAGGCATAAACAGCTTCCACATCTGACCTTAGCTGAATCTTCCAGTGGCTCTATTATGTGTGTGTTGGGCACTTAACATAGGACAAAGAATCTACAGCAAAAGACAAGTTCCCAGAGGGGTTACTAGGAACCAAAGCCACCAACAGCATCACTGGAAAGCTGCACTTGCTCCCTCTATTTGATCCTCTTAAAGAAACCTACACGATGGAAAGGGTGCTCTCAGGGTGAGAGCTATAGATTCACACAGGTCTCCCGATGGCAGTGCCAAGCACACAGGAATTGCCAAGGGTTGGAGGAGGGTCAAAGCAGACATCCTCACGTTCAAGTGTGTCCTCAAGAACACTTGGCTGGGTTGAAATATTTAACTCCGGGGCTATGCTGCTCAGAAACAGAATGAGTTCCAAACACCCACCTCACCAGAAGTGGTTGCCATATCATTTAGCATCCCATCTGAAAGAAGTGAACGAGAACTCCATATCACCTGGCATCCTAATCTGGGGCAAGCGCCGCCTCCTAGCTGCCTCCAGCGCCTTTCCATGTCTACTGTGCCTTTGCTCTTAGTCCACACATAAAAGGGGCAAGTGTTCAACTCGTTAAGAGCTGGGTGCACAGCTGCATGTTGAGATGCTGGATCTGACCCTCAGCACGACCCGCCCAAAGCAACAATAAATCCTCAGTAACATGGCCAAAGAGTCAGCAACAACTGGTAACTGTTGCCAGAGTTGATGTTTTAATGTATTTGTTGTAACTGTGATAGTTCCACTCTAGTCAGAAAAATCCACTTAAAGATCTAGAATGTTCACCAGAACATTTTGAATTCTTTTCTACCAAATTATCCCAACACTTAGGAGACTGGGGCAGGAGGAGAGAGTTCCTTGCTTACACAGCAAGATCATGTCTCAGAAAAAAATAACAACCATAAAATTAATTGTAAGAAGAAGGTTGAGTCAGGAGACACCAGCCTGCCGTCCAGGGAGCAGCATGTAACAGGCACACAGGTAAAGCCACGGAACATGTGGCAACATCTAGATTAACAAAAATGGGTTGAGTTTAAGTGTAAGAGTTAGTCAGTGATAGGCCTGAGCTAATGGCCAAACAGTTTTAAATAATATTAGCCTGTGTGTGTTTACTTGGGTGTGAGCGGCTTCGGAAATACAAGGACGCAGGAGTTGGGTGGACACAGAATAACTTTAGCTACAATTAATAATATAAATTATCAAAGTATGGAGAAGAGGGTAGAGAATGATGAAAAAATCAGATTCCATAAAACAAACGGTCCTAGCCCAACAGCAAGACATTTTCCCGCTTCCGTTTGTCAGCCCATCCTGCAGATAGTAACACAGTTCTGTTCTTCAGACATGCTTATTGTAGTCCTGTCTCACCTAGTAGCTCTTAGGGAAGTCAATCTTTCAGTACAAGGCAAAAATCAAGAGTATAAGTAGTCCCATGTGCCTTTCTCGCTCCCCGGCCATCTTGGCGGCCGGTCTTGGTTGGGGGCTGTCCCGCACCTAAGGCAGGAAGATGGTGGCCGCAAAGAAGACGAAAAAGTCTCTGGAGTCGATCAACTCTAGGCTCCAACTTATTATGAAAAGTGGAAAGTACGTGCTGGGGTACAAACAGACTCTGCAGATGATCAGACAGGGCAAAGCGAAATTGGTTATCCTCGCCAACAACTGTCCAGCTTTGAGGAAATCTGAAATAGAATACTATGCCATGTTGGCTAAAACTGGTGTTCATCACTACAGTGGCAATAACATTGAATTGGGCACAGCATGTGGAAAATACTACAGAGTATGCACACTGGCTATCATTGACCCAGGTGACTGTGATATTATTAGAAGCATGCCAGAACAGACTGGTGAAAAGTAAACCAGGAAAGTTTTTCTTTGATAAAATTTTACCAGAGCTCCTTTAAAAACAAACAAACAAACAAACAAAAAAAAACACATACAACAAGTAGTCCCATGTAAGCAGCTGGTCCAATCACAACTCAACTCCCTCCTAATTCATTACTTGTGCGTGAACCTTCTTTTTGCTTTTTGTTTGTTTCTTTTTTTTTTTTTTTTTTAGTTTTTCGAGACAGGGTTTCTCTTTGTAGCTTTGATGCCTGTCCTGGATCTCGCTCTGTAGACCAGGCAGGCCTCAGAATCACAGAGATCCACCTGCCTCTGCCTCCCGAGTGCTGGGATTAAAGGAGTGCGCCACCACCACCCGGCATGCGTGCATGAACCTTCATGGCGATCATTCCACTGTGCCACTCTGAAGTTCTTACTACCTCTAAACAAACAAACAAAAGCAAAGAAGAAAGCAAAGAGGGAGGAGGGAGAGGGGGAAGGGGAGGAGGGAGACAACAAAGACGAAGACCAAAGCCTCTGCTAGAAAATCTCTAATTCCGTAGCTAATAAAATCACGCAGCATGTTGGAAAACAACACAAGAAACCGTGCTGCGCATACTCAACCTTCAACAGCTGTTTGGAAATCTTATCTTCTGTGTAGGCAGAGAGATATCGCAAGAAACAGTCCCTGAGCACTCAAGGACTTAGTAATCCAAGAGAAGCAAAGGGGACAGGACTCAGTTCTCAGTCAAAATCTGGAACGGTGGCTCAAAGAACAGGAATCAAACCCGAAATGAGCAAACCATGGAGAATCACCTGCCATAGCTCAAGGAAGACCTGTGCCGGACTCTGAAAGATTTTTTAAAAAAGGAATTTTGAAAGAAGCCACCTGTGTGTGTGTGTGTGTGTGTACATTTGCATGTGTGTGAAGGCACAGGCACTCCATGCATAGTAAGAGCCTGAGTAGGATTTCAAGTATCCTGCTGTCTCTCTCCATCTTATTGCCTTGACACAGGGTCTCTCACTGAACTTGGAGCTCACGGGGCAGTCAGCAGGTCTCAGCAATCCTCTTGTCTCCACCCCATGGTGTTGGGTTACAGACACAGGAGTGACCACGCCCAGCTTTTTACAGGCTTGTTAGGGACTCAGACTCAAGTCTTCACACTCACACAGCAAACACTCAGACCACTGAGCCTTCTTCTCTTCTGGGGCCAGGAGGTGGCCATCTTAAGCTAGATTGCCTAGGAACAAACTCGGCGAGGAACCAATATTTGATCTGTTCGTTGAAATTTTCCTTCTGTCTTAAAAATGTGGTTTGGGGAAGGGGGTGGAATCAAGCATAGTCACGGGCCCAAACCTCAAATGCATAGTTGCCTTCTATAGGATTACAGAAATATCTAAATTTACTCAAAGGTTTGAACTTGGATTCTACAACCCAACAGCAGCCAGGAAAGAGGCTGGCTGTTTTCCTAGGGTTGGAGATTTGTTTACTTCATGATAACACGGGCCCGCGGCTATCAAGATAAGCATTGGGAGGCTGTGACTAAAGAGAAATGACACAGCCAGCTATGGCGGCTTGTGCCGTAATCACAGCACTGGAGAAGGTGGATCAGACTGATCAGGAGCCTAGGCCATCCTCAGCCACCTATTCAGTTAAGGGCCAGCCTGTGCTACATGTGACTCTGTCTCAAAAAAAAAAAAAAAAAAAAAACAGAGAGCGCACCTACATTTTGTTTTTGTGATGTTTTAGGTAATATTCAATGGCAAGTTCATTCTTTTTTAAAATATTAGATAATGGCAATGAAAGTATTTGAATTTTGAAATCTGAAATATTTTCTGGGCATGGTAAAGGCACACCTTGTAATAATTCCAGGCCAAGGCAGGAGAATCCTAAGTTTGAGGACAGTGTGGTAGACTGTCTTAAAGCAATTTTTTCTTACTTTGGTTTTTGCAGCACTAACATTGAATTAAGGGTCTCCTTCCTACATGCTAGGCAAGTACTCTACCATTGAAATATATCCCCAGACCTCAAAATAAAAGTGTATTTCGTATGTGTGTATGTGCATGTGCATCCATATGGAGACCAGAAGACCACCTGGAGCTCGAGCTACAGGTAGCTTTGAGTACTGGGAACAAGCTCAGTCCTCTCTAAGAGTAGCGAGCACTTTTCACTCCTGAGCCACATCTCCAGCCCCTCAAAGTCTAATTTTTAAAGGGCCAGGAATGTAGTTTAGTAGCAGATCACTTATCTGGAATGTGTGGGCCCTGGGTTCAATTCTCAGTATTAGGGGAAAAAAATTAAGTCTTTTTATTCCACTTTATTTGGGAAATGTAAACATTTCCTTCCTACTTGTTCAGAACCAGAATGACAAAGCACAGACCTGAAACTCTTAAAAATATCAGAGCACAAGAGGAACTGTACTGCAGAGGGTTTGACAAACAAAACAAGCCCAAACTAAGCTTCCTGTTTCTTGAATTGGCCAGGGTGAGGGTCTGCTCAAAGCCACACAATCCTGGGGCTCTTTCATCGCGTCAGATACACAAAGGCTTGCCACCCGAAAGTCCAATGATTCCATTCCTCACTATTACTAATGCTGTCATCCCGATCAGAGACTCGACTTCAACGTATATGAACTGCCACTGCATAACCAAAGCAAACCACAACATCTCCCCAGACCTCTAAAAAGGCCTATGCACCCCAAGATGCCACCTGGACCAACAATTTCAACCAACCACCATCACCTCACTTTGCTGAAGGGCCCCCACCCCACCCCTAAATGCTTCATAAAGTGCTTATGGTTCATTACAAAAAAAAAAAAAAAAAAAAAAAAATCATTGCCCGGTAACGCAGAACCTGTAACTCCAGCTACTCAGGGGTGTGAATTAAGACAACAAATTCAAGGCCTGCTGAGCTGCAGGGCAAGTTGAAAGCCAGCCTGTTCAACTTAAAAAGACTGTCTCAAAATAGAAAGTGAAAAAGGAGCTAGGCGGTTAGCTCAATGGTGGACTACTTGCCTAGCATGCACAAGGCCCTAGAATAACAGGCACTTAGCTGCTTCTGCTGAAAAGCTCAGATCTCACTCGAGCCCACAGAGTAACTAAAACAGGATGGAAGCCTGCCATTTCCATCTTCCTTCTGCGTCTGTCTCCTTGCCTTTGGGTCATCCTGCTTTTCTCTACACAGGGCCATGTGAATCATTCCAGGAGCGCCTGTGTAGATCCAGTGATTCACACCCTCTCTCATTCCTGTGAGACTGAAGGCATTGTCTTAAACCTGGAGTTACCTTTGATTCCACATGATGAGAACAATTATCTATGATGGGGAGGCTGTACTCTAAGCAGATCACCTTACAAGAACTAGAATTTCGGTGAAGACAACTCACGGTGCGGGCCATGTTGCAGGACCTGAGGTGAGACTGTAATGGCCAAAAGCACAGCTTGACCGGGACTACTTAGTTAGCTATCTTCACCCTCTGCCCCAATCCTTCCTCTACTTGAACCTAAGGCTCATGGCAGGATCCTGAAGCCCAACTCAGGGACAGATGGACCCCTTTATTGGTTCTTTTCCCAGGACGTCAATTCTCCTTTCTCTGCTTTGTGCCAGCAGTTGTCTCTTTAATTGGCACCTTGAGATGAGTGACCAAGCCCAGTTTAGCAGGACAGCTGGAGCCAGAGCTTTTCCTGTAACATTCTGGTTATGCTAGGAACCATCTTCAGCATGGAAGAAGACAGACTGACAGACCAACAGACGGAAGAAAGAAAGAAAGGAACAAAGGAAGGGTAAAAAGAAGCGCATTGAGGAAGAGCCACTTTCTGAGGAAGTGCCACGTCATCAGGACAGCAATGCCTAGTCCAGAAAAAAAAGAAGAAAAAGGACAATGAGGCAATGAGGCTAACGGAAGGGAACCATAATTCTGTCACCTGGACACATGTCATACTTAAGATTCAGATGGGAGTGTATGAGAAATGTTCTATAAAATTTTCTAGGGAGGTTCAACCAACAGTCGTCATCTATAGCTTTTCAAACCTTTGTTGTGTCTGATTGTCAACTGTAAACCTTATTGGTACACAAATAAAAACATACTCTTTGTAAAATTTTTTTTAAAAAAAATCCAAAATGGTACATACAAGTTGCAACTGTGTAAAAATAAATCAATAAATAGAATGTGTTGCCATATGGACACAGACTGTCAGAAACAAGCTACTGAAAGTAACTAGTGGGATTTTTCTGTTTCCCCTCCCAGATTTAAAGAAGTCTGTTCTCACAAGAGAAAGGAGAGGGGAGGGGAAGGGAGCCGGAATTGAAGAAAACATAACCATACACACAGTCTCTCTTCTATGTCTCTTTTGAGCGAGACGACTCATCCACTCCCTATAATCTAAGGAGGAAGTGTTACTTCAGGTAATTTTATAGTTTTCCCCCAAAGAAACGGAGGAAAAAGTACATTTACATGAAAGAAAGAAGAGCTGAAATGTAGCTCAGCTGTAAAGAGCTGTATAGAGCCATGTGTTCAATTCCCTGCACTCCTGAAAGAAAGCAGGAAAGATGGGGGCAGGGGGTTATAGGTACAAAAGCTGATATGGCCAAGCAAGACAAATAGTTCATCAGTCCAAGAACTACGCAAGGCCCAGTGCCTCTGTGTGGGATGCTCCCTTGCTATTAGCTCAGCAGGCTGCAAATTAAGACACAAATTTACACTCAACCAACCCACTTATATAGCTCTCTTTATGCGCTCTAAGAGTATTATATTAGCTTTTCTTTAAAATTGTTAATGTATTGGGGGCGGGTGTGCATGGGTGTCACAGAGGTGTGTAGAGGTCAGAGGACAATTCGAGGAGTCTCCTCAGTGTGCTCTTTCTCCATCCTCCATGTGGGTCACGGAGGATCAAACTCAAGTCCCGAGCTTCCTGCCAAGCGCCTTCACTGGCTGAGCCATCTCACCAGCCCTAAGCTTTTTCTTTTAGAACCTAAGAATCCTCCACTGCTTCCCACTAGGACAAGGAAAATACACACGTCAGGTGTCCAAGGGTGCCCACGTGCCAAGACAATGAACAACCCAACTCTACTCCCATCTAAGGGGAGGAAAACACCACAGTCACCAACCAGCCTAACTGGGTCGGTGGCAGTGCACACCTTTCAAGAGGAGGACCTTGGCTGGGTGTTCTGTTCTCTTGGACTTTGAAGTTGACTAGAGTAACCCTGGAACGCCACCTTCCCATACGTGGCTAGTAGGCTGGGAGGACTGCCTGACCTTCTGACAGCACCATCACCCCATTAGTGTTTACGATGGTACCAAGCAAGGACGATGTCAGTCAATTCAGCGCCTAAGAAATCATCCTTCGAGGATCCAGATCGCAAATCTGGGCCAGGCAACGGCCATCCCTCCCAACTAGCTCTCCTGAGCCTAGGAAACGGACCCTGGGAAGGAGAAACGCTAACCCCTCACGCCATCCCCTGCGTCCAATTCACGGGATGGCCCATTTCTCAGAACCCTTAATCTTTATATTAAAGATTGGGTGTGGCGTTCTGATCAGGAATGGGGAGGGTTCGTTCTAAAGCTGCGTTTTCCAAAGGAAGCCTATAGCTAGCACTTAGATAATATGTCCATCTGGAGCAGCGGCGTGCCTTGCCACTGTGACTGTCCCTTCCGGTCTCTGGCCCTCAGTTTCCCCATCTGCAACAGAAAATGACAGGGACAGCTGTCCTGAAGTTTGGAGGGTCCAGGAGAATCAAAGAGAATGGCAGTCCACAGGGCAGAGGGGAAGGGGAACTTTGGACTTCGGCGGACTCTAAAGACCCTGGTGTTCCCTCGGGGACCCGAAGGGGCGGAAAGCGGCGCGCGGGGCGTCCGGAGGGCTACTCACGGGTCCCCGCGGTCCGGCCCCCGGCCGCGGCAGTAGATGGGGTTGAGCTCGTCCTGCGGAAAGGCGTGCGCCATGTAGTTGTCGTAGCCGAAGACGAACATGCCCCGCGCCAGGTCGCGCATCTGGGCACGCAGTTGCGGCGGGAAGGCGCCGCTGTAGCGCCGCTCGTACTCGTCCGGGCCGCAGCCACGGCCGCCCAGAGCGTAGCCCCAGTGCGCCGGGCCACACATGCCCGGCCCCGGCCCCCGCGGGGTCTCGAGCCGCCCCTCCGTCCCGTGCCTTGGTCGATGCAGCCAGGCCGGGCCTTCGGGAGGACCCACCGGCCCCGAGCCGTCGGGGCCCCTCAAGCGCTGGAAGCCGAAGCTGAGCGGAAAGCGCTGGTAGAAGCCCATGCTGGGCCCCAGCCCGAAGACCAGCCAGAGCACCGCGTGGAGGCCGAGGCGAAGCAGCACCAGCCCCAGGACGAGCGCTCGCCATTGCATGGTCGCGCGGCCGCCGCGGGCATTATTTTGAAGCTCCGGGCGCGTCCCCAGCCGACCGCCGCCCCGCGCGTCCGCCCGGGAGCCTGCTCACTTCCCCTTTAAGGAACTCCCTCGTGACGCACCAGGAACTGGCCCATTGTCCCCCGCCCTGCGGCCCGGCCCGGCCCGGCCCGCCAGGCCCCACGTTCGCCCGCCGGCCGCCCAGGATTGGCCTGGCACGGCCCGGCCTCGAGGGGCGCGGCCGGGGACTCCCTCCCGCTCTATAGGCCGCAGGGACAACAAGGCTCCGCCCCACCGCAGGACCACGCCCTCTGGGCGGACCCGAGTCAAGTCGGGCTGGCGTGGCGAGCCTAGGTCGCTCTAGCTTTAGGGGAGAGAACTTCGAACCAATGACAGCGCAGCACGGGAGCACCCCGCGAGGTCACAGACGAGGCCCTTGACCCGCCCTTGCTCCGGTAAATGATGCCCCTGGGCAGAATGTTTATTGGTCTGAGGTTGGATGGTAGAAAGCCCCTCCAGGTCTAGGGTAGTTAAGGGCCTGGGCCCTTAGGTAAAGGACGTACCTGCGCATATCCAGGAAAGGTTTTTAACTTGGTGGGAATAGGACCCCCTACGTCTGGCTCAGGCTCAGATTGTGTGCAATATCCCATCCGGATTTTTTTTGGGGGGACGCCTTAACTCGAAGAATCGTTCTTGATACTTCTGAAATACTCCGAGATCCCATCCTATCCCAACAGGGCGGGAGGTTGTACTAAATGGTTCTAATTTTCATCAGAACTATTTAAACATTTTCCTGATCCATCATCTCTACAGTGCAAGGCGACGGGCGACCTCGGAAATATAGGGCAGATTTGGGGTATAATCCCTTTAAGTCCTAATTCCTATAATTAAGGTTACAGATTTCATTTCTTAAGGGCTGTGGCTTTCGTGTAAGGATTCGACTTGGAGAGCCTATCAGTTTTGCAAGTTTACACCGTATGTCTATCAAACTTAAAAAGTAGGAGAAGCAACAAAGTCAGAATGGTTTATGTCACCAATCATCAAGGCAGTGATGGGGAGGACTTAACGCTCATTCCACTTTCAGGATCAAAGGAGTTCCTGAAATGATAGGGTACAACAGAGCAGCCAGCGAAAAGTTAAGTTCTTTGGGTTGGTAAGAGTTTATTTTGGTAGCCAGGCGGTGGTAATCCCAGCACTCGGGAGGCAGAGCCAGGTGGATCTCTGTGAGTTTGAGGCCAGTCTGGGCTACCAAGTGAGTTCCAGGAAAGGAGCAAAGCTACACAGAGAAACCCTGTCTCGAAAAACCAAGAAAAAAAAAAATAATAAAAGTTTATTTTGGGAGAGACAAAGGCCCAAGCAGTATATTCCCCGCCTCCCCCCCCCCCCAAAAAAAAAAACCAGAAAAGAAAAAGAGGCGGCGGGGGGCGGGGGGGGGGGGGGAGATACGTGGGGAGACTTCCAGAAGTCCAACTCCAGCTCTCGAGCCTGAACTATGGAATTCAGCCTCCCTGGAGCCGACACAAACAATGTGAACATTAAGATACGCTTTGTTTCCTTAAGCTACTTTTGTGCAAATTTTAGCTTTATCTTGCACTCTAGTCAGCTGTCACGCTGATGACAGCACCTGTTCTCACTTACAGACCAGCCCTAATTTGAAAAAGTCTAAAAACTAGAGAAAAACCAGCCAATTTATGAAAAATGATTTTTTTTCAGTTGTCAGTTGGCACAACTGACAACAGGTGCCAGGAGTACAGGTTTTCAGGGCACTATCATGTATTCCCACTTTCATCTTGGTAGAAAGCCCTGAAGTGGAGGAGCTATGACTGGCCCTTTAGACTAGGGCTTCTCAGATTGAATGTAGCTGATGAAACTGAGACATTTGTATCTAACCAGAAAATCCATCCTTAAAAACAATTCTGAGACAGGATCTGACTCTGCAACCCCAGTTTGCCTCCAACTTATGATCCTCCCGCCTCAGCTTCTGAATGCTGAGATTGTAGGTTTGAACCACCATACCTAGCTAATAATTATTTAGGGAAAAGTTTGTGATAGATTTTTCCAAATGCATTCTCACAAGAACCTCACATGACTGGTATGAAAAAGTCACTTTCATTTTAAGAACAGCTTTACTGTACAGCTCCCAAGAAGAAACAGCTGAGAATCCAGTCAGAATCCTGCCTCAGTAACCTGGCTAAGTTAGTTTCTGCACCTGCTTCCTCAGCTGCAAAAAATCCCCCATTTTAAGAACAGAACAGTACTTACCCCAAACTCTCACACTCACATGAAACACTTGCAACAGTGCTATATTCACAGCTAGCCCTGTTAATGAGATTGTCATTTTGTATAAAGAAAATAAATAAGAAACTGGTATGTTATCATGCAGAGGTCTCCTTTATGTGGGTAGGACCAAGATAATGTCTTGTGGAAACAAGTGATTTTTACCTCTTAAAAGTTAACTTATTCAGCCAGCTGTGGAGGCTCACACCTTTAATCCCAGCACTTGAGAGTTAAGAGGCAGGCAGATTCCTGTGAGTTCCAAGCAGCCTGGTCTTTTTATCAGGAAGTCAGGGCTACATAGTTGAGACCATGTCTCAAAAAAAAAAGTTAACTTATTAAAAAATATGTAATGGGGATGGGGGGATAATCAGGCACAGCAGCACATGCCTAAAGTCCTACTCGGGATGCTAAGGCAAAGGACTAAGACTACCCAGAGTAGGGTAGTGAGTCCACTGTCCCCAAAATAAACAAAGGTAGTGAACTTCCTTTCTCTCAGTCAGCTTTCACTGCTATCCCAAATGTGGCACCTCCCCATGAAGAAATGACATTATTTGTGTACCACACCCCCAGCTCTTTTTATTACTTATACTGCCACAAAGAGAAATCACCTTAATGTTCAGTCTTTTTTTGAACTGTGGCAAATGGTATGACAGACAAAAGCAATTTGAATTTCTCCTTGCAGAATGAGAATAGAAATGAAGTTACAAAACACAGAAACAAAATAACCCATTGTGTGGGGCATATTGTGTAACAACTGAGGGCAGACCACTGTTGCAGACCACAAAAGAAGAGAAGGGATATACAATAACGACTGGCATTCTCTGTCCCATGTCAAAAGCAAAGGCAGACAGAGGTCTGCTTGACTCCCTCCTCCTCCCTTAGTTTGAAAGGAAGTATTTTCTAAGTGTTCCAGGTTTCTGAAAAGCTGAAATAAATTCATGCTGAGCCTACAACAGCTATGAAGTATTATATGTTAGTTCTAAACAGCTTAGTCCAAAATTCTTAGTAGGCATATGTGTTTCCTCAATGGATACAGAGTAAAAACACTATAAATGCCTTTCCAAACATAAGCCTGTATGTTTTAACAGCACTTGTTTCAAATCTAAGTTGTGCATCATTCTCTAAACTGTGATGACTAGCACTTCACTGTATTAAAACAGAGTGGGGGGAGTAAACATTTCTATATTTTCAAGTAGATGGCGCATAAAACACTAAGAGTCACTAGGCAAGTGGGCATTGTGTGTCTGCGCGTCTGCGCTAGCTACTATTCAGATCTCTAATCTGCCAGAATCAATGTAAGAAGCTGGGTTAGAAATCCTCATTAACTAAACTGGAAAGCCAGGACTTCAGGAGCTCACCAAGGATACCACCAATTAATGACAAAAAAAAAAAAAAAAAAAAAGCATTCTCCAAAGTTACCAACCTGACACTCTTTTCATCATCAGGCTACATTAGCATGTTAAACTGATACCTCATCCCCACATCCCTTCCTTTTCCCAACACATGACCTGTAAGGCCCAGCAAAATGAGGCTGGGGTATCTTTCTTCCCTCCTGATTCCTGCTGGGAAATCTACATTACACCTAAGTGTGGTAATTCTGTTTTAAAATGGAATTATCCTGCAAGGGAGACCTTGTTAATGAAATGGTGTAATGGATGACTTCTGATACTGCATTCTATCTAGAATGCAGTGACTTGTTTCCCTAAGAACACCCAGGAAGCATCAATGACAAGGACACCACTTTTATTAATAGCTCAATTTTAAAGAGAAATCTGTGGAGGGTATTTACCAACAGGAAACACCTGCTGTGGGCTGCCAACTTGTAGAACAGCAAACTTAGAGGAAGTCTATAAGGCTACTATTTGCATGACTATTTTTCTTCCCAAGTCTCCTGACTCAAGTGTGCACTGTTGGAGGAAGGACATTCAGTTTTCGATAAAATGTAAAACTTTTAAACAACAAACATGATGTTTTCCCCACAGTGGCACATTTTCAGAGTAAAGCACTTGGCCTGTAATAAGGTGTTACAGATTGGCACCTTCTACACCTCATTTCAGCTTCCACCCTCCAGGCTTTCTGAGAGGCTGTAATTACCAAATCAACCTGATTCAACTGTAGATGCAAAAGGAAATCACTTTCTCAGTCAAAAATAAAGTACACTAAAGTACCCATGGTTCAAAACACCCAATTTACATATCATAGTCAAAAACATTAATTTTAGAAGTCTGTTATTTTAGCCACATACCCATCATTCCAGTACTCAAGAGGTGAAGGAGGATCATGAGTTTGAGTCCAGCCTGGGCCACAAAGCAAAACTGTCTCAAAACAAACAAAAATGCTTTAAGATAATAAACTCTCAATTTTTGAACAAAGCTAAATGTGTACTTTGAATGTCTTCACCAGCCCCATCCAGCCTCACATTCCTTGGTACTGTTTCACAAAATAGTAAAATCTTGTGACAGAAATGCCAAATCATACACCCAGTGAGTAATACAGAATGACAGAATGCAGAGAGAGACAGCCTAACTTACTAAAACCACTTCTACAATGGCTCTCATAAAATATATATATTACAGTTCAGATGATAACATGTTAGCAACATGGACCAAATACCTTACTTTAAAAATGGGGCTTTGTTGAAAAATCAACATTTTTATTTCTGGCTTGCATGACTGTATATGTATATTCTCATGTGCAGGAGTGTGGAAGTGTGCACACTTGGGAGCCGAGAGGTTTATGTCGGGTATCTACCTCAATCATTTTCTACCTTAGTGAGGCAGAGTCTCTCAGACAGACCCAGATCTCATTGACTCAGCTAGTCTAGCGGGACACACTGATGTACCTCTCCTCTCCAGTCCTGGGGTTACAGGTAAGCTACCACACAGGCCAAACATCTACTGCTAGGGATCCCACCTTCAGTTTAGGAAGCAAGTGCTTCACCCATTAAGCCATCCTAGCATGTCTGAGAAATATTTGCATTTTGAAGTAGACAGGTCTTAGGATTTCAGTTTCTTAATTTGGGCTTTAATTTAAAAAAAAAAAAGCTGGGCTGTAGCTCAGCAGTGGAGGGCTTTCCTATAACATGCAAGAGCCTACGTTCAATTCCTGGTAGTGTAAATTTTTAAATAAACTGGGTAATAAAATTCTTTACTAGCCCTACCACCTAAAAGTCCTCAATCTAGGGGTAGAGGAGAGAGGGAATTGGCTCAGTGGCATCAGAGCGCCTGCCTAGCATTGGTGAGGCTCAATCCTCAGTGCCCACCCCCCAAGTGCCACTACAGTTTACTAGTAATAGAATCCTTTCCCAGCAAGAGAGAAAGGAGGGAACCATAGTACCAATTCCATAGATACTGTAAAAGTTTATTCCCAGTTCATCCCACTGGCCCAACCCTTGACAGCTGAGATGACAACTTCTTTCCAGCACACGGTCTGTGGAGCCCTTTTCAAGTAATTATCTTTCCACTCCATTCCAAAGATCTGCACCTTTCATCAGGATGCACATTTTAAGGTAAAACTGTCAATGCAACCCTCAAAATGCAAGTTTATTGAATAAAGCTGAGAAGAGCAGTAAACAGACGAAAAATGCATCCACATCTAAATAAAAAATTTTACGTATTTACAAAGTTCAATAACTGTTAGGTTTTCACATGCAGAGGTTATGCACAGGAAAATGTTGGTAGTAGCTTTTAGATGTCCTGAAATGCTGGAAAGCAATGAAAAGACACACAAACACATTAAAGTTTAGCTATAGGTCAATTAACAAAAACCTATGCAGTCCCCGCTTAGTTACACATTCTGGTTCCAATCCCTCCTTTTAGGCACAAGCAAGTCGCCACATTCCTTGAAATGGTTCACAGTAACCATTACTCGTGTTGGGCTACATGAGCAAGTTTAAATATCCCTTCATTCAAACCACCCATCCCATCCTCTGGGAAGAGTGCAACATGCTTCATGAATAAAAAGAGAACTTTAAAGCCAGATTCTACTCACTGAAAATGTGAATGGAGAAAACAAGTAGTGTCTGTGCAACACAGTGCAGTTATTTGTACAGAATATTTTAAGGCCGTGGCAGTCTATAAATTAAAATGGTATTCATTAAAAGAACTTACTGTTGACTACACTCAACACATCTGAATATGTACTGTTGACTTAAGTGCTGCTTAACAGAAGAGACAAATCACACATAGTGTGAGGCAACACATAAGCAGGTGTAACCACAGGTTTTATCATTACATCGGCATGAGTAACAATTTACAAGTGAACCAGTATTAATATGTCCCTTTATGTATGTGGAGGTCACTAAGCTACAAAATATGTTCACTGTGAGTTTTTTACAGCTCTGTATCATAGAAGCAAACAATAAAGAGCATTGGTTCCTCAGTTCTCTGCACGGCCGATCATTAAACAACCTGTAGACGTTGCGCATGATTAGATTAAGCAGGCAGGTCTAGAGTTGTCACAATCAAGAAGTCTAGTGGCACCAGTGAAAAGAGTGCCAAACCTTACATTGGTAAGAAAAACTAAGAATTTGTTTCTAAGTACCTTTGTGCTGAAAGTCAACTTCATGATATAAAAAGTCAGGAGTTAAGGGTGTCATGCGGCAGCACAGGGTGGGTGACTGGAGACAAAGAACAGACGTGTGTTCACACAAAGTCAGACACTCTTAACGGGTTTTATTACACTAGCTGGAATGCTCTAAATTCATGAAAGCTTTTGAAAAAAATCTTCAATTCCCATCCCTTTAAAAAAGTGTGTTAAAAGGGGGAAGAAAGCTAATGATCTGGACAGATACAAAAGAGCATGCTGTAACTCTTCCCATCTCCCCAAATGCTATCTGGTGACAAAGGACTCTCCGAAAGCAGAATGTTTAAAATTTACCAGGTAGGAAGTCTCCAGTGTAAGGAACCCACCGCACTGACCTGGTGCCTCTGCTAACTCTTGGCAGACCAATTATTCCTACGGTGTAAGTCTACATTTCACATGCATGTGTGAGATGGGATAAACATTATATGTTCCTATCCCACATGAGTCAGGCTTGAAGGTTTTCTAAATACTGTGTGTGGCACTAGGAATTCCATGCTGCATCAAGTCAGTACCAGTATAAGCTACTGGACTCTAATGAAATAGGTAGACATTTACTGAAAACCAATACAAAAATCTGGCCCAGAAAGACCAGAATGGTAATATGCAATTTTCTTAATTTAAGATGGTCAAAAATGTGGGTGTTTTTTAAAAAAGAAAGAAAGGAAAGAGGCCTCTACACACTAGACAAGTGTGTGAAGCCTTTTAGTGTGTGCTGACTTTATCATGACAACTCCAGCTGATTTGTTATGAAGGATAAGAATATACATCTTCAGCAGTGCACATGAGAAATAAACTCTGAGAAAGGCAATTTCTTGGGTTTAGGAAGGACCATGTTCTGGGAAGTACTTCAGAGGAACGGACAGTAGTTGTAGGATTATAGCCAAGAAGGACTGGAAGACGTCAGAGGATATCTCAGCTTCTTCGGGATTTTGAGTGTTGAATAAGCCACTGAAGTGTGATATCTAAAGGCAGGGAAAGTGAGAGTTAAGAAATCAGCATTACAAAACTAAACACACAGACAATACTTAAAATGTCCAAGGTGCTAGGTCTCTTCCGCATTTGAACTCTATCACCAGAGCTTCAAGAGGGAAATGTGAGCAACTACCAGATCCTGAACGTGAACTTGGTACCTTATACTTACTGCATGTCAAATCAGGAGCTAAACACAAACTGCCAGGAAGGCTAAGACATGAAAGGACTCTCTAACCTCAAGAAATGTATAACTATAATAATAAAAATAAAATTAACATTTGGGCTTTGATGTTACACAGAGACTGGCAACAAAAGAAACCACAAAAGCAAAAAGTCTCAGAAGGCATGCCCCACTGCAGAACATGGGGGCCTGCTAAGATGTGGCTAAGGCACAAGAAATATGGGGTTATCACTCCCTTTGAACCCTAGACCACAGCTTTATAACATTGTCCTTGTTATCCTTGAGCTGAATAATTCTCACTTCATGAGGTGAACCTTTCCTGTGTCTCACAGAATGGTTTATGACACCCATGGCCTTAACAACTCTGTGCCAGCCCTACTATGAGAACCAAAATGTCTCTAGGGAGTTTTATTCAGACATAAAGAACAAAATTACAGCATCTGCACGTCACATGCACACAGACACGCACGCACACACGTATGCACGCAAACCATAAAAGCAGAGGTAGGGGAACTCCCTGGGGAAGGGTGAGCCTAGCAGGAATAGGGAGGGACAAAAGAGAGGAAGGAATGTGAACAAAGTATGACTTTCATGCATGCCATTGTCATAATGAAACCCACTTCTTTTGCTCTAAAAATTATTTTAAAACAATGTCTCCTAGGGAGCACAAGTATCTGATTTGTATCAATAAATAAAGTGGTGCTAACACATAAGAACTTTATTCTCCAGTCACCAGGAACTTACTGGAGAATCTGAACTAGGGAAGCTATAGTAACTTACTTTAGCAAGCCAGCAAGTACAAGAGAACAACTTGGAAGCTGCAGTATGCAGACTGACTGAGGTCACTGGACAGACAGGAAGGGAGGAAAACCTGGAGCATCCAAACACAGGATACAGAGAAGCTAGCAAGAGGCACGATTCAGAGACCTACCTGCCTCTGCCTCCTAAGCAGTAATGAAAACATGCGCCACCACACCCAGACACAACTGGTCTGCTTCCCAAGTGACTCACATCTAAAGGATCTGACATCAGACATTCTATTCTAAAGATCTGAAGAAGAGAAGCAACTAACAAGGAATCAACATACAGTCAAAGCTCCAGCAGCTCAGGAGAGCCAGGAAAAGTCCACAGACTGAGAAGGCAGCTAAGTCAGAGCACTGAATTACTGTCTGTCCTGAGTTCTTTAAAATGTACTAACTACCTGCAAGCTATGTGAGAATCCACTACATGTAACACTCTATCCTCCAAGCTTGAAAGATAACTAACTGTAAATTCAGTCTTCCATTTTCCCAACTAAAACACATTAGAGAAATTGTAGACCACACCTATCAAGTACAGACTAGGGCCAGGAGCTGAGCAAAAGTGACTATTCACAGTTGGGAAAACAATGATTTAATAACTGCTGAAGCAAGTCTTCTACATCTTTTATTACACTAGTGTGAAATCAGAGGGAGAAAGTAAGTCTAAAGTAAAATGACAGCATTTTCATATTTAAGAAACTTAAAAAGAAAAAACCTTTCTTTCCTCCAGTCACTAGACAGATGCTAAAATCCCAAAGACAAGTGAGTCCTCAAGACTAGACAAAAATGCAGAAAGAAGAGAGATTCTCTAGAGTCACAGGAATAAACACTCTTCTCGTGTGGTTCCAGGACACCTTCCTCAGATCAAGACACTTCCCCTGCCACATGAACAGGACAGTAAAACACAGGAAACCATGTGCACTCAAATACTTTTGGAAGCAGTTCATTAACTCATTAATGCTCAGCTGAATCTAAAGGAAGGATAGTGGATTCCTTAGCCTCGGTAATGCTGCACATGAAGCACTGAATTACAAACTATTAGTGCACCCTAGTGAGCCATGAGCAGCCTCAAACACTAGTCAAATCTCACCAGCACTGCTCAACAATCCCTTGTAGCTTTGAAAAAATGAACCCAAGACTGACTTTCTCATCTCCCTATGCCCACCCCTCTTTTTGAGACAGGGTCCTGCTACCAAGTCAGAGCTGCCCTAGCATTCACCATGTAGCCCAGGCAGACCTCAAACTCACAGCAATCCTCCTGCCTCAGCTTCCAAAAAGCCAGGGCAATAGGTTTCCACCACCATGACCAGCTGACCTTTTTGTTGTTGTTCCTTTAGAAAATTACTTTTTCCTCCCAAAATTTCCCATTTCTAACTTAGGAAGCATAAAAGAATATTTAAAGAATAGGTTTAAAGAGAGCACAACATCCTAAAACCTACAGTGAAGAGCAGCTCTGCCTGCTTCTACTGACATTCTGTGCTAATTCTTGTTAGAGGGACTAAAAGATGTTTAGAAACATCTGTGTCTCTACCCTCTTCCAGGTATGAAAACCAAAAGACAATGTCTCAATATATTGCCACATGTCTCCTAAGGTAACAATCCCTCAGTTAAAAATATGAAGTGCATTAGGAAAAAAAGAAAAAAAAACAAACAAAAAAAAACACCTAACAAAGTCCCCACTCACTACAGCACAGGAAAAAACATGGAGTCCTTCCCCATAATACTCATTTCTTCCCCAAAACAGCAGCCACTTCTTACCTATATTGTCCTTTTCTTTGCAAGAAATTGAATAGCAGCAAATTTCTCTATCCTGAATAGCAGACAGGTTCCTAAAAGGAAAAGAATTGGTTAAAAAAAAATGATGGCAGCTGTCATACTTATCACTCTTTACTCAGTTTCACTTATTTTTATTATGATGAAAAAGAGTATTTTCCCACTAACAAAATTTTACAGATTTACTTCTCTGGTTGGCCCAGGGTATCCATCTAAGAACAGGGTATGATCACTACTGAATAATGTAATTATGCTTACAAAACGGAGGACAGACTAGAATTTACCAACAAGCTTCTCAACATTACTCTTCTTAGGACCTACATTTTTTCAATTAGCTGTTTCTCATCCAAGGCATTTGGAAGATCTCTCTTGTTTCCAAGTACTAGTACCTTTTAAAAGAAAAGATATTATGGGTAAATCTTATGTACAAAAAGATCACAGAAGCATATTGTAGTATCTAAAGATTCCAAAAAGATTTTCATGTTAACATATACCTTAACTGTAAAGCATACTTGAAAATACAAATAAAAACACATTTGAGTGACTGGTAGCCAATCTCATTTATGAATTTATCCTGGTATTGCATGACTCCTACCATAAAAGCAGCCTAGATACTCTAGGAGCTGAGAGATGGCTCAGTGCAGAAAGGCTGATGACTTGAGTTCGACCCTAGGACCCACGTGGTAGTTATGGAATCCTCTGACCTCCAAACACAAGTCATGACACACATGCATGTCCAATGCTTAATCTCCAGCACTACATAAATAATTCTAAGGCTATGATGTACATTCTGAGATTTCCTAGAAAGCCATAACCAAAATGTAAATAGCTTCACAGTTGCAGGTGAGGGCGAGGTAGG
Organism: Peromyscus californicus insignis; assembly: GCF_007827085.1. Lineage (NCBI taxonomy): Eukaryota > Metazoa > Chordata > Mammalia > Rodentia > Cricetidae > Peromyscus > Peromyscus californicus. The sequence goes on along the minus strand of NW_026294584.1, from coordinate 123,542,308 downwards.
TGGGTCTCTGTGAGTTTGAGGCTAGTGTTATTTACATATTTAGTTCCAGGATAGCTAGAGCTATTAAAAAAAAAAATCTTCACAGCTAAGGGTTTATCTGTGTCAATTAAATGCAAATATGGAGATAACTGATTTCCCCCCCCAGGTTTTAAGGAGCTAGTATAGCTAATGGCTTCTGGAGGAGGGAGAGTCAGCTCTCTTTAAAGATGTGGCCCCTGGTAAATTGACCACACTCCAATGGATGGTCCCACACCTATGAGAATACAGCAGCATAAACTGAACTCAGTTGATCATAAAAAATCATTTTTAAAGGGACACAAGTTGGGTGAGAATGGACTGGGGAGGAGTGGATGGAAATATGAACAAAATACATTGTTGTTCTGGAATATTATTTGAAGATGTGTTACATTTGTTTATGTTGTGAAACATTAGTTTAATGCTGAAAAGATGTGCTGCATTCTTTTCTGTTGCACTGGTTTAACTCTGTGAAGCTGTGTTACTGTGCCTGTCCAAAACACCTGATTGGTCTAATAAAGAGCTGAATGGAAGAAGGCTAGGTGGGACTAGCAGAGAGAGAGAATAAATAGGAGGATAAATATGGGGAGAACGATGAGCGGAAAAGGAGAGGAGGACATCAGGGGCCAGCCATCCAGCTACACAGCAAGCCATAAAAAGAACGGTATACAGAAACAGATATGCAAAAGGTAGATGGGATAATTTAAGTTAAGAAAAGTTGGCTAGAAACAAGCCAAGCTAAGTCTGGGCATTCATAAGAAAGAACAAGACGCCATGTATTTATTTGGGAGGTGGGTGGTGGGCCCCCAAAAGAGCAGAAAAGCAAAAGAGGGGAAAAAACAACAACAACAAAAAACCACCACTACCACATTGTATGAGGACCAGGTATGGTCCTCATGCCTTTAATTCCAGCACTCTGGAGACAGAGGCAGACAGATCACTCACTGGGAGGCCAGCCTGGTTATATACACAGTGAGGTCTTTTCTAAAAAGACACATACACACACACACACAATGAAATTTTCAAAAGAACTGACAAAAATATAGCAAAAAAAAAAAGAATCAAAAGTAGCTGTGACAGACAGAGGGCACTTACCATCCTTTAAAACATATCAAAGACTATCCACATGATCTTGTAAGTGTGGCCTCTAATGTCCCAGCTACAGCTCAGCATGTAACTCAACCCACCCAGCCATTCCCAAGGCTCTGTGTTCCAGACACTGCTTCCTACCACCAAAGGGCCTGGAACTCCTTCCCTACCAACCATCACCTTCACATTCCCACAGTCTTCAGACCTCCATTCATACTTCACTGGCTCGGAGAAGTTTCTTCCTTCACCTTGAACTACATAAATCTTTTCTCTTTTTTTTTTTTTTTTTTTTTTTTTTTTTTGGTTTTCAGTTTTTTGAGATACAGTTTCTCTGTATAACAGTCCTGGCTGTCCTGGAACTCACTTTGTAGACCAGGCTGGCCTCTAACTCACTGAGATCTGCCTGCCTCTGCCTCCCAAGTGCTGGGATTAAAGGTGTGTGCCACCACTGCCCAGCAATCTTTGCAATTCTTAAGGACTTCTGCACCTGTCTTAATACTGATCACCAGAGCTGTACTGTTAAATGTTTGTTGTTTTTTCCCCAAATGTATCTTTCCCCCAGCATACAGTGTTTCTAGCAACTTCTGCCCATCATCGCATCCCCAGAACAGAGCACTGCTCTCTCTACATAGTTTGGTGACTATCTAGTTAAGGCATCTATAGACAATACGATATCCAGGTTCCAGCAGACACTAGGCAAAGGTAACTCCAGTTTTTAAGAACACACTCCAGAACTGGGACTATTCTCCCACACACCAGATCTTTAAATCAACATAGGATTTTTCCAGGCTGGCCTGGAACTCACAGCAATCCTCCCACCTCAGGCTCGCAAGCATGGGATTATAGGCATAAGTGACCACAGCCAGATGAGTCAAACAATTCTGAACAAAAGTATTTCAACTAATTCATTCAATGAGGAAATACCACAAGTAGTAGAGAAAGGTCAGGAAGATAAATTCAATTTCTCAATTTCACAATGTTGAAGCGAAAGTACTTTTTGTTTTTTTTTTTCCTTTTTTTTTTTCTTCAAGACAGGGTTTCTCTATGTAGCTTTCCTGGAACTCACTCTGTAGCCCAGGCTGGCCTCGAACTCACAGAGATCCGCCTGCCTCTGCCTCCCAGTGCTGGGATTAAAGGCGTGTGCCACCACCGCCTGGCTCAAAGTACTCTTAACCCTTAAAAAAGAAGACATAGTAAATTTCAAATATAATTAGCAGCCCTCTAGACCCACAGGCTCCACGTCCATGTCCAATCAACTGCACATCAAAAGCACATGGGAAGCCAGGCAGGAGACTTAGAACTTAAATTCTAGTGCTCAAGAACTGAGGGGGAAGGATGTCCAGTTTGAGACCAGCCTGGACTATGTACTAAGATGCAGGCTAGCCTGGGCTATACTGTGTAATCTATCTCAAAAAGAAAAAATAAAAGTAAGCAAAAATATGGGGGGGGGGCTGTAATGTCACTGAGAATGTAAAGATTCCCTTTGCCATCATTCGCTAAACAGTACAATCAACAACTATTACACAGCGCTTCTGTTGTATTCAATACTATTAGTAATCTAAATATAATTCAAACTACATGGAAGAATTGTGTAGTTTGCATGCAAATATTACGCCATTTCCACAAAAGACCTGAGATGCCAGGTATGGTGGCAGACTCATTATCCCAACACTTGGGAGGCTGAGACAACAGAACCACAAGTTCCAGGCCATCCCAGGCTACATCATAAAGCTTAATCTCAAAAAAAAAAAAAAAAAAAGAAAAGAAAAAAAATCCTGAGAATCTTCAGATCTCTGTACTTGTGGGGTACTGGGAATCCTAAAACCAATCTCTAGGAATACCAAGATTAGTTCAATGTTAAATATATAACTGCAAATATAAAATATCAGATTCTCCAAACTTACTGGAATTCCTTGTAACTGTGGTTTATCTAGAAGATTATGGAGTTCATTTCGAGAGGCTTCTATTTTTTCACGATCTGCAGCATCTATCATGTAACTTAAAAAACAAAGCGATCTCAACATGCCATCTCTATGACTCTCAATGAACTAGGATTATAGACTTTAAATTTTCTTAATATTTACAATACTAAAAGTGCTAATCAAAAGAAATTAAGTCTTACATTCAGCATGAATACTTTTAACTACATTATTCAAAGACTAATTAATACATGTTATACTTTGGAAAACATACTGAACAGCACTCAGCTGAATAAAGAAATCAATAAATCTCTTATTCTATGATTTTAAAAAATCCCATGTTAATGGAATTATACTGAGATATTAGCTAAGAAAGACAATTACTGTCTGAGATAATTATTAAGTCTACCTTTGGAAGTATTAAAAAGCAATTTTTTCTTTCAAGACTAATCTGATAGACCGGGGGAAAAAAAAAAATCTCACCACCAACTTACACAATAGCATTGACTCCTCTGCAATACCGCTCCCACATGCTCCGGAACCGGGGTTGTCCTCCTATGTCCCAGATCTTGAATTAAAACAAGGCAATTCTTAATAAGGGCATTTCAAGTACTAATGAAGGTACTATTAGAAGTGGAGAACAGTCACAAAGACAGGTCAAATGTTACAGAACCAGAGTACTCCTAAAACCTCGAATCCAAACTCAATCTGAGATAACTTGGGGCCCCTTCTCAACTCTAAATATATGAATGATAGATCTAAAATTCTGCTTGAGCAATGACTTGGTTAAATTTGGCAACGTGATAATAACTATTACCCAATACATTTCTAATCATGGATATATACAACTTTAAGATAATAACTACTTTAACATCTACAAAAACATGCAATATCCAGACTTGGGTGCCAAGACAAAAAAAAAAAAAGAACTGCTCAGGATCTCCTAAACTTTAAGTGTGTCTTTTTAAATTATTGTGTAAGTAATAAAATCAGCATTCCTTCCCTTGGAGTTCTCCATAATAATCTCACTGTTTTACCTGCAATGTACTGCATATGGCCACATACAACTCCTGAGCTGTGGCCTTCTTTATAGTTTCAAACTGAAGCACTGACACTGGTAAAATGCATAGACAGACACACACACACACACACACACACACACACACACACACACACACACACAGGCAGCCAAATGATGAGTGTCATCATAAAAGGCGAAGATAGAACTTAGCAAGCAGATCTGTCAACAAGAACTGGGTAAAATGTTCACATGGCTCAGGCTGGAGGTCTAAACTCACAGGAATTACAGAAGGAAAACCAGAGTGACAAGAAAAGATTAAATCCCCTAACATTCCTACAGTCCAGGAACTAAAAAGAAATTATGCTAAAAGTAAGTTACACTTTTCCTATTTTAGCTTCAACTTTAGGTTTAATAATGAAGAAAAGAAAAAAAACTGGATTATGATATTTGCTACCACAAATACACTAGGATGACATTATTGGAAGTAATTACCACGCTTCAATATACAACACTGCTCAGACTGAAGATGGGACTGTTATATTTTGGAATTCTTAAGATATCAAATGTTACTTCTACTAACCCATATGGTAAGATGACTTTTATGGACACTTAACTACATTTCAACTCTTAAACACTTTAACCTATCAGAAAACATAAATAACTGACTTGCAGTCTTTTCGAACAATCCAACCATTACTTGGGAATTATAAACAGCAGGTAAAACCTGAGGAACAGAAAATTTTTCGATTACAATTTAAATCAAGTATAAAGGGAGGGACAGGGCAATACATGTATGTATGTATGCATACATACATAAACACATACATGCATGAATACATAAACACACACATGCATAGAAGCCAACGTACCTTTATTGTGACGTTACCTTTAGTTACTTTCCTCATGTTGAAGCCCACCGTGGGTATCATATCTTCACTGAATTGACCTGACTAAACAAAATAAAACATTTCAAGTTAGGTTAATCAATAATAGAGAGCCATAACATCATATGCTTCTAGTATCAACATTGCATTTGTACCTACTTTTCTTTTTTTAATTTATCTATTTATTTTACATCCCGGCCACAGCCTCCCGTCACCCATCCCCCAATCCCCTCCTCTTCCATCTCCATCCAGAAAAGGGCAAGTCTCCTATGTGTATCAATAAAACATGGCCTATCAAGTTGCAGTAAGGCTGGGCAAGGCAAGGGTCCCAAAAGCCAGTAATAGAGTCGGAGACAGCCCCTGTTCCCGAGGTTAGGAGTCCCCCAAGAGGACCAAGCTACACAACTGTAACATATAAGCAGAGACTCACAGCCAAACATTAGGTGGAGTTGGGGGATCCTGTGGAGGAAGAGGAGAAAGGGAGTGTGGGAGTCAGAGGGGTCAAGAACACCATAGGAAGGCTCATACAATCAACTGACCTGGGCTCAAACAAACAAACAAAAAAGGACATTTTGGATATGTACTGGTATTTCTTACAGATTTTCCTAAGTTTAAAAACAGAACTTTGCCAGACATAGTAATGCACAGGAGGCAGAGGAAGGTGGATCTCTGTGAGCTCAAGGTCAGCCTGGTCTACATAGTGAGTTTCAGGCCAGACAGGTCTAAATGTAGTGAGCCCCTTTCTCCAAATAAAAAGAGGGAGTGGGGAGCTGGAGAAATAGATCAGCAGTTAAGAGCACTAGCTGCTCTTCCAGCAAACCAAGGTTTGATACCAAGCACCTACATGGGAGCTCACAACCATCTATAACTCCAGTTCCAGGGTTTCTGACATCCTCTTTTGGACTATGTGAGCACTACATGCACATGGTAGACTAACATACTTATATACATACAGGCAAAACACCCACACTGAATTTTATACATAAAAATAAAAATAAATCTTTAAAAATGCAGAGGAAAACTTTTTATATAACATATGAAAATTTTAAATTTCTCACTTTTACAAATATTTTTAAAAAGAACTGAGAATTCCAAAGTAAAGCAGTTTTAACTTCAGTGGTTAAATTTCTTTGGCAATAAATGTTAAAATTTAATTCTGAAATAAACACCCCAAATAGTTCTGAGGGAAGAAAACTACTGATAAGCAGTTTGAGTTTGTTTCTAATAAGGTTTATAAAATATACTGTAATATAAAACTTTATGAATCAACTTTGTTCTCTTTTTAGCTTTTAACTTTAGTGGTTATGGTAAGACTAAAATTAGATGTTTTACAATAGTATTTTAGTAATATTTTACATTCACAATGATCATCCAGAGCCAGCAAAATGTCTCAGTGGATACAAGGTGCTTACCACCAAGTTTGGTGACTGAGTTCAGTCACTGGGCCCAAATGGTGGGGGAAAGAGCTGACTTCTGCAAGTTATCTGAACACACATGCCACAGGCATGCAAACACTAAACACATAAATAAATGTAACACTTAAAATAATGTTCCTCTCTTTGGAATTTGATTATGTACTTTTAGAAAGTTTCTATTTCCAACTGAACAACCAATAACCATTGTATCACGCTGCTTTTAAATCCACCCTTCCCTAATTAGAAATGGCATGCTAAATACCATACACAGAAAACTATACAGCCGGGTCCTCAATTTTTACCATCACTCTATGTATTTTTGAATAAACAATAGGCTTGTGTTATACTAAATATTACAATGTATCAAAGATCAAGAATTTAGAATGCTTTCAAATTGTCTTGATTCATCTCCCACATTCCAAATAAAACTTAGAAATTAATAACTTCGTTAACACATCAGCCAGAATTATAGCTACCCTTTGTCAACAACATTCAGTAGTTACTGGCTATCAAGTCATTCCACAGAGGCACCTGATTTATCCACTCAATTATTTGAATCTTCACTAGCTTTCAGTACAGTGTCACATTATTCAAGAGTCTCACATTTCACACCATATCCTCTGATGCTATTGTGAAATACAATACTACTGAACCATAGTTAATACTAAGTTTATATTCTAGACACTTTACCAACTATCAGCATTTCTCAGTTGAACTGACTGACTTCTGAGGTCAACAATGTGCTGCTTAAACAAACAGGACTATTTCCAAGAGACCAGTCAAACAAATAAGGTTCTTATTTTCTCCCAAGGCCTAACACTGGCTAGTTGTGTACTGTGACCTTATGTTACCCACACATGCATTCTGTAGTTTTAAGTCTCAGCACACAGAACTTCAATTTTACAAATTAATTTCCTATGCTAAACTCAGGCAAATATTTTTTTTTTCCTATTCAGTAGTGTTTTGGTTGATCCAGTTAGGAAAATGTTAACAGTAACTGAAATCACTATTTTCAATTATACTTAAAATTATTCTCAGAACTTGCACACATGATAATTGTTTGCTTGAAACAGTCTTACCAAGTAGCCCAGGCTGAACTTATGCCAATACTCCTGTCTCTGCCATCCGAAAAGCTGGAATTACAGTCATGAAACACTACATCCAGCCCACATGAGTTGTACATTAAAAAAAAAGAAAAATCGAGTGCTAGCTGAGCCATGGTGGCATAAACCTTTAATCCCAGCACTTGAAAGGCAGAGGCATATGGATCTTTGAGTTCAAGGCTAGCCTGGTCTACAGTTAGTAGCCAGAGCTACATAGTGATCCCCTATCTCAAGAACGACAACAAAACCTAGTGCTATCAAAATGGCATAGTCATGATGTGCCATATACACAGAAGCACAAAAAACATGTTTCACATCACTATTCATTAGGGAAATGCAAATTCAAATCACAGAGGTACTATCACACACACACACTAAGACAGCTACTAAGAAGATAAAAAATTTAAAATTCAGAAAATAAAGTCGGGCAGTGGTGGTGCACGCCCTTAATCCCAGCACTCGGGAGGCAGAGCCAGGCAGATCTCTGAGTTCGAGACCAGCCTGGTCTACAGAGCGAGATCCAGGACAGGCACCAAAACTACACAGAGAAACCCTGTCTCAAAAACCAAAAAACAAACAAACAAAAAAATTTAGAAAATAAATGTTACTAGGCTTGATGGCATACACCTGTAATCCCATCTTGGCCCAGAAAGTGCAAGGCCACAGTCTGAGTTACTTATGGAGATCCTGCCTCAGAAAAGAAGAGTATTGGCAAGGATGTAAAGATACCGAAACCTTTGCTGTGTGCAATGGGTAGGAGACCATGTTACACGGCTGCTATGAGAAACAGGGTGGGGATCCTCAAAAGGAACAATAGCCCTTCCACATGCTACGGTCTGAATACGCCTTAACTTTGCTGCCATGATTCACACTGGAAGTTTGGTCCCAGCGTGGCCACAGTGGGTCCCATTGTAATGTGGGGTCTAGAGGGTGTGCTGGTCATCGGGAGTAGAGCCTGAGAGAAGACAGTGGTCACTCACATGCCAGAGCTGAGCCTGACCCTGAGTCCTCTCTGGTTTCCTGCCTTGCAGTGTGATCATTTCCTCTTAAAAATGCTCATCCCACTGTGATGCCAGCTGCCAGGAGGTTCTTCCCAGAGCCAAGCTGAAGGAGGTATATGCCTGTGAGCACCTGAAAGCTCTGGGTTAAATTGTCATCTTTTCTCTATAAAGCTAAAGCTATAGCCTGAATTAAAGGTGGCTGGAAAGGGGGCTCATTTTTACTTTTCTAACCCCCCCCTTGTTTTTTCACTTTAGGGGTATACTGTTTTCTCCCAGTTTCCTTCTTCCTCTCTGAATGAGTAACTGTAACTTGAAGTGTACTGATGGTGCAAGAGGCCTGTCATCCCAGGACTCAGGTAACTCAGGCAGGAAGATCGTGAGTCTAAGACTACCTGGGCTACACAGTGAAATCCTTTCTGGAAAGAAAACCAAAGCCAAACACAAAAGACCATATATATTATGGTTTCATCTTTACAAAACATCCAGAAAGGGGAAGGAAAGTAGACTACTGGTTATCTGAAACAGGGACTAGGAATGAAGTGGACATACGAGATCTTATTGAGGAAAGAAAATGTTAGAGAGAGATGGATGCCACAGCTGTGCAACTCAGACCATTTGTTGAAATCACTGATTTGTACATCTAAAATTGATGAGCTTTATGGTATGGAAACTGACACTTCAGTAAATTGTTAACAACGTGAAAAGGACCTAGCACTGAAGATATCACTTAGTAAAGAGCATTTGCCCAGTTTTGTAAAGGACTAGGTTTGGTCCCCGGCAAGAAAATAAGAAAACAGAAAGCACTGACCCACTCCCCATGTACCACCCACTCACTCCCTGGCCACACACCCAGTCACAAATAGGAGGCAACTGTCAACACAAAGCAGACACCAGTAGGGACAGAAACCAGATGCACAGCCCTCACACAAGCCTCTGAATAACCATGTTTTCTTCAATTCACAAGCACAGGATGCTCTGGACTGAGCTAAGAACTCACAACCCACGTTCCAGAACTGAACATTTATGGAGATGAACCAACTGCCCTGGTGCTCCCCTGAGCCTGAAGTAACATACTCACACGAGATGCTTCAGAAAGCCGGTTTGGGTGGCAATAGTGAGGACAGTGACAGGCGTTAACCTCCCATCTTCCAGCATACTGGCATTTTACTAATTAAGCATTTTCTCCTCCTGTCACTGGGCTTTCTTCAGCTGCAGGACAACCAATCTCCTGAAGCCCCAGATACTTTAATATTGTCACCAAAAGTGAATTAATACTCCATACGACCCAGCGACTATGCTTCTGGATACAAACCCAAAGGAACTGAAAAAAAGCAAGGAGTCTAAGAGGTTTTGTAGACTCATGATCACAGCAGCAGCATTTAAAATACCAAGAGGTAGACAGACCCACAAGTGCACTGAGGAGATGAGCAAACAAAATGTGGTACACACTTACAACAGAGTCACAGCCTTGGAAAGGGAGAGGTCTTGACACATGCCAGATGAGCTAAGTAGACTGTCAATCATGAAAACAACAACTAGCACACAATCACCTTGAATGAGGTACTCAGACGGTCCACCAATGATGGTGGTCAGCAGGCAGGCAGCACAGAAAGCTTTCTAAATAAACACACACTTGGCTAACTTCTCACACCCCATATGTGGACTATGAGTTGATGTTCTTGCGTTAAGAGACTTCCCAACCCAACAACAAATCTCACTGAGGGGGTTAGGTGTAGGGCATTCAAGTATGGCAAGGGGGGAGAAGAGGAAGGGAAAGAAAGGGAAGACCCTACCTGTGAATGGTAACGCATAGCTAGGATGCCAGCACTCTGGGAGATTGATCTGATAGGATCAAACAGCTCCTGGTACAGCAGTATGGCTTGAATTCAACTCCCAATGGCACCAAAAGTAAATAAATAGGGCTGGAGAAATGGCTCAGCAGTTAAGAGCACTGGCTGCTCTTCCAGAGGATCTGCCCAGCACCTATCTGTCAGCTCATAGCCATCTGTAACTCCAGTTCCAGGAAATCTGACACCTTTTCTGGCCTCCAGGCACACACATGGTGAGCAGATATACATGCAGGAAGAATACCCATACACATAAACAAAACAAAATAAAATTATTGAAGGGGCTGGACTGATAGCTCAATGGTTAAAGAACACTTGTTGCTCTTGGCAGAGGACCCAGGTTTCAGTTTCCATTGCCACATGGCAGCTCACAACCATCTTTAACTCCAGTTCCAGAGGATCCAACACCCTCTTCAGGTCTCTGTGGACAGTGCATGCAAGTAGTATACAGACACACACTCAGGCAAAACATCCATGCTTGTACAAAAAAATTTAAGATTTTTTTAATGGGGGGAGGGGGTGCTAGAGAGATGGCTCATCAGTTTAAAGCACTTGCTGCTCTTACAAAGGACCTGAGTTCCATTCCCAGCACCTTACAATGTCTTCTATTAACTGCATCTAGATTTAGAACACAAATAGCTTTGCCACAACACCTTTTGCCTATAAGGAGCAGAGCAAACTCTATGTTTACACTCAACCATAAGTTACTTCAGAAATAAATGACTACAAATCAGATTCAAATTTCCTTCACTATTCCAAAGGACATTGTGGTAGTTTGAATGTAATTGGCCCCCATAATCTCATAGGGAGTGGCACTATTAGGAGGTGTGACTTTGTTGGAGTGTGTATGGCCTTGTTAGAAGTATGCCCCTGTCGGGGCGGGTTTTGAGGTTTCCTATCCTCAGGAAATCGCCCAGTGTCTCAGTCAACTTCTTGTTGCCTGCAAGTGAAGATGTACCCAGCACCACATCTGGCTGCATGCTGCCATGCTCCCCGCCATGATGAAAATGGACTGAACCTCTGAAACTGTAAGGGGTCCACCACAATTAAATGTTTTCCTTATAAGAGTTGCCGTGGTCATGGTGTCTTTTCACAGTAATAGAAACCCTAGCCAAGACAGACACTAGTTTACAAATGTCTTCTAATAGAAGAAAACATGTTTTATAGTTTTTGGAGAAGGGGGAAAAAAATCTTGACTTTAAAATTTCCTGTCTGCTGTTGTTTGGAGTGATAAGGATTGATTTACAATCTACTTCAATGTTTTCACTGTAAGTGAGAAGCCAGAAAGTGAACTGTATGCATGCATTCTTTCAAATCTAAGCTCTTCTTTGTTTGGAAATGCATATACCACTACAACATGCTTCTCTACAGCAGCTGCCATTGCACACATATCATACTAAGGTATAGCATTCTCTCTGGAAGGGGCAAGAAAGCTCATCCCATAGTCACCTATTCTAATAGCAAGATCATGCAAATCATTGTCTCCTCCTTTCAGCACACTTGGGCCAATCATCTTTTTAATAAACAACCCCAAAACAATTATCAGTTCTCATCTTCATGAACCAATTAGAATTCACTTCCAACTGCAGATATACTTCCTCCCTACAGGACATTAGCTTAAAAGTACAAGTTACAAGATTCATCTTGGCAATTAAATCTTATGATCAAAACACAAAGTCCCTCAATATTCCCACAACCTTTGAGTAAGAACTCTCTTCAGTACTATAAGCAAAGTGAATGTAGTGTGCAAAATTGTGAGCTGAAACTTCCCGTATCTCTACAGATATAGTCATCTGAGGCATTCTTTCTCTAAGTACTCCAAATTCTCCACATGGGCCATCACTCCAGATAAGTCAAACTCCAAAATGTGTTTCTCTGAAGCAAAGAAAATCAAATAAAACTTGGTGCAAAATCCTAACAATGCAAGATTACTCTTTCAAAACCAGTACAATTGGCAACACCAGGCTCAAAAACAATCTTCAAACTAGTCAGAAAATACGTGGCAGAAACAAAGGCAGCCTTCCATTCATGCTACAGATAGGCCCCCTGTACAAACAGGCTCTCCATGCAGACATACTGGCATGTAGCCAGTTTCATCTCTACCAATTCTAATCAACTGGCAATGGCTTCAACCCCCGAGTGAGGTGTTTTTTCATCTTTGGTGTCTGCATAGATGAAAGAGATGTTTACTAGATGTTCAAGACACCGGCCAAAGTAAGACACTCTGCCACAGTGTCACTCACTGATCAGCTATTCACAGCCTCCCTTTTATATGTCTTTGACAGCATGCATAGATAATGAACTGTGCTCTTTCCTCTGTGGTCTTATAAACCCATACAGGTATTTTGCCTCTCCCATTATGCACCCAGTTAATCATTCACTCATTTATTTAATGAATAGAGGGGAAAGAGAAACTAAAAAACAAATATAAAAAAATACTGGTCAAGAACTATTAATATAGTCTACACAAAAGAAGTAGTAATAGCGAGCAAAAGGGTATCCAGTAAAATCCTCTCTGAAGTGGTGACATTTACATCCCCTAAAGATAATTTAAACCTGTTGGACAATTATAGATAATGATACATATTGCCCATTTCATAAAGCTACAACAAGGGGTTTTGAATGTTTTCACCATAAAGAAATAACAGGGGCTCGGTGCTGCTTAGTGGTAGAGTACACGTCTAAGCACGTATAAGGCTCTAAGCACATATAAGGCTGTGGGGTTACATCCCCAGATGTGTTTACCTTGATTTAAACATCAATGTAGTGTATGACTGCACATGAATTGCACATCACATGGCTCTATATAAATATGTAAAAATTGTTGTTTTCATGTATCATTTATAGGAGTAACTTTAAAAGGACAATTAAAACTCTAAGAAAGTTGCCACATATCATACTGATTGTGCTGCTTGAAAATGAATCTAGATTCTAAGCCTCAGCTCAGCTATGTCACTTTTGATCTGCTACTGATATAGAAAACTAACAAACTCTCTCACAGAATGGACACATGATCTGTCTCTTTATAATTGCTTTTCCTAAGTGTCTACACTAGCTCCTGTCTCATTGTTTCAAATGCTTACTGCTTCCTTTCCTCTGGCTTTTTCTCCTCTTCTTCGTCTCAAAAGCCAGAGATAAGCATTTCTGTTCCTTAACAAAATAAATAATAATAAATAATAAAAAAAGTACTGCATTCCTTTTATCTGTGAAGCACACCTACACTCAAACTGGGTCATCTGGTATCTAACTACTCACAGCTGCAGTGTTCCCATGAACCACGCTAGCACTGCCTCTGATGAGAAGCTCTGAGACGCAAGCAGGTTTGAAGATGTACTGCTGTGACTGATGCAATAAAAAGCTGAATAGCTAACAGCTAGGCAGGAAAGATAGGCGGGACTTCTGGGCAGAGTCACCAGTCAGATGCGGAGGAAGCAGGATGGGCAGTACTGAGATGAGTTAACAGCCTCATGGAAGAATGTAGATTTAAAAATATGGGTTAATTTAAGTTATAAGAACTAATTAGAAACAAGTCTAAGCTAAGGCCAATCTTTCATAATTAATAAGTCTCTGTACATTATTTGCAGGGTGGTCCCAACGATAAAGTACTACTACAAATGGCATCCAATGTGCAGCACATACACAGAGCCCACTGCTCAGAGTACAGAGGTGCGGCTCCTTTAAGAGGCCCTGCTAATACTTGTGGGGAGAGAGAGAAACGAGTGCCGCAGGTGGGACACAACAGTTCCCCAGAACTTGGACAATTAGGCACAACTGAGATGCTTAGGCAGACCTGCTGGGGACGGAGCCAGCTGCCAGCACCATAAGCTCAATGTGTGGTAGAGGGCCTGCCTACCTAGCAGGTTAAGGCCTGGTTCACACGGTCAGAAAAGGCTGCAGATGTGCAAAGCGTCAGGTCTAGACCAAAAAAACCTCTGAACAGATAGAGTATGCTTAAAAATATGCCTAGATGCTAAACAAAGAAAAAAAGGGTATAGACAGTCATAAAAAAAAATAGTTTAAAAATAATAAAGTCTTTAAAGAGAGTAGAGTATTAAAAAAATAAGCCACATAAGGATGAGAAAAATTATAACACAGGGATTTTGGACCTATATGGTGCTTTGTTAAGTCTGAACTTTTTGAGTGCTAATGAAAAGGGAACGGCAGCTGCTGAGAGACACTGGATTGTGGAAAGAACTGCTGAATTAAAGCAGCTTATATACTTTAGGGAAGTCTTAGCTTCAAAAAGGAAATCAGGAAATATGTTCAGTTGGGGGAGAGGTTGTGCCTTTGTTTCCACAAGAAACAAAAAGCTGTGAAAGTCTTCAAAATGAATAAAGTCAGATTTGACCAAGGAGACCTCCTGAAAATCTTGGCTACAGGCAAGAAAAAAAGAAAACAAGAAAGACTACGGGACAGGTGGCATATACACTGATCCCTCTACTGTGGGAACAGCTCTGAGTCTGGATGATACATGATAAATCTTGTTGGCTACAGAGTCTTCGTGACATTATCACATACCATCCTTTCATATGGCATGGATAGAGGTTTGGTTATACATTCCAAACAAACTTATAAAGTTAACAGATGCCTTTTACCTGCTCAAACATAAAACAAAAAAGTCATCTTTAGCCGGGCGTTGGTGGCGCACGCCTTTAATCCCAGCACTCGGGAGGCAGAGCCAGGCGGATCTCTGTGAGTTCGAGGCCAGCCTGGGCTACCAAGTGAGTTCCAGGAAAGGCGCAAAGCTACACAGAGAAACCCTGTCTCGAAAAACCAAAAAAAAAAAAAAAAAAAAAGTCATCTTTAGCTGACTTGTACACACCACACGTTTCATACTTGCATTTAAGTTTGTGTTTTCAGGAAAAAAAAGGGGAGGGGTCAGACACCAATGAAGACAAGCAGCCCACACAATCCAGCCTCTCAGAATGCCTGTTGCAGTTTCCTCAGAGTTCTGCATCCAGAACAACTCCAAAGCTGCTGGCTGAGATCGTCTGCCCTCACACACTACTCCAGCCAGGACTTCAGATAAGCCCCACGCTTTCCCACTACACAAAGCCTGGACAACAAATGTTATAGCTAATTTTCCCAAGACTTGACTATTATCTCAATTTTCTCAGGGTCCCAGAAAGACACCATCACCCCCAGACAACAGGAAGTAGTGAAGAGAACACAACACCCTCATTCCCAAGAGGTGGGATGGGTGTTTTTTGGTAGTTCAATGTATTATGGATGCTTATCATTGTTTAGGGGGACTGGTTGCAAGTTGTTGTTGGTCATGGCCAGGGAAAAAGCTGAGCAAAGGAGATTAGATTCAGCGATCTCTTTCTGAAGGGAAAAGGGGAGAATATGGTATAGAAATGATGAGATAAAAGAATGGATTGTTGGGTCTACTTTTGAACTAAAAAACAACTACTAGTCTCAAATATTTTACATTGGTATGAATTTTTATATATTGATACAATATATAAAAGGTTATTTTTGTTATACTGTATATATGTTTCTATTCTTGTTTAAGGTATTATACCTATGCAGTTCATTTAACAGTGTAATGTAAATTTCTAGTCCTTGAAAGCTATTATTTTAAACTCTTTAGGATAATTAAGAAATGCAGGTTAGTAGTCAGTCATCTATAATAATCAAATTTAGTCATGTTAGGTATGTTTTCAAGGTCATACAAAGATATATTTTAGATAGATATGTGATCTTCAAACACTTCAAAGACCTATAGAATATGGCATTTAAAATGTTTTAATAACGTAAGGCTTTTCATGACAGTGAAACACATCTGCTCCTGGCAGCACCAATTTATTCTTTAAAAGGATGTTGGGCACTGAAGCCTTGGTGGTGTCTGGCAGCCATGCAGCCACCAGAACCATCAAGACCAGAGTGGTCACTGTTTTCCACCTTGAGTCAGGATGTCATCCGGACCCAAGCTGCTACCAAGGGCCATGTTCAGGTCTGTGGTCCAGTTGCAGCTAGAGTCTGTACTGATGTTTGTGGCCCATGTCACTTCAGGAGGCCTTAGAAACCATCAAAGATGAAATCATAGGGCCATGCTAAGCCAGCCCCACCCTTCCTGGCCCTGAGAAAGCTGGCCTTGCCTCTCGCTGGACATTACAGCAAGAGAGCTGGCCCCTGTACTCAGATAAATGACCCTACCCCTCACCACAAGCAAGGGTGAACTGACCCTGAGGGCATGGATGTAGGGAAGCTGACCCCGCCCCCCTCACCTGAGGTGGGTGGCCCCAGTAGCCCAGACTGATCAGTTCAGCTACCCCCCAGGGCTCACAGCCAGGAGCTGTGTTGGCCCACTCCTAGCATCTACCCCATCTAGGACCTGCTGGAGCTCATGAAGGTACTGGTCCTGTAGAACAACAGGATACCCCAGAGAAGTTCCAGTGAGGATGCAGTGATGATGGTGTACCAGAAACCAGAGGCCTTGAACCAGACCAGTGACTCCTTGCAATGAACATTTGCTACTAAAGCTGATAGAACAAAAGGGTACACTGTGTGACACACCAAGGCCCCCAGTGTCACCAGGACGAATGAAGAGGTGTTGGGGAGGCAGGAAAGAAGGAGAAGGAAAGAGGTTTGTTGTTGTTTTGTTCTAGGTTTTTTGTTGTTGTTTTCTTTGTTCTTGTTTTTGTTTGCTCACTTTGTTTTGTTTCCTTTGGGAGGGGTGTTGCGGGGGTGAGGGAAGGATAATGGGGAGACTGGGAGGTGAGCAGAATTGTGGAGAACAATGTGAAACCCTCAAAGAATCCCCCCCCAAAAAAAGGATGTTGGGCATTGAAAAACCTCCATATGGAGTTCACTTTCTTTGTGGCAAAAGCTAGGCCCTGAGCAAAGAAACTGCCCTTGACTCAACTGCTGACAATATGCTGTCCAAACTGGACAAGCAGGACACAAAAGAAAGCGACTGCTGAACTTTGCCATGACAAGGTAGGAAAGTCCTTCAAAATTCCTGTTTTACAAAAAAGTCTGTCGGGTATTCTAGGACTGTAGGCCAAGGATGAATGCCCCAACATTACAGAGGAACCCTAGGGTGACTTTCCAGGCAGCCAGACATCTCTGTTGTTTCATAGTTTTGGAAGCTGCTTGCTCTGCATTTTCTGTTTACCCGGGTAATATTATACCTTTCTCAGGTCTCTGATGGAGTTCAAGACTAGATAGTTATAGTTACAGTTTCACTTAGTCATGACAAAAAGTAAATTAGGTACAAAACTTTGGATTCATCAAGACAGGATAGATAATGGAGCATTTTCTCTGAATATGCCAAATACAAATGGACTGAACACTGCAAATCTAATTCTTACCTGATAAATATTCTTTTTTTTCTGATACAATATTCAAATTCTAATTGTATATAGTTTTACTAGGTTAGAGTTAAAACCTTTCCTTTTTATTTAGACAAAAAGGGGGAAATGTTGTGATATATTTGTACACTGTGTAAAGATGTATTGCTATGATAGTGTAATAAAAACCTGTATGGCCAATAGCTAGGCAGGAGTGATAGAGGGATTTCGGGCAGAGAGAGGAGGAGATAATCGAGGCACATAGGAGTTGCCCAGCCAGAAGCAGAGGAAGCAGGATGGGCACTACAAAGTAAAGATAACCAAGCTACATAAAAGAATACAGATTAAAAGATATGGGTTAATTTACATTATAAGAACTAGTTAAGAACAAAGTCTAAGCTAAGGCCCAGCTTTCATAATTAGTAATAAGTCTATGTGTCGTCATTTGTGAACTGGTGGCCCAAAGGAAAATCAACTTTCAAGGTAAGTAGTGCTGTAGTTACATCTACAGTCATGATACATACCACCACAAATAACAGTATCGATTCCAAGATAGATCTTTTAGCTAGAAACACTAAAACCAAGTGAAGGCTTTACTACATTTAGCATTAGGCTATGTAAATTGAACATGTAAGACCAAAATTCTCTCTACAGCAACTTTTTTATAAAACATAATGGTATATGAGAACTACTAATGAAACACCTGACTATATTCCAATCCTAACTCACTTGAAACAACTAATTAATTCTTATTTCCTGCTCATTCCAGGGGAGCCACTATGCAACAACCTCCTTTTCAAAGACAACTCCTAAGGACTGAAATGTTCTCCAGCCCTAATTTCTCATTCCTAACCTCTATTCCTGAAGAACACTCATTTCCAAAGATCTCTCAGGAGTACTTCCTGTGTGCACTACACCTTTCCTTAACAGCACTATAATATGTTCTCACTAAATCCATACCCAAAAAACTCCCTAGAATCTTCAGTTTGCCTATGTAAATTCATTTTGGTACTCAACCAACCCATAAGCATCCCCAACTGCAGCGCCTTCAAATACTCAGGAACACTGGTTAGCCATAAAAATGTAAACATATACCCTAAAGAAATCTGTATTAGAAAGGTAGAGTAAGCACAGTATAGATGCCTCTCCCAAAGAGCATTAAAGACCAGATGTAATCATTAATAAACAACTATTTTTTGACCAATCTCAATTAAAATAAATTGGTTTCTTTCTTGAAACTGGATCTTACTATGTACCCAAGTATAGACTGGAACTCCGTGTGTAACAAGTAACAAAAAAGTGAGTCTTTGAGCTTTCCTTCCTTCTGGAAAGAACTGGGTATTTCAAGAAGTCAAACAAGAAGGACAGGCCTACTTCCCACTGCCTGCCCCACAGTGTCATGTAATACTACCTATTTTAAAAGTCACAAAAGAAAAAGGGGGGGGAGTACACAGAGAGGCTCAAGCCTATAATTTCAGCACTTGGGAGGCTGAAACAAAAGGAAAGTTGTGAGTTCCAGGCCATCCTGGGCTACAGAGTAAGAGCCTATATTAAAAAAAAGGGGGGAGGGGAGGGGGGGCAGCCGGTGTAGTGACACACAACTTTAATCCTAGCACTGGGGAGAGCAGAGGCAGACAGATCTCTGAGTTCAAGGCTAGCCTTATCTACACAGAGTGAGGCCCAGACCAGCAGTGAGAACCTGTCTCAGGGAGGGAGGAAACAAGGTATTATTATGAAAAGAAAAAAACCCGTCAAAATTCCAAGTCATCTTCTAAGTATCTACCAGAGCTTTACAAGGTAGTCATCAGAGGTATCCCAGTGATAAGGATCAACAGACTATGTATGTAACACAAGTCTTTTAGTCTAAAATACACAACAAAAGCTTTATGGAAAGAAAGGTTTCAGAATACACTGCAACTCTTTTCTCTAAGACTTTCTTTTTAGTTATGTGTCTGTGTAGGGTTGTGTGCATGTGACCACCAATGTCCTTTGAGGACAGAGGTGTCTGATCCCCAGGAGCTGGAGTCACAGGCAGCTGTGAGATACCCAATGAGGGTGCTAGAAATCAAACTCAGGTCCCTGCCAGAACAGCCTGCACTCCCAACAACTGAGCCATCTCTTAAGCCCCTACACTGCAAAATTTTAACCTTACTAAACATTAAAATGAATTTCATAGTCATTGTTAACAAGATTATACCGGACCTTACCACTAGCCTAGCTATGAATCCTTATGCATTCCTTAATTTTATAATGCCTTATTTTCCTTTAATCAAAAACAGTCTCTATCCCAGGGGTTGCTTAAAAATACAATGGATTAAAGCACACACTGAATTTTTAATAAAATCTGCTACAGGGTAAGCATCAGTATTTGCTACCACACATGTCACACAGGGTCTACGTATGAATGTTGTTGCCTATTCCTTCCACTTGGACCTAAAACCGTAGAGCAGTAGTTCTCAACCTTCCTAATGCTGTGACCCTGTAATACAATTCTTCATGTTGTAGTGATCTCCAACCACAAAATTATTTTCATTGCTACTTCATAACTAACTTTGCTACTGTTATAAATCTTAATGTAAGCCAGGCGGTGGTGGAGCACGCCTTTAATCCCAGCACTCGGGAGGCAGAATCAGGCGGATCTCAGTGAGTTCAAGGCCAGTCTGGTCTACAGAGCAAGATCCAAGACACAGGCACCAAAACTACACAGAGAAACCCTGTCTTAAAAAAACCAAAAAAAAAAAAAAAAGTCAAATCTTAATGTAAGTATCTGTGTGTTCCAATGGTCTTAGGCGGCCCCTGTGAAGAGCTTGCAACCCAAATGCTGAAAATCACTGCCCTAGACTGGGTGCACAGGAGCTTCTGAGGTCTCTCAAAAGTGAGTCCCAGTTGGCAACCTAGACAAGGAAACCAGACCTCAAAGCACAAGCCCTCTGGCACTGCTCCCAAGCTGTGCTACTTGTTTCTGGCCAGTCCAGGGTAGACTCAGGCAGCGCAGATGCCAGAAACTGACAGCAGCAGGTCTAAGCAGAAAAGGGCTCCTTAAAAAGTCATGCCTGGTGTGAGGACAGGGTCCATGGTGCAGGGGTATAGCACACAAGTGAGGTAATGCCCCAGAATATGTTTGCCCTCAGTCCTGAGAGTGGCCCAGACAAAACCAGGACTGGAAGCTGTGCATAGATGATGCCCTGACAGCCAGAGAGGAGGAAATCCTAACAGAAAGGAAACCACAGGACAACAAGTGCTGAGGGCCTGCACAAAATACTGCTGACATTGCCCTCACACCAAACTTAAACTTACAAGAGAAGTGAGGAAAATTCCCCAGTGTGAGAGGACTTCCATGGGAGGAACACCCATGTTGACTTTCCCTCTCTTCTCTCATATCTGGCCTCTAGAAGAGATTGAGTTGAGGGAATAATACAGTAAAGTAGAGACTAAAGCTAGAACTCTGACCAGATGATCTGGAAACAGGGACAGGGTGGGGTGGGGCAGACCCCAGACCTCCAGAGTTCTTCCTCAAGCAGTGACACACAAATGTTACCCTAAACATGGCTCTAAGAAGTGAAGTGTCCAGCAAAGCAGCACTCGGGTTCCCACATGACTCCCAGAGTGGAGTATAGACAGAAATGATCCAACCAGCACAATGCAGTCTTTGAAATCTGAACTAACATTATCAAGACAGATCACAGAAGGCACATCTTCTTGGCCTGAATTCTCAGACAAGTCCCTATTAAAGCAAATTCAAACAACAAATCACTCTTCTTCCTAAGATTTTGTTTTAGGTTTTGTCTTTTGAGATAGGGTCTGTATATGGTAGTCATGGATAGCCTGGTACTGGCCTTAAACTTCTGGTGACCCTCCTGACTCAGCCTTTAGAATATTGGATTATGAGGATGTACGGCCATGTCTGGCTTTCTCCACAAGGTTTAAACAAAATCTGGAGTCTCATAATAATCTATACCCATAAAGTCTCACCAACATGACTGCCTAAACATGAGCTGAAGAACAACAACCAAATTACCAAAGTGGATGGGGTCTCAAGGTCTCAACACTATACAAAGAACTGCTGTGGAATGACATTCTTTATGCTGTGGTGTGTTGCTCTGATTGGTTGATGAATAAAAGGCTGATTGGCCAGTAGCCAAGCAGGAAGTATAGGTGGGATAAGCAGACAAGGAGAATTCTGGGAAGAGGAAGGCTGAGTCAAGAGATGCCAGCCCTTCGTCCAGGGAGCAGCATGTAATGGCACATAGGTAAAGCCACAGAACACACGGCAACATATAGATAAACAGAAATGGGCTGAGTTTAAGTGTAAGAGCTAGTCAGTGGTAGGCCTGAGCTAATGGCCAAGCAGTTTTAATTAATATAAGCCTTTGTGTGTTTACTTAGGTCTGAGCAGCTGCGAACCCGGTGGGACAGGAAAACTTCAGCTACAAAGAACAACAGGCAATTAGGAGTGGGAGAAATAGTCTTCCCCAGGAAGAGCACACCAACTGGTTATCTAATACCAAATAGTCAGTTTTGAAAACACATATACAAGTTAACATTATACAAACTAAGCAGGCTACATTTATGTATATACATACAGAAGATATATGTATATACATTTATGCATGTAACAATTAATGACAAAAGAGGCCATGAATTTGAAAGAGAGCAAGGAGGGGTACATGGGAAGGTTTAGAGAGAGGAAGAAGAAGGGAGAATATTTTATAATTATCTTATAAATAGATGTAATAATATTATATCCTCAAAAACAATGTTCAAAAAAGTGAATGAGATCCAATGGATGTGTGACACACCACCAAGCTGACCAACACAATTATAGAAATTCCAGATAACTCTAAGCAGTATGAACACAAAGAAACCTACACCAAGATACATACCATCAAACCACCTAAAGACAAGAATACAGAATCCTGAAGGCAGCAAAAGGGAAGCAATCCATCCCAGATTTGGATTAGCATATTTTTTATCATATTTTAGAGGCTTCACTGAGGGGTGAAGTCCAGAGACAGAACACCTTCTTAACATGCACTTAATACCCAATACCAAAGGACTGTTACTCAAAGTGCTAACAGTAGGCTGCAGATGTAGTTCTGTGACAGACTTACCTAACCTCAAGAAGCCCCTGGATCTGATACCTAGCACCAGAAATAAAAATAAAAATGCGATACGGCATATGAACAGAATAGAGGGCTGTCTACATGATCATGGTGCTTGACAGTCACACATGGTGATGGATGCCTATAATCTCAGCACTTAAGAAACAGAAGGAACCTAAGAGTTGTAGGCCAGTGGCTAGCATTAGATGTCTTCCTCAATCATTCCCCGTCTTTTTTTTTTTTTTTTTTTTGAGGCAGGATCTCTCACTGGAGTTAGATACCTGGCTAGTCTGGCTGGCTGACCAGCAAGTCCCAGGGATCCTCCTCTCCATCTCTCCATATGCTCCACACCTGAACTCAGGCTTGTGTGGCAAAGTACTTTACTGTACAGGAGCAATCTTAGCACTCATCCTGAACTGTAAAATTTCCAAGTACAGTAGGAATCAATGGGTTAACAGTAACCTGGGAGACCCGTTTCTGGGTGACTTCCCCATGTTTCTCACATTTGCTTAATTGCAGACCTAAATAGCCACTAATGGATGCCGCAATTTCAAGCAGCAGAGTTTATTTCCCTGGAAACAGGATGAGACCAATTTGATGTTAAATGTTTTTACCTTGAAATGCAAGCTGAACTTTGCCAATTGATTTTTTTTCCTCCTTTCTGTTTTTTTGAGACCAGGTTTCATGTAGTTTAGGCTGGCCCCAAACTATGTAGTTGAAAATGGCCTTGAACTCCTGGTTCTTCTGCTCAACTTCCATGGTACTGGGATTATGGGTGTGCACCACCATGCATCATTTAGTGAAATTGAGTGTTTTAAATTTATTATTATTATTGGGGGAACATACATGCCCCAGTGCACAAATGGAGGTAAGAGGATAGCTTTGAGGAGTGGGTTCTCTCCTTCCATCATACATTGGTTGTGGGATTAAACTCAAGTTTATCCGCTGAATTATCTCACCAGTCCTAATGATATATATTATTTTGAAAATACTGAATACATTCTAATTCCCCAAAAGTACTTTAAACTGCAATGCAAACCTTTCAGTTATTGTCTTAGTTACTTTTCTATTGCTGTGACAAAACACCATGACCTAAAGCAACTTATAAAAGAAAGCATTTAATTTGGAGCTCATGACTACATAGGGTGAGTCTATGATCATTATGGCGAGGAGCATGGCAACAGACCGGTTGCCATAGCTCAGAGGTTACATCTGATCACTCTGATCCATAAGCTCAAGGCAGAGAGGGAGCTAACTGGGAATGGCATGGGCTCTTGAAACCTCAAAGCCACCTCCAGTGACACACCTCCTCCAATAAGACTACATCTCCAAATCCTTCCCAAATAGTTCCACCAACTGGAACTAAGCATTCAAATAGATGAGCCTATAGGGGGTATTCTCATTCAAACCACCACAGCCATGTTTGTTTAAGATATCAGTAGGACATTTCCACACTCACATCAGTCTCTCTCTCAAGCAGGGCACAGAAAACACCATAGATGACACAGGTTCTCTTTCAATAGCTCCTCTTCACTCTATCTCTGGGTGTTCCTCAAGAAACAGTAAGTACTAGCTGCCAGCCCAATCAGCATTGTTTTACAGTGAAACTCTGCTCTTAAATGAAATACTGAGTCATAGCATGTGGCACAGATTCCAAAGAGGAGTGCTTTCTAGATACTAGCATCATTATTTATTCAGTAGCTCAAGAGTATAGGATGGCAAGAAACAGAAGTTAAGGAAGATGTTGTAGTAGCAAGAAAGTTCTTATGGACACATGATTTCTTTATCAAGAATGCATCACTGCTCAAGCTAAGTGTGATGGCACACACCTGTAGTCTCAGCACTCAGGAAAAGGAAGCAGGAAGATAGCCAGTTTATGGCCAGCCTGTGTGTGCTACAGGATAAAATCTTGTCTCCAAAAAATAAATACCTGGATGGTGGTGGCACATATCTTTAATCCTAGCACTTGGCAGGCAGAAACGGATGGATCTCTGTGAGTTCAAGGCCAGCTTGGTCTACAGACGGAGTTCCAAGACAGCCAGGGCTACACAGAGAATCTTTGCCTCAAAAATCCAAAAATATATAGGTAGGTAGGGGGTAGGTAGGTAGATAGGTAGGCAGGCAGGCAGGCAGACGGACGGACGGGTGGGAAGAAGGGAGGGAGGGAGAGGGGGAGGGAAGGAGCATCACTATAATTAGCCAAATAGCTACTGTTGATGGATATTATTCATAAAAATAGTAATGATGGTGGGCTGTGGATGCAGCTCAGGGGTAGCATGCTTGCTTAGTAGGCATGAGGCCCTGAGTTCAATCCCCAGTAGCACATGTTAATAATAGTAACCTCAATAATAGTAATAGTAATGGTAATGCCAGCATATCATTCATTTCACTGACCTCATTTTACAGAAAAGGAAATTTGATATCAAGGTCACAAATACAATCCAATGGTGCCAAAACTGGTACTTAAGTGCAAATCTCAATTTTAGAAACCTTAAAGTTATGCTACACTTAAGTACAATGCCTTAAACACTTCAAGGTTATTTGTTCCCAGGCAAGGAAGAGTCATTACTTGTAGGGAAACAGGAGTCAGTGTTAGCTTACTGGAGTAGTGGACTGTTTGTCATCACCATGACAAAATGACAAAAGCCTGACAAGAAGCAACTTGGGAGAGATGAGCAGAGTTTTATTGGCTCATGGTTTGAAGACAGGGTGATGGAGGTAGGTGACAGCTGGCATAGTGGCAGAAGCCAATTGTGAGGGCCAAAGCCTGCCCACATCTGGACAAATAAGGAAGCAGAAATGGCTTGCCCCACCAGTGATCCTCTTCCTCCAGTAAGGCCCCATCTCCTAAAAGTTTCACAACTTCAACCCACAGTGCCACCATCTGGGGACCAAGTATTCAAATACATGAGCCCGGGAGGCCATTGCACATTTAAAACACACCCAGAACAATAACAAAATGCACTCGGTAGCCATTCAAGAAGTTGTAAAGGGGATGAAGCTGCTAGCATTCTACATTCAACATTGACAAAGAGCATCAACTTAAAGCCACTGCAACTTCATCTACAAAGCCTGAGTTAGTAATGATAACCAAATTTGTCAACAGGAAAACAAACCAGAGAGATGAGCAAATTGTTCAGCAGAAGGGCCTAACACACATATAGTGAGTTATGGCAAAGGAACATCACTTTAGTTTTTCTCTCTGAGAATGACCAAAAACTTTCAACAAGAATCAGAAACTAGTGCCGGGGATGGTAGATCATGTAATCCTAGCTCTTGGGAGACAGAAGCAAAAGGATAATGCTATGACAAATGAGGCCAGCCAGAGCTACATAACAAGTTCCAGGATAGCTTGGGCTATATAGTGAGAACCTGCCTCAAAAAGGTATGCAAAAATAAAAATAAATATTTAAATATTACCCTATACTGCTTCACTGTATTAAGTCAGTAATTACAATGTACCTACAGAGTCATGCCCAGTGTTATATTCAAGGGCATACATACCAAGAGAGTATAATGTGCAAGCAGAGACAGGTGTGCAGATAATTACCGCAAATAACTCCAATTTTGAACAAGTGACATAAAAAGAAAGCAAGGCATAATTACTTTTGCCTATATGAAGAGTTGAGGCAAGGCTTCACAGATCTAGAACCTGGATGTGTAAGCAATGTTATCTAAGAGAAAAGGAGCAAAAACAGACCAAAGTACTGAAGGCAAAGAAAATAACTTAAAGGGCTGGAGAGATGGCACAGTGGTTAAGAATACCAGCTGCTCCTCCAGAGGACCTAGGCTTAATCCCTAGCATCCACATGGCAAATCACAACCATCTATAACTCCAGTCCCAGGTGACTCAATGTCCTCTTCAGACCTCCATGAATGCCAGGTTTGCACATGGTGCCCAGACATACATGCACACAAAGCCCCATACACATAAAGTAAATAAACACAATGAAAATACACAAATAAATAACAAAACAACAGGAAAGAAAATGGTTCAGTACGTTGGTGTCTTGCTCTGTCAGCACCACAGTCACAAAGATCTACTGTCTTTCTCCCTACACACATCTTGCTAATTTTCACCTGCAACTCTTCAGCTCCTCTTCCAAAGCTTGCCAAAAGAAATATCCAAATCTACAACTGTTCCTAGGAAGGCTACCATAGTCAAGAGACAACAGCAGTGGCCTTGTATGTAACAAGAAAGCTAAAGAAAGCATACAACACAGCAATTTCATAGGACCCTGTCTCACAAAGCAAACAAACAAAAAACTGCTTCAGACTGGCATCAAACTCACAATCCTCTTGTCTGAGCTTCCTGGCTGCTGGTATTGGAGGCACATGTGACAGTTTAGGCTAGCAGTCATTGATGAAGCTATTCTCAGGTCTCTTCTCACATGGTGAAGATGGTCATCACATACTTCTTGTCACCGTACCATTACAGTATTCATTGTAGAAACAACAATTTTCAACATGGGGTTGGAAATACAGGTGTCCTGTCCCTTGCCCCACTGTTTACAAGAGGTGGGATTACAAAAAGTTAACTAACCTTACTACTGTCCAGTTTTGATGTTTATTTAGACTCAAGAATGATATGATATGAATCTTTACCTTAGAACTCATAGACTCAGAACAAAAATTAAACCACTAAGGGCTCCACTGTTATGTGCTGGCTAGGAAACATCAGTGTCTTTCGAGGAAACAGTAAGATGGTTTGCAGCTTTATGGCCCAAGATGGAAAGGAGACAAAGCCCACAGAAAGGAAAGAGCTGGCCCCACAACAGTCCCTCTCTCCAGAATGAAAGAGCTCTGGACAGGGTATGTATGCCTAGATGGGACCTTCAAGTAAGACTATGATGCTGCTTTCTGTTTGCACGCACAGTAATTTTTCAAACTTGCAGATGGGACCTTCCAGTAAGACTATAATGTTGCTTTCTGTTTGCACGCACAGTAATTTTTCAAACTTGCAGTCCTATTGCCGCAGCTCCTCGAGGAGCTGGTTATGAGCATGCACTGCCAAGCCTGCTTAAATGTGCTCTACTCATATTCAATCTAGTTAAAAAAGAAAACGAGGCTGAGAATTTAGCTCAATGGAAGAGTACTTGCCGAGCACGCACAAGGTCCTGAGTTTGCTCTCCATGTTTGTAAGGAGGTGGAAGATTACTAGTTAATCTAGGGCTAAAGATCTTTTCATCGGTCTGTCTCAGTGATTAAATTCTAACACACTCAAAAATTTTCCAAGAACTAAGCAAAAGAGGCTTCCTAAACAAAAGCTACCAATCCTTAAAATATAATCAAGTGAGATTTGGACAGGAACTGAGCTTAAACACTAACCACCAATCCTTAAGAAGGGACCAGTTATTGAATATGCACTAGCATAGTGCTAAGCAGCTGCTCATTTAATCCTCACAACTGTGAAACAGCTTAAAGATCATCTCACTTCACAGAGGAAGGAAAAGAAAAGTCAAGAGATAAACTTCCCCAGATGAGATCTGGCCACAGCAATATTCAGATCCCAAACTGCTGGCTCCAGAACCGTTTTCTTTCTTTCCCCCATTCTTTTTGTTTTCTGAGACACTGTGTGGTGGTTCAAAAGAAATGGTCCCCAAAGGAAGTGGCACTATTAGGAGGTTTGACCTTGTTAAAGGAAGTGTGTCACTGTAGAGGCAGACTTTGAGGCCTCATATATGCTCAAGATACTGTCCAGTATCTCAGGCCAGTTCCTGTTGCTTGCAAGATGTCAGACTATCAGCTACTTCTCCAGTAACAATGTCTGCCTGCACGCCACCATATCCCACCATGATGATGATGGACTGAACCTCTGAAAACAGAAGCCACCCCAATTAAATGTTTTTCCTTTATAAGAGTAGCTGTGGTCACAGTGTCTCTTCACAGCAGTAGAAACCCTAAGACACATGCTTTCATTTGGTAGCCCTGGCCTAGAACTTACTATACAGACACAGAACTCACAGAAATCTGCCTGCCTCTGCCTAGGAGCACTGGGATTAAAGGTGTAAGCCAGTATACCAGACATAAATAAAACTCCTACTTCTTAACAACTTTATACGTTGAGTACTGGAATACTAATGTAAGTTCATAAATACAGTTTTTGCTTAATTTTATATTTTGGATACTACTGGTTTACTGGGGAACATGGCTTAGCACCGAGTATGTACCAAACACTGTTCTGGGCAGTTAGAGTAGTATCAGTAAAAGAAAGTCCCCGCTCTTGAGGTGAGCAGATTACAGTAGTGTAGTAGCTAGAATGTATGGTTAATCTTGTCAGCTTAACTAGACTGAGAAGTACCTAGATCAGTAAAGCACACCTCTTGGGATACACACAGCTATGATGGCTATGTTCAGGCTCATTTTGTTTAGTTCGGGTTTTTGCTGTTGTTGTTTTGTTTTGTTTTAATTACAAACTGTTTGGTCTATGGCTTAGGCTCATTACTACTTAGCTCTTACAACTGAACTCAATCCATTCCTGTTAATCCTTATATTGCCATGCAGCTTCGTGCCATTACCTCTTCTCTCACATCCTGCTTCTCCTGGCAGCATCTCAGAGCATCTCCTTTGACTCCACCTTTCTTCTCTCTATGGTGATATACTGTGCACCCCAATAAAGCTTGCCAGAGGATCGGAGGACAGAGCTAGCCACTAAATTAGACACAGAAGTCAGGCAGTGGTGGCACACACTTTTAATCCTAGCACTAGAGGCAGAGATCCATCTGGATCTCAGTGAGTTCAAGGTCACACTGGGAACAGAGCCAGGCATGGTGGTACACACCTTTAATCCCAGCACTTGAGATCTCATGCCTTTGCTACCAAGTATTTGGGAAGCAAACATGCCTTTAATCCCAGCACTAGGAAGTAAGATCCAGAAAGGTATATAAGGCTTGAGTAAACAGGAGATCTCGCTCTTGAGGCTGAGGATTTCATAGAGGTAAGAATGTGGCTGGCGCCGGGCGCACACCTTTAATCCCAGCACTCAGGAGGCAGAGCCAGGCGGATCTTTGTGAGTTCAAGGTCAGCCTGGTCTACAGAGCGAGATCCAGGAAAGGCACAAAGCTACACAGAGAAACCCTGTCTCAAAAAAAAAAAAAATGTGGCTGGCTTACACTGTTTCTCTGATCTTTCAGCTTTCACCCCAATATCTGGCTCCGGGTTTTTGTTTTTGTTTTTTTTATTAATAAGAACTTTTTAGATTCATGTTACATCTCTGCATCTTTCCTGAATTTCCTACCTGGCTCCATCCTGCCCTGCCATAGTTCAGGTTTTTTAAGACGGGGTTTCATTCTATAACCCAGGCTGACCTAGAACTATGTAGCTGAGGCCGGCCTGTAACTCCTTCCTCAGCCTCCTGAATGCTGTACTTCAAGCACGAGCCACCACACTGAGAGACTACTTCCCTGGATGAATTCATAGTATGACAGTATTATGAAAAGCAGGTCAAAAGTAGGAGGGAGCACCTGGTTGGAGGAAAGTCATGACAGGCGAATCCTCAAGGGATATATAAATATGCTAATTGTTTTTCTAATGTTAATTCTGTTGTGGATTTTTGGGGGAGTTGGTGGCAGATAAATGAAAAAATATATTGGTGGAAGAACACAAGCATCTCATGCACACACACAGTATGTACGTAAACAAATGTAATTTTTTAAGTTAGTATTAGGCTAAGCCACACAGTCTTGCCACTTTGATGTTCTGACTAAGAGCATGGGGACAAGCGAACACTGACTGAAGCCCCTGAAGTCATTAAGCCAGATTAAAGAACTATTCCTGTAAGATGAGGTATGCAGCCACAGTGACACAGGAGTAACTAAAATAGACTCTTCCCACGTGCCCACTGCTCAAAGGGTTTTACACACTAACTCTGACACTCTGGTGTGCTGGTGAGTTTTTGCCAACGTGACACAAACATATCTGGGAACAAGGAGCCTCAACTGAGGAATCATCTCCCTCAGGATGACCTGTGGGTATGACTGAGGCACTTTCTTATTTTTATAAATTTTATTATTTAAAAAATTGCAAATAAACAAAAGCATCACACACCAAAATTAACCAGACCCCAAGTCTATACAACCTAATAAACTTATATACAATTAGAATTGGCATTCAAAACAGAAGCTATGAAGCTTTATATTAAATTTTACACTTTCAGTATAGAATATTTTTCATTTACCCACCAGCAACTCCCAAAAAAATCCACAACAGAATTAACACTAGAAAAACAATTAGCTATATAGATATATATTTTTTAACTCGTATCCATTGTTTCATTCAGTCCTTCCTCATCCCCTTATACTTGGCTTTTCTTCTCTTTTCTTCCTGTTATTCTGTACCTACATGTATACCCACTGTGGGTGATGTCACCCCTGGGCAGGTGCTCCTGGCTATATAAGAAAGCAAGCTGAGCAAACCAGGGGAAACAACCTGTAAGTCACATTCTTCCACAGCTTCTGCTTCAGTTCCCGCCTTGACTCCCTTAGTGATGAACTGTTACCTCAAAGTGTAAGATTAAATAAACCCTTTCTTCCCCCATGTTGCTTTTGGTCACGGTGTTTATCACAGCAATAGAAAGCAAACAAGGACAAGAGGTTAAACTGCTTGGAAACAATAGCACAGCAGAAATCAAGACTTCTAGGGAGTGTAGCTGGCTCTCAGTTCTTAACCTCTATCCTTCTAACGCCTACAGTCACTTAAACATAGTTCAAATGAACTCAACCACATCAAACTCATATGCTAATAAATTTAGCTTAAAAAGATATTCTCATAGTAACACTATTTTTGTGCATGCTAAATTAACATTACTGTTTCTAAGTAAATTGGTACAAAGGTATTTTTAGCATCATTCTGCAAACACGTGATTTCCTTTCTAACCCAGTTTAGAAGAGTCGATTTCTGGGGGAAAATGTTACTGCTTAGATACCTGGAACCCACAATTATTTTGCCAGTATTATTCTAGAGATATATTTACAGGCACATTGTTTTACAGTACTGGGGACTGAACCAGTCTGTATAGCCAGCATGTCAAGCTCTATCAATGAGCTACATCACCAGTCCCTTGGAGATTGCTAGGTAATCCCTAAAGCTCTATTAATTTTTACGACTTAAAGTTTTTTCCAGATATAAGAATATCATTCATGGGCTGCAAAATGTCTCAGCAGGTAAAAGTATTTGCCACTAAACCTAATGACCAGAGTCTGACCCCCAGGATGCACAAGGTCAAAGGAGAAGACCACTAGCTCCCACAGGCTGTCCTTTGACCTCCACACATGCACACAATATATACAGAGAAGAAATACTATAAAAACAAAAAATAAAATCATACTAGTGTATTAAACTAGACAAACTATGAAAATGGATCCAACTACAAGAGCCAGTATCTAATTTAAGAAACAGAGTAACATATACATACATATATATGTATACATATATATATATATATATACACACACACACACATATCACCTCAGAACATAAAGCTTGTGGTTTAGACTCTGAAGCCACTAACTAAATTGTCACCTCTTAGAAAAATTAAATGCCTCAATTTTTTTTATCTGGAACAGTAGGCAAATAGATTAATATTTTCCTCCAGTTTTTCTTAAATATGACCTTCAAGGATATAAATTAACTTACAAAGGATATGCAAGTAATTTCTTAATCACATTGAGAGCATTGTGGAAGTCAGAGGACACCTTGCAGGTTTGTTCTCTCTCCACCATGTGAGTCCTGAAGATTGAATGCAGGTTCAAGCTTAGCAGCAAGCACCTTGACCTGCTGAGCCACCTCACTAGCCCCAAGTTACAACTTAAAAAATGAAAATCATGTGCTATAGCGTCAAAAGACAATGTAACTAGAAAATTTCCTTGAACTCTGAGTCAGAAAAAAAAAATGATTGTAAGGAAGAAGGCAGAGGCAAGCAGCATCCCACTACTACAACAGGACAAAGTTAAATAAGGACGCATGAAAACACCAGAAACCTGGAACATGTGATCCACAAGGGACTGTACAGCAAACCATCAGAAAGCTAAGAGGATGGGCTGTACTTACACAGACTGCCTGTAAGATTCAAATAAAAAATGAAGAAAAAGGGCTGGAGAGATGGATCAGGGGTTAAGAGCAAAGACTGCTCTTCCAAAGGTCCTGAGTTCGATTCCCAGCAACCACATGGTGGCTCACAACCATCTGTAATGAGACTTGGTGCCCTCTTCTGGCCTGCAGGGAATGCTGTTTACATAATAAATAAATCTTTAAAAAAAAAAAAAAAAAAATGAAGAAAAAGCTGCCTAGAGTCCCAGTGCTGGCAGCTACTGACACATAAAAGGTACTCCTTAAAGTGAGCTCAGCACAGAACACTAACAAACTGTAGAGCAGTTTCTAAACGCTGCCAGTGCAAGAGCTGTTTGCCTTACACACAGCAAAGGAGGCGGTGCTCTGCTGATGTCCATCTCTATGTAGAGATGCATCTACCCAGAAGAGCTCAGCATTAGCACACACTTTCTAGAATGTAATTTGGTCACACGATGGAAGTGTGTTCAAATCTTCTGATCCAATGTCAACTAGGGAACTCATCCTTTAGAAATGCAGGTCAGATCGAGGTAAAATAGCAAAACCCTAGAAACCATGCATGTCCAGTGATGAGGAGATGATCAAATATAGAAACTGTGAAGCCCTAAAAAGTTTAGCTACAGTGGGCCACTCTGCTACATTCTGGCCCTACACTCCTCCTGTACGGGAGAAGTACTTGCTATCACTGCTGTGCCTTTCCCTGATGGTGGGCCTCCTGCAAGCCCTGAAGTGTGCCCACCGCAATCATATCAACAGTGCAGGTGTTTGTGAAAGCATCTACAGGTACACAGGGCCATGAGTGGTACTTGTGGGCAGTCACTGGAGGTGGCGAGGTGGGCGGTGGCTTCCAGGATAGGAGAGATGCTACTCCTTGTCCTCCTGCAGCAAATGCAAAAAGTGGGTTTTACATGCTAAAAATGTCAAATTATTCTGTAACAAACTAGTCTTTTCTTGCCTAGTTCTAGTGAATGCTGGTGATGGACCCTCTAGCCCTGGAGCATTTCAGCAACAGTCAATGATAGGACCATATCTCAAGCCCTATAGCCTGCTTTAAAATTCTTTTAATTCTAATTCTGTTCACGTACATACACCTGTCTGTGGGGATGTACCCATGAGGGTCAAAGTGCCTCAGGAGGCAAGATGCATCACATTAAACTAGAGTTACAAGCAGTTGTGAACTGCCTGATGCTGAGAATTGAACTCGGTTCTTCTGCAAGAGCAGTACACTCTCTTAACGTTTGAGCCATCTCTCCATTCCCTATAGCTTGATTTTTATATATCATATTTATCTTTGCTCCTGAAAAAAAAAAGTTTAGATACAGAAAAATGTCAGCATCATTATTAAAATAACAGTACAGTTTTAAACAGTTTTTAAGAGGTTATCACAATAAAACTTTGTTTACTGAGGGATGAGGGAGCACGTGCCAGTGTCCCTTGTGGAACTCAAAGGGAAACTTAATACTGGGTCTCTCCTTCTACTATGTGGGTCCCAGGGATGGAACTCAAGTTTGCTGGCTGAGCAATCTTGCCTGCCCACTACAAAATTTCTTAAAAGGTATTTGGATACACACTTGAAAAATATAAGACAGAAATGCTTTGAAACACTGGCTTGAGTTTATCTCAGATGATGGAAATACAAGTGGTTTCTTTTGTATCACCTCTACACTGCCCTTCAAATTCCAAGTGGTCTATATTAACCTCAAGAAACAGGGCTACAGAGATGGCTCAGTGGCTAAGAGTATTTGGCATGTAATCATGAGGACCAGAGTTCAGATCCCAGCACCCCAGTAACAAGCCCAGTGCCCAACTCACTGGCAAACATGTATGTGCATATAACCAAACACAGAGATACACATGAATAAATAAATTTTCCTTGAAAAAAAATCACGGAAGCTCTCTAGGACTTCCAAAACTAAAATTTATACAATATATAGGCACAATTCACTGTGTCTCCGTGTTCAGTGACAATCTGTGAAAAACTTGGGGAGTTCATTAACTTGTGAAACAGTCTCTAAACAGTCATCTAAAATGGATTTTTAATGAGAACACGGGGTTTTCAAGATTCTTAGATAACACAGAACAATAATGAGAGAATGGACAGGGGCAAAGAACCCTGAAGAGCTCCTCCATGGCAGCATGCCCCAGGCTCCTTAACTATGAACCTGAGACACTCACAGAAGACTAGTCACTTACAGTGGAGTTTCAGATCTGTTCAACATCTAAGCTTAAGCCACAGCACACTTTTTAACTGGCTTTATCATTATTACCCCAAATTAATTAAATAAGCCATGTTATAAAACTCAAGATTAAAACCAAGTATGATTATAGATATCTGTACCCCAAGACTCAGAAAGCAGAAGAGTTATTACAAGTTTGAGGCCAGCCTGGGCTATGAGGGGAGTCAAGGTCAGTATGGATACAGTGTCACCTTGTCTATAAATAAAAACTTGAAATTATTTCTGCTTTTACATGTTAAAGGTAGCTCAATGGCAATGTGTATTATTAGTTAGCTAGGTATAAATATCCACGATTTTCCACTGCCCCTACCTTCCATAAATAAACATTTTCTCCTAATTTATGTCACTATAAGATGACTAGATTGGGGGTTAGGGATATAGTTGATTGATGAGTATTATCTAGCACTGTACACACCCCTGAGTTCAATCCCTAGTAACACCACATAAACAATAAATGAAATCAGCACAGGAAATCAAAATATTCCTATACTTTATATATAGGGAAAGATTTTAATTATGTGTGTAAGTGTATGTCTGTGTGCCAATGTCACAGTCACACATAACTCAATTAACCACAATTTGCAGAAGTATACACAAATTTTTATGACACTATCCACTTTTAAAATATATGGTTTGTGAGTCAGTGTTCTCAGAGGCCAGAAGTGGGAAATGGGTCCCCTGGAGCTGGATTTACAGGCAGTTGTGAAGTCCCTGACATGGGCACTGGGGCTGTATTCAAGTCCTCTGGAAGAACAGCAATGGCTTAGACATCTTTCCAGTCCCAAAAAAAAAGTCTTGGTTTTTTTGTTTTGTTTTGTTTTTGTTTCTGTTTTGTTGTTGTTGTTGCTTTGTTTTGTTTTTGTTTTTGTTTTTGGCAGGGTTTCTCTATGTAACAGTCCTGGCTGTCCTGGAATTCACTCTGTAGACCAGGCTGGCCTTGAACTCACAGAGATCCACCTGCCTCAGCCTCCTGAGTGCTGGGATTAAAGGCGTGCGTCACCACCACCCTTAGAAAAGATTGGAAAAGGATCAAGATCTCCCAGTTTTCCACTCCATGGTCCTAATCTAAGGTAGATTTAAAGAGGAGAAGAGAAAAGTAGAAAATACATTGGCTTGAGCCCTGATTCTATGTCAGTTACCTGTCAGCTTTTTCATTGGAACCCTTGGCCTATGTGGCTTTCCTAGCCACACTGGAAAAACAGGAGTAAAATAAAAAAAAAGTTTCTACAAACCCTCAGACAACTGAGGAAGACATAGTGTTACAGGCCTGTAGTACTAGTACACCAGAGGCTGAAGGAGAAGGATCACCAGTTTGAGGCCAGCCTGAGCCTCAGCCAAAGCCTATCCCGAAATAAAACACTCAAATCTCAAAACTAGATTTAGGCTTCCTCAATCTTGCCAAGTGTCTTTTCTTAATTCTCAGCAGTAATAAATTTATCCATGGATTAACTTTTTCAATTAATCACAATTTGCAGAAGTATAAACAAATTTTTATGACACTACCCATTTTTTAAATACGTAATACTTACAAGAGTCTACCCTATAATATTTTGGCAAATTCAATTACATATTTCTTAGTACCTATGCTATGACCCATCTAAGTGTCCCAGTAAATGATTACTCAACAATGCCTTACATTACACACATAGGACATATGACTGATTATGCAATAACTGCACCACCGTTAACACAGTAATTGGACATTATTTCATCTCTAGCACATATCAGAAAATTAAAGTCTACAGCTGTTTCTTCCAATAACATCTAAAACAAATGAGAATATGCTGTACCTTATCTCATGTCTCTTAATAATTAAGATTTAAAAGCAGGAGAGAAACTGAGTATCTCTGTTCTTGAACAGTCCAACTTTTTGGGATTGGACCAAGACCTGCATGCATGAAACTCAGCTTCACAATCTTTGTAAACTAAGTGACATTAATTAAATCGTCCTCAAATTCTTAGATGTACTGAAATTTAAATTAGATATTTACAATCCCACCACCTGGGAGAGTTGAGCAGGAGGGCCATCAAGTGTTCAAGCCCAGCCTGGACTACTTAAGAGTGAGTTCAGGGACAGCATAGGCCACAAAGTGCAACCCTGCCTCAAAAGAACAAAGAACAGATGAAAGAGAAACACAATTTAAGCTAGTGTCTAAGGAGTCTGCCTCCCTTCTCAGCATTTGAAATCCCATCACCAACTACAGTCTAGATTTTTTTCTTCTTTTCCTAAATTATTTTTGTTCTGGGAGGGAGTTCTTACTGTGTAGCCCTGGCTGGCCTGGTTACTTGTTATGTAGACATAGACCAAGCTGACCCTCAAAGTTGTAGCAATCATCCTACCTCAGCCTCTTAAGTGCTGGAATTACAAGCATCACCATGCTTCTAGAACATTAGCATTTTAATTGACAGATCATAATTATATTTGTATATGTATTGTATACACACACACACATTTCACATTACATAATGTAAGACATTATGCAATGTTTAATATATAGAGAGAATTTGGAATGATTAAGTTAAACACAGCCTTTCTTTTTTGTGGGAATTTAAGAGGCTATCTATACCATAATTCAAAAATAATACTCTAATATTGATTAATAACAGAAGGTCACTAAATTCAATAGCAGCCATTTGACAACTGTTAAAAGAATCCAATGGAAAAGGAGGGTGGCATCAGGTACTTCATTCCACAGACCATAAATCTGTGACTGCAGGCCACACTGGTCTGCGAATCAAAGGAAATGAGTCTTGCTGAGTCCTTTCTCAAGGTATTTCCTTCTGTCTGCATTAGATAGCACAGCCACTGCAAATATTAACAAGTCACTATTTCCCTACTCCTCCAAGTTAACCCTTAGAACAGTTAGGTTAAGAAATATATTGCTATCTGCATTTAATAGATAAGATAACTGCAGTCAACTCAAAGAGGACCCAAGGCTGCTAAGTGGCAGAACCAGATTTCAGACCCAGGGCTTGGTGGCATTAAAGTTCAGACTGGTTATATTGAGCTACACTGTCTAGTGATGATATAAGCAGTATGTCTCTTGACTTCTACTCATTGGTGCGGGTTCTTGCATTAACTACTCCTCCACAGCAAATACAACTGAGCATACTGACACACCCACATGCACCCAATTCAGTCTTGTCTAAGAGACAGGATTTCCAAGGAAACTCCAATTCTTATCTCGGGCAAATAACAGAAAATGATCACCTCGAAGGCAATAGATAAGTTCTAATATGAAAGACAGCCCCAAAGTCTGTTCTGCCTTATTCTCTTGGTATTAGACACCTACCTATGGGGGGGGGGGGGCATAAAGAAGGAGTCAAACATGAAGCAGACAAGTTTTCTTTATACTTCTATTCAGCCTTTTTCAAAAGAAGTTTGGGTTTCTGCTTCTCTCTTTCTCCAGATCCTGTTCATGCCTGTTGCTCCATTGCTACACAATCTGAGTCACAAGTTGCCTAGTTTCTCCCATGGCACTATGTGTGAATTATTCCTGTAGCCAAACCAGTCAGACAGCTCAGCTGTCTCCTATGAGAGGACTGCAACAATCCTCTCCAAGGCATGAGAACTGTTGCCACTTCTCTTGAAAACAATTGTAAAGCTCAACCCTGTAAGTACAGCCCTAAGACTAAGCAGTGGCTCTAAGTACAAATAAGAAATCATTCATGCCCATTCCTTTCCCAACCAATCAAAAGAGGAAAACTCAACAACCACTCTCCGCCTGAATCAACCACCGCATTATATTTAAGTTCTCAAGGCAATTTCCCTGAGTCTGCCGAAGTCCCAATCCAAACAAATTCCTTCTCGAGGAGGGAGGGAAAAATCTAAGACCAAACCCTGCAGGACAGTTAACTTTATGTTGAGTGTAGTTCCATCTATCAACTCGCTTAACACCATCAGCTCTGGGAAAACAGAAACTCGCCTCGCCCTTACCCCCTTGCCTTAATAAATACTAGGAACTGAATAGTCTCCCCAACAGCTTCCACCAGTGAGCTAGGCCATGGGCTTGATTTTCGACTCTCCATGGACAAGTGACAAAAGACT
Source organism: Peromyscus californicus insignis (assembly GCF_007827085.1). Taxonomy (NCBI): domain Eukaryota; kingdom Metazoa; phylum Chordata; class Mammalia; order Rodentia; family Cricetidae; genus Peromyscus; species Peromyscus californicus. The sequence continues at coordinate 123,503,267 of NW_026294584.1, read as the reverse complement.
GGAGGCGCCAAGGCTCCCCCTGGCATTCCACAGAGGCGCCCACACGGGTCGCCTGCTTTCACAATGGGACTCCTTCGACCCAAGTGGGGACTTCAGAGTAGCTCCCCCCCTCGCAGACGTTCTGGAGAAGGCCGGACCAGCCTGTCCGGGTGAGCAAGTGACAGGTTGGAGTTAACCCTTCAGCCTCCACAGCCCCCAAGGCCTCAACTGGGACAGGCTCGGGTTAACCTTTTCCAAGCCGCGCGTTAAAGCCACAGCCCCCACCAAAACGCAGCGTGGAACTGACCCTCGGGCTGCTGACCCGCCAGCTACGACCTCCGAGGCCCACACGAGCAGGGTCGCACGGCCCGACCCGGCCCGGCCCGGCCCGGCCAGGCCCTCGGCGAAGTGACAAGCCCGGGACGGCGGCCGGGACGCCCGCAGACGACTGCTCACCGCGATGACATTGACGAAGGTGGTCTTGCCCGAGTACTGCAACCCCACGAGCGTCAGTTCCATCTCCTCCTTCCAGAAGAGCGAGCGGAACCAGTCCAGCAGGCGGGAGATGAGCGCCAGCATGGCGGCGGCCGGCAGCGAGCGGGGACGGGTGCGGACGACGGCGGACACGGCTTCCCACGAGCGGCTATGGGCCCCGAACCCGCCAACGGCTCCTCGGCGGGTCCCCCCGGCGCGACTCGGGCAGACACAAGCGGGCGGCTGCGACGGCCAGAGCCAGGAAGCCCAGCGGGTCATATGACTCGCCCTACCCACCCCCCACGCCTGGCCCAGCGCAGCCTCGGCAGCGCACGGCAAGAGCGGCGCCGCCCGCTGGATGCCGAGCGCCCGCCGCCCACAGCGTCCCCTGGTGGTGCGGCCCCGCGGCACAGCCTTCAGGCGCTTTGGTGTCCATTCATTTTGCAGTACGCCTTTTTCTCTTTCGTTGTGGATTCATTCAACCTTTTTTTTTTTTTCCTCCCACCTGATTGGTGTCCTCAGCGAGACGCATGCTGTCAATTTCAGTATTAAGGAGGTGAAGTCAGGAGGATCAGGAATTCAACAGACAAAAAAATGCGGGGTTACAGGGGTGACAGTGCCTGCTGCTCTTTCAGAGGACCTGAGTTCAGGACCCAGCACCCACATCTGACGCCCTCAACAGCCTGTCACTTGAGCTTTAGGGGATCCTGAGCCAGGGCTTTCTGACCTCGTGGGCTCCTGCATGCACACACCCCCACACAGAGACACATCATAATAAATCTAAAAAAAAAAGAGTTGGTTCTCATTAGGTTGTTGATTGGATTTTTCTATAATTGTTCATTGACAATGTACTCTGAAGGAAAATGTTAATATTCTGAGGAATTAAATACAGAATCTTTAAAAAAATAAGAATTTGGGTTGGCGATGTAGCCCAGTTGGTAGAGGGCTTGCCTGGCACATATGAAACACCGGGTCCCTCCCTGGGCTGAATAAAGTGCGCATAGTGGCACACATCTGTCATCCCAGTACTTGAGAGGTAGAGCCAAATGGATCAGAAATACAAGGTTATCCTAGATTGCAGATTGAGTTTGAGGCCAGCCGCGGATACATGAAACCTAGTCTAAAATGTGTGTGTGTGTGTGTGTGTGTGTGTGTGTGTGTGTGTGTACGTATATATACGGAGAAGAAAAATGCAGGAATTATGAATTGGGGGGGGGGAGGCGGCAGGGGGAGTCCCTGAGCTGTGAGTCTAGATCAGTGATACAATTCTCTTCCAGCGTGTGCAAGACATAGATAGGACTCATTTCTAATACAACAAAGCAATAGTAACAGCAAAATCACTGCCCTCCTGGGGCTTACAGTCCTGCGGGGGGAACATGCACAGTTAACAAATGAGAAAATACCATATGATGCTTCACATTGTAAAGAAAACCGATGAGGAACAGAGAAGAAACTGGAGCCGACTCACTTGTCTTTAAGGTCAGGTGACCCTGAGTGGAACGGCTTGAGGGAAGTGAGAAAGAGAACCAGGCTGACCTTTGGTGGAAGCACATTCCAGGAAAAGAAAAAGAACAAAGACTATGGGGAAGGATAGTGACGTGGTCTGGAAAGACAGTATGGCGGGCTATAATCCACACTATATTGGTAAGTTATCATGTGCTGCTTAAACTCACTGAGAACCTGGCTCTGGAAGCATTGTCCTCCCGCCCCATTCCAGACCCAAGTATGTTCATCTCACAGGGGCCTCTTTAAGACGCTTGTCTGGAGTGGGATGGCAAAGAGAGAAGAGAACAGCAAGACAGTCCAAGAGTAAAAGCACCGTGCCTCGATAACAGGAAGGAGGGAAAGCATTTCCACCAGAATGACATAAAGACGCCTGCAGTGGGAACCGGAAGCTAGGAGGTCAGCTCGTTGGTGGAGAGACAGCTCAATTAGAAACTCCAGCTGATGGAGGGAGTGAAGGGGGAAACTGTGGTGGGGTGTGTTGTGTGAAAAAAGACTCTATTTATGAGAAAGAGGGAGAAAAGGAAGGAGAAATTATACAATTATATTTTAACTTAAAATACATTTTTTAAAGAAACTCCAGCTAACTGCCTCAACTTCCCCAGTTGATTTCTGCTTCGTGTTTGTGAGCCTCTGACTTGATGATATTTCCTCTGTTAGCTCTCTCAATCAGCCACTCCAGTCAGCTCTGCTGCATGTCCTGAGGTCAAAAATTGGATAGCATCGCCTACCCATCTGCTACTTGCTATTTATTCTTTTTTTTTTAAGATTTATGTATTATGTACACAGCATTCTGCCTGCAGGCCAGAAGAGGGCGCCAGATCTCATTTTAGATGGTTGTGAGCCACCATGTGGTTGCTGGGAATTGAACTCAGGAACCTCTGGGAGAGCAGCCAGTGCTCTTAACCTCTGAGCCATCTCTCCAGCCCGCTATTAATTCTTTTACTTTTACTTGCTATATACTTAATAAACTCATTCACTTAAAAACCAAAACTGCAGTTACTGTAGGTTATTCCCTGGACAGTCCAGAACACTGGCACAGCCTGGAGTGGGGAGAGGTGGATAGAGAACTCAAGGACCAGAGTGAGGGGCCATGATGGCCATACTTTAGATTTTATTATACAAGATGGGAAGCCAGGAGAGCAACTGACGATTCCATGGTTTTTATTTTATGTGTACATGTGGTTTGCCAGCATGTGTGTGTCTTTGTACCACGTGTGTGTAGTACCTGAGAAAACCAGAAGAGGGCATTGGATCCCCTGGAACTGGAGTTACAGACAGTTGTTGGCCTCCATGTGGGTCTTCTAGAAGAGGAGCAAGTGCTCTTAACTGCTGAGGCACCTCTGCAGCACCAGGAGAATGACTCTGTGTGTGTGTGTGTGTGTGTGTGTGTGTGTGTGTGTGTGTGTGTGTGTGTGTGTGTGTGTGTGTAGAAAGAGAGAAGAGAGTACTTGTAGCTGGAGTTTTCCTGCCTGGCCCACAGTCAGGACAAATCTCTCTCACCTGCCAGTCCCACAGCCACTCAGACCCAACCAAGTAAACACAGAGACTTGTATTGGTTACAAACTGTATGGCCATGGCAGGCTTCTTGCTAACTGTTCTTACAGCTTAAATTAATCTATTTCTATAAATCTATACCTTGCCACATGGCTCGTGGCTTACCGGCACCTTCACATGCTGTTTCTCATCATGGCGGCTGGCAGTGTCTCTCTGCCTCAGCCTTCCACTTCCCAGCTTTATTCTCCTCCTTGTCCTGCCTACACTTCCTGCCTAGCCAATGGCCAATCAGTGTTTTATTTATTGACTAATCAGCAACACATTTTCCATACAGAACATCCCACAGCACTTCCCCCTTTTTTTTCAAAAAGGAAGGTTTTAATCTTAACAAAGTAAAATTACATATAATTTGGGAATTTGGGCGTAGCTTCTCTTACTACTTCCTGCTGGAGCGGGGCGCTGTATCTTATGGGGACACAAAGAAAATTTTAGGATCATGGAGTAGTCCATGAGGCTGTATCGTCTGAGCCAGTTGCCTTGAAACCATTCTGGATGTTGGATCATCTGGGCCATGGTGTCATCAGAGACCTTTCCGGGGGTCTTGGCTGGTCAAACCTGATGTATCTTAATCTGGAACAAATCTATAGCCTCTGGCTTTCTGTGGGAACAAAAGCAGAGTCTCCTTTCGAAAGTAACATATCCTTATATCCAAATTTTGAAGTCAAGGTACCTTTAAAATATACATATTGGTTTAACTCAGCTTCCTTTACAATCAAATATCTCTCTGCAGTTAAGAATCCCAAAGACAACACAATCCAGATTCTCTGTGTAATATTCATCTTTACATGGCTTATTTTCTATATTAATTTTACTGTCTCTTTAAAGACTTTATTTTTTAAAACTATGTATTTGTTTATATAACTGTATATATCACCTTTTTTGTCTCTTTCAAGCCTACGTATATTTTACACACATTGTAAACTATTACATCTGAATCTGTCTTATTGTGAATCTATTGCTTTAAGCTGCAGCAGCTGTGGCTGCTGGCTCCGCCCACCTCAGCTTCCCAACATGGCGGTGGTTCGTTTACCGCCAGCTCTGGGAGCTATCGTGGGTCTATGCTTTTATCCAAGCAGCATGTAACCCAGAAACCTCTTTTTTTTTTTTTTTGTACTAGCAAAGTCTAAATCCACCATGCAGCTTAATGTGCCACTTGCAGAGGCCTCATTCCTGCCATACTGCAGGTCGAGCGTGCACGCTAGGAACCCGCCAGTAGCTCAAACCGGCAGCTGCCACTCATTTGAGAGAGACAATTAGGAAGCTGTTTTTAGCTCCATTTTAGAATCTTTTCTCAGGTTTTAGGTGGAAACTCTTGCCACCACATTGGACGCCATTTGTAGCTGGAGTTTTCCTGCTTGGCCCACAGTCAGGACAAATCTCTCTCACCTGCCAGTCCCACAGCCACTCAGACCCAACCAAGTAAACACAGAGACTTGTATTGGTTACAAACTGTATGGCCATGGCAGGCTTCTTGCTAACTGTTCTTACAGCTTAAATTAATCCATTTCTATAAATCTATACCTTGCCACATGGCTCGTGGCTTACCGGCACCTTCACATGCTGTTTCTCATCATGGCGGCTGGCAGTGTCTCTCTGACTCAGCCTTCCACTTCCCAGCTTTATTCTCCTCCTTGTCCTGCCTACACTTCCTGCCTAGCCAATGGCCAATCAGTGTTTTATTTATTGACTAATCAGCAACACATTTGCCATACAGAACATCCCACAGCAAGTACTTAGTAGGTGGGGCGTGTATTCAAATTATAGCACTCATGTAGAGGTCAAAGGACAAGTTGCAGGAGTTGGTTCTCTCCTTCCACCATGTGGGTTCCAGAGTTGAAACACAGGACATCAGGCTTGGCGGTAAGTGGCCTGTTGCGGAATACTCCTTTACACTGTGTGAAGATGTGTCACTGTGATTGGTTTACTAAAAAGATAAATGGCCAATAGCTAGGCAGGAGGTACAGCAGGGACCTCTGGACAGAGAGAGCTCTGGGATAAAGAAAAGCAGAGTTGCCAGCCAGATGAGGAAGAAGCAGGATGGGCAGTACAGTACACAGTAAGGTAACTGAGTCACATGAAAGAGTGCAGATTTTCAAATATGGGTAAATTTAAGTTCTAAGAGCTAGTGGGACAAGCCTATGCTATAGGCCAAGCTTTATAATTAATAAGGTCTCTGTGTCATTTTTTTTTGTGAGCTGACAGCCCAAAGAAAAATTCATCTACAGTGCCCATTACAAGCCGAGCCATCTTGCCAGGGCTCAATTTATATTTTTAAAAGTTTACTGGGAGTGGATAAGGGGTAGTGATGCCAAACCTAACAGTTTGAGCTCCGTCCCAGGACCCCACACAGTAGAAGAAAAGAAATAACTACAGCACGTTGTTCTCTGATCTCCACATGCACACCATGGCTCCTGTGCATAAATCAATCAATAAATACTAAAAGAATGTATTTGTTTTAAAGTTCACTGGAGCAGACCTATGGAGAACTGTCTGTAGGAGGACATTATGGGTTGAATTATGTCCTTCCTCGGTCCCCTAAAAGATGGGACATTTTGGTTGAGGCTTTTCACCTCCAGAACTGTTAGGAGGTACCTTTCTGTGATTTTTAAGCTACCCAGCTACTGGAACTTCAGCTCTAAAAATCTACCCCAAGAGGGCAAGTAGTGTTGGAAGCTGCTTGTCTTAGTTAGGATTTTATTGCTGTGAAGAGATACCATGACCACAGTAACCCTTACAAGGAAAACATTTAATTGAGGGGACTCACTTATAGCTTCAGAGGTTCAGTCCATTATCATCATGGCAGGGAGCATGTCAACATGCAGACAGATGTGGTGCTGGAGGAATAGCTGAGAGTCCTACATCTTGCAGGCAACAGGAAGTCAACTGACAGTCACAGTGAGGGAAGGTTGAGCAAGAGAGACCTCAAAGTCCTCCCCTGTAGTCAGAAGTTTTCCCATCCTGACGGCCTGCTCCCCATCCCAGTAGCTGCTTCCAAATGATCACACAGAGACTTAATATTATTTACAAATGCTTGACCAATAGCTCAGGCTTGTTACTAGCTAACTCTTACATTTAAATTAACCCGTATTTCTATTTATGTTTTGCCATGTGGCTCATGGCTTGTTACCTCATTTTCTACATGTCCTGCTTACTTGGCAACTGGCTGGCATCTCCTGACTCCACTCTCCTTCTTCCCATCATTCTCAGTTTTGGTTTTCCCACCTAACTTCCTGCCCAGCTACTGGCCTGTCAGCTTTTTATTAACCAACGAGAGTAATACATATTCATAGTGTAGAAAAGGATTGTTCCACAGCATACCCCCACAGTGACACACTTCCTCCAACAAGGCCACACCTCCTAATAGTGCCACTCCCTTTGGGGGCCATTTTCTTTTAACCTACCACACTGGCTCCGAAGCCTCTTTCATTAGCTTAAAGAGTAGTGAAAATGGTAGCCTGGCCTCTAACTTTGTAAGCATTTGTGTGTTGGCTTTCATGGAGCCTTCAGTCTAGGAAACTACGTAGAATATTAACCCATTCTTATTCTTATTTATCTATATTGAGGTGCTAGATACCAAGCCCAAGGCCTCATGCTTGTAGACAAGTGCTCTACCTCATAATTACACTCCAGCTCAAGCTAAAATCTGTTGTTGTTGTCATTTAATACAGGGTCTAATCTAGCCCAAGTTACCTGAAAACTTACTCTGTAGCCTAGAACAACCTTGAACTTCTGATCCTCTTGCCTTCATTCCCCCAAGCTTGGCCTACAGGCATGTACCACACTGGGCTCCAAGCTAATTTTAAAATGAGGAACATACTTCATCTACATTTACTGTAATTCTTTCCGCTTCTATAATTGTTAGTCAATGGAAAAAATGCTCCTCAACTGGAGAATCTAGCAAAATATATATATATATACCAACATAGGTCTGGGAAGATGGCTCAGTTGATAAGTATGAGAACCTGAGTTCAGATCCCAGCATCTGAAGAATAAAAGCCAAGTGTTGCAGCACACGTCTGTAACCCCAGAACTGGGGAGGTGGAGAACAGGGGTCTCTGGGCAGCTAGCCTAGCCAAATAAGCAAGCTTCAGGTTCAGTGGCAGCCCATGTCTCAAAAGAAAGATGGCGAGAAACTGAGGAAGATACCCCACCATTGGCTTCTGCACACACACACACACACACACACACACACACACAAATATGTAACCACACATACATACACGCAGAGAATACATTGAGCTCATCAGACTAGCATTCACTAAGCTCTGGGTCTGATCCCAACCACTGCACAGTGGCAAATGCCTACAACATCAGCACTTTTGAAGTGGAGACAGGAAGATCAGAAATTCAAGGCCATCCTTGGCTACATATTGAACTATGAAGTCAGCCTAGGCTACAAGAAAAAAATATCATAAATTCTTCTTTATCTTTATGATAAAAAATGATGGCTACAAAAAAATAATTGGACGGGCCACTATGCTGTTCTCTCGGCACTCAGGAGGCAGAGAAATAGGGATTAAGGCAAATTCAAAGTCATCTCATCTACAGAGAGTTCCAGGAAACAGCCAGGGCTACGTAAAAATAAATGAATAAGTAATTTAAACTATTTTAATACTGCTTTTCTCAAGTGATCAACATGTTACTTTTAGGTTTTGTTTTTGTATTGTGTTGTGTTGTTTTGAGACAGCATCTTAGCTCAGGACGATGTCAAATTGTAGGTAATAAAAGATGATTCAAGTGCTGAGATTATAAGCATGTGCCACAGACACCCAACTTCAAGTTTCCTTTGAAAAGCCCACACTTCTTTGAGGTAAGCCCAGCAGAGACCACTGTGGGGACCCACAGAAGCTCCATAGCGTGGCCTTATTCCATCTTGACTCAAGGTCAGAGAGTCCAAGCTTGTTTTGCCCTTCAAGGATGAAAAACAGGATGTTTTGCCAAAGGCATGGTTACCAGATGTCTTGAGAATTAAGGAGGTGTTTACACTTATTTGTACCTTGAACCATGATGTCATTGAGAGGGGGAGGTCTTTTGCCCCCCTTGCTTTGGGTGTAAAAAGGCCCTGAGACATAAACTCAGGGTGACTTTGCTATTGACTCAGAGCCCTCCCGATGCTATTCTCTGTCTCTGCCATTTTTCTTTTACATCTGCATCTCTATTTTTTTTATGCCTATTATTTCTTAGTCCTCACTCCTCCATTCAAGACTGTTCAATAGGCGGGCAGCAGACCATCACATGGACACTCTGAAAATCGAAGAGAAAGTCTTTATTGCGGCCAGTGGCTGCACAGAAACTTGCCCAAATCATGCAGCTCTGAGCCCTTACAGCCCCTTGTCTTTAATGCACAAAGCCCACATCCTGACGGTCACACTTCAGTTAGCAAAAAGCAGAACTACAGAAGCCTAAAAGTGAGGTTAGTAGATTTAGGGACTTCCCTGGAACTATGGACTAGGTCTTTGATGGATTGGGTCCTTATTCCTGTTTTGACAGGTGTTGGGGCCTACGTGCTGGGTTTTAAGGTCAGAATGGTGCCTCTAACATGCCATCAGTCCTGCTAAGGTCTAGGGGCCTGTTACACACGTAACATGTAGGTGTGCCTTACAATTTTCCTATGCACCTCTTTCTCTTATCCCACATGCTTAACTTTATGCTAACTGTCTCATCTCTATCCCATGCTGAAGTTTCTACAGCAAAGAAATCCTGGTTTGACCTGAGTGGTGGTTCAGAAATGAATTCCTCAGACTGCTGCAGGTAGCAGCATGAAGCTGTGTCTCTAGCCATGTCCCCATTGCTGCTGACTGAAAGGGAATTCAGGGTCATGTGCTCAGATACTTGACCTACTGGCAGGTTAGAGATAAAGACTGGTATTCCCAGGGTCATAGGATTGTGGCTGGCAAAGGACAGGGCCACATGGCCATTGTGTAAGAACAGTGAAGTTCTGTGACATTGGATCTAGACAAATCTGTAGCTTGAGTTTTCCTGCTTGGTCCACAGTCAGGACAAATCTCTCTCACCTGCCAGTCCCACAGCAGCTCAGACCCAACCAAGTAAACGCAGAGACTTATATTGGTTACAAACTGTATGGCCGTGGCAGGCTTCTTGCTAACTGTTCTTACAGCTTAAATTAATCCATTTCTATAAATCTATACCTTGCCACATGGCTCGTGGCTTACCGGCATCTTCACATGCTGTTTCTCATCATGGTGGCTGGCAGTGTCTCTCTGCCTCAGCCTTCCACTTCCCAGCTTTATTCTCCTCCTTGTCCTGCCTACACTTCCTGCCTAGCCAATGGCCAATCAGTGTTTTATTTATTGACCAATCCGAGCAACACATTTGCCATACAGAACATCCCACAGCACAAATCCCCGAAGATGGAGCCAGTGTTCCTAGGAGAAAGTGGCCACTGGGTCTGTGGCCCCATGCTAGAGTGCTTGCTTGTCCTCGTTTGTGTTTTATTTTATCTGTCGCTTCAATAAAACTTACAGAGTCCTTCATGTAGCAGGCCAGGCGGCAGCTCAGGGCAGGAATCTGGAGGCAGGAACTGAAGCAGCAAACCTACTGGCTTGCTCAGCTGTGAGAAGACCCCCCAAAGGTGGGGGGCTTCCTCCCAGACACCGGACTAGGCACAATCCACACCCAAACACCTGTTTTCAAGGAGACATCCTTTATTAAGTGGGGAAGAAAAGTTAAAGTGGCTGCTTTCTGACTCGGGCAGAAAACAGCAGCAAATGACCTTTGCAGGTGTAATCTTTAAGAGGAGAAAGATAGGAAATCTGTGTTAGAATGGGCTAGGATGCGGTGGTAAAGGAGATAGGAGACTAGAGAGAAGCGGGAGGGGATAATGGAAAGGGGGAAAGGGGACTTTGTCCCAGAGGGAAAAAGGACTGCCTCTGGATAGAGGGGAGACAGATGTGGCACACAGGCAACTGGCAGTTTATAAAGGTAAAAGGGGGAAACCCTGTGTTAGGATGAGGTGTTTAATTTTAACTGGGCATGTTAGTTAGGTGAACCAAAGAGGGTTTTTGATTGCTGGAACTTGGTGGTCAGCCTCAGGAAGAAGAAGTGGACCAATAAGGGAGTAGACCTGGGTGGCTCGCTTTAGGAATGTCATCTAATGGGTTTACAGCAAGTCAGAGGGAATTGGGGAGAAGAGCAAGGCCTGCCAGAGCCACATGGGTAGCAGGAATCCTAAAAGTTCTTATTAATAAAAACAAACCTGAGCCAGGTATTGGGGTGAACTGGAAGATCAGAGAACCAGAATAAGCCACAGCTACCTCACCTCGGTGGATCCTCAGCTGGTCTTGTTTCCTCAGATTGGAGGCCTCATCCAGAATGGGTCTCAGCTGAATTGCTGCTCAAAAACCTCAATGCTTAACCAGGCCAAATGCTTCTTGTTCCTGGTCCTCACGCCTTATATATCTTTCTGCTTTCTACCATCACTCCCTGGGATTAAAGGCTCGCTTTCTGGGATTAAAGTCGTGAGTCACTATGCTTGGATGTATCCTTGAACACATGGATTTCTGCCTAGCTCTGCCTCCCAAGTGATAGGATTAAAGGTGTGTGCTACCACTGCCTATCCCCTATGTTTAATATTGTGGCTGTTCTGTCTCTGACCCCAGATAAGTTTATTAGGGTGCACAATATTTCGGGGAATACAATACCACCTCACACATGCTCCAGTGGGCTAGTGTCCCTTCAAGCTGCCTTTCTTATACAACCCAGACCCACCTGTCAGGGATGGTGCCACCCTCAGCAAGTGAGTTCAAAGCCAGCCTGGTCTACATAACGAGTTCCAGGACAGGGCTACATAGAAAGCCCCTGTCTCAAAACAACAAACCAAAACAAACAGATAGACAGATAGACACAGAGACACGCAGACACACACACACACACACACACACACACACACACACACACACGGTAATGAGCAGTTGAGAATGATAATCAGTGTCAATCTTTGCCCTCTACACATATTCCCACATGTGGACATACAACCATGCACAAAGTACTGGTATATACACCCAAATACACACACACAATTTAGAAAGCAAACAAGTAAGAAAAGCCATTTTGAGTGAACAAGTCAGTCAGGTGGGGGTCCTGAAATCTCACTTCTCAAACCTATGTTTTATTCATTTTGCATTTTTCTAAGGGATTATCCATCGTCTGGCCAGATGCTAGAATGGGTGAGAGATACTACATAGGTTCTGGTTGGTGTGATTAGCAGCCTAGTGACCTCTGTAGTGACACCATGTAAACTCGGGACACCTTGCCCTAGACCAAGTCAGTCACTCAGCCACAGAGTGACCTAGATGGCAGATCTTGACTGACTCACTGACTCTGTAAGGGAGATCATTAGCTCCCACTCAGCGAAAGGGGAAGAGCCAGGGAGGACACACTGCTCCCAGAAGACATGTTCCTCATCATTCTGAAGCATGAGCTAGTCAGCCTTTCTGTAAGAAAAACCATCCACCCCAGCACTAAGGAGGCTGAATTCAGGATGAGCACCACAAGTTCAAGGCCAGCCTGGGCTATGAAGAGATCCTCTGTCTCAAGAAGGAGGAAGAGGAGCCCAAGAAGGAGATAAAGAGAGGGCGGGGAGAGAAGGGAAAGGGAGGACTCCTATGAGAATGGAAAAGGTAGAAAACACATCCCCGATGCAGTACAGAGTGTGGAAAGCATCAAAGGGGCTTGATGCTTGGAAAGAAAAGCCTTGCCTTGAATTTAAAAGTTCTTCTCTTGGGCCAGTGACATGGCTCAGCAAGTAAAGGTGCTTGCTACCCAGTAGTGCAAGCCTAGATCCACACTGTAGAAGAAGAGAATCAATTCCCAAAAGAGTTGCCCTCTGACCCCCACATACACACTACAGCAATGTTCCTTACCCACACACAAATACATAAATAAACATTTTTTTTTAATTTTTAAGTTTTTAAACCTGGGCTGTGCATGTTAGTGCACACCTGTAACGCTAGAGGCAGAAGATCTCTAGAAGTTTAAGGTCAGCCTGGTCTATATAATGAGTTCCACACCAGCCAGAGCATAGGGAGAGTCTGTCTACAAACAGTAAGACAAAGACCTAAGTTCCTGGCTTGCATTTGAAAACTCAGTGGCCATGTGACCTTAGGTGAATTATTGTCTCTAGGCTTCACTAGGAAGTAGATGATTAAATAAGGATCTTTTATTTCTAAAATCTTATGATTTCAGGGCTAGGGAGGTGGCTAAGGGGTCAAGTGCTTGCTTTGCAAGCCACAAGGACCTGAGTTCAGATTCCTAGCACCAACTTAAAACTGGGTACAGTGGTGTACTTGTAACCCAAAGACTGTGGGGACAAAGACGGTCACTAGACAGCCAGCCCAGCCAAAGATGCTAGCTCAAACTAGATACTCAAGCAAGGGCCTCTGGCTCTTAAGATTACACTTCAGCTATTGATATTCTATGATATTGAGTCTTTATGTGGATAAAGAAACAGCTAATGGCACTAAATGCTGGGATTGCGTCATCCATATAACTAAGAACCCTTGAGAGATTACTCCGTAGAAGGTAAGAGGGTTCAGGGGTCTTTGGCTTTTACAGCTGTTGTCTTTACAGCACCTCAATAAAGCCAGACCTGAAGTTGTTCTGAATTTTGCTCTTTCTCTCTCTGCGGTTGTTTGAAAGAAAATAGCCCCCGTAGAAAGTGGCACTATTAGGAGGTCTGGCTTTGTTGGAGTTAGGTGTGGCCTTGCTGGATGAAGCGTGTCACTGTGGGGGTGGGCTTTGTGGTCTCCTTTGCTCAAGCTATGCCCTCTATGGCCCAAATTGCTCCTGCTGCCTTAGGATCAAGATGTCGGACTCTCAGCTCCTTCTCCAGCACCGTGTCTGCCTGCGTGCGGCCATGCTACCTCCATAACAATAACGGACTAAACCTCTGAACTGTAAGCCAACCCCAATTAAATGTTTTCCTTTATAAGAGTTGTCATGGACAGGGGGTTGGGGATTTAGCTCAGTGGTAGAACGCTTGCCTAGCAAGTGCAAGGCCCTGGGTTCGGTCCTCAGCTCCGGAAAAAAAAAAGAGTTGCCATGGTCATGATGTCTCTTCACAGCAATAGAAACCCCAAATCTCTCTCTCTCTCTCTCTCTCTCTCTCTCTCTCTCTCTCTCTCTCTCTCTCTCTCTCTCTCCACTCCCTGTTGGATCTGAATTTCTATCAGCTGCTCTCATAAGGATATAACTAAAATAGATTTGACTGAGGCAGGAGGACTGTGCTCCACAACAACAAAATAATACACTAGAAAACCAAACAGAGCTAAGAGTACAGGTCAAAGATAGAATGCTTGCCTACATCTGTAAGGTCCTGGGTTCAGTCATCACACACACACACACACACACACACACACACACACACACACACACACACACGCATGCACGCACGCGCACACGAAAAAAGAAAAGAAGGAAAGGTGTCACAGAGGCACCGGACACAATCTTCCCTTCATCCCTGTCCACGCTACTTCTTGGTGGATCTGAGTACTGGTCCATGGTATGGTCTGGTGGGTAAAAGCACGTACTCCAGTGTCATGCAGGTGTGCTTGCAACTTGGTTCTGCTGCTCCCGATCTTTACTAAATGCTTTACCTCACTTTACCTCTCCCAGCCTCAATAGCAGCCAGAAACCCTCAAGACTGACAGACAGCTAAGTCAAATGTGTTCTTGGGTTTCTTTTATTTCAGAGCTGGAGCTCAAACCCAGAGCTTCTAGAATGCTCTGCAGGTGCCTTCACTGCGCAACAACCTCAGCCCAACAGACTCTCAGTCCAATGCTCCACCTCTAAGAGTGCTGCTCACTGATGGCACTGTTCTCACAGAGGCTACGGGGTTTAGTAGGGGCACTTCCCTTTTCCATGTCCTCCTAAATAGCCTGTAAGCAAGAAAATGAGCAAGCAGCATAACCCCCTCCTTCTAAGAAAAAGCCTACATTCACAGTCCCTGGGGAGCCATCCTGGGCAATTCTCAATGACAGTTTAGGGTGTGTGTTGTCTGTTGTTGCTGGGTTTTTGTTTTTTTTTTTAATCAACTTGACACAAAGCTAGAAATATCTGGGAAGAGGAATCTTAATTGAGAAAATGCCTCCATAAGATGGGCCTGTAGGCAAGTCTGTGGGGTAGTGTCTTTATGTAGGAGGCGCCAGCTCACTGAGGGTGGTGCCACCTCTTGGCAGATGGTCCTGTTTAAAAACAGGCTGAGCAAGCCATGGGGAGCATTCCTCCGTGGCCTCTCCATCAGTCTCTGCCTCCATGTCCCTGCCTTCACTTCTCTGGATGGTGGACTACAATGCTGTAAATTAAATAAACCCTTTCCTCTCCAAGCTGCTTTTGGTCATGGTGTTTCATCCCAGCGAGAGAAATCCTCAGTTCCCTCAGCCTCCCCACTATGAGCGCCTGAGGACAAAGAATTCTGTAGTTCTCTCTTAGGGGCACTGCCCTGTGTAATGTGGGGTACTGTGAACCGTGGAGCAACTCCCTGGCTTTTGTTCTGATTTATTCTTTTATTGCTGTGACAGGATCGTGCTGTGTAACCCCGGAACTGATTGTTTAAACCAGGGTAGCCAGGAACTTAAGATCAATCATTCTGCCTCTCTCTCTCTCTCTCCAGTGGTACACGCCTTTGATTGCACCACCTGGTTCAGTTTGATTCGCTGTATTTTGGGTTTCGTTTGTTTTAGTGTATAGGGCAGGATCTCAGGTAGCCCAGGCTGGCCGCAAACTCACCTAGCTCTTTCTCAGAGGATGATCGGATCCTTCTGCCTCCACCTCCCTAGTGTTGCAGTTGCAGGAGTTCGCCCCCACACCTGCGTCGGTTTGATTTTATTCAGCGCAAAGCAACGTATGATAAGTGAGAAGACGGGCCAAGAAAAGTGAGTTGTGTGTGTACTTGGGCCCAGCTCCTGAAGAAATGTCACCAGGAGTTCACAGATTGTCTAGTTAAAGTATCAAACGGGGCTTTCTAAGGACGATTGTAACCCAGAGCTGGCTTCCTAGGTCTCCAGCCTGCACCGCTGTGTTTAGCTCCACCTGGTGGTCACATGGCGCACTGCAGCGGCTTCTGCAGGCTGCCAAGAGGCCGCAGGAAGGACCACTTCTAAGCACTGCAAGGTCAGTTGGGTTGCCCAGGGAGATTTTCATACGCTGCCAGTGAAGTTCAAAGCCTGGCTGGAAGCTTTCAGCACAAAGAAGGCCGTCCAAAATACCCTTGGCGTTGACAAGGCATCGGCACGAGGTCTGTTCCTTAAGTGTGCCAGGGAAAGACAATCAGAGGGTCCAAAGAAGAAATTATTCATCACTTCAGGTCTTGGAGTTGCACTAGGCCAAAAATATGTCATGGAACACAAGCTTTGAGATAGGCCTTTCAGCTTTTGGAAAAGGAATTCATTGTGATTTTGATGGTTGCTTGTAGAAGTTACGGAGTTTGGGGAAAACAGGCTTCAGTGAGAGGGCTTTTGGGGTATGACTTTTATTGAGATAAGATCTTGGTAGCCCAGGCTGGCCCCACACTAGCAATCACCTATCTCAGCCTCCTTAGTGCTGGAGTACTGGGATTGTAGGTATGACTCAGGACACTCGTTGTCACTCTGACAACTCACTTCTTTCTTTTTCCTTTCTTTCTTTTTTCTTTTTGGTGCTGGAGACTGGGACCAGGCCTTGTGCGTGCTAAGTCCATGCCCTGCCACCTTTCCTGTCTCATTCACATGCTTCTCAGGTGTAAACCCAACCCTTCCCTGTGGTCCCACAGTTTTCTGTATAGTCTTTCCATACATTCAAACATGCATTGTGGGTATACACATATATGTAGGTATATGGCTGCATGTGCCTGTTTTATTCACATTTAGTTAACTGATTTATTTTGTTTTTTTGGTTTTTTGGTTTTTTTGTTTTTGTTTTTTCGAGACAGGGTTTTTCTGTGTAGCTTTGGAGACTCTGTAGACCAGGCTGGCCTCGAACTCACAAAGATCCACCTGGCTCTGCCTCCCGAGTGCTGGGATTAAAGGCGTGCGCCACCACCACCCGGCTTATTTTGTTGTTGTTGTTTTTTTCTTTGAGACAGAGTCTCATGAAGCCTAGGCTTGCCTCAAACTAGCAGAGAATGAGCTTGAACTCCTGACCCTCTTGCCTCCACCTCCCAAATGCTAAGATTACAGGTATGTGCCACACGCCTTCATTTTACTTCTGTTATTGTTTAAGATGGGGATCTTGCTGGGTAGACCAGGCTGGCCAGGAACTCACTGTGTAGGCAAGGCTGGCCTCAATTTATGACATTCCTCCTGCCTCTGCCTCCCACGTGTTGGGATTACAGGTGTACACCACCACATTGGCCTTAATGTGTTACTACGTAGCCATCCGTAACTGGCCTCAAACTCACACCCCTCCTACTTCAGCATCCTGAGTGCTGAATTTTTCTAAAATGAGGTAAATGTCTGCCATCAAACTCACCTCTTTGCACTGAAAATAGTTAAGTAGCTTTGTGTCAGGATTTAGGATTCTGCCTCACTCCCTTAAACAAGAGCCTCTAAGCCTCGAGATGCAACCATTAAAACCGTAACTAGAGAATGAACAGGTGCCTCGCATATGCAAGTCCTGAATTCGAATCCTAGCAAAGCAAAACCAGCAAACAGCAAATAATGAATGGCTGGGCGTGGCGGAAGACAGCTTTAAACCCAGAGCTTGGGAGGCAGAGACAGGCAAATCTCCATGCGTTTGAGGCCAGCCTTGTCTATATATGAGCTTCAGGCCAGCCAGGGATACATATTGAGATCTCGTCTCTAAAAAGCATAATAGTGCTTACAGTAAATGTACAGGTGATGAGTCACTGAAACCAGTCAGGACTGCTGGCACAAGTCTGTGGATTGACTTACTACCGAGTGCAGGCCTGGAAGAAAAGTTCAAGGCTGTCTAGACTATAGAACAAGGTCAAAGATAGTGTGGTCAACTTCTCAGTGAGAGGGCCAGGCAAATATCATGACAGCCTGCCCTAATAACTCAATTAAGAACAAAGACTTGGTCCATGCTTTTTGGAACCAAACAAGCAGTTTCTAAAGAAGAACCGCGAACAAAGGGCAATCAATCACTGGTGTCTCTGACACAGGGACAAGGGAGATAGGATGTAACAGGCCTGGGCCACTGAGCCAGCTCCCATAATCAACAGCGTAAGGTAATAACCAAATAAAGACAAAGTCTGGGACTTGTCCAAGCCTCCTCAAATATGGAAACTGTAGCCCTGACTAAACCCCAACTAACCCTAGCCAATTAGAAGTTACTAACATGATTGTCATTCGCATAAACCAATCATATAAGATGAGCTAACTTCTTTGGACACTCTCCTTAATTAGGCTTAAAAGGAGCCCGCACTTCCCCCTGGGAGGGGGAGCGGGTCTTAGCCATCTTGCCTTGTGGGATGACAGGCCCCAGCATGCTGGAAGCTTTCTCAAGATAAATGTTCTTGTTGATTGCATATGAGGATGGTGGTCTTTTGTGGAACTTCTCCAGGACTCTAACACTGTCTCAAAGAAAATTTTAAAAGGGCTGTGATGTAACTCAGTGGTAAAGCACTTGCCTAGCAGGTTCGAGGTTCAGCACCCAGTACTGTGTGGGTGAGAGGGGATGATGTTGGTGTTTGTTTTGAATTTAGTATGAGTATTTAATGCAACTGGACACTTGCACTGGACTCTCCCAGCTCTCCTATGAGTACCTGTAGCTAGAGTTTTTCTGCCTGGCCCACAGTCAGGGCAAATCTCTCTCACCCGCCAGTCCCAAGCCGCTCAAACCCGATCAAGTAAACACAGACACTTATATTGGTTACAAACTGTATGGCTGTGGCAGGCTTCTTGCTAACTGTTCTTACAGCTTAAATTAATCCATTTCTATTAATCTATACCTTGCCACGTGGCTTGTGGCTTACCGGTACTTTACATCTTCCTTGTCCTGATCGCGGCTGGCAGTGTCTCTCCTCCCAGCTTCCTGTTCTCTCCATTTTCCTCTCTGTTAGTCCCGCCTATACTTCCTGCCTGGCCACTGCCAATCAGTGATTTATTCATTGACCAATCAGCAACACATTTGACATACAGACCATCCCACAGCAGTACCTAATGCAACTGGAAACTTGCACTGGAACCTTCCGGCTCTCCTATAAGTACCTAATGCAACTGGACACTTGCACTGGAATCTTCCAGCTCTCCTATGAGTACCTAATGCAACTAGACACTTGCACTGGACTCTCCCAGCTCTCCTATGAGTACCTAATGCAACTGGAAACTTGCACTGGAACCTTCCGGCTCTCCTATAAGTACCTAATGCAACTGGACACTTGCACTGGAATCTTCCAGCTCTCCTATGAGTACCTAATGCAACTGGACACTTGCACTGGAATCATCCAGCTCTCCTATAAGTACCTAATGCAACTGGACACTTGCACTGGAATCTTCCAGCTCTCCTATAAGTACCTAATGCAACTGGACACTTGCACTGGAACCTCCCAGCTCTCCCAGGCGTTCTGCTTTGAGAGTCTGTCTGTTATAGTTTCAAAGAGAAAAGAAGACACAGACAGCTGGAAATGGATGTTTAAGGAAATTTCTCCAAGTCTCAGGAAAGGAACTAGAAAATACAAAATCATCACAATTCCAAGACTAAATCTGACAACAGGAAGCCAATGAAGCCTTTGTCTCATCCACTGATCCCTTGCCATCCAGAACTGTATCAGAGGTGAGCTCAGCACTCCCCATGTGCTAGGCAATGAGAAGATCCCCAGCAGTATTCATTACCAACCGGGAAGAATATGGACATACTAATTTTTGGTTCCAGCTTTCAGGTACTACTGCTTACCAAATCCATGGATTACATTTAGTTCCAAAGGCAAATATTACAAGTTGAAACCATTATTTTTTTTCTTTGTGCTACTGAGGATTCATCTTAGGCCTCCACATATGGCTAGGCAAGGGCTCTCCCACTTAGATACACTCCCAGTCTTCTTTTCACTTTTTATTTTAATTCTCTTTACTGTTCACTTATTGTAGTTGTGTGTACATAGGCATGGATGCCATAACTTTCAGGAGTCAGTTCTGTTCTTCCACCCTTGGGGGTTGGGATTGATCTCCGGTCATCAGGCTTGTTCATAGGAGCCTTTACCTGCTGAGCCTGCTCATGGAATGTGACCTTGAAATAATTCTGTAGTCCTTGAGGACCACGACCTTGTAATTCTACTGCTTCAGCCTCCTACATGGCTAGGATTACAGGTCTGCACTACCAGGCCTAGTCAAAACCAATCATTTTTAAGTTCTCACTGAGTTCCCCAGCATTGCCAGGGGCAGGAATTCCATGTAAAAAAATATATTTTATATCTTCTGCTAATTTCTTCTTGGCTATACTGAAACAACAAACTTAGTTTTTTTTTTTGAGGTTGTGATTTCATTCAACAAGCATTGATTGACCACCTACTACGTGCCAGAGACTATCCTAGGCATTTGGCATTTTTCAACTTCAAAATGGTCCAGGAAAACCTAGATGACTTGTTTTCAGCAACAAAACCACTTTTCTGTGGCATACTTAGTAATTTTTTAATGAAAGTAGTCATTCCTTGTGTCTTTAACTTGTATGAATTGCCTCATGATCACTGGGGTCTGTAACAGACTGATGGTTTATCCTCATAAACTAAATTAGAACTTGCTCATAGCCCTATATATCATGACTAGCAGGGAGTCTGGTATCTATCTTGAGGCTCTCTCTCTCTCTCTCTCTCTCTCTCTCTCTCTCTCTCTCTCTCTCTCTCTCTCTCTCTGCTAAGACGTGGCCTGAATCCTGATGGGAACATATGATCTAGGAAGGAGGTCCGTGAAAAGAAAGGCTCACAGTTTCCTGTTGTTTGTTTGTTTTTGCTCTTTACTCTTTTGGGGGCCCGCCACTCAGCTCCCAAATAAATCACACATGGAGGCTTATTCTTAATTATAAAGGACCAGCCTTAGCTTGGCTTGTTTCTTGACAGCTTTTCTTAACTTTAAATTATCCCATCTACCTTTGCTTCTGGGCCTTTCCCTTTTCTTACTTCTGTATATCTTACTTTGATTCTTCCCCCATGACTGGTTGGTGGCTGGCCCCTAGCATCCTCCTCTCCTTGTTCTCTTGCTCTCCTTTTCCTCCCAGATTTCTTTCTAACAAGTTTAAGGACATGCAGGTAAATCCAGAAGCTCCCAATAGCTGCATGAATGGGATAGGTAGCAGAAAGGATGGAGAGAGAAAAACAATATCCCTCTCAAGCAAGGAGGGGAAATATTCTCAAGAGGAAGCCAGGGTGGGCGTGGGAGGGTAGGAGGTGGGAGGTGAGGAATGGGAAATTAAAACTTCAGATATGGAAAAGGCTGTATGTGCTAAACAGGATAATCTCTGGAGGGTCAGAGAGCTGGGGCTCCCTGGCAGAGAATGTGAAGCAGGAAGCCTCGGGTTTGATCCTTTGCACTGCTGTTACAAGCAAGCCAAAAAACAGGCTTGATGACTGATCTTCACCAATCCAATTGGATTTGGAGACACAATGTGTCTCTGAGCATATCTTTGAGGGTGTTTCTCTTAGCTGAAGAAGAAGGCTTGCCTTGGCTGTATGGCACCATGCTGTGGGCAGAGGGCCAGGAATGAGAGAAAGGGTGAAAACAGAAGTCAGTGTTGTGCCCATTTAGCAAAACCCCCAGAGACTACCAAAGAGCCAGTTTCCGATGCAAGCACATAAGGGTCCTTTTACTGTCAGGTTTGAACCTGGGCCACCGCATGGCAGAGGAAGGGAAATGTGGCAGTGGCAGCGAGCCCATGGGTAGAGAGTTTTTATAGGAAAAAAATACAAACCAGAAATTACATGCTTTGGCATCTTGGGATTGGGTAGAAGGGATATGGGGCAAGGTGATTTTTTGAAACTATTGGTCTAGACTTTTGGTGTGAAACTACATTTGAAACTATTGGGTGGGACTTTTGGTGGGGAACCATAACTTGCTGAGCAGGATTATCTAGGCTGCTCAGCAGGATTATCTGGATATCTTCAAGGGCCATAAACTTCAGAATGTCTGCAGGAGCATACTGCCCTGTATCTGTTCAAGCTGTCATGGCACGTTCTTGAGGTCCTTACTAGAACTGAGTACAGCAGGTGGTCTAAGATGGTGGCCCTTACCTAAGATGGAGTCTGTAAAGTCAAGTCTAGGCCTTCATATTGCCCTTACAGTCGGCTGAAGGGCAGCTTTCCTCACTCTTCCTGTTTCCTGATCCACCAGGCCTGAGTAATCGACCACCAGTGCAGCTGCAAGCTACTCCCTTCCTGGAGCCTTCCCACCATGGCACACTGTTTCCTCAGTGTGAATCTGGCATAAGTCCTTCCCTCCTTAGATTTCTTCAGGTATTTGGTCATGTTATGCCCAGATTTTGGGGACCCCCAAAAGACCACCACAAAGACCAAATCCCATATGTAAAAGCAAAGAGCCTTTATTCAAACGCCAGCTTGGACTCAGTAGTGAAAGCAGAGAGCCCCAAGCCTTGGCAGAGTAAGGTTGTTATCATAGCAGACATTGGGGTGAGGGGATTTCTAGGGTTCAGGACCCTGATTGGCTGACATTTGTCTAGGGGTATCTTGGTAAAAGAGAAATAGGTGTGTGCTAGGCTCAGGGACATCTGGTGATCTTATCTAATCTTATCTAATGGTTAGAACATTTGGAATGTCAGGAACTTTCCCTTAGATGCTGGCCCTCCCTGGGTAGGGTCAGTTTATGGCTTTTCCTGGAGACCAGGTAGTACCTGTCAGTAAGCCTGTTATGGCAGCTGTGTGGTCAAGCTATTTTGGGTCCCCCACAATCACAGAAGTGAGAAGAGCACCTAATGAAGAGGCTGATGAGTGGAAATACACCATTGAGATCTGAGTACCTGAAGGCCACAATAAAAAGGAATGATTCTTCAAGAAAAAATACAGGGTCCGGAGATAAAGCTCAGAGTTAGTGGGCCTAGGAAGGGCTAGGACAGTGGTCGTCTACCTGAGCCTTCCAAAGAGTTGGGATGACAGGCCCATGTCACCAGGTTTGGCAGGACAACACTTTATTTATCTATTTATCTCTCTGTTCATTTATTTATTATTTTTGAGAGAAGATTTATTAAGGAAAAGTAAGAAAGAACATCCAAGAGTGGGAGAGCCTCCAAGGGAAGAATACTCAGAACATTTGTAAGGCAAATTAGACATGTTACTGTGTTCATAAATATTCTGATTTCATTGGAAAAGTAAGACGTAGGGCTGGAGAGATGGCCCATCAGTTAACAGTGCCTGCTGCTCTTCCAGAGGACCTGTGCTCGGTTCTCAGCACCCACACTGGGCAGTTCACTGCTTATAACTCCAGTTCCAGGAGATCTGACATCCTATCCTCCTCTGGCCTTCCCAGGCAACTACATACATGTGGCAGGCATTCACACATGTGCTCATGTGAACACACACACACACACACACACACACACACACACACACACACACACAAATTTTTTTTAAAGATCTGAAAAAAAACAGAAAAGATAAGACATGTCTAAACAAACTAGAGAGCCAGTATGGGTAAGGAGTTATTAGATTCAAAACGTGGTCCTCACTGAGCATTGTTCATACCTATAGTCTCAGCACTTAGGAGACAAAGGTAGGAGGATTAGGAGTTCAAAGCTAGTCTTGGCTACACTGTGATTTTGAGGCCAGCCTGGGCTCCATGAGACCTTCTCTTTAAAAAAAAATGCTAGGCATGGTAGTGTAGAGGGCCTCAAAATAGCTTGACCACACAGCAGCCATGACAGGTTTAGGGGCCTAGACGCAGCTTCTGTGACAGGCTTAGTAGCAGGCAACACCCGGATCCAGGAAAGGCCTTAAGCTGACCAGCCAGGGATGAGGAGGTGCCTAACATCCCAAACATCCCAACCATTAGATAAGGCGGCCAGATGTCCTTGAGTCTAACACACATCTGGTTTTGTTTTACTGATACACCTAGACAATTGTCAGCCAGTCAGGGTCCTGAACCCTGGAGATCCCCTCACCCCAACCTCTGCTATGATAAAAAAAAAAAAACAAAACAAAACCCTACCCTGCCTGGGCTCATGGCTCTCTGCTCTCACCACTGCATCAGACAGAGAGACCAAGCTCAGAGCTTGAAGAGAATAAAAGCTCTTGGCTTTTAGATGCTGGATTCAGTCTCCGTGGTGGTCTTTTGGGGGTCCTCATGATCTGGGCATAACAGTAGCAGCGTACATCTTTAATCCAAGCACTCTGAAAGTAGGAAGACACCTCTAAGTTCAAGGCCAACTTGGTCTGATAGTCACAGGGTTACACAGTCAGACAATGACTAAAACAGACAAAGAAAGGCGCGTGGGGGGACGGGAAGGGGGACCACGACCATGGACCACCAGCTCCTTCCTTGCTACCAGCTGCATGAGCATGAGCGTTCAGCACCTCCTTCACTGCTGTAAAGGTGAGTCACAGTACTCGCCTGACAGTGTAGTGGTGAGGATGAGACTCATGGCAAAGTATTCAGCCCATGGCTGGTACCAGCAGAATGGAGCAAGTTTCAGCTCGTAACTTACAGCCATTCCTAAAACCTCTGCTGCTGTGGTGAGCACAAACCCCTACAGTCCCAGAAGCCCTCAGGCCTCAGCTGAGCCAGTATCTTTCCCACTGCTTAATTTGCTATGCCATATACTTCCAGGGATTTTTTTAGGTATTTGGGGTTTAATCTCAGTCTTTTCCTTGCTTCCCAGATCAGTGGTTGCTATGCAGCACTAGGAAAATGGCAGGTCCTGCTGATATCCAGTGTGACCCAATGCCTTCCGTGGAATCTATCCTAAAAAGACCTCTGCAGCAGCACCCCTTCACACTGATGCTACCAGGAGAGATACCTCAGTCCCTCAGGATTCCGCTATTGGCTCTTTAAAAGATGAAGACCTGGCTTAGCATTTGGCCTAGTAAATGCTCTCATCATTTCCAACAGACAATATATATTTGTGATATTGGATATTGATTGTCAATTTGACAGGATCTCAAATTACCTAAAAGACAAGTTTTGGGGCATGCCTATGAGGGATTATCTAGAGTGGGTTAACTGAAGTAGGAAGACCTGCTCTAAGTGTTTGAACAATATTAGAGAGAGAGAGAGAGAGAGAGAGAGAGAGAGAGAGAGAGAGAGAGAGAGAGAGAAGGGGTGGGGGTGAAGGTGAAGCACTGTTCACCTGCCTCTGCCTCCTGACTGCAGATACAATGTCACCAACTTCCTCAAGCTCCTGTTGCCATGACCTCATCCATGATGGACTGTGCCCTGGAACTGTGAACCGAAGTAAACTATTCCTTCATTGAGTTTGTTGTTTGTTACTGATGCTTTTGTTGTTACTGTTAAGGCACTTTACCACACCAACCAGACAAGTAACTAATACAGCCAACACTGTAAAAACACTCTTAGACACACTGGTCCTACACAGTGCCTACGCAGTGCTCACTCGTGTAAAACACGCTTCAAACCCTGAGCCTCTGCCTCCAGTGTCTGCTCTCTCATCTGCCTTCCCTCACTAATTTGGTTGCCTACTAGCTAGATAACACTTCCCAACACTGGCGGGCAATAGACTTACAGATAAATTTTGTTTTGTTTTGTTTGAGACAGCAAGATGGCTCAGAAAGTAGAAGCACCTGCCACCCAGCATGAGTTCAGTTCTGGGACCTACATGGTAGAAAGAGAGAACCAACTTCCATAAGTTGTTATCTGCCCTCCACACATGTAGTATGGCATACACACACACACACACACACACACACACACACACACACACACACACACACACACACACAAATTAATGAATAATTTTTAAGTAAAAAAGCCATGTTAAGTGGGACTAGTTGAGAAGATGAAGGAGATTAGTTCGAGTGGGAGGGGCCAAAACAGGTAATCAGAGTTGTCTTAGGCTTTTTATTGCTGTGAGGAGACACCATGACCATGGCAACTCTTATAAAGGAAAACGTTTAATTGGAATGACTTGCTTACAGTTTCAGAGGTTCAATCCATTATCATCATGGCAGAAAGCATGTAGGCAGATGTGGTGCTGGCTACATCTTGGCTTTTGGGCAACAGGAAGTCGACTGACTCAGTGGTATCCTGAGCATAGGAAGCCTCAAAGCCTACCCCCATAGTGACACACTTCCTCCGATAAGGCCATGCCCACTTCAGCAAAGCCCCACCTCCTAATAGTGCCACTCCCTATGAAATTATGGGATCAATTACATTCAAAATACCACATTCCACTCCCTGGCCCCCATAAGCTTGTAACAATATCATAATGCAAAATGCATTTAGTCCAACTTCAAAAGTCCCCATAGGCTATTACAGTTTCAACAACGTTTTAAAGTTCTAAGTCTCTTCTGAGATTCATGCAATCTCTTAACTGTAATCACCTGTAAAAATGAAAATCGAAAAGCAGATCACATACTTCCAACATATAATGGCACAGGATATACATTACCATTCCAAAACACAGGGACAGGAGCACAATAAGGAAATACTGGACCAAAGCAAGACCAAAAAACAGCTGGGCAAACTTCAAACTCTGCATCTCCATTTCTCATGTCAAAACACTCTCCATAGCTCTAACTCCATTCAGTTTTGCTGACTGAAACACATTTCTTTCTGTTCGACTGGTTCCACTCCCTGTTAGCAGCTCTCCTGGGCAGGTATTCCATGACTCTGGCATCTCTAACATCTTGGGTTCTCCAAGGCAATCCAGGCTTCAACTTCACATGATGGCCTCTTTACTAGGCCTCCATTCAAGGACACCCCGACACAAGCCTGGCCTCAGCAGCTTTATTCCATAACTCCTTTCTTCTCTCCTTAACTCTAGACCCAGAATCAGGTGGTGGAAGCTGCCAAGTTCTGCTGCTTGCTGGGGTTGGAACATAGTCCCCTCATTCAATTGCATCTTCACCAGCTTTCTGTGCTTCACTGCCTAAGCTTGGCTCTCCTGAAACTTGTTCTGTAGACAAAGCTGGCCTCAAACTCAGAGATCTGCCAGCCTCTGCCTTCCCTGGGGCTCTTTTTCTCCTCAAAATTTCCATTTTGTAATTTACCCTCCTCAGATCACTCCTTTTCATTATAAATCTTCATTAGAGTTATCACTAAAGACCACATGACAGAGTCTGTAAAAGGCTGTTCTGAGATTTCCTCTGCCAACTGGTGTGGAACAATCCTTCTGTACACTGTGAAGATGTGTTGCTCTCATTTTTAATAAAGCTGGTTGGCCAATGGCTAGGCAGGATTTGGGGGACAGAGAGAATGCTGGGGAAAAGAAGGGTGCAGTCAGAGGATATGCCATGAGACTCAGAGCAAGCAGGATGGGAAGTTTGTACATGAGGTAAATGAGCCTTGGGGCAGCACATAGATTAATAGAAATGAGTTGATTTAAGTTATAAGAGCTAGCTAAAAACAAGCCTAGCTATGGGCTGAGCATTTGTAATTAAGTCTCTGTGTGGTTATTTGGGAGCAGGCTAGCAGAACAAAAAGGTCCACCTACAGCCAACTACATTACTCCAGAACTCTTCACTTTAGCCTCAGGCAGACTCTTTGGACAAGGGCAAAAGGTAGTCACTTTCTTCACCAAAATATTACAAGACAAGTCTCTAGGTCACATACGAAAACTCTTCCCCTCTGAAACCTCTTGAGTTAGCCCCCAACAGTTCAAATAACTCTTGACACCTCTGTCTTCCAAGCCCATTAAGCAGTGCTAAAAGCATTCTACTGCTTTCATAACCCAAAGTACCAAAGTCCAAATTCCTCCAAACAAGCATATGATCTGGCCTATCACAGCAATACCCCACTCCTGGTACCAACTTCTGTCTTAGTTATGGTTTTTATTGTGGTGAAGAGACACCATGACTACATCACTCTTATAAAGTAAAACATTTCATTGGGATGACTCGCTCACAATTTCAGAGGTTCAGTCTACTATCATCATGGTAGGGAGTATAGCAGGTTTCAGGCAGATGTGGTTCTGGCTTCATCTTGGCTTGCAGGCAACAGGAAGTCAGCTGACTCAGTGGTATCCTGAGCATAGGAAACCTCAAAGCCTATTCCCACAGTGACACACTTCCTCCAACAAGGCCATACCCACTCAAACAAAGCCCCACCTCCTAATAGTGCCACTCCCTAAGAGATTATGGGGGCCAATAACATTCAAAGTACCACAGGAGTGAATAGGATTGAAATACATTTTGTATATTTATGAAAACAGCAATATGAAACCAACCATTCTGTGTAATTAATGTATGCTAATAAAAATGCTTTTGAAGGTTGCCAAGATGGCTCAGCAGGTAAAGACGCCTGACATCAAGTCTGATGATCTGAGCTTGGGAAACCATATGGTGGAAAGAGAACCAGCTCCTATTAATGGTTCTCTGATGTCCACACCCATATGGTAGCGTGCACATGCACTGGCAAACTTATTATATCCAGGCACTTGTACTAAGGAGCTGTCCTGTCAGCTATAGAGATACATGCATCTGACCTTATCATTTCAGAATGGAGAGAAGAGGACTGGGAGATCAAGGCCATCCTCAGCAACAAAGAGAGTTTGAGACAGCCTAAAGGGAAGGAAGGAAGGAAGGAAGGAAGGAAGGAAGGAAGGAAGGAAGGAAGGAAGGAAGGAAGGAAGGAAGGAGAGGACATTTCATTGTTTAATTCTTCCCACAACCAATGACAAAAGTCAATGCTTTAATATGCATTTTTTACATTTTTGTTTACTTGTGTGTGTGTGTGTGTGTGTGCGTGCGTGCGTGCGTGCGTGCGTGTGTGTGTGTGTGTGTGTGTGTGTGTGTGTGTGTGTGTGTGCGCGTGTGTGTGCGTGCCTGGAGGCTCACACATGCACACAGGTGCAGTTCAGGGGACAACCTGAGAGAGTCAGTTCTCTCCTTCCACCATGTGGATCCTGAGGTTCAAATTCAAGTGTGAGTCAGGTTTGGCAGCAAGTGCCTTTACCTGCTAAGCCACCTCGCTGGCCCTAATAAGCATTTTATATGGGAGATCACTGAAGATTTTATATGAGCGTGAAGTAATTCCTGCTCCTATGAACATTGCTTGGAGTCTCTATACTTTATAGCCAAAGCTCACAGCATCTGGTAAAAGAATTTGGTATCTTGCTTTGTTTTGTTTCTTGGTATTTGTTTTGTCTTGTTTTTTTGAGACAGGGTCTCCCTATGCATGTGACACTTTAGTTTGGGATCTTTTTCAATTAAATTGGACACAAACTCATCCTCCCTCACTGCTAATGCCATCCTCAGAGTTGCATTTTCTTAAACCCATAAACCAACATGCACAGACCAGTCCCACCTAGAGGCCTTAGTTCATATTAGGGGTTGTTCTCCATGTTACACATCACTGTGGGTTTGGAGAACTATTTGATGTCATGTGTCCACCGTTGTAACACTGTCTAGAATAGTCTCACTGTACTAAAAACCCACTGGGCTTATCTTCTTCTCCCTTCCCATTCCAAAGCTTTGTCTCTTTTAGAATATCATATAACTAGAAATACCAGCTGGATTTTTAAGATATTTGAGTGAGTAACTATTTACAGATGTGGCAGGGTAAAAGGCAACAGCTGGGGGATATGTAACAATATAACAAGACCCTATCACAAACAACAACTACTACCACCACGCCCATACCAGTGAGATGTGGTACCTGCCTGTAACCCCAGCAGTCAGAAAGCTGAGGCAAAAGATCATGAGTTCAAGGCCAGGTTGGGCTACATAGTGAGACCTTATGTCAAAAAAAGAAAAGAAAAGAGAGAACTAGAGTACAGCCCAGTAGGTAGAGTACTTGCCTAACATGATGGAGGTCTTGGGTTTGATGTCCAGCATCCGTATAAAATAGGTGTGGTGATGCAATCCCTACACTCAGGAGGTGGAGGCAGGGAGATCAGGAATTTGGGTCATCCTCAGCTACATAATGAGTTGGAAACCGACTGGACTACATGATAGCCTGTCTCAATAAAGAAACAAGAATTTATTTAAAGAAAAGATTATTTTTAATTCTCTGTGTGTGTATATGTGTGTCTGTCTGTCTGTCTGTCTGTCTGTCGTCTGTGTGTGTGTGTGTGTGTGTGTGTGTGTGTGTGTGTGTGTGTGTGTACACATGCACACATGCATGTGTGCACAGGTTCGGGCACCCTCAGAGGCCAGAAGATGGCACTGGAGCCCATGAGGCCAGAGTTCCAGGAGATTGTTCACTGCCTGATGTGGGTGCTAGGAACTGAGCTCAGGTTCCACAGAAGAGCACCCAAGTACTCTTAATAGTTGTGTGCCATTGTGCTTTGTGAAATATAAAAACCAAACGCACTCTAGCCTTGTGCTGCCATGCTCCTTATTCACTCATTCATGTAGAAGCCCTTAAGTAAAAGATTTTAATTTTAATCACTAATTCACATTCAGCAGGTATAAGACTTTTGCCTGGATTGGTGCCGCTTCACCTCAATTATCTCATTTCATCCTGAACACAGTCTCACAAGGGAAGAGACGGTGGGTCAGAGATATCCACGTTCATCTCGTCAGTGATTAAGAAGGAAGAAATCCAAAAACAGGCTCTCTTACTTCTACTACATCTCCACTATCACACAGCTTAAAAAACAAAACAAAACAAAAAAGCAAATTGTAGACTCCTTGAACCTGATCACTTGCTCCCTGACTATGTTCTAACCCCTGGCCATCTGAGGCAAGACTTTTTTAAAAAAATAAATTAATTTAAAAAAATCTATCCAGGGGCTAGAATGATGGTTCCATAATGAAGAGTACAGGCTGTACTTCTAGAGGTCCTGGGTTCAAATCCTATAAAGTGGCAGCTCATTGCCATCTGTAACTCTAGTTCCAGCAGGGGCTAGAATGTATTCAGTGCATAGACATACCTTCAGGAACGACACCCAAACATTTAAAATAATAAAATAACTGTAAAACAAACAAACCAGCAATCTATCCAGGCTGTTAAAAAAAGATGGCCCAATGGTTAAGAGTGCTTAATGTTCTTGCAGAGGACTCAGGTTCTCAGAAGACAGATAGTGGCTCACAGCCACCTATAACTCTAGTTCCAGGTGACCTGATACCCTCTTCTGGCATCCACAGGCACCTATATGCATGTGCATATACATATATATGGTCAAAACTGATAATTTCCTGATGAAAGACTACATTTCCCAGCTTCCCTTGCGGCTAGGTCAAGCAATTCCAGAAAGGAGGAACTACTACGGTATGGTAGTCATTTCCACTCCTATAAGGGGCCACATCCCATATTCTGTAGAAATTTTGACCATCTGCACACAGGGATGACAGAAGTGTTCCCTTGCTGTGAATAAATATGGTCCCGCCTATAGTCAGACCAAACCTCTCTTTCTACCTCTGTCTCTCTCCAGCTACCTTACATAATGTAATATAACGTTGCCAAAACCCGGGATGTGAAATCCAAGCTCACTAGCAGCACAAGCTCATGGATGAACCTTCCTGGCTCTCATATGCTCCCTGTCCTTAGGCCTAGCAAGGCAATCCGTTTCTCTCAGGCAGCCTTTTCTTCTTACTCTCTGCTTTCGTCCTTTTTCTCTCTGCTTACTGTCTCGTTTATAGTCTGACCTTCTAGGCAGGAGGCAATGCTGCATTGACCAAAACACATGTTTAACATAGCAAAATGCCCGGACATGGTAATCTGTTAGACCTAACCATAGCTCCCTAATTAGGTCTGAGGTTCACCGGAGCACCAACTGTATTGAGAGTCACTGGATCAAAGATTCCAAGAACTTTCCTCTGGCTAAGAGTGGCCTAGAATTCCTGGAATTCTCCACTGATCCATAGCCTAAAACTCTGAGAACCTTCCACTGGCCCTGAAATCTTAAGAGCTGAATTGTATGGGTGGAGATGCAGCCTTCTACTTTTCAGACCTGTTTGGTTGGTATAAGGCTTGAAGGCCATCCCAGGTAGCTGGTTTGACTTTTTGCCTTTTTTTTTCCTCATCTGGTCCAAATTTTCTGTGATCCACCTCTGTGGTGCTACAGATTATGGTTTATCATTGACTTAACAGCTAATGTCCACATATAAGCAAATATTACATACTGTAGTGGTTTGAAAGAAAATTGTTCCCAACGAAAGTGGCCCTAATGGGAGGTATGGTCTTGTTGGAGGAAGTGTGTCACTGTGGAGGTGGACTTTGAGGTCTCATATAGGCTCAAGCCAGGCCCAGTGAGACAGACCACTTCCTGTTGACTGCAAGTCAAGATGTAGGACACTTGGCTACTTCTCCAGCACCACGTCTGCCTGCATACCACCATGTCGCACCATGATGATAATGGACTAAACTTCTGAAAATGTAAGCCACCCCAGTTAAATGCTTTTCCTTTATAAGGGTTGCTGTGGTCATGGTGTCTCTTCACAGCAATAGAAAACCTAACTAAGACACGTTCTGTATTTGTCTTTCTGGGTCTGGGTTACCTCACTCAGGATGACTTTTTTTTACTTCCATCCATTTACCTGCAAATTTCAAGATTTCACTTTTTTTAATGGCTAGTACTCCATTGTGTAAATGTACCACATTTTCTTTATCTGTTCTTCTGTTGAGGAACATCTAGGTTGTTTCCAATTTGTGGCTACTATGAATAGAGAAGCAATGAACAAGGTTGAGCAAGTGTCGCTGTGGTAGGATGAAGTTTTGTGTATATGCCCAGGAATGGTATAGCTGGACCTTAAGGTAGATCCAATCCCATCTTCCTGAAGAACTACCACACTGATTTCCACAGTGGCTATGCCAGTTTGCACTCCCACCAGCAATGTATGAGTGTTCCTCTTACTTTGTAACTTCACCAGCATGAGCTATCTGTCATTTGTTTTGTTTAACTTAGCCATTCTTACAGGTGTAAGAAGAAATCTCGACCTAGTTTTAATTTGCATTTCCCTGATAGCTAAAGATGTTGAACACAGACAGACGGTGGTGGCACACGCCTTTAACTCCAGCACTCAGGAGGCAGAGGCAGGCAAATCTCTGTGAGTTGGAGGCCAGCCTGGTCTAAAGAGCAAGATCCAGGAAAGGCGCAAAGCTACTCAGAGAAACCCTGTCTCAAAAAACAAAAACAAAAACAAAAAAAAGTTGAACACTTCTTCAAGTATTTCTCAGCTATTTGAGAGTCCTCTATTAATAATTCTGTTTAGATCCAAACCCCATTTTTTCATATATAGTTTTGTTTTTTTCATATATAGGTTTTGAGTTCTTTATGTATGTTGGATATTAGCCCTCTATCAGATGTGTAGTTGGTGAAATTCCTTTCCCATTCTGTAGGCTGCCACTGTGTCCGAATGATGGTGTCCTTTGCCATACAGAAGCTTTTCAGTTTCATGAGGTCCCATTTATTAATTGTTGATCTTAATGCCTATTTCTAATGATGTTCTGTTCAGAAAGTCTTTTCCTGTGCCAGTGAGTTCAAGACTATTCCCCGCATTCCCTCCTATTAGGTTAGTGTATCTGTTTATATGCTGGGATCTTTATTCCACTTGGACTTGAGTTTTATTCAAGGTGTTAGGTATGGATCTATTTGCATTCTTGTATACGCAGACATCCAGTTTGACCAGAACCATTTGTTGAAGATGCTGTCTTTCTTCCAGTGTGCATCTCTGGCTTCTTTATCAAAAATCAGGTGTCCGTAGTTGTGAGGTTTTACGACTGGGTCTTCAATTCAATCCCATTGATCCATTTGTCTGTTTTTGCCAATACACTGTTTTTATTCCTATAGCTTTACAGTACAGTTTGAAGTCAGGGATGGTGATATCTCCAGCAGTCCTTTTATTGTTCAGGAGTGTTTTAGCTATCCTGTTTTTGTTATCGTTTTGCTTTGTGTGTGTGTTTCCATATGAACTCAAATCTGTTCTTTCAAGATCTGTAAAGAATTGTGTTGGAATTTTCATGAGAATTGCACTGAATCTGTAGATTACATGGCAGAATGGCCATTTTTTTGCTATATTCCTGCTGGTCCCTGAGCCTGAAAGATCTTTCCATCTTCTGATAACTTCTTTACTTTCTTTCTTCAGTGTCGTAAAGTTTTTATCACACAAGTCTTTCACTAGCTTGGTTACAGTTAGCCAAAGATATTTTATATTATTTGAGACTATTGTGAAAGATGTTATTTCCCTGAATTCTTTCTCAGTATATTTGTTATTTGTATATAGGAAGGCTACTGATTTTCCTGAGTTTATTTTTAATCCAGTTACTTTGCTGAAAGCGTTTATCAGTTGTAGGAGTTTGTCAGTGGAATTTTTAGTCTCTTCTGCATACTATAATATCATCTGCACACAAAGACACTTTGACTCTTCCCTTTTCTTTTTTTTTTTTTTTTTTTTTTTTTGGTTTTTCGAGACAGGGTTTCTCTGTGTAGCTTTGCGCCTTTCCTGGATCTCGCGCTGTAGACCAGGCTGGCCTCGAACTCACAGAGATCCGCCTGCCTCTGCCTCCCGAGTGCTGGGATTAAAGGCGTGCGCCACCACCGCCCGGCTGACTCTTCCCTTTTCTTTCTTATATCCCCTTGATCTCTTTCAGCCATCTTATTATTCTAGCTAAGACTTCAAGTACTATATTGACTAGGTATGGAGAGAGTGGACAACCTTGTCTTGTTCCTGATTTTAGTGGAATTGTTTTGAGTTTCTCTCCCTTTAAGTTGATGTTGTCTATGAGCTTACTGTATGTAATGGTAAGTTTCTCTGGGCCCGCCTGGCCCTGCCTGGCCCTGCAGTCCTGCAGCTGCTTATAAAATAATCATTCAGAGGCTTAATATTATTTACAAACTGTATGGCCTATGGAAGGCTTCTTGCTAGCTAGCTTTTCATCTTAAATTAACCCATTTCTATTCATCTGTTTTTTGCCTCGTGGTCATGTCATTACTGGTCTGCTGGCATCTTGCTGCTTCTTGGGCTAGGCATCTCTCCCTACTCTCCTTTCTTCTTTCCATATCTCTGCTTGGATTTCCAGCCTGCTCTAAGTTGTCTTGCCATAGGCCATGCAAGCTTTATTTATTAGCCAATGGGAGCAACGCATATTCACAGCATAAAGAAAGATATCCCACAGCAACTGTAAACTACCTTTATTATGTTGAGACATGTCCCTTATATCCCTAATCTGTCCAGGACTTTTATCATGAAGGGTGTTGGAATTTTTTCAAATGCCTTTTCTACATCTAATGAGATGATCATGTGTTTTTTCTCTTTCAGTTTGATTATATGGTGGATTACATTTATCAATTTTCATATATTGAACCATCCCTGCATCTCTGGGATGAAGCC
The DNA here is from genome assembly GCF_007827085.1 of Peromyscus californicus insignis. Classification (NCBI taxonomy): domain Eukaryota; kingdom Metazoa; phylum Chordata; class Mammalia; order Rodentia; family Cricetidae; genus Peromyscus; species Peromyscus californicus. The sequence continues at coordinate 123,468,415 of NW_026294584.1, read as the reverse complement.
TACTTGATCATGATGGATGACCTTTTTGGTGTATTCTTTGTATGTGTGTGTGTTCTTTTTGTGTTTATAAAGTTTGCAAATATTTCATTGAGGATTTTTGCATCTATGTTCATAAGGAAAATTGGTCTGTAATTCTCTTTTTTTTGTTGGGTCTTTATGTGATTTGGGTATCAGAGTAACTGTGGTCTTGGAAAACAAATTAAGCAATGTTCCTTTTGTTTCTATTTTGTGGAATAATTTGAGGAGTACTGACATTAACTCTTCTTTGAAAGTCTGGTAGAATTCTGTGCTCTAGTCCTGGGCTTTTATTGGTTGGAAGACTTTTAATGGTTGCTTTTATTTCACTAGGGATATAGGTTATTTTAAATTGCTTATCTGATCTTGATTTAACTTTGATAAGTAGTATCTATCAAAAAAAATTGTCTATTCCTTTTAGATTTTTCCAATTTGGTGGAATATAGGTTTTTTTTTTTTTTTTTTTTTTTGGTTTTTTGAGACAGGGTTTCTCTGTGTAGCTTTGCGCCTTTCCTGGAACTCGCTTTGGAGACCAGGCTGGCCTCGAACTCACAGAGATCCACCTGGCTCTGCCTCCCGAGTGCTGGGATTAAAGGCGTGTGCCACCACCGCCCGGCAGGAATATAGGTTTTTAAATATATGATTCTCTGGATTTTCTCAGTGTCTGTTGTTATGCCCCCTCTTTCATCTCTAATTTTGTTAATTTGGATCCCCTTTCTCTGTTTTTTAGTTAATTTGGATAAGGGTTTGTCAATCTTATTTTCTCTGAAAACCAACTCTTTATTTGAAAGACTCTTTGTATTTTTTTGTTTTTGTTTTTGTTTCTGTTTTTGTTTTTCGAGACAGGGTTTCTCTGTGTCGCTTTTTGCCTTTCCTAGAACTCACTTGGTGGCCCAGGCTGGCCTCGAACTCACAGAGATCTGCCTGCCTCTGCTTCCCAAGTGCTGGGATTAAAGGCATGTGCCACCACCACCCGGCGACTCTTTGTATTTTTGTTTGTTTGTTTTTGTTTCCATTTTATTGATTTCAGCCCTGAGTTGATTATTTCTTGCTGTCTACTGCTTTGGTATGTGATTTCTTCTTTTTGTTTTAGAGCTTTCAGGTGTGCTGTTATCAGTATGAGATCTCTCTCTCTCTCTCTCTCTCTCTCTCTCTCTCTCTCTCTCTCTCTCTCTCTCTTTAATGTGGACACTATGAATTTGCCTTTACATTGTGTCCCATAAGTTTGTGGGTGTTGTGCATTCAGCTTCTTTCAGCTCTAGAAAGTCTTTAATTTCTTTAACTTCTGTCTTAACCCATTTTTCATTCAGTATAGAGTTGTTCAGTTTCCATAAATTTGAAAGATTTCTGCTGTTTCTCTTGTTGTTGATATCCAGCTTTAATCTGGTAGGATAGAATGTAGAGTGTTATTCCAATTTTCTTATGTCTGTTGAGGCTTGCTTTGTGTCTGATTATGTGATCAATTTTGGAGAAAGTTCCATGAGGTGCTGAAAAGATGGTATATTATTTTGTGTTTGGGTGAAGATTATGAAATATCTCTTAGGTCCATTTGGTTTATAACACCAGTTAGTAGGTCCAGTATTTCTCTGTTATTTTTTTTTGTATGATTTAAGCTGTAGTAGTATTTCTTTTATAAACTTGGGTGCTCATGTGTTTGGTGCATATATGTTAAGAATTGCAATATCCAAAGGCTTTGGACCTGCCTCAACTGAATGTACCAGATTCTGCTGACATCCCATGGGAGACCTTGCCTTGGAGGAGGTGGGAATTGGGGGTGGGTTGGGGGGCGAAGCTGGGGGCGTGGGAGGAGGGAGGACAGGGGAATCTGTGGTTGATGTGTAAAATGAATAGAAAAGTCTCTTAAAATTTAAAAAGTTTAAAAATGTTAAAAAAAAGAACTGCAATATCTTCTTAGTGGACCTTTTCTTTGAATAGTATGTAGTGTCCTTCCCTATCTCTTGTGATTGGTTTTGGTTTGAGTTCTATTTTGTCAGATATTAAAATGGCTACACCAGCTTAGTTCTTAGGTTCATTTGCTTGGAAAAAATCTTTCCCATCCTTTTACCCTGATATTATGACAGTCCTTGGTATTAAGATGTGTTTCTTGGATGCAACAGGATGGATCCTGTGGTAGTTTTTTTTTTTTGGGGGGGGGGCATCACCTAGCTCCCAAATAAATACATGAAGACTTATTTTTACTTTTGAATGCCCAGCCTTAGCTTGACTTGCTCTAGCCAGGTTTTCTAAGTTAAATTATCCCATTTCTCTTTAACTATGTTTTGCCTCTGGGCTTTTTACCTTTCTTTACTCTACATATCTTTCTTTCCTTCTTACTCTGTTGCTAGCTACGTGGCTATGTGTCTGGCCCCTGGTGCACTCCTCTCCTTCTCCTTTTCTCACGCCTCACTCTCTCTCAAGCCTAGATTTCTCCTATTTATTCTCTCTGCCTGGCAGCCCTGCTTATCTCTCTCTCCTGTCTAGCTATTGGTCATTCAACGCTTTATTAGACCAATCAGGTGTTCTAGACAGGCAAAGTAACACAGTATTACAGAGTTAAACAAATGCAACATAAAAGAATTCAACACATCTTTGCATCATTAACAAATATTCCACAGCATAAATGAAAGTAACACATCTTAAACTAATATTCCACAACAGAATCCTGTTTTCACATCCGTTCTGTTAGTCTGTATCTTTTTATTGGGGAACTGAGACCACTGATATTGAGAGATAGCAATGAACAGTGTTTATTGATTCCCGGTTTTTTTTGCTGTTTGCTGTCTTTGTTGTGGTGGTGATGATGGTTGTGATTTGAATAGAAATGGCCCCCATAGGCACATAGCGAGTGGCATTATTAGGAGGTATGTCATTGTTGGAGTAGGTGTTGTTAGGAGGCTTTTCTGGTCAGAAGTTGCAGTCTACCATGGCCTAGCAGCTTTTTCCAAAGCTCGAAGACATGGGGGACTTTCTGCTCAGCGAGACTCCTGCTCTCTACCTGTCCTTATCTGGAGAATGTCCCTGGGCCCAGAGGACTGACCTTATCTGAAAGCTGTTTGTAAATGTGGATGCCTGATTGATATTTAGCATGACCCTGGGCACAGCTCCCTGCTGGACGCCTCCCCTGCTGCACATATGATAACTAAGACTTGTACTAGGAGCTCTGCTATAGAACCTTATTGCCACATATGAAGCCTTATAATAGGAGCACATCACTTAATGCAAGTTAGGTGATGCCCAGTCACTGTCCCCAGCCTTTATACTCCCTTTTCTTTCTGGAATAAAGCAGAATTGAAACACTTAAACTGTCTCCCCAGAGAGCTGTCTCTGTCAACTCATTAGCCATCTAATCCTGCTCATTCATTTCAGCTTCCTACCCCCTTGCTGATGGTGGCTGATATCCTGAGGAAGAAACAGAGCCACAGGTGTGACTTTGTTGGAGGAAGTGTGTCACTGGGGCTGGGCTTTGAAGTCTCAGATACTCAAGCCAAGCAGTTACATTCTTTACATTAATTTTCTATTAGTTCAGTGTCTCACTCTCTTCCTGCTGCCTTTGGATCTGTGTGTAGAACTCTCAGCTACTTCTCCAGCACCATGTCTGCCTGCTGGCCACCATGCTTCCTGCCATGATGACAATGGAGTAAACCTCTGAACTATAAGCCAGCCCCAATTAAATGTTTTCCTTTATAAGAGCTGTTGTGGTCATGATGTCTCATCACGGCAGCAAAACCCTAACTAAGATATTGACTCATGTTAATCTTGATGTAAACTCATGTAACTTTGTCTCTTAATGTTCCCCTCAAAGTTGTACATTTATTACCTCTGACTTATATTCTAGGTCTATGTCAACTGTTTTATTTGGCCTCTTGGATGGACCCTCTTATGAAACACACTACCACTGCTCCCTCACTGACCATTTGTCAGCCTTGAAGCAGTTACCAAGTTATTGGCACCCCAAGGCCCTAAAAGCAGTTTGGGTGACCTCTGAAAGGGGACTAATGGGCCATGGGCCATCCAATCCATCCCTCTTCTTGACACTCTGGAAGACACTGTTTGGGGCTGTGCTGTTCACTAAAAATGAAACAGAACTAAACACGGCTGAACTGAAGACTTCTTTGCATCTATCACCCTCTCTGTCTCACCAGCTCAGATCAGCTTCCCATCCTCCAGAACTCCTGCAGCACTCAGATCTGTTGGAGATGGCCTAGAGACAGGGACCTGAAAAATTCAACCCCAGCCTCCTCCTATGTATGAGTTTCTGCCCCACCCCCAGCTTCTCCCCTGCATCACTCCATTCCTCTTTATTATTATGTTTTTACCTGTATTTTAAGTATTTGACTTACTGAGCTTCACCCTATACCCAAACAAAAACGTTCCACATCAGCTTTCCCAATAGCTTTCATCCTACTGCGGCTCCATTTGCTCCTGATACAGCTGCAAAAAGATCTTTTAGATACTGTGCAGAAACTCTGGCTAAAAGGGACCTTCATTCCTTTCATCCCAGGTCAGATACAATTCTTCACATTAGTCCTTTACTTTCTCCTGTTCCCTTTGATGCTCTGTAGCTCCCTCCTACTTCTACTAGCTCTGCTAGCAATGGGACTAGTCACTGTCACCCTGAATCAACTCCAGGCCCACCTCCTCTCATCAGCCCACTCTGACTCTCCTGCCTCTGCTCCTCCCTATCTCTCAACCTTCCCAGAAGAGCTCTCGGGTTTACTACATAACCAAAGTGTCATGTCCCAAAGAAACTCAGGACAAATGGCTAACTGTTGTGCCTATTTATCAAAGTGTACACTGTCTCAGCTTTGCAAGTAGCTGTCCCAGAGTCCTGGCTCCTCTCAGGACTTCTCTCACCCACTCCCTACCCTAAACCTCTCCAGCACCTGAGCTTCACTTCCCTGTCCCAGCTTCTGATTCCTATATAACCGGCCATTTTAGCCACACACTCTCTTGGTTCTTCTCCCTTTCTTGGTCCCTGCTCTTTCTTCCCCCTCTCTTCTCTTCCTCTCTCACTCTCCTCTCCCTCTCCTTTCATGGCCCAGTTCAGTCTACTGACCCTGTCTAGTCCACAATCTTCTCTCCCTGCTCTGGACCCTTTCAGATGCCTCTGGCTGTACTCTCCCTGATATATACAATAAAATACCCTTTCAACTGTGTCTTGGAGCAGTCATGTTCTCATTTTCATTAACAAATCATCTGCTTGCAGCCCTCCAATAATTATTTTCCAAGTCCCTTGAGGAATGCAGGACGGCAATCACATGATCCATTGTTGCCAATCAAGTTAAGACTCTTCCCCTGCTACATGACAAGAGGACCCTCTTCAATGGATGCAGACCTACCCCCTCCAAAAAAGACCCTCCTCAGGGGAAAAAAATAGCTTTAACACCTCTACTCTGCATTTTTATATATTCTTAGAGTTAGGAATGATAGTTCCTGATAAAAGACTACACTTCCCAACTTCCCTTGTGGCCAAGCTAAGTAGTTCTGGAAAGGAGAAAGAACTGTGTGGGAGTTCTTTCCACCCCTATAAGGGGCCACATCCCATCTTCCTCCACAGGCATCTTGGCCATCCACACACCTGGGTGAAAAAGTGTCCCCTTGCTGTGAATAAACACGGTCCTGCCTAAGGTCAGACCAAGCCTCTCTTTCTGCCTTCTGTTTCTCTACAGCTACTCTGAGTAATCTAACAAAAACACCCATACACATAAAATAAAAATAAATAAATCTTAAAAAAAACTTATCCAATCCAATACTTCATTTCATAAAGTCAATTAATTAAAACAATTATTATTGGTTTCAGTGTATGAATTAAACATATTAGTAACTAACTCTGGGTCACAAATAATGAAGTCATATCAAATTAAGGAAAGAAGAAGATGGGTGGTGGTAGCACACACTTTTAATCTCAGCACTTGAGAGGCAGTAGCAGGCAAATCTGTGAGTTTGAGGCCAGCCCAGTCTACAGAGTGAGTTCTAGGACAGCCAGGGCTACACAGAGAAATCTTGTCTCAAAAAACAAAAAAAAAGCAAAGAAACAAAAGCCCTTCCTTTTGTAATTATTAACTCCATCTTCCCAGTGTCTTCTGTCCTCTGTCTGTCTGTTGCATGAGTCTGAATCTGTGCCTGTTGGGAGCCATGCAGCCTAGTCTCGGATCAGCATATGACTACCTGTCAAATGGGTTTCCTCTGGGCAAGGCACCTATGGAAATGGACTCTCACTTGGCAAAGACCAGTAGTCCCTGGACAGTATAGGAATTTGCAAAATTTGTGCAGCTTGCAGGCTCTTTTCTCTCTCATTATATTGGTGATTCTTTGGGCATTTTTTTTTTGGTCTTACTTTGTCAATCACACATGCAACAGCTGTAATTTTCTCTGATAATTCTGTTCCTTTTCAAATATTTTCCTCTAAGATTCAGCAGGGGTTAATGCTTCTTAAATCTCTTGTCTGGAGTTGCTAACTACAACTTCTAATCCTGGGAACTTTTCTGGCTCAATAGAGACAGTTAGGTACATATGAGAAAACAACACTTGGAACATTAACCATGTCTCACAGTTCTGGAAAGGAGAGTAGGGCATACATACACAGAATAGGGGGAAAGCCTATAGGAATACACATAGTGCCAACTGTTGAGAGTAAGTTTCCTGGACACCAATCATAGAATCATTGGTAGGATCTGGTATGCTCCAAGAGGAAAATATACAATGCAAAATGTGGGATAGATCTATCTATTGGTGGAAAAAGTGTGGTATAGTGAGATGGAAAAAGAGTGCCTTATCCAAGTCTGTCTTTTACAGAGAGATTGAGACATGGGACCCTGTTGTACAAAAGGGAACTGTATAAAAATATATCTTGCAGACATGAAAGAATTGTCTGGGTTTGAATATTGTTGTCCTTAAAGCATTGTGCCTATGTTTATTACTTTTTTACTTTGTAGCCACAAGTAGCTGCCAGCTGACATAAGCGCTGTGAGAGCAGGATGTGTCTGGCTGGATATTTAGTGAAGCCTGCAAAAATGCTGAATTTTATGTCTAGAACAAGGTTATGTAGGGTGGGAAGGTGTATTTGGGGAAGCATAAAGGGGAACAATGGGGGCTTTCATAATGATCACGATGTATTCCTTAAGTTGTGATGTATTTCTTAAAGTCAAAAACAGAAGCAAATAATAAAGCTGTTCATGCAACCCTGGTTAGAAAAAACTCTGTTTAAGTATAAATAAAGATGGCCTGAGCTATCCGGGGCCACTTAAGTGCAATCCACTCGGTGGTCAGAAGTTTTCCTTGTGCCAATGCCCCTTCCCCATCTCAGGACCTGAACCCTAGCCAAGCCTGGACCCCAGCATATGCCTACCTGGAGGCTGTCTTGTGAATCTGTCCCTGTGTCTGTGTGTGTGTCCCTAACAAAGGGCTTTGTTCTGCCTTTATTGAACAGCACAGAAAACATCACATGGGGGAGGGAATAGGACACTTTACAGAAATCTTTAACAGAGTTTCATAAGGGATTAAGTAACTGACTCCAACGGACCCAGATAAGGAACAGTATTACAAACATCATTGTTTATCAATCAATATCCAAATATATTGAACATTTATGGCGGGTATTAATTTTCTGAGATTGCTTCCAACCTCTGTTTTTACTGCTTAGACCAAATGATACATACACATTGTTCTGGGTCAGGGGTATGGAAGAGTACATAATTTAAGATTATAGCTATGCATTATCTTGAGTTGTAAAAATTGATTACATGGGAAATCCAAGGGAAGTAAGGTTGACTGTTACATTGTTCTTTTAAAAGCAGGTTAAATGAACAGCCTGAGTATACAGTAGGATAGCAGTCTTATGTCTTAAGTGACCTCAAGGTGTATCATTAAACCTGGCTGTGAGATCCAGCAGAAGTTCCAGTTTCTTAGAATGTAAGTTGTTTTTGAGATTCTTCTCTTGAGAATTCTCTGTTTAGCTCTGTAGCCCATTTTTTAATTGGACTGTTAGGTATTTTGATGTCTAGTTCCTTGAGTTCTTTATATATTTTGGATATCAGCCCTCTGTCAGATGTGGGGTTGGTGAAGATCTTTACCTATTCTGTAGGCTGCCATTTTGTCTTATTTACTGTGTCCTTTGACTTATCTCAATTTCAGGAGGTCCTGAAATTAATTGTCAATTTCAGCATCTTTGCTACTGGTGTTATATTTAGGAAATAGTCTACATGTTGACGTCCAGTTATGCCAGCACCATTTGTTGAAGATGCTTTTTTTTTTCCATTGTACAATTTTGGCTTCCTTGTCAAAAATCAGGTGTTCATAGGTGTGTGTATTAATGTCAGAGTCTTCAGTTCGATTCCATTGATCCACGTGTCTGTTTTTATGACAATACCAAGCTGTTTTTATTACTATAGCTGTATATTAGAGCTTGAAGTCAGAGATGGTGATGTTTCCAGAGGTTCCTTTATTGTACAGGATTGTTTTGGCCATCCTGGGTTGTTTTTTTTTTTTTTTTTTTCAAATGAAGTTGAGTATTGTTCTTTCCAGGTCTGTGAAGAGTTGTGTTGGGATTTTGATGAGGTTTGCATTGAAAGTGTAGATTGCTTTTGGTAAGATTGCCATTTTTAAAATGTTGACCCTACCTATCAAAGAGCATGAGAGATATTTCCATTTTCTGATATCTTCTTCAATTTCTTTCTTCAAAGACTTAAAGTTCCTGTCATACAGGTATTTCACTTGTTTGGTTAGAGTTACCCTAAGATATTTTATGTTATTTGTGGATATTGTAAAGGGTGATGTTTCTCTGATTTCTTTCAAAGCCCGTTTATCATTTGTATATAGGAGGGCTACTTATTTTATTTTCTTTTTTTAGTTAATCTTGTATCTCACCACAATGCTGAAGGTGTTTATCACCTGTAGGAGTTCCCTGTTAGAATTTTTGGGGTCACTTATGATAGCATTGTCATAACATCTACAGATAGAAAATGCTTGACTTCTTTCTTTCCAATTTGTATCTCCTTGATCTCCTTTTCTTGTCTTATTGCTCTAGCTAGAACTTCAAGTACTATATTGAACAGACATGGAAGAGTGGACAGCCTTGTCTTGTTCCTGATTTTAGTGGAATTGCTTTGAGTTTCTCTCCATTTAGTTTGATGTTGGCTGTTGTCTTGCTGTGTATTGCCTTTATTATGTTTAGGTATGTTCCTTGTATCACTGATCTCTCCAAGACCTTTATCATGAAGGGGTATTGCATTTTGTCAAAGGCTTTTTCAGCATCTAATGAAATGATCATGTTTTTTTTTCTTTCAGTTTGTTTATATGGTGGGTTACATAGGCAGATATTTGTATGTTGAACTATCCCTGCATCTCTGGGATGAAGCCTACTTGGTCATGGTAGATGATTATTTTGATGTGTTTTTAAATTCAGTTTGCCAGTATTTTATTGAATATTTTTGCATCAATTTTCATGAGTAATATTAGTCTGTAATTTTCTTTCTTTGTTGCATCTTTGTGTGGTTTTGGGTATCAGGCTAACTGTAGCCTCATAAAAAGAGTTTGATAATGTTCCTTATATTTCTAATGTGTAGAACAATTTGAGGAGTATTGGTATTAGTTCTTCTTTGAAATTCTGGTAGAATTCTACACTGAAACCATTTGGTCCTGGGCGTTTTGTTGTTGTCGTTGTTTGTTTGTTGTTTGTTTGTTTTTGTCTGGGAGACTTTTTATGACTGTTTCTATTTCCTTAGCGGTAATAGGGCTATTTAAATTGTTTGTCTGATCTTCATTTAATTTTGGTAAGTGGAACCTATCCAGAAAATTGTCCATTTCTTTTATATTTTTCCAATTTTGTGGAGTATGGGTTTTTGAAGTATGACCTAATGATTCTCTGAATTTCCTCAGTGTTTCTTGTTATGTCGCCCTTTTCATTTCTGATTTTGTTGATTTGGATATTCTTTCTCTGCCTTTTAGTTTGGATAAGGGTTTGTCTATCTTGATTTTTTTGAAGAACCAACTTTTTGTTTCATTGATTCTTTGCATTGTTCTCTTTGTTTCTATTTTATTGATTTCAGCACTTAGTTTGATTATTTCCTGTTGTCTACTCCTCCTGGGTAAGTTTGCTTCTTTTATTGTTTGTTTGTTTGTTTGCTTGCTTGCTTGCTTTGTTTTTTGAGACAGGGTTTCTCTATGTGGCTTTGAGCCTTTCCTGGATCTCTCTCTGTAGACCAGACTGGCCTCGAACTCACAAAGATCAGCCTGCCTCTGCTTCCCAAGTGCTGAGATTAAAGGTGTGTGCCATCACCGCCCGGCTCAGTTTGCTTCTTTTTGTTCTAGAGCTTTCAGCTGTGCTGTGAAGTCGATAGAATGAGATTTCTCCAATTTTTTTATGTGGGCACTTCGTGCTATAAACTTTCCTTTTAGCACTGCTTTCATAGTGTCCCGTAAGTTTGGGTATGTTGTGCATTCATTTTCATTGAATTCTAGAAAGTCTTTAATTTCATTCTTTATTTCTTCCTTGACCCAGCGGTGATTCAGTTGAGCATTGTTCAGTTTCTATGTGATTGCAGGCTTTCTGTAATTTGTGTTGTTGAATTCTAACTTTAAGCCATGGTGATTCAATAAGATACAGGGGTTTATTCCAATTTTTTGTATCTGTTGATATTTGCTTTGTGACTGAGTATGTGGTCAATTTTAGAGAAGTTTCTGTGATGTGCTGAGAAGAAGGTATATTCTTTTGTGTTTGGGTGAAATGTTCTGTAGATATCTGTTAGGTCCATTTGAGTCATAACATCTCTTAGTTCCCTATTTCTCTGTTAAGTTTCTGTCTGGCAGACCTGTTCATTGGTGAGAGTGGGGTGTTGAAATCTCCCACTATTAGCGTGTGGGGCTTGATGTGTGATTTAAGCTTTAGTAATGTTTCTTTTACGAATGTGGGTGCCCTTGTATTTGGGGCATAAATGTTCAGAATTGAGACTTCCTCTTGATAGATTTTTCCTGTGATGAATATGAAACATCCTTCTTCATCTCTTTTGATTAATTTCAGTTTGAAGTCTATTTTGTTAGATATTAGGATAGCTACACCAGCTACTTTCTTATGACCATTTCATTGGAAAATATTTTCCTAACCCTTTACTCTGAGGTAATGTCTTTGAAATTGAGGTGTTTCTTGTATGCAGAAGAAGGATGGATAATGTTTTCATACCCATTCTGTTAGCCTGTGTCTTTTTATAGACAAATTGATTCCATTGCTATTAAAAGATATTAATGAGCAGTGATTGTTAATTCCTGTTATTTTTTTTTATTTTGTTGGTGGTGGTGGTAGTGTGTTTGTGTTTCCCTTTTTGGGGATTTGCTTCTGTGAAATTACCTATTGCCTGTGTTTTCATGGGTGTGGCTAACTTCCTTGGGTTGGAGTTTTCCTCTAGTACTTTCTGTAGGGCTGGATTTGTGGTTAGGAGTTGTTTAAATCTGGTTTTGTCATGGAATATCTTGCTTCTTTCATCTATGGTGATTAAAAGTTTTGCTGAGTATAGTAGTCTGGACTGGCATCTGTGATCTCTTAGTGTCTGCAAAACGTCTGTCCAGGACCTTCTGGCTTTCAGAGTCTCCATTGAGAAGTCAGGTGTAATTCTGATAGGTCTGCCTTTATATGTTATTTGAACTTTTTCTCTTGCAGCTCTTAATATTCTTTCCTTATTCTGTATATTCCATGTTTTGATTATCATGTGGCAATGGGACTTTTTTTCTTTGGTCCAGCCTATTTGGTGTTCAGTAAGCTTCTTGTATCCTGATAGGCATGTCCTTCTTTAGGTTGGGAAAGTTTTCTTCTATGATTTTATTGAATATATTTTCTGTGCCCTTGAGCTGGAATCCTCCTTTTATCCCTATTATTCTTAGGTTTGGTCTTCGCATGGTGTCCCAGATTTCCTGGATGTTTTGTATTAAGAATTTGTTGGATTTGACATTTTCTTTGACCAATGAACCTATTTCCTCCATTGTGTCTTCAACACCGAGATTCTCTCTTCCATCTCTTGTATTCTGTTGGTTATGCTTGCATCTGTAATTCCTGTTCATTTACCCAGATTTTCCATTTCCAGAATTCCCTCAGATTGTGTTGTCTTTATTGCCTCTATTTCAATTTTCAAGTCTTGAACTGTTTCCTTCACCTGTTTGCTTGTTTTTTCCTTGGCTTTCTTTAAAGGATTTATTGATTTCTTCCAATTTTTTGTTTGTCTTTTCCTCCATTTCTTTAAGGGAATTTTTCATTTCCTCTTTAAGGGCCTCTGCTGTGGGATGTTCTGTATGGCAAATGTGTTGCTCTGATTGGTCAATAAATAAAACACTGATTGGCCATTGGCTAGGCAGGAAGTGTAGGCGGGACAAGGAGGAGAATAAAGCTGGGAAGTGGAAGGCTGAGGCAGAGAGACACTGCCAGCCGCCACGATGACAAACAGCATGTGAAGATGCCGGTAAGCCATGAGCCATGTGGCAAGGTATAGATTTGTGGAAATGGATTAATTTAAGCTGTATGAAAAGTAGAAAAGAAGCCTGCCATGGCCATACAGTTTGTAAGCAATATAAGTCTCTGTGTTTACTTGGTCGGGTCTGAGTGGCTGTAGGGCTGGCAGGTGAGAGAGATTTGTCCTGACTGTGGGCCAGGCAGGAAAACTCCAGCTACAGGCCTCTATCATCTTCATAAAGTTATTATTAAGGTCATTTTCTTCTGCTTCACCTGTATTGAGATGTTCAGGTCCTGTTGTTGTAGAACCACTAGGTTCTGCTGGTGCCATATTGCTCTTTATGATGGGACACCTCAGCTATGTTTTGAACGTGTTCTTACACTGCCATCTACCCATTTGCATTTTAGTAATTATAGGTACAGGTGTTGATTCTTCCTCCAGTTGGTGCAGGTAGAGCCTGGGCCTCTGGGGGCCTCTGACACCACTGGGGCTGGTAGTGGAGTGGCCTGGCCACAGGAGGCTTGCCTGCTGACTGGCTGCTTGGGCTGTGCTGGGTGGGAGACGGGCCTTCTTTTTTTTTTTTTGAGCTAGCATCTTATATAGTCCAGGTTAGCCCCAGACTCACTATATAGTTAGCCAAAATCATCCTAGAACCCTTGATCTTCCTGCCACCATCTCCCAAGTGCCAGAATTATAGATGTATGTCATCAAGCCCAGTTTATGCAATGCTAGGGACAGAACTCAGGGTCTCATGCATGCAAAGTAAACACTCTACCAACTGAGCTATGTCTCTGGGCCTCCCCCACATTTTCATTACCCTGCTACATAATATAAGATATATTCATAGCTGTTAACATTATATTTTGGTGTCTAAACCACGTGACATCACATTGCCAGTGTAAGCCAACTACAAAAGAAACGAGCATCCAAAAATGAACAAAGAGACTTTTGATCCTTTACTGGGGTGAATCAGCATGTTTTCAGATAGAAGAGAGATGAGCACATCAATCAATAATATTTCTAATTGGTCAAGTCACCCAGCTGTCAAAAAAAATACTGAGTACAGAGGCTGGCAAGATGGCTCAGCGGTTAAAACATGAGACCCACATGGCAGAAGGAGAGATCTGACTCCAGCAACTGTGAACTCTACACACACATTCACACACAACAAATAATTAAATGAATGAATAAATTAATTAATGAACAAACAAACGCAGGTATGTAAGAATGATTCCTGAGAATGAGATGGGAAAGACACTCAAAGGAGTCCGCTGTGGGATGTTCTGTATGGCAAATGTGTTGCTAATTAGTCAATAAATAAAACACTGATTGGCCATTGGCTAGGCAGGAAGTGTAGGCGGGACAAGGAGGAGAATAAAGCTAGGAAGTGGAAGGCTGAGTCAGAGAGACACTGCCAGCTGCCATGATGAGAAACAGCATGTGAAGATGCCTGGTAAGCCATGAGCCATGTGGCAAGGTATAGATTTATAGAAATGGATTCATTTAAGCTGTAAGAACAGTTAGCAAGAAGCCTGTCACGGCCATACAATTTGTAACCAATGTAAGTCTCTGTGTTTACTTGGTTGGGTCTGATGGCTGTGGGACTAGCAGGTGAGAGAGATTTACCCTGACTGTGGGCCAGGCAGGAAAACTCAGGCTACAAATGGCGTCCAACGTGGTGGCAAGAGTTTCCACCTAAAAACTGAGAAAGAAAGATTCTAAAATGGAGCTAAAAACAGCTTCCTAATTGTCTCTCTCAAATGAGCGGCAGCTGCCAGTTTGAGCTACTGGTGGGTTCCTAGCGTGCATGCTTGACCTGCAGTATGGCGGGAATGAGGCCTCTGCAAGTGGCACATTAAGCTGCATGGTGGATTTAGGCTTTGCTAGTACAAAACAAAAAAAGAGGTTTCTGGGCTACACGCTGCTTGGATAAAAGCATAGAGACCCACGATAGCTCCTAGAGCTGGCGGTAAACTACCACCGCCATGTTGGGAAGCTGAGGTGGGCGGAGTCAGCAGCCACAGCTGCTGCAGTTTGAAGCAATAGATTCACAATAAGACAGATTCAAATGTAATAGTTTACAATGTGTGTAAAATATAAGTAGGCTTGAAAGAGACAAAAAAAGGTGATATATACAGTTATATAAACAAATACATAGTTTTAAAAAATAAAGTCTTTAAAGAGACAGTAAAATTAATATAAAAAATAAGTCACGTAAAGATGAATATTACACAGAGAATCTGGATTGTGTTGTCTTTGGGATTTTTAACTGCAGAAAAACATTTGATTGTAAAAGCTGTTGAGTTATGCCAAAATGTATATTTTAAAGGTACCTTGACTTCAAAATTTGGATATAAGGATATGTTACTTTCGAAAGGAGACTCTGCTTTTGTTCCCACAGAAAGCCAAAGGCTATGGATTTTTCCAGATTAAGATACATCAGGTTTGACCAGCCAAGACCCCCTGAAAGGTCTCCGATGACACCATGGCCCAGATGATCCAACATCCAGAATGGTTTGAAGGCAACTGGCTCAGATGATACACCCTCATGGACTATTCCATAATCCAAAAATTTTCTTTGTATCCCCATAAGATACAGCGCCCCCCTCCAGCAGGAAGTAGTAAGAGAAGCTACGCCCAAATTCCCAAATTATATGTAATTTTACTTTGTTAAGGTTAAAACCTTCCTTTTTGAAAAAAAAAGGGGGGGAAGTGCTGTGGGATGTTCTGTATGGCAAATGTGTTGCTGATTAGTCAATAAATAAAACACTGATTGGCCATTGGCTAGGCAGGAAGTATAGGCGGGACAAGGAGGAGAATAAAGCTGGGAAGTGGAAGGCTGAGTCAGAGAGACACTGCCAGCTGCCATGATGAGAAACAGCATGTGAAGATGCTTGGTAAGCCACGAGCCATGTGGCAAGGTATAGATTTATAGAAATGGATTCATTTAAGCTGTAAGAACAGTTAGCAAGAAGCCTGTCACGGCCATACAATTTGTAACCAATATAAGTCTCTGTGTTTACTTGGTTGGGTCTGATGGCTGTGGGACTAGCAGGTGAGAGAGATTTGTCCTGACTGTGGGCCAGGCAGGAAATCTCAAGCTACAGGAGTCAGATGCAGCCTGTACACATCCATTCAGAATTAATAGCCACTTGTCTGTCATGCAACCTAAGTCAGCATCTTTGAAATGCAAGGGTAGCACTGAGGTTCCAGGAAAGTGATGCCTTGTACTAGAAGATGAATAACCGCACACCACTTGGGGGAACCCTCGTTCTCCTAGATTTCTCAGAATTTACAAGCTAGCAGAGCCGTTTTGTTGATACTAAGATAAGGCTGTGGGGGGAGTCTGTGCATAAATGGTTTTTGGTGCCAGGTGACTCATTTTTAGACAACTTTCCCCATCAGCGGATGGTGCTAATGCCAGCATTTGAGCATGGGGCTGAGTAAATCAGGACAGCATGTTTCCACACTTCTCAGATGCTTATTTCTAAACATTACATAAAAAAACTCTGAGTTCCTCTCTCCACACTGAGTAATGGATCCCAAGTGAAGCTACTTCCTCTGGTGTCCATCTTGCTTGTCCAGAGGGTGCAACAGACCACACAGACTAGAATATTAAAAGGGATTCAGACATGATCGGTTCTCATGTGCTAAAACCATCAAGACACAGAGTGTACCTGCAAGATAGTTTCTTTCTTTCTTCCTTCCTTCCTTCCTTCCTTCCTTCCTTCCTTCCTTCCTCCCTCCCTCCCTTCCTCTTTCTCTCCCTCCCTCCCTATTTATTTATTTGTTTGTTTGTTTATTATTTCACAGGTTTGCAAGTCCCCCCTTACCCAGGCTAGCCTGAAGCTCACTGTGTAGCTGAAAATGACCTTAACTGGTTGTCCCTCTTGCCACCACTTCCCCAGTGCTCAAAATACAGGTGTGCACCACTATGCCTGGTCTATGTGGTACACTGTGCACGCTCAGCAGGCACTTTTCCAGCTGAGCCACATCCCCAGCCCACCACAAGATTTTTTTTCTTCATTTCTTGCAAGAATGTGTCCATATTGACAGAACCTTTGAGCCTTTAACAGATTCCTATGTAGCTGGAGAATTTTCTCTCGGGGTCCCGCCAAGCCCCAGCAGTCCGACAGCCCACTTATAAAATAAACACACAGACGCTTATATTATTTAAACTGCTTGGCCTAATGGCTCAGGCTTCTTGTTAACTGTTATTATATCTTAAATTAACCCATTTCTATTAATCTATACTCAGCCACGTGGCTTACCGGTACCTTACATCTTCCTTGTCGTGGCGGCGGCTGGCAGTCCCCCTCCTGCCTTCCTGTTCTCTCAGTTCTCCTCTGTTAGTCGCACCTATACTTCCTGTCTGGCCACTGGCCAATCAGTGTTTTATTTATTAACCAATCAGAGCAACACATTTGACATACAGAACATCCCACAGCATTCTTATATAAAATCCAAACACATTAAATGACAAAAACCTTAGAACTTATGAGTCTGCAGCAGACATAACTAATTTTCCACCGAACACTTTTTCAGTAATTGTATAAAACAAGGAGTTTCCTTTTTGTTTTGTTATTGTTTTTAAAAAAATGGATTTCTTTTTTTAATTATGAGAGAGAGAGAATATGCCATGGCACATGTGTGTAAGACAGAGAACAAGCCACAGGAGGTGGCTCTCTCCCTCCACCAACCATATTGGTTCTTGGAATTGCACCCAGGCCATCATGCACGGTGGCAGGCAGCACTACTCACTGAGCCATCCTTCCAGCCCAATACTGTGCTTCCTTATGACATTCTCATGCATGTATGTCATTGTAACACAAATGTTAAAAGGTCTTTTAATAAAAAACTCGGTACCAGATATTGGTACAAATGCTGAAAGGTCAGAGAGACAAAGGAACAAGCTACTGCCACACCTTACCTCTAGGACTCCTCAGCCTGAAAAGCCTCAACCATAGACTTCTAGCCGAATGAGTTTCCTCAGCTGAAAAGGCTTCAGCTGAAAAAGCCTCTAGCTGGAAGGGATGCTTCTGCTGAAAAGCCTTCAGTTCCTGTCTCCTCACGCCTTCTATACCTTTCTCTGCCCAGCCATCACTTCCTGGGATTAAAGGTGTGTGTGTTTCCCAGTACTGGGATTAAAGGTGTCAGCCACCATTTTCTGGCTTTGTTTTCTCTCCTAGACTGAGTCAATCTCATGTAGCCCAGGGTGGCTTTGAACTCACAGAGATCCAGACGGATCTCTGCTCCAGAGTGCTAGATTAAAGGTGTGTGCCACCACTGCCTGGCTTCTATGTTTGATCTAGTGGCTTGTTCTGTTCTCTGATCTTCAGGTAAATTTTATTAGGGTGCACAATATATCACCACGTGTCATTGTGTCTTCTCCTTTTGACTCTCCCATCACTGACCATCACCGAACTCTCTATGATCCACAGTTGGTGCTGAGAAGTGGCCGCTCGGGGACAGAAGACCTATCACAACACCTTCACACCTGTGTAAGGCCACGTGTCAGTGCTGGCCGATGGACTGTGAGGGGAGGCATGGATCACTTCTGGGCCAAGGCAGTTCAAAGAAGGTAGACTTCCCTTCCCCCTCTCCTCTCAGGTGCAGGAGACGACTCCATGGTCACTAAGCTGTGGCAGGGCTGTGAAAGGAGACCAACTTGGGACTCTGAACCACCAAATTCAGGGAACCCACCAAGATCAGCTTCATCAGATTGCCACGTAAGATCACAACACAGTCATCCCCAGGTAGTCATAGTTTCCACATCTGAAGGGTCAACCGACTATGGATTGAAGACAGTGGGAAAACATTAACATGGCCTTGAACCTGTGAGGGATTTTGTTCTTGCCATTATTCCATACATGATATAGTGAAACAGCCATTCAGATAACATCATGTTAAAAGTAATCTCGAAATGACCCAAAGTACACAGAAGAATGAGTGTGGATTATAAGCAAGTACTGCATCAGATCGTGGTTCTCTAGGATTGGTTCTAGATCAGTACTACGTTGGTAACCCCAGACACTTGTAATTCTTTGTATTAGCCAAGGTTCTCCAGAGGAACTGGGATGATAGAATAAATATATATTACAAAGGGCATTTATTAGATTGGGCTACCATATATGTCAGGGTTCTCTAGAGGAACAGAACTGATACAATGAAGATACATATATATAGGTGAAATTATTAAGGCCACTCCACATAGTTAAAAGGAGATTTATTTAATGGCGTAACTTACAAATTAAGGGATAGGTAGGTCGCGGGGTCTGGGAAAAGTGTATCGCAGTCCAGCGGTGTTCTCTGGAGCTCTGCTTGGGCCACCTCCACCATCCAGGGTCCCGCCACCGAGCACACACTCCCCGATCCAGATCTCGGGTCCCCAGGCACCTCCCTTGGCGCTGCCTTGTAGGCGTGACAGTTGCTGAAGTCTCAATGGGGGTTGGAACTTCCAGATCAAAGCTGGAATGGCTACCCACTACATATATATACACACACACACACACACACACACACACACACACACACACACACATATATGGAATAGAGAGAGACAGAATAAACATAACATGTATGAAATTTTTTAGAGTGGTTTTCAGGCTGTGGTCAGTCCAACAATAGCTGCCTCCTGATAGAAAGGCCAAGAATCCATTAGTTGTTTAGTCAACTAGGCTGGGTATCTGTGCTGGCTAGTTTTGTTGTTATTATTGTTGTTGTTGTTGTTTGTTTTTGTTTTTGTTTTTCGAGACAGGGTTTCCCTGTGTAGCTTTGGAAGCTGTCCTGGATCTCGCTCTGTAGACCTGGCTGGCCTAGAACTCACAGAGATCCATCCCACTGGCTCTGGCTGTTGTCCCCCTCTGGTTTTCTTTTTTCTGTGTGTTTATTTTATTACTGTCATTTTAAACACAGTCACACTATGGAGAAACCTTTGGACACTATGTCATTAGATGCTTTCACTGCCCCATGAACATCATAGAACGAACACACTTACATATATAGTACAAGTCAGTCACTCTCTCAGCATGGCCTCTGGACCCAGTCAACAGACACTATAAACTGGATATATGAGGCTGCCGGTGTGACATGACTATGGTTGTCCAGCCCATGTATGTTTTTATTGTTGCATAGCTGAGGATGAATTCGCATGTGTGATCTTCCTGTGTGGTGATATTGTGTCCCCCAAAATATTGTGCACCCTAATAAACTTATCTGGGGTCAGAGAACAGAACAGCCACTAGATATAGAGGCCAGGAAATGGTGGCACACACACCTTTACTCCTAGCATTCCAGAGGCAGAGATCCATCCAGATCTCTGTGAGTTCAAAGCCACACTGGAAACAGCTAGGTGTGATAACAAGAGCCCTTAATCCCAGGAAGTGATAGCAGAAAGCAGAAAGGTATAGAAGGCGTGAGGACCAGGAACTAGAGCCTGGTTAAGCTTTTAGGCTTTTAGCAACAGTTCAGCTGAGATCCATTTGGATGAGGACTCAGAGGCTTCCAGTCTGAGGAAACAGGATCAGCTGAGGAATTGGCAAGGTGAGGTGGCTGTGGCTTGTTCTGCTTCTCTGATCTTCCAGTATTCAACCCAACACCTAGCTCCAGATTTGTTTTCATTAATAAGATCTTTTAAGATTCGTGCTACATTCCTGCCCCTACTTTCCATGCCGAGATGACAGCTGTGTGCCACCACACCCAGTTTATGTGGTGTGCTAGTCATCTGTGCTAGTCAAAGACTTTGCCAACACAGCCAAACCTCCGTCCGCCCCTAACAACAGCTTTGCTGTTAATGTTATTGTTTTGAGGCAGATTCCTCACTCTATAGCTCTGGCTGATTTGGTAGTCACTGTGTAAACCTGGCTGGCTTTGAACTCATAGTAATCGTCTTGCCTCAGCCTCCCAAGTGCTAGGATGTAGAGCCATGAGCCACCATACCTAGTTCAGTATATTTTATAAGTAAAATGAATATACTCTAAAATAACCTTTGGACTGGGAAGTAGCATAGTGACAGAGCTCTTGCTTAGGATGATGGAGACCCTGGGTTCAAGTCCCACCACCCCCAAAAAACAAAAGCAAAACTCAAACTCAAATAACTACTCAAAGGATAGTAAGATACCAGGGACATAATCTTTTATTAACATCATTAAATTTTTCTGTACTGTGCATAACTATAAGTGCTCGAATTTTGAATAACTCTCAAAGAGATTTCTTCACACTAGTACCACCAAAAACAATTAAGGAATGTAAGTGAGGAATTCATTGTTCTGTGACATTTCAAAGGCTACAATGTTGTACTCATTTAAGACTATATCTTCTTCCCCAGCCCCCGTTGCTAGAGATTGAACCCAGGCCTCCAACATGCTAACAAATGCTCTACCCCCAAATTATACTACCAGCCCATACTGAGACCACTGTTTAAATGAGGTCCATTGTTGGCAATAATGTTGCTATGGTTACATCCTTTTGTCTATATGAAGTCCCTTCTTTTCTTCTCATTTTCCTCTGGTCAGCCACTCCACATGATGCAGTACAAGGACTTCACACAACTCCTCATCCCAGAGATGAGCAGAAGACTGAGACCAGCCAAATGGAGTCCTAGTAACCGGCATAGGGATGGAAATGTAACAGGAGCCAGGCTAATGACAGTCTGCCCTGGAACCCTAGAAAAGATGCACTGGTCCTGCTAAGCTAATAGTGTATAGGCCTGGATCTGCTGATGTTCATCCTGTCCCTGCCTGATGGAGAGCCAGCACTGAGGGCAGGATGCCTGAGAAATAAAAAGAACGGCCTGGACTCGCAGATGCTAGAGTTTGTCTCGTGTACCCAAAATAATGCTACTATTTTTTACCCCAGTGTCTCAAACTTTTTTGGTCTCAGGACTTCTCCTCTATGCTTTTAAAGTTTATTTGTGATCTCTCAAAAATATTTTCTCCATATATTTGGGGGTGCTTTTGAGACAAGGGCTATGTAGTCCAGCTGCCCTCAAAGGTGGGACCTTCTTATCTTAACTTCCCAAGTACTGGGATTACAGGCGTACACTAGCACTCTGGGTATGCTGTGAGTTACGATGTAGAGTTTGGAACCATAAAAAGGAGCTCTGCCTGGCAGTGGTGGCACGCACACCTCGCACACCTTTAATCCCAGCACTCAAGAGGCAGAGGCAGAAGGATCTCTGTGAGTTCGAGGCCAGCCTGGGCTACAGAGTTAGTGCCAGGACAGCCAAGGCTACACAGAGAAACCCTGTCTCCAAAAACCATAAAATAAAATCAAAAGGAGCTATTCAGGGTCTATGGAGTACCTCAGTGGTAAAGTGCTTCCTACCTATTCCTGGATGTGCAGGACTTTGGGTTCAATCCCTGGAGCAGCAAAATGAAAAAGAAAAAAAATGAGCTTTTAAAATTCTGTATACTCGAGCAGGAGGAAGGATGAGAGGGGGGATCTGGGGTTGGTATGTAAAATGAATAAAAAAATTTTAAAGAAAATTCTGTATAGTCATGAAAGTGAGAGTGTTTAAAAGTCAACGTAACTGCAGTCATAGTAACCTTGTTTCGATCTTGTAGGGCTGTTGAGGGTTTTAGGCACCTTCAGGGGTACCCAGACCACATGAGACTCACTGTTGTAACCTAATCCTCACCAGTTCTTTCTGTTGTTTTCCTAGAGAGAGCTCTGGTTCCACTCACTGACATCATGTACAAGACCTGTACAGAGTCAAACCAGACCAAATCTCAGCACGGAGAAGGGCAGCAGGCACACAGTCCCACCGAAGGCTATTGGCAAGTAATAGCTGCTGGGAGAGGAGAGTCGTTTTTCTTTCCAAGTGTAGCCTTTGTTGATCACAAGCTAGCAGAAGGGCACACACCCAAGAATACACGGGCAACGCTAACTAGACTTGGTGGTTGGTTTTGGTTTAAGAAGATACAAAGTTGGGTTCTTAAGGAAGTGGGGGAAGTGTCTGGGGAAGAGTTGGGGGAGGGGTGAATATGATCCAAACATGTTGCATGACATTCTCAAATAACTGATAAAAATTTTAAAAAAAAGTTCTGACTTGGTTCATTTGGCCACCATTCAATAAAGAAAACATCTAGCGCCTTCCCAGCAACACATTAGGAGCTGAGAACACAACAGTAGCCAACACAGAACCAGATTTGAGTCTCAAGCTTCTTACAGCTTAGTGGGTTACCCAGATACGGTGACAGTCACTAGTGCAGGTTACCCAGATACGGTGACAGTCACTAGTGCAGGTTGACAAACCAGAGCACGTTCTGGGGAGGAAAACCACCAAAAGTCTCAAATCAAGAGTGCACAGGACTGGTTCATTACTGAGGCGACTTTTGGATAGGAACAAAAAGAAACTGTATGAGTTAATGTCCTAGTTTGCTATCATAAAACATGACCAAAAGTGATACCTTTAATTATTCTTTATCAATTAAAAACTCAGGTGTCAGATATCAGGGTAAGAACCTGAATGATCAGAGAAGTAGCGGAGAAGCGACCAGTGACCTCCTATCCCTCTTGTTCTTCCATCCAAAAGGGCGGAGACCCTCTGTAAGCCCTGCCCTACTACATCCTGTCTGTCTATATGTCCTTAATCCTCCAAATCCTCTATGGTTAATTTTGGTCAGCTAGTAGCTAGCTCTGCCCTCTGATTCAAAGCAGACTTTGTCAGAATGCAATAAAAATATCACACAACACAAAAGATATTTGGGAAGGGAAAAGTTTATTTGCCTTACACTTCCAAATCACAGTCTGTCTCTGAGGGAAGTCAAGGCAGGAACTGAAGCAGGATCCACAGAGGATCATTGCTTACTAGCTTGCTTCCTCTGACTCATGCTCAGCCTGCTTTCTTATACATCCCAGGACCACCTCCCCAGGTGTGGCAGTGCCCACAGTGGGCTGGACCCTCCCACATCAATTAGCAAGAAAATGGCCCCACAGACATGTCCACAGACCAGTCTGATGGAGGCAGTCTCCTAATTGAGAATCTCTCAGGTAACTCTTAGCTGTGTCAAGTTAACAGCTCAAGCTAACTAGGAGAGTTACTTTCCTGGCTGCTAGTCTCAAATACTTAACAGAAGCACCTTCAAGGAGTAAGGATTTATTTTGGCTCACAGTTCAGGGGGAAGTCCATCATGGTGGGAAAAGCATCATGGCAGGACCATGAACCAGCTGCTCACATTTCATCCACAGTCAAGAAATACAGATGATGATGCCTATGCTCAACGCACTCTCTCTCTCTCTCTCTCTCTCTCTCTCTCTCTCTCTCTCTCTCTCTCTCTCTCTCTCTCTCTGTCTCTCTGTCTCTGTCTCTCTCTCTCTCTGTCTCTCTCTCTCTCTCTCTCTCTCTCTCTCTCTCTCTCTCTCTCTCTCTCTCTCTCTCACTGTCTCTCTCTGTGTGTGTCCTGGTCCCTGGCTTGTGGAATAAAACCACCCAAATGAGTCTTCCCACCTCAATTAACAAAATTTATATAATCCTCACAGACATGCCTGGGGATTTATTTCCATGGTAATTTGTTTTTTGTTTGTTTGTTTCTATTTCTTTTATTTAATGTGTATTGGTGTTTTGCCTGCATGTATGTCTGTGTGAGGGTGTCATATCCCCAGGAACTAGAGTTACAAACAGTTGTGAGCTGCCATATGGGTGCTGGGACTTGAACCTGGGAAGAACACCCAGTGCTCTAACCCCTGAGCCATCTCTCCAGTGCCTCCATGGTAATTTCTAAATCCCATCAAGTTGACAATCAAAATTAACCCTTACAGGGGTTGGAGAGATGGTTCTTGATTAGGAGCACTTGGCTGCTCCTCCAGAGAACCTGGGTTCTGGCCTCAGCACTCACATGGCAGCTCACAACCACTCATAACTCCAGTTCCAGGGGATCTGATGTCCTCTTCTGGCCTCTAGGGTCACAGCATGCACATGCAGGCAAAACACCTATACACACAAAATAAGATAAAAAAAAATCACATATACATAGTTATTCAATAGGCAAAGAGCAGTGTAGGGAAGAGGCTGGTACAGAAAATTCTAGGCCAAAGCAACACATGGGGTATGTTTAGGGAGAGAAAACCTGCCAGAGGCAGTGTAGCTGTGGTAAATGTCTCTTGGTTCTTGGGCCCTTTGAAGAATTCAACAAGACACAAGAAAGAGCAGCAGGTGAGATAAAGTCCAAAAGATAGATTCAGAGGTCTGCTCCACCCGAAGGAGAAGGGGCCCAGAGGGTCTGGACTAGACCCAGCGTGTCTAGTCTGCTCACTCTCTCTGTCCCCTCCCTCCCGGTTGGTGGGTCACAATGTTTCCCTCTGCCCTGCTTAGGTTCCCTTTGGACTAGAGGTTGTTTACTCTTTGGGATGGCTCAGGATCTTATGACTGACGTCACTGTTGATCTCATGACTGCCAGTCTCGTGCTTGTCTTCTTCCCAATAGCTGGAAAGCAACGGTGGCAAAGAGGACTTGGCTAAGTGACCAGAGCTGTGTGAGAGAGCACCTTCCAAAGGCCACTTCACAGCCTGCTGACTGCCCAAGAGACGACTTCCTCTGAGTCAGGTGCCCAGTCTTGGTTCAGTCAGCTGAGCCACGGCTTGCCCTGTCATGTGGGTGGCCTGTGCAAAAGGGACCTCTCCCAAGGGATTATTGGTGTGACTAGCACTGCCAGAGAATCCGTGAACTCTGAAAGGCACTCGCCAACTGTCCTTGCTGCATAGTTGCCCAGATCACAGCCATTCTCCCCCTAGGGGAAGACCCAAAGATCCTTTCCCTTTGCTCCTTTCCCAAGGGGACATGGTGCCAGTGAGGATCCCGAGAGGCAGGTGCTGTGCCCTGACACAGCAGGACTGGATGGAGAAGCTGACTTTCCAGACCTTCCTTCCTAACCAGCTGTCAACCCATGCCCTAGCTCCGGCCATTCCAGTCTGTCCCAAGCTAGAGCAACAGCATCCGTCTTTAAGCAGACACTGGGCGTGGGCTGCGGGAAGGAATCTGGACCGATGGCTGGGCAGTTGTCTTCATTAACTGCAGTCCTCGATGTGGGCTGACAGCAGGTGGCTGTTGTCTTCCAGCATAATTCCTAACATCTGGAAAATAATGTTCCCTCCTCCTCCCCCTCCTCCTTCTTTCCCTCCCCCTCATCTTTCTCTTCCTCCTCCTCTTCCTCCTTCTCTCTTGCTTTGTTTTGTTTGTTTGTCTTTTTCTTTTTGAAACATGTAGCTCAGTTTACCCTAGAATCAAGGTCCTCCTGCCTCTGCCTCCTGCACACTGGGATTACAGATGCTCTAAGACACAGCACCCGGCCTTGAATATCCTGATCTTTAATGCTTGGCTTCCAAAGAACAGAAAGATAAAATTTAAATAGAGGAAAGAAAATGGTTTAGTATATTGTTTCAGGGCCAATCTGGTGGCCTCATTTTATTTTGTGACTTTCTAAAAGACCCTGATTCTAAACACAGCCACATTCTGAGCTCCTGACGGTGAGAACTTTGACATGATTTTGGGGACACACACACACACACACACACACACACACACACACACACACACACACAAAATAAATAAAACAGTGAAATTCAATCCATACCCATGGGGAATGCAAAAGTGTTAGGGCTTTTTTTTTTCCCCCCAGCAGCACATCATACACAGAAAGGGCAGCATGAATCTAACCATGCTTTGGGGGCTTTATGACATGCCAGGCACTGTGTCTTTTAAGAGATTTACTTTTTTTTTCTTCTCCCAATAACCGTTGAGAGGGGCAGCAGTACATCCATTTTACTGGCAGGAAGACAGAGGCTCAGAGAGGTCCAGATCTTGCTCAAGGTCGCTCAGAAGACAGGTGATTAAGCTAGAGTTCAACCCGACATGGTTTGCAGCATCTGGAGTGTGCCCCTGCTTGGTCCTTAGAGCCTCCAAGCCCCGTGGTTTGAAACACTCCCAAGCTGCATCACAGAGCCATAATTACTGTAATTGCATGGCGTCCTCTGATGTTCTCTCCAAGTCACCTGCAGCCCTCTCCCAGGAGCAGGAAAGCATCTGGGAAGATTACAGAAGCCCAGATGTTGCCAAGATCCAGGATGGAGAAGCATGAACATTCTTTTTCTTCCCAGCATTGTCATAACTAATGCTGCACAGTCCCTCCCTGAAACTTAAAGCTGAAATCAGAAACTTGCTTCACTGTTTTATTAGCTTGGAATAGGCCCAGGACAAAGTTAGCCAATCAAAGAATTAGCGAGAACTGCAACCAATTACCCTGAAAAATATGCTAAGCCCGAACAGATTTATTCAATTCTGCTTAGTGGGTGGCTTCACAGGAGGGAGGCCAAGATTTATCATCTGCTTGGCTTTGCCTTTGATTATTCATTGACTGGGATGACTTTCTCACCACAAGCTGATACAGTCTCCCATCTCAGAAAGAGGGGGATAAACACAAAACACCCCACTGACTGATTCATTCCAAACAGAATGTTTTTAAGAGGAGCAGACTTGGAGGACTCATGCATATTCTTTGTTTTTTTCCTTTTGAAGTCACAGCAGGAGATTAATGAAAACCTGTGGTGATAGGTCCAGGGGTGTGGGTGGAACAGTCTACTCTGATTCCATCTGGTGTAGTAGCCCAAAGCATAGTTCTTAGCTGCCTACTGCAACTCGGGCACAGTGGTAGCGGCTCCTTTAAATGGTCCCAGTCAGCCGCCACAAAACCTCATGGTAGAGATGATCCCGCAGAATCATGTGGCTGAATATAGAATCTGCTAGCTATACGTGTGAGTGTGCACGTGCCTGTTTCTGGGTGCATGTGTACATAGGTGTGGGCGTGTGAGTGTGTGCTTGCAAATGCAAGTCCACTTGTGCTCGTTTTTGTTTTTAGTCCAAAGGTCAACCTTGGATGTCATTCCTCAGGAGCTATCCACTTTCCTTTTTGAGAGGAGGGTCTCTCCTTGGTACTGGAGGCTACTCAGTTAGGTTAAGCTGACTGACCAGCAGGCTACTGTGGTGATATTTTATCTGCGTCCCCCCATAAAGTTTATCTGAGGATCAGAGGAAAAAGCCAGTCACTATATTAAACAAAGAAGTCAGGCAATGGCAGTACATGCCTTTAATCCTATCACTCAGGAGGCAGGGATCCGTCTGGATCTCTGTGAGTTCAAGCCCACACTGGGAACAGAGTCAGGCATGGTGGCACATGCCTTAAATTCCAACGCTAGTTAACCATAAAGGTCTGGAGGTCTGTACAGACGGACAAGAAGTGATGTAGCTGGGCAGAGAGGAAATGAGTTGGCAGAACAGAAAGGCATATAGGTGTGGGTATACAGGAAGTAGATCTTTTTGGAAGCTGTAGAGTTGGTGAGGCGAGGTTAGCTGTGGTTTTTCCTATTCCTCTGATCTCTGGTTTTTTAACCCTGATATCGGGCTCCAGGTTTTTTATTTAATAAGACCTTTTAAGATTCGTGTTACAGGCTACAGATATCTCCCTGTCTCTACCCTGCCCCCCAGCAATGGCATTCCAAGTGTGTGCCACCGCACTTAGACTTTTAATGTGGGAACTGGGGCTCAAACTCGGGTCCTCCAGCTTTCAAGGCGTGCACTTTATTGATAGAGTCGACCCCAAATCTGGACTAAGTAAAGTGAAAAATAAGGTTCTTAGGCACAACAGCCACATGTCAGTGGTAGCCATATGCCTGGTGGTGCTGTAGCAGACATGGCAGACATGGACTTCTGTCATCCAGAAAGTGTAACCAGACTGCTACAGAGTCTAGGACAGCGGTTCTCAGCCTGTGGGGCATGATCCCCTGGAGAGTCGAACAACCCTTTCACAGGGGTCGCCTGAGACGATCAGAAAACACAGATAGTTACATTATGATTCATAATAGTAGCAAAATTATAGTTATGAAGTAGCTGTTAATATTCTGACCCACTCCTTGAAATCCCACCCCCTTGGCGCCGACCTGCGCCCTGACATAAAAACCCCATTCTAAGGAAAAACTCCTCCCCTTCCTCTCTCTTTTCACTTCCGCTTCCCTCCCACGAGGTGCACACCCTCGAACCCCCCCTCTCTCTCCTCCCTCTCTCTCTCCCTTCCTCTCTCTTTCTCCCTCTTTTCTGTCTCTCTGCCTCTTTATCTATTATAATAAACTCTCCACGTGGATGCATGGATGCATCGTCTGGGCTGTGTATCACTGCTGCATGCCCTGCCGCCATGCCCGCATGGAGTGGGTTGCCTGGCAGCCCACTGCATCTGCCAGCATGGTTCCCTGCATGATCAAGATACCCCTGCCTGTCCTCCGCATAATAATAATTCATAACAGTGGCAATGAAAATAAATTTATGGTTGGGGGTCCTCACAAGCTGAGGAGCTGTATTAAACGGTTGCAGCATTGGGAAGGTTGAGAACCACCGGTCTAGGACCTAGGAGACTCGCCATTTGCCGCAGCAAAAAATGGAATTCAAATCCAAATCTCTCTAGGAGTTCCAAATCCCGATTATCCCTGAAATCCTGCCACATTCACAGCTTCTCTGATCTTCCCGCTGAAAGACTATAAGCTACTGGGGGACACAGCACTGATCTGTATCTCACTGGTGCTCTTAGGAAATAACCTACAACAGGTTATTTCCCAATAAACTTAACCCCTATTACAAACATACAGCTTAAACACGCAGTTACATACCTGACCTAATGAACACCACAACTTAGCATCACAGGACACTGGAGAGTCTCAGTTGTTTCCCATCATCGTCACGGGAGCTGGGACTTGCTGTCACCGTAGGGGCCACCAGAGACGGTCTTATCACATACGCCCAGCCTGGGAAAAGCTCAAAATTCTAAGTATGGTTCCCACACTGTCATCGGCTTTTCTTTTTTGTTTGTTGGTTGGTTTGTTTAATCCTCGATCAAACCACTGGAAGTTTGTGGCTATATGTATGTATTCTTTTAGAGATTTATTTTTATTTTAGGATTCTTTCTTTTAGGTGTATGACTTTTGTCCGCATGTACACATGTATACTATGTATGTGCCTGGTGCCTGAAGGGGTCAGAAGAGAGGGGTCAGATCCCTTGGACCTAGAAATCAAGACAGTTGTGAGCCACCGTGTGGATGCTGGGAACAGAACCCAGGTCTTCTGAAAGATTATTATTTTATTTTTTATTGTGTATGTGTGTGCGAGTGTGTGTGTGTGTGTGTGTGTGTGAGAGAGAGAGAGAGAGAGAGAGAGAGAGAGAGAATATAGGTGTCCACAAATGCCAGAGGTATCTGATCTTCTTGGAGCTGAAGTTACAGGAAGTACCTGGCGTTGGTGCTGGGAACCAAACACAGGTCCTAGCTCTTTACCACTGAGGCACTTCTCCCTCCCCACAACCCCCATCTGTGTTCTTGATGAACTAGAATTTGCTTTGTATCCTAAAGAGCATGGTGTAAAAATGCTTAGAAGTGACCAGCAGGTGGAGTCCACAGCCCATGTCTCGGGGACGTGGTGGCACACCTGTAAGAGGTACTCAACAAAGACCAAAATCCTTGAAGTCCTTTCTGCTCACTCTCCAGAAGCTTTGCGAAGAGGGAAAACAGCCACCTTCCAATATCAGCTCCTATGACTTTAAATCTATTTATCGTTAAATAAATCTATACATGGAGTGAGGATGTAGCTCAATTGTTAGAGTGCTTGCCTAGCATGCCAGAATCAGGTCAAAACCCTAGCACCACATACAAACCAGGTGTGGTGGCTCATGGCTGTAATAACAGTACTAGGAGACAGAGGCAGGAAGACTGGCATTCAAGGTCATCTATGGCTACAGAGTGAGTTGGAGGCCTGCTTGGGCTACATGATGAATCAATACCTCTATCCAAAAAAAAAAAAAAAAAGTTGGGCTGCAGAGATGGCTCAGAGGTTAAGAGCACTTGCTGCTCTTCCAGAGGTCCTGAGTTCAATTCCCAGCAACCACATGGTGGCTTACAACCATCTACAATGAGATCTGGTGCCCTCTGCCTGCAGGCATACATATACTGTATAAGCAATAAATCTTTTAAAAAAAAGTGTATGTGTGTAGACTGTGTGTACATATACATGTGTGTTTGCAGATAGCTATTTTATTATTTTTGCAACACTGTCAATAGAACCCAGCACTTCATGAATGCTAGTGAAGTGATCTACCCCTGAGCTACACACACAGCTCGTGTGTGTGTGTGTGTGTGTGTGTGTGTGTGTGTGTGTGTGTGTGTGTAGGTATGTATGTATAACACACACCCATATATTAATCTGAAATCTACATCTTCAGATTTAACCCATCCTTGGAACTAGGTTATTTGATATGCCACTTTAGTGTCACATAAGGTATTACAAAATGAATTCATCCGAAAAGGCACTGTCGCTTCCCTGACCTCTCTGCAATGAAACTTGTCCTTTGCTTGCTTTCCTTATTTCTATGAACAGCAAAGTCATCCATCGCCATTCAAATCCTAGGCACTGTGACTCAGTGACTTCTTTCTTGCCTAGAACAAGTACACACACACACACACACACACACACACACACACACACACACACACACACACACACACACCTCCTACCTCAAATACCCTAATGGGTCTACCTCCATTTACTGCATCCAAGTTGTCACCCTTTCATGTCTAGACACTGACAACAGCTCCTGGCCGGTCTCCAGACATTGTCCTTCTCGAGTTCATTCTCCATACAGTATCCAGAGAAGTCCACTCGCACTAATCAGAACTAGTCACTTGTACAGCATGGATGCCTGTTGTACACGGTGGGTTTGCTTGCTTACTTGCTTTTTTCCTGTTCACTTGCTTAGTGTTGATAGAATATAAGCTTTCAGTCTTCACTGGGATTTGCTAGAGAGCTAGCAAACCCAAAGCTCCAGTACACTTAAAAAATGGAAGGAAAATACATCCATAAGAACTCCTATTTCCCATGAAAATAGTCCCATTGGTTGTCTTACTTCAAAACATATTTGTCATTTCTTGCTTTGGAATTTCCCGCAGAGCCAAAGCACTCAAGACTAATCACAAAGTGGCCGCACTGTAGGAAGCCACAGTGAGCACACTTCAGAATAGTATTGTAACAGAATCTAGTTTTGATAACTGCGGAAATACCTTAAACAGTCTCTAGCTCTCCATAAACACACCCTTCCTCCTCTCCCCAATGGATTCTGGAAGAATTCTTGCCAAATTGTTAATAGTGCCTGCTATAGGGAGAGCCGAACTTTCCAAATCCACCATGATTCCTGATACTTAACCTGTGGGAAGTGGGATTTCTCAGGAGATGAATGGGGGGCATTCAATATAAACTGGGCAGGGGTGGTATGTGCTTCGAATTCCAGCTACGTGGGCAACTGAGGCAGGAAGATCTCAGAGGCCTGCCTGAGCTTGCTACATTGAATGCATAAGGGTAGGTTTCCCATCTGCTCAGATTCAGAAAGCACCCACTTCCCGGATGGACTATATGCCAAGCCATTCTTTTTTCTTTTCCTTTTTTGAGATAGGGTCTCACTCAGTATATTAGGCTGTCCTGGAACTCCCGTGTAGGCCAGGCTCAACTTGGACTCCTGATCTTCCTGCTTCAGCCTCCTTAGTGTTGAGATTACGGATGTGAGACCCCACACCCAACTTGTATTATCTTTCAAATATCTTTGCTTGTAGCGCAGGATGACACAAAAAAATCAAAATATTATTTAATGAATAAAACTCTAGAATATTCACAAGCAGTGAGTGGCAAAGAGATGCAAACAAAATCCTGCCTTGCCTCTGAAGGTAGTTATTTGAACAAAGGACCAAGACCTTTGGGGCCAGCAATAGCAGCACAATGAACTCTTCATGGTCGTGGAGTCTTAGATGAAGGACTGTGCATTTTGGTTTCCAGATTCTGGTGGTGGTGGCGTATGCCTTTAATCCCAGTATTCAGGAGGCGGAGGCAGGTGGATCTCCGTGAGTTCAAGGCCAGCCTGGTCTACAAAGTAAGATCCGGGACAGCTAGGGCTGTTACATAAAGAAACCCTGTCTCGCAAAAAAAAATTTTTTTTAATTAAAAAAAAGTTTCCCCTGAGCAAATGCCTGATAGGACATTAAAAACTTTGGAGTCCATAAAACAGTTCTCTGCCCCAAAAACTGCCCACACTAACATCCCCAAAGCCAGCAGAAAGCCGGGTGCTTCCCCATCTCCACACCCCTGCAATCCTAGTGACAATCAAACACACCCTCAAAGCAAACATCCCCCAAGAAAGATGCCATCCTGTTTGATAAAAAAAACTCCCCAAAGTCCACACATCTTACGGAGACTTGGGTTCTTTTAATAGCTCCCTGGGTAACCACTACACTCTGCCACTTAGCTTAGAACCTCAGGTGAAAGGAGTACGTTGAGAAGGGCTGATAGCTCCAGGAAAGAATCTAACCCACCCTTTTGAGCAAAAGGCTTGCAGTAGGCAAGCAGACCAAACTCTCACTCCAAAGGTCAAGCAATGACTGGAACGTAGATGTGATTGGACCTGTGAGGACAGGAAGGAGAAGGTGGGGGTAGGTAGTTACAAAAGGAGTCTACAGCCAGATGAGAAAGACCCAGCCGTAGAAGTATCGCGGTCTCACACACACACACACACACACACCGGCCGAAACTCGGAGAGAAAGATGGGTCGAAGGAGCGGAGAACATTGGTTAAGAACTTGGTTTTGGCGTCAGAGAGAATTCCGATCCCATCTCTGTCACCAGTCAGAAGTGGGACTTTGAGAGCTGGAGAGATGGTTCAGTAGTTAAAATGCTTTCTCTGCAAGCATGAGAACCAGAGTTCAGATCCACAGGAATGCCTGTGATTCCAGTCAGCTGGCCATATCGGCAAGTTCTGGGCTCAGTTGAGAAACCCTGCTTCAACGAATAAAGGTAGGAAGCAACAGAAGGAGATCACATCAACCTTGGACCTCCTCACACCCATGCAAAACATGCACCTGCGCACACACACATGTACATAGAGGCATGTACACCACACACACACACACACAAACACACACACACACACACACACACACACACACACACACACACACACACACACACACTAAAAAAAAGAAGTGAGACTTTGGGCCCATTGTTTGAACTTGCTTTAACTCAGTTCCTCATCTATAAAATGGGGACTAGTAATGGTCCCTACCATGTAGGATTGTGACCATCCAGTTAGAGCCGAGAGAAGGTGTTTACCCAGTGATCTGAAAGCAGCTCAGGGGAAGGATCCCGTGTAGTTTGGTTCAGTTTTTTATCCCTGAGCCCAGTCACTAAGCAGGCTCAGATTCCATTCTCCTGGAATAAACTGACTGAAGGCCTGTAGAAGGCGGCCATTTTCACTATAATGATTGACAGCGGGAGAGGGAACCAGCCCTGAAGCTGATGTAGAAGTGAGGACTTACTTTCTTTACTGAGATACAAGGATGGGTGGGACAGGTTGAAAGACAGGGAAAACCAATGCTGGGTGTGGCAGCAAACAGCTGTAAGCCCAGAACTTTCGAGGTGGAGGCAGAAGGAAGGATCGGGAGCTTGAGGCCAGCCTGCGTTACATGAGACTCTGTCAGAAACAAAGAACAAAGGCTGGGTGTGAAACTCAGCTGGCAATGTGCTTACACAGGACACACATAGTCCTGGATTCAATTCTCAGCACTGAATAAACTGAGGGTGATGGTGTATGCCTGTATTCCCAGCACTCAAGAGGTGGAGGCAGGAGGATCGGAAGTTCAAAGTCATCCTTGACGACAGACACAGCCAGTTCAAGGCCAGCCTGGGTCACGTGAGACACTGTCTAAAAGGAGGAAGAGAAGAAAACTAGATTGTTTCGGCAGCTAAGCACGGCTCCTGGAATTTCCAAGCAAAGGGAATATTAGATGCTTGGAAGCAGCTGATCTCCAAAGAGAAGGCCGTGCAACCCACCAACAGTGAGAGGATACCCATGGAGCAGGAGAGTTACTGCTCCCCACAAAACTCTGAAGGGGGCCTCAGCTGGGCCTATCATTACTCCATCGGCCCCACGACACCCCTTCTCTCCTGTGCTGTTTGTGCACACAGGAACTGAACAGGGGCCCCACAAGGAGAGGAAGACAAGCCAGGCCAGCCTCCCGCGTTACCAGTTCCTCGTCGCCTTTCTCTCTCTCATTTCATTGTGAGCATCAGATGTACTGGTTTCCTTGCTTCTTGGAAATATTGAACTTCCTCACCTACACCCACATCCCCCAGTCTCCGCTAATATCTGCTACCTGCTGGGTCTTAGTTCAAACATCACTTCCTCAGAGAGATCGTCCCTGAACCGTTTGATGCTAAGTCTGATGTTTGAGCCTGCTCGCCATCTGCCACTACGATTGTTGGTGAAATCTCTTGTCCAGTGCCTTTGTCGAGGGCAGACACCAAGTCAAATCCATGATCCTGTGTCTGGTGTGTCCTCCACAGACTGGTGCAAGGATAGCCCTCGGGAGACAGGAAAGTGGGTGGGAAGAGAGAAGGAGTCCCAGTTCTGAAAGAAGGGACTGGGTTTGTCCTAAAACATAATCAGATCATGGGCTAGGGGCAGGAGTAGTGGCAGAGTTCTTTTCTGGCACAGGGAAGGCTGTGGTGATCCATCTCCAGCACCAAAAAAGTACTGGTAAATGAGGAAAAAGAGTGGGGGATGGGGTCGTATCTACGGACAAGCTCAAATGTTTTATTTTTTACATATTGACCAGTATTCCCTCCAAACAAATGCCACTTTTAGGGAAACCTGGCCACCACCATTCCTGACTGAATACTGATGCTGCAGCCATCTCTCACTCCCTGTCAAGGCCTAGCTCAAAGCAGAGATTCACGCGATCCTCCTCTCCATCTCAGGAAGGCTGCCGCAGCAAATGCTTTGATTTATTCTCCTCCTCCCTGCCACCCCGCAGGCTGTCACAAACACAAGTGGGATCAGGCAGAGCTCTGAGGTGGGTTTTGGTGGTGGTGTTTTTCTGTCTGTTTTTGGAGCATGCTGGTGAGAAAAACAAAATAAAACGGACAGAAAAAAAACCTTAGGACTAAACCCTGGATGGAAATTAAAACCTAAACATAGTACATAGATCCTCCGCCTTCTACCTCCTGGGTCCTGATCCCCACTGTGCAACTGCCTGTCAAGCTAATGTCTGCCCGTCTGCCGTCGAGATATCTGTGGAGCATCTTCTGGTTCATGAGCAAGAAACCATAGTTTATTTCTGGAGTATTTCATTCTCTCTTTGTCCTTCCACATCATCTCTAAAGAAAGCTCAGATTTTTCTAGACTCTAGGGCCAGACTATAACTCAGTAGTAAACAACTCTCCTAGCATGCAGAAGTTCCCAGACTCAGTCTCTAACACAGGAGTTCTCTTTCTTTTTAAGGAATTGGATTATTACATGTATTATTTGTGGGTGCATGTGTGAGGTGAGAGGGAGGTCTCACTCACACTTCTGCTCAAGCAGAAGTCAGAGGACAACTTACAGGCGTTGTTCCTCTCCTTCTGTTATATGGGTCCTAGGGATCAACTCAAGTTTTCAGGCTTGGCAGAAAGAGCCTTTACCCACGGAGTCATCTTGACCACCCTTCTAGATTCTTTCAGCAGACAGGCAGAGAACAGCTAGCAGGCCAGCTCTCCTTGAAAGCTTGGAAATGGCAATGGAGCTAACGCAGATCCCCAGGCACTTTTCATCCATTCGCTGATGGTTACTGCCAAGGGTCAATCCCTCCCACTATGCCAAGGGAAAGGGTATCACATGCTTTACAGACTTGATGCTATTTATCAGATATGATGCTGTGAAACAGATAACATCACTGTCTCTGTTTTACAGATGAGGGAAACTGAGGCCTAAGAAGTCTAAGTAACTTCTAAGACTAAGGTGACCAGAAAGAAATGTTGCAATTACACCCAGACCTCTTTGCCCCACACTCTGGAAGCTGTACTTGTTACCTGTTTCAATGATTAAATAGAATAATGTCTCCTTATAGGATATAAAAATTCCCAGACACCATCTCTGGTAGTCTAGACTGGCTTTGAACTCAGTTGTGATCCTCCTGCCTTCATTTCAAAGGGCTGGGATTCCAGGCATGTGCCAGCACACCTGGTTTATGTGGTGCCAAGGGTCAAATGAACCCAGGACTTTGTGCATGCTAGGCAAGCACTCTACCATCTGGAATACATCTTGAGCCTATCTTATGCGAGATTTTGATCACTAAATTAGTCACCATAGTGACAAGAGCAACATCAGTGAAACTGTTGCAAGGTAAGAGTTTGACAGATGTGTATCAGTTAATTTTCCATCGCTGTGCTAAAAGGCCCGATGAAAGAAGCTTAAGGAAAGGAAGGTTTATTTTGGAGTACAGTTCAGAGAAATACATGCCATCGTGGCAGGAAAGACGGCAGCCATCAGAGAAGGCTTAGCTTCCGGAGTGGGAGGTCAACTGGCTCCATTACATCCACACTCAGACAGAGAATGAACAAGGACAGTCTGTGGTGATATTGGGTTCCCCAAAATATTGTGCACCTTAATAAACTTATCTGGGGTCAGAGAACAGAACAGTCACTAGATACAGAGGCCAGAAAATGGTGGCACACACACCTTTAATGCTACCATTCCGAAGGCAGAGATCCGTCTGGATCTCTGTGAGTTCAGTGTCACACTGGAAACAGCCAGGCATGGTGACACACGCCTTTAATCCCAGGAAGTGATGGCAGGAAGCAGAAAGGTATACAAGGCGTGAGGACCAGGAACTAGAGCCTGGTTAAGCTTTTAAGTTTTTGAGCAGCAGTTCAGCTGAGATGCATTCGGATGAGGACTCATAGGCTTCCAGTTTGAGGAAACGAGATCAGCTGAGGAATTGGCAAGGTGAGGTTAACTGTGGCTGGTTCTGTTCCTCTGATCTTCCAGCGTTCACCCCAATAACTGGCTCTGGATTTGTTTTTATTAATAAGACCTTTTA
Source organism: Peromyscus californicus insignis (assembly GCF_007827085.1). Lineage (NCBI taxonomy): Eukaryota > Metazoa > Chordata > Mammalia > Rodentia > Cricetidae > Peromyscus > Peromyscus californicus. The sequence goes on along the minus strand of NW_026294584.1, from coordinate 123,431,043 downwards.
AGATTCGTGCTACAACCTTCCAGCTCTAAAGTCTCCAGGCCCATCCTTCAGTGCCTACTTCTCTACTAAGTCTCCACATCCGAAGGAGTCACCAGCTGGAGACCATATACAAACCACAACAGGGTGTTCGATGTCGTTATTGACATTGTAATAGTTTGGATGTGAAACGTCCTCCAGAGGTTCGTGCATTGAAACACTTAGTTTGTGGACGGTGGCACTGTTTGGGGAGGTTGTGGGTCCTTTAGAAGGTGCCCCCACACCCCAGTGGAAGAACATCACTGGGAGTAGACCTTCAGATTTCCTGCCAGTGGGTTTCACTAGAGTCTCTTTGCTTTCTGACTGTGATGTAACCAACTGTCCCAGCCATGAGCTGTATCACCCCAACCACCTTTTCTGCTTTGTGTGTGGTGCTGGGAATCAAACTTAGGGCTTCATTCACACTTAGTAAGCATTCTATCACCAAGATTTAATCCCAGCCAGGACTGTTCTCCTTAAACTGTGACTCAGAATCAATCCTGCCTCCCTTAAGTGGCTTCTTTCAGATACTTCGTCACAGCACTGAGATAGGTAACAAATGCAGTTATATTGTGAACCCTGACAGAGAAATATCTCCTTAACAAGAGGGAGAGGTACCATTCTAAAGTTTTTTCTCTAGTCCAACCTTGGCCTCGAGTCTGATCACAGGGGCCTTTGTGACTCCCTTGGGTATCTGGCCACAGCTGGGCGAGTCAGTTCTGCCTAGGACAGGCTTCACACAAGTACCTAACTGGGATTTGAAACCCAGCTGGGAGGTGAGAAACCTCAGCTTCTGCAAGCAGTTCCTAGAACTGGACTGTTTCCCATGTCGTGTCTGACATGATTCCTGCAAAGTTGAGAGCTGAGAACGAGTTTCAAAGGTTGGCCTTTTTAATGAAGTGGCAGCTAAAAAAAACTAATTAAGTACAATCTTTCTAGCCAGGCGGTGGGGGCACATGCCTTTAATCCCAGCACTTGGGAAGCAGGCAGGCAGAGCTCTGAGTTTGAGGCCAGCCTGGTCTACAAAATGAGTTCCAGGACAGCCAGGGCTAAACAGAAAAACCCCATCTCAAAAAAAAAAAAAAAAAAAAAAAAAAGAGAGAGAACAATCTTTTCAAAAATATGCTAACCTTGAGCTTCTGACCTTCCTTCCTGATTCCACCTCCTGAGTGCAAGAATTGCAGACATGCAGTCACACACACGGTTCTCTGCAGTGCTGGGGATCAGGATCAGAGCTTCCTGCAAGCTAGGCAAGCATTCCACCAACTGAGCTCCATCCCAGCCTCCACCAGAGAACACCTGGGTTCTGACCTTCTCCTCTGTAACTGTAGTGAATGGAGAGATAATAAAGCCTTGTTCGCTAAATAGGATTTTCGAGTCAGAAATATCTATCCACACCCCATGCCTCAGTTTTTACCTTGGAAGCAGGCCCAGATGGCTGCCTCGGAAACTTATTATAGTTGGCTTTAAGGTCAACTGGCCATAAATTTGAATCACCTGAGTAAGGGGCATCCTTGGAAGAATTGTCCTGTTTGATGTGGGAAGGCCTACCCCAACTGTGGGCAGCACCTTCCAACAGGAGGCCAGATATATTTTTAATAAATTTACTTATTCTCTCATATATTACATCCTGATCACAGTTTCCCCTTCCTCCTTTCCTCCCAGCCCCCTCCAGCGCCTCTCTTCTCCCCCAGATCTACTCCTCTATTTCCCCTCAGAAAAGAGCAGGCCTCCTAGGAATATCAACCAAATATGGCATAACAAGTTACAATAAGACTAGGCACATCCCCTCATATCAAGGCTGGACAAGGCAACCCTGTAGGAGGAAAAGGATCCTAAAAGCTGGCAAAAGAGTCAGAGGCAGACCCCCGACACACACACTAGGAGTCCCACAAGAACACCAAGCTACACAACCGTAGCATATACGTAGAGGACCTAGCTCAGAGCCATACAGGCTCCCTGATTGTCACTCCAGTCTCTGTGAGCCCCTATGGGCCCTGCTTAGTTGATTCTGTGGGCCATGTTCTTGTGACATCCTTGACCCCTTCGGCTTCTACAATTCTTCCTCCCCCCTCTTCCGAATGATTCCCCGAGCTCCGCCTAATGTTTGGCTGAGGGTCTCTGCATCTACTCTTGTTAGTTGCTGGATGAAGAGGCCAGATTTTTTTTAAAAAGCTTTTTTTCTGAAGGGAGGTCATTCTCTACCTTTAGCTGCTTGGCCTCCCTCTTGCCGCCTAGCTGATTTGCGCTGCTGCTGCTGCTGCTGCTGCTGCTGCTGCTGCTACAGCTGCAGCAATGACAGCAGAGCCAACATTTCCAAGTTTCTGTTGTGGAATGGACCAAACAGTTCCCTAGGAACTCGAAGGACTCAGACATCCATGCCTGTGGACTGAGTTACTCCATCTGTTGAGGCATCCAGCCTCGAGGATTGAGTAATTTACCAGGTTCTCAGCACCTCAGGGTTGATTTAGCCATTGTTACTTGTGTGTGTGTGTGTGTGCGTGTGTGTGTGTGTGTGTGTGTGTGTGTGTGTTAAGCTCACTTAAATTCTGATATCTATTCATTCCCTTGGTTCTGTTGCATTCAGGGAGGCCAGCACAGGTGGAGAGGGTTTCCTTTCCTTCATCTCTCACACTTGCCCCTCCTTTCCCTGGGTAGAGACACAGTGGAAACTCAATTATAGTTCCATGTGCCATCTGTGGTGTTTTCATTTGATTTGGTTTGGTTGTGTGTTGCAGGAGAATCGCTCGCATTGCCACTCCGCTGTGCCAATAAAGCCACCTTGAACCAAGGAGGAGTCAGTGATTGGCTGACCGGAATTAGCCATAGGGATGTTGGAGGACTGAGGAAGTCCAATATACAGGGACCGAAAGAGAGAAGGAAGGGCTGAGAGAGATTTCCAAGGCTTTTGGATCCAGGAAACGTGGAGAACCGGCTCAGCCGATCGTCTCTCCGCTGATCCTTGAAATCGTCTGGTTTTTATCTCAACTTCTGACTCCTGAGTTTTTATTAATACTAGAACAATTTGGGCAAACAAGTGGTGGATTTTGTGTTTCCAAACTGAGGATGTAACCCAGGGCCTTGTATATGCTAGGCAAGTGCTCCATCACTGAGAAATATCCCCACCCCACCCCCTTTTAATGTCCATAACCTGAGCTGTAGAGAAAAATGGGAAGGAAGAGGGGATGAAGGAGAGAGAGAGTATTGTCATGTTGGCAGACCCTAGAATCACCTAGAGACAAGCTTCTGGCCTTACCTGTGTAGGACTATGTAAATTAGGTACAGGTTAACTGAGGTGGAAAGACCCATCCTAAATATAGGCAGCAGGACTCCATGGGCTGGGTCCTGGACTGCAGAAAAAGGAAAAAGCTAGCTTACCATAGCACTCAGCACTCTCTGTTTCCTGACTGGGCATACATGTGACCAGCTGCCTCCAGCTCCTGCTGCCATGACAGACTGCACCCTCAAACTGTGAACCAAAATTAAGCTTTCTCCCTTAAGTTGCTGTGGTAGGGGTATTTTTTATCACAACAACAGGAAAAGCGACAAATGTAGAAAGAAAGGAAGAGAGGGAAGGGAGGAGGAAGGGAGGGAGGGAGGGAGGGAGAGGAAAAAGAGAGGAAGAAAGGGTATTAGAGATCAGAGTTGGAGAACCCTAATCTTAATTTGTCTCAATAGGGCAAAATCATCATGTCTTCAGAATGTGCTCAGGGACTTTAAAGGGATGGTACGGTGGTTTGGGTCTGGGGCTGTCTCTCAAATCCCTAAGTGTAAAAGCTCAATCATCATCCTATAGCACTACTGGGAGCTGGTGGTGTCTTAGAGACAGGGGTCTAGTGAGAGGAAGTTAAGTCCTAGGGGTGTGTCCTTGAAAGGGGTTGTGGAACCCTGGCCCTTTTCTCTATCAGGCCCAATTGTCAAGCTGGAAGGGACTGGAAATCCAAAGTAAATCCTTTAGTTGTTTGGTCGGTGTTCTGTCACAGTAACACAAAAGTGAGAAGTACAATTAACATCCTCACGTGTTGCTAGAGTTTTCCTGCCTGGCCCACAGTCAGGACAAATCTCTCTCACCCGCCAGTCCCAAGCCGCTCAAACCCGATCAAGTAAACACAGAGATTTATATTGGTTTCAAACTGTAAGGCCGTGGCAGGCTTCTTGCTAACTGTTCTTACAGCTTAAATTAATCCATTTCCATTAATCTACACCTTGCCACATGGCTCGTGGCTTACCGGCATCTTTACATGCTGTTTCTCATCATGGCGGCTGGCAGTGTCTCCCTCACCCAGCTTCCTGTTCTCTCAATTCTCCTCTCTGTTAGTCCCGCCTATACTTCCTGCCTGGCCACTGCCAATCAGTGATTTATTCATTGACCAATCAGCAACACATTTGACATACAGACCATCCCACAGCACTCACGGGTTCCAGGGTTAGTATGCGACACCTCTGGGAAGAAGGTGCTTTGTTTTCTGCACTATCCCTCAGAACTGCTGATAAAGACTGAAAAAAATACACAAGGACTGAGGAGATGGCTCAGTGTAGGGTGCTTACCTAGCATGTACAAGGCCCTGAGTTCAATTCCCCAGAAAAGCATACACCCAAAGTTAAAATCTACTGCTAAAAAGATCTGGAGCTGTAGCTCAGTGCTAGAGCTCTTGCCTAACATATTCAAGGCCCTGGGTTTGATTCTCAGCAACAAAAATATCTTAAAATCTATTATTAAAAAGAGCTAGAGGGCCAGCAAGATGATTCACCATCCTCCAGAGCCCACGTAAAGGTGAACGGAGAGAACTCACTCCACAAAAAAGGCTGATGTACAGATGATAGGGTGTGTGGTAGTGTGAATGTAATTTTCCCCCATAATCTCATAGGGAGTGGCACTATTAGGATGTATGGCTTTGTTGGAATGTGTATGGCCTTGTTGGAGGAATTGTGCTACTGTGGGGGATGGGCTTTGAGGTTTCCTATGCTCAGGATACTGCCCAGTGTCTCAGTCAGCTTCCTGTTGCCTGCAAACCATAATGTAGCTAGCACCACATCTGCCTTCATGCCGCTATGCTCCTCACCATGATGATAATGGACTGAACCTCTGTAAGTGAGCCGCCTCAATTAAATATTTTCTTTATATAAGTTGCCATGGTCATGGTGTCTTTTCGTAGTAATAGAAAACTCTAACTAAGACAGGGTGCTTGTGTACTGTGGTGGTTTGAAAGAAAATGGCCCCTAAAAGGAGCCATTTAGGAGGTATGGCTTTGTTGGAGTAGGTATGGCCTTGTTGGAGGAAGTATGTCACTGTGGAGGCAGGCTTTAAGGTCTCATATATGCTCAAGATTACCACCAAATGTCTCAGACTATTTTCTGTTGCCTTAAAGTCAAGAGGTAGGACACTCAACTACTTCTCTGTTGTGAATTTGCCAGCAAGAGATGAAGGAAGTCAGATGTACAGTATGGAAGAGAGGTAACAAGCCATGTGGCAAAACATAGATTAATATAAATGGGTTAATTTAAGTTTAAGAGATAGTTGGGAACAAGCCTAAGCTAAGGTCAAGCTTTCATAATCAATAAGAAGTCTCCATGTCATTATTTGTGAGATGGCGGTCCAAAAAAAGACCGATTACATTTGGTATCCAATGTATATTCCAAGCATAGGGTCTATGAGAAGCTGGTGTGCTGCTCCATGGGAGACTAGATAGAAATGCCTGCTGCAGCCCAGGCTTAGCAAAATCCCAGAGCTTGGGCCAGTAAATGCAGCTCCTGGCCATGCTCACAGGTGTAAAGCTTGGCTCTCATGAACCAGAGGAGTGCAGAGCCAGCCTCCAGCACTGTATGTGGAGCAAGGCTGCAGAAAAGGCCTGTGGATGCACAGAAGGGTTTTGTAATGTTTTTGTAACATTTTCCCAGAGCCAGGGCACACAGAAAGTGAGGTCCTGACCAAGAAAGCCTCTGAATAGGTAGAGTATACTTAAAATGTGCTTAGGTGTTGAAGAAAGAAAAGAAAATGGGTAAAGACAGTCATAGAAAAATAAAGTAGCTTAAAAATAATGAAGTATTTAAAGAGAGGATGAAGTAATATAAAAAGAAGAATCCACACAAGGATGGAAAATATAACATAAGGTGTCTGGATCATATATAGTGCTTTATTAATTTTAAGTTTTTTAAATGTTAATGAACAAAAAACAACAGCTGCTGAGAGATATTGGATTGTGGAAAAAAACTGCTGAATTAAACCAGTCTATATATTCAAAGGATGTCTTAACTTCAAAATGGAAGTCAAGAAATGTGTTGCATTGGAGGAGAGGTTATGCCTTTGTTTCCAGAGGAAACAAAAAGCTATAGATTCTTTCAAAATAAATAAAGATCAGATTTGATCAGGGGAGACCTCCTCAAAATTTTGGCTGCAGACATAAAGGAAGAAACCAAGAAAAACTACAAGAGAGATGGCACCTCTATGCTGATCCCTCTACATGGGAACAGCTCTGAGACTGAATAAGACATGATAAATCTTGTTGGCTACAGAGTCCTCATGACATTATTATGTGCCATATTTTCATGGATGGAGATTTATATTATAGTTTGGTTATGCAGTCCAAATGGACTTATAAAGTTGACAGATGTCTTTTACCTATTCAAACATAGAACAGAAAATCATCTTTAGATGATTTGTGCACACTGTACATTCCATACTTGTGTTAATGCAGATATGTATATTACCTTTAAAAATTTATGTGCCCATAGCAGGAGAGCTGGTGTCATCCCCCACGCACAGGAAAGCTGACCCCATCACTCAGGAGAGATGGCCCTTCCCTGTACCACAGGTGTGAGAGAGCTGGCCATGACAACATGGGCCTAGGGGAGAGCTGTCTCTGCTCCCCAACTGAAGGAATGGTCCCAATGGCCCAAACCGGCCAGCTCAACTACCACTCAGATCCACATTCTGGGCCTTTAGTTGGCCCACCTCACAGCTTCCCCATCTTTGACCTGCTAGAGTGCTCAAAGCGACTGGTCCTGCAGAATGATATTCGCAAGATCTCCATGACTCAGAGCAACAACAGGATATCTGAAAGGAGTTTCAATGAGGGCCAGTGATGATGGTGTACCAAAAACCAGAGGCCTTGAGCCAGACCAACGATTCATTGCAATAAACATTTTGTGGGGCTGATTGAACAAAAAGGGTATACTGCATGACACACAGCAGTTCCTGATGCCATTAGAATGAATGAAGAGGTATTGGAAAGATGGAAGACTGAAGTGGGGATTTTTGTTTTTTGTTTTTGGTTGTTTTGTTTATTTTTTAATTAATTTGTGGGGGCATACTGCAGGGATGAGGGACAGATTTGGAGGGACTGGGAAGTGAGTAGGATTGAGGTGCATGATGTGAAATTTCCAAAGAATCAATAAAGAATTATGTTTTTAAAAAATTGTGTGTTTTCAGAAAAAAGGAACCAGACACCAATGAAGACAAACTCTGTTGGAGTTTATCGGTGGATTCTGCTGGAGTATCTGATGCAGATAAGCACTGGAGGGCTCCTGTTGCAAATCACTCTCTGGAGCGATGGAAGGATCTTTCTACTAGCATGTGAAGGAGACCCGATCTAGTGTTGGTGTGGCCCCGGGGTTCTGTTTATGTCTTTCCTCAGGACAATGAGGTTCCTCTTTGAATTCCTGAGCACTGAACGCGCCCTGTGGCTGCTGCTGAAGCCCAACATAACAGAGACCTAATGGGTCTTCATGAAAAAATCTACCCTTCTGATGCCAATGGAGATTGAGAGCCCAATATCACCAGCTTTGCAAGCATTAATGTAAGCCTAGGAACTGTAGCCATGAGTTTGGATTCTCCAGAAGAGCTGCCAGCTAAAGTCGTGCTGGGATCAAGAAAAATGGGCCTTGGTGGTTCGTGTTACTGGAGTTGTATCCATGCCAGTAGATGTCCACACACTCCAGAAGAGAATTTGACATTGCTGCTGCCGCTGTGGCTGTTATAGCAATGGCAGCCATCGCTGCTACTGTGTCTGGGATTACCATTTCATAATTGGTTACTATAGCTAGCACAGTGGAGACCCTGGCAACAAAAGTAGCTACCACAGTTAGTTAATCTTCCATTCTATTGGGCATGATAAATTTAATTCAGTAGTTATATACATCTCGATTGGCTTTGAAAATTATAAATTTATAAACTCAAGTTTCAGTTGCTTTTGGGATACCATCTTACAAGGACTCCAACGTACAGTATGGCTCCTTAAGGAAAGGAATGGCTCAGTTGCCTTTAGCCTACTGGCTATGGGTGGGATAGGACCTCTGCTGGTCTTTTCTGTGTTGAACACACAGATTGCAAGCCCAGTGCCACTTTGAGATCTTTGGCAGCAGTTAACTCTGCAGCTCACACACGATTGAGCCTGTATGATAATGAGTATTCAGAGACGGGTAATTCCTGGGGGGCACTCACCAACCTAAGACAGAGCACCTGTGGGGCCTGGGCAGGTGTCTCCATGATGGGTAAGGTGACCTACTGACATCCCACGCAACCCAAGTCAGAAGCTCATTATTTAATAAAAGGGGGACCTGTAAGTTCCTGGCCCCCGTTTTGGGTAACTGTTGCCTTGCTTGTGGATCTTGACCTTGATATCCTCCCTAGGCTAATTCCCTGCCAGGTTCCACCCTCCTGAATGCTTAAGGGAAGTTCCTTGTCTGTGTATCCTGAATAATGGGCATTAACAGCTTAGATGCAAGATTGTAAAACATCAGTATCGAACTTCTGCCCTCCGGGGTTCTCCCATTATGCTGTAAGCCTGTATTTAAGACCTCCTCCCTCCTTCAATAAATGACATTCGGCATTTAAAATTATATATATATATATATATATATATATATATATATATATATATATATATATATATATATATTTGAATGAATACTGCAAATGTAATCTATGAATACCGCAAATGTGATTAATATCATGAGTGTAATTAATGAATACCATGAGTGCAATTTAGAAAAATAAAAAATAAAAAATTGTGTGTTTTCAGAAAAAAGGAACCAGACACCAATGAAGACAAGTAGCCCAAGTGATCCAGCCCTTCAGAATGCCTCTGTTGCAGTTTCCTCAAAATTCTGCATCCAGAACAACTTCAAAGCGGTTTACTGAGATGGTCCAGCCCCACAGACTGCTCTATCCAGGACAGCACTTAAGCCCTGCACAGTCCCATAGTACAGAGACTGGAGACAACAAATGATTCAGCTGGTTATCCTAGGACTTAACCATTATCCCAATTTTCTCAGGGTCCCCTAAAGATGTCATTGCCCCCAGATAGCAGGAAGCAATTTTAAGAACATGATGGCAAGGTGGTGGTGGTGCACGCCTTTAATCCCAGCACTTGGGAGGCAGAGGCAGGTGAATCTCTGTGAGTTCGAGGCCAGCCTGGGCTACAGAGTGAGTTTCAGGAAAGGTGCAAAGCTACACAGAGAAACCCTGTCTCAAAAAAACTAAAAAACAAAACAAAACAAAAAAAAAGAACATGATGCCCATATTCCCAAGAGGTGGGATGGGTGGTTTTTGGTCATTCAATGGATTATAGATGTCATTATTTAGGGGGTACAGGAATATTATTAAATCTACTTTTAAACTAAAAAAAAAGAACTACTATTCTCAAATATTTTGCATTAGTGTGGATATTTGTATATTGATACAAATTTAAGGTTATTTTTGTTATAACATACCATATATATGTTTTCACTCTTTTTAAGGTATTGTACCTATGCAGTTTATTTAAAAATGTAATATAAAGTTCTAGTCCTTGAAAGCTATTTTTACAAACTACTTTTCAGGATAATTAAGAAATGCGGGTTAGTAGTGAGTCATCTATAACAATGAAACTTGTAGTCATGTTAGATATGTTTTCAAGGATAAACAGAGATAAAATTTAGATAGATAGATGGTCTTCAAACACTTCAGAGATCTACAGAATACAATATTTTTTTTAAAGATTTATTTATTTATTATGTATACAGAAAAGGGTGCCAGATCTCATTGCAGATGGTTGTGGGCCACCATGTGGTTGCTGGGAATTGAACTCGGGACCTCTGGAAGAGCATTCAGTGCTCTTAACCTCTGAGCCATCTCTCCAGCCCAGAATACAATATTTAATATGTTTTAATAACATAAGGCTTTTTATGACAATGAGACGCATATGCTTCTGGCAGCACCAATTTACTTCAAAGAAGATGATGGGCATCAAAGAGCCTACATATGGAGCTTGCTTTAAAGGTGGAAAAGCTAACCACTGGGCAAGAAGCTGCCCTTGCCTTAACTGCTGACAGCATGCTGTCCAAATTGGACAAGCAGGATACAAAGAAAGTTGACTGCTAAACTTTGCCAAGATAAGATAGGCCAATCCTACAAAATTCCTGTTTTACAGAAAAATCTGTCAGATATTCTAGACATGTAGGCCAAAGATGGATGCTCCAACAATGTAGAAGAACCCTGGAGTGACTGTCCAGGCAGCCAGTTGTCATTTCTGTAGTTTTGGGAATTGTTTGCTCTGCACTTCATGTTTACTCAGGTAATATTGATCCCTCTCAGGTCTGTAATGGGGTTGAAGACTAGATAGTTATAGTTTTACTATTTCTTTGTTACCATATTTAAAAAAGAAACTCACAAAAGAGATGTAAAGTTTATAAAGGTTGAGAGACATAAAAGCTTAAATTATTTGTCTAAGAAAATGTTTTAAGGTCTAATATAATATTTTTAGGTGAGTTAAAAAAGTTATTATGCACTAGTCTTTTTCTTTTAGGCCACCAACCAGCTCCCAAATCATGACACAGAGTCTTATTATTAATTTTGAATGCTCAGCCTAGCTTAGGCTCATTTCTGGCTAGCTCTTTTAACTTATATTAACCTGTTTCTCTTTGTCTACCTTTTGCCTCAGGGCTTTTTACTTTTCTTTCCTTCTGTATATCTGACTTTCACTGCTTCTCATGTCTGGCTGTCTGGTGGCAGTCTGGTCTTGCCCTAGGTGTGTCCCTCTCTTTCTCCTTCATTCTCTTCTCCTTCTTCATTCCTCTTGACCCAATATTTCTCCTCTTATTTATTCTCTCTGCCTGCCAGCCTCACCTATCCCTCTCTGGCCTAGCTATTAGATGTCCAGCTTTTTATTAGACCAATCAGGTGCCATAGGCAGGCAAGGTGAAACAAATGCAACATATTTTTACATAATTAAACACACATCCTTACATCATTAAACAAATACAGCATAAACAAATGTAACACATCTTTACATAGTTAAAATAATATTCTACAACTTTATGATAGAAAGTGGTTTAGATATAAAACTTTGGACTCACCAAGATAGGATAGATAATAGAATACTTTCTCCAAATTTGCCAAATACAAATGGACTGGACTTTGTGAATGTAATTCTTACTTGATAATTGTTCTTATTGTATATAGTTTTACTGTGTTAGCATTAAAGCCTTTTCTTTTTATGTAGACAAAAAGGGGGAAATGTTGTGGGATAATCTTGTTTTTACACTGTGAAGATGTGTCTGTTTTACCTCATCTGCCTAAGGCATTTTCTGATTGGTTTTATAAAGAACTGAATAGCCAATAGTTAGGCAGGAGAGGATAAGTAGAACTTTTGAGGAGAGAGAAACTCAGAAGAAGAATCTGAGAGGTGGGGAATTTGCCAGTGAGACAAAGAGGAAGTCAGATGTAACCAGCCATGTGGCACAACGTAGATTAATATAAAGGGTTAATTTAAGTTTAAGAACTAGTTGGGAACAAGACTCAGCTAAGGCTAAGCTTTCATAATTAATAAGACATCTCCATGTCATTATTTGGGAGCTGGTGGTCCAAAGAAAGACCTGTTATACTTCTTCAGCACCATGTCTGCCTGCATGCACCATGATAATACTGGACTAAACTTCTGAAAATGTAAGTCACCCCAATTAAATATTTTTCCTTTATAAGATTTGTCATGGTGTCTCTTCACAGCAATAGAAACCTTAACTAAGAACCTACCATGTACAACATCCTGAATTTGATCATCAGACACACATGGGGCAGGTTGGCCCTCAGACACACACACACACACAACACACACACACACACACACACACATACACACAGAAAGAGAGAGAGAGAAACAGAGAGACAGAGAGAGAAACAGAGAGAGACAGGGAGAGAGAGACAGAGAGAGAGTTAAAATCTATTATTGAAAGAGATGGAATATAACTCAGGGTAGAGTTCTTGCCTACCATACTCAAGGGCCTATGTTCTATCCCCATTACAACCAAAAAAAAAAAACCTGTGTTGGGCTGCGGATGTAGCTTAGGTACCCTGGCTTTTGCTTAGCATGCTCAAAGCCCCAAGTTCAATCCCCAGAACTACATAAAACCAGGCATGATTGTATACACCTATCATGATTGTACACTCCTATCATTCCAGGACTCATGAGGTAGAAGCAAGAGGATCAAGGTCATTCTCTGCTTTATAATGAGTTTGAGGGCAACTGAGACCTCATAAGATCCCATCTCAAAAAGGGAGGTAAGATAGTGTTGGGTACAGTGAGTTAACACTGAAGGAATAGACACTGAGTTAACAGAGTTAAATATTAATGTTCTTTGCCCCCCAAAGAATTCATTCCATGAAATTACTCCTTGAAGGTCAATATCATTTAGGAAATTACAGGCCTGTGCAAACACGAGTCATTTCACTCTGCAGATATAATTTGTTTTCGAATAGTCAAGTCCAGAATCTTAGCACAAGGAGATGCTATAAATCACCTATCCAAGCTTCTAATTTTATCTGTTAACAGAAGCCTGAAGACATCTGTTAGCCACAGTACAGGCACTAGAAGCTGTTTCCTGTGTGACCCCAAGGTTTACAAGGCATAATCCAAAAAAACCTAGAAATTGTAGGATGGTCCAGGTCTATCAGCAAAATTACAGGGTTGGTCCTTCTTTCTTCCCCCTCCTCCTCCTTTTTTGAGACAGAATCTCATACAGCCCAGCCCAGAACAGCCTTGAATTCACCTTGCAGCTAAGAATGACAGAGAATTTCTAATCCTCCTGCTTCCACAAACCTGATTTTATGTAAAATAAGATGGCAGTGTTGCTATCAGGGCAGAGCCTTTGACTGCAAATCCCTGTTCAAAGGCTCAAACCAGAACACCAGAGGCTCAGAGGAAGACAGAGGCCCTGCCTGTGTTGCAAGGGGACAGGGCTTTCTGAGACTGTGGCTGGAACAGCCTATTAGGTCTGTTCTGTGTGTCTTTTCTTGCCTGGCTGATTTACTCTGGAGCTGAACTGAGTTCAAATTTTGTCTGTGTCCCTTAAAAGCTATGCAGTCAGTCCCATGCCTGCACAGCCTTCCTAACTGTTGGTCCAGAGTCCATGAGCTCTGTTCTGGGCTGTAGTGTGCTATGCCTTTAGGTGTCCACACTAAGTTCGGCATCAATATGGTGACCTCCCAGGAGCAGGGAACAACCAGGTTGCCTAAGGAGGGGTGAACCGGCCCAGGTCAGAAACGGAGCAGGTCAAAACTCCTGTGCTGTAAAACAATCTTACCAAAACAAAAGTATTCATTGGAAGCCAAAGCATCAGCCGAAGGACCAAGCCACAGCCTGGTCTACAGAGTATGACCCTGTCTCAGAAACAAAAACAAACAAGCAAAAGCCTTCCCTGGGAAAAGGAGCGTGATTGCTTATGGGTCACACTAATGGCTTCTTGGTCTGCTCAGCAATATTTTCTCTAGTTCTAACCTTGGTTCCATCCCATAGTAACATGCCCAGCCCACTGCACCAACCTCCACCCAAGGGTGACCACATGACCGAACTTGACTAAGCCTCTGGAAAGACATCTCTTTTCCTTCCCGTTGAAACTGTGAGGTCATTGGCAGACATAATTTATTCTACAGAAAGAGAGAGCAGTGATAAAGTCCCAGGGGCTAGGTGTGCAGTGCTTACCTAGCACACAGGAAACTCTGGGGTTGGTCCCTGACACTGAAAAGAAGAAGAGAAGAAAGAAAGAAAGAAAGAAAGAAAGAAAGAAAGAAAGAAAGAAAGAAAGAAAGGAAGGAAGGAAGGAAGGAAGGAAGGAAGGAAGGAAGGAAGGAAGGAAGGAAGGAAGGAAGAAAGGCATGGCATCCCAGCTGTTTGAGAGGCTCAGGTGAGAAGATTGAGATCCTGTCTCAGGAAAAACAAAAACAAAACAGAGGGGGAGGAAACCGGAAGGGCTTCTTACCTAAAACCAGCTGGTCCCTTCAAAAGGCCAGAAGCTTACAGACCCTTAGAAGTGCCAGAATTCATCGTTTATTTATTCGTTTAATCTGCTTATCTCAGGGTCATTCATGTAACTGCAACTTGCATCTGAGGCCTCACTAATGCAATTGACAGCAATTTCAAGTTGATTTCTAAAGTAAATAGTCGGGAGTGCTAGCGTGTGCCTGCAATTCTAGTGCTTGGGTTATGGAGGAAAAAGGATCAGGAGTTTAAGGCCAGGAGTTCAGAGCTGCATCCAAGGTCAGCCTGGGCTATATAAGACTGTCTGAAAACATTAAAATCTATCATTAGTCAACAAATAAAGTAATAGCGTCTATATTAAAGCTTTCAGTTCTCAATGAGTGATTTATGGGAAAAATGCTGAAAGAATTTTATTGTTGAAATACATTCTTGCAAATACCAAAGGACATATTAGAAATATTAATGTGGTAATTGTACAGGGAACCATTTAGTTTTAAAACTTCAAGTGGTCAATCACTGATTAATAAAAACTCTATTTGAGGCTAGTTGTGGTGGTGCACAACTTTGATCCCAAAACTCAGGAAACAGAGGCAGGCAGATCTCTGAGTTCAAGGCCAGCCTGGTCTACAGTGAGTTCCAGGAGAGCTAGGGCTACAACAAAGAGAAACTGTCTTGGGGGGGAAAAGCCCTTTTGATATTAGTAAGTTTTCTTTGTGCATACAAATGAACATTCAGTTGTAAAGATCCTTGACTGAGGGCTGGGGAGACGGCCCAGCCGGTAAAGCACCTACTATGCAAGCTTGAAGACTACACTGTGGGTCCCCAGAACCTGCGTAAATCTGGGTGTGGCAGCAAACACCTGTAATCCCAGTGGACCAGCAGCAGGATGGGGGGGGCGGGGCCCCCGCGGAGGAGCAGACGCAGGAGACTCCCTGGAAGCTCACAGGCCAGCTAGCTTGGCAAACACTAAGGTGAGCAAGAGATGCCTCAAAACAAGGGGGAAGGTGAGGATGGACATTGCAATTACAGATGTGTGCTACAGCAGCTGGCTTTCTGTGGGTCTGGGAATTCTCCTAGCTCCACTGTCTGTCTCTCTGATGCCCTGGAGTGGCAGATGTGTGCTGTCACAACTGACTGTGTGTGCGTTCTGGGGATCCAAACTCCAACCTCAGGTTTGCAAGTCAAGTGCTTTATCGGCCATGTTAACCCCCCAGCCCAGGAGGTTGGTTTCTTTGTTGGTTTGTTTGTTTTTCTGTACCACCACCACGTTCCATGTTAAGCCAAAAGCCCAAAGAAATGTCGTTTTCTCAAGACTGCATAGCTTTTAAGGGACACAGACAAGATTTGAACTCAGTTCAGCTCCAGAGTAAATCAGCCAGGCAAGAAAAGACAGAAGCCCACACAGAACAGACCTAATAGGCTGTTCCAGCCACAGTCTCAGAAAGCCCTGTCCCCTTGCAACACAGGCAGGGCCTCTGTCTTCCTCTGAGCCTCTGGTGTTCTGGTTTGAGCCTTTGAACAGGGATTTGCAGTCAAAGGCTCTGCCCTGAGAGCAACACTGCCGTCTTCCTCCTGCCCATTGCCAGGCAGAGAAGCTGTTCTCAGTTCTCATGGCAGCAAGCTCACAATACCAGCCACGCTTCTGAACAAGGGACGGAAGTGTATGCCAGAGCCAGAGAGGAACCAAGTGACAGCCTCCTTCAGGGAAGAAGTGTGAGAGCTTTTTCTTTCTTTCTTTCTTTCTTTCTTTCTTTCTTTCTTTCTTTCTTTCTTTCTTTCTTTCTTTTTCTTTCTTTCCTTTCTTTCTTCTTCTTCTTCTTCTTCTTCTTCTTCTTCTTCTTCTTCTTCTTCTTCTTCTTCTTCTTCTTCTTCTTCTTCTATTTTCTAACAGGGATGCTTCTGAAATGAAATCCTCCTCTTTGTTTTTGAGTCCACCTGTTAGCAAACCAGATGGACCCAGCTAGCCTTTTCTTTCCCAAGCTTTGGGAAAATGTAACATCCTCTGTGACTTAATTCTACCCACGGATAGCATGTCCTCTTGACCTGGGTGCTTCATGGCAAAGGTTCTTACAGTCCAGGAAATGTTGTTTTAACCTTTTTTTCCCCCCAGAGAGGTTCTTACTCTGCAGTCCATGCTGGCCTAGAACTCACAGAGACCTGCTGTCTCTACCTTCCAAGTGCTGGGATTAAAGGTGTGTGCCACTGTGTCCAGCCCAGCCATGAGATCTGATACCTACATGCCTGGACATGGATGACAGGAGATATCAAGGCCCAGGGCGAGCCTTTCAGTACTTGCTGACCTATTACCAAGCACCAGTCAGAAATGGCCTCTAACTAGCCAAAACACTTGTGGTGGTTTAAATAAGAATGGCCCCCATAGGCTCATGTATATATGTGTTTGGTCATCAGGGAGTGACACTACTTGAGAAGGATTAGGAGATGTGCCTTGGAGTGGGCGTGGCCTTGTGGGAGGAAGTATGTCCCTGGGGGTGGGCTTTGGGGATTCAGAAGCTCAAGTCAGGCCCAGAGTCTCTCCCTTCCTGTTGCCTTTGGATCTGGATGTAGAACTCTTAGCTAACAGGTCTGCATGAGGATAGTGGGCTAAACCTCTGGAACTGTAAGCAGGTCCCAGTGAAATGCTCTCTTTTACAAGAGTTGCCATGGTCATGGTGTCTCTTCACAGCCACAGAACACTGCCTACGACAGCACTTAGCCTTTCTTTCATAAGACATGTTCTTTGGAGGAGTTAGTGAGTGAATGACATTTGCTAAATAAATCAGGGGAGGCTTCTGAGAAGTAGAGTGGGAGCTGGCAGGGGAAAGCAAGCACTCCAATGGAGAAGGGAAGGAGCCTGCCAAAGGGGATTACCACCACAAGGAGCTCAAAACCTGTAAGAGACTGGCAGGATCCTGAGCAGAACAGATGTGTTAGCTTCTCATGGCTGTGACCAAACACCCGAGAAAACAGCTTGAGGAGAAAAGGATATTGTCTGGCTCATGCTCTCAAAGTGCTCACTTCAAGGTTGGCAGATCCAGTACTTTGGGCCTGAGGTAAAGACGAACATCACAGTGGATGGTGGACGGGGCATGATGGAACAGAGGTGCTCACCTCACAGCAGCCTGGGAGCGGAGACACAGGAAGGGGTCAGGGACAAATAATCCCCTTTAAGGGCATGCCCCCAGGCACCTACTTCTACCTCTAAGCCCCACCTCCTAATGGATTACTCCCAAGTTAGTGCCTCTATGATCCTAACTCCCCTCTATAGTGACACCTTCTGGAGTCTGACTAAGCCTTCAGCATATGAGCCTTTGAGGCCAATTGTTTGATTGTTTTTCCTTAAGGGGAAAGGGGTTTATTTGGCTCACTATTCCAGATTACAGCCCATCACCGCAGGGAAGTAAAGGCAGCAGGAATTTGAAGCAGCTAGCCATGTCACATCCATAGTGAAGAGCAGAGAGCAATGTGTTGGTGCATACATTGCTTACTAGGGTTCAGCTCTCTCTCTCTCTCTCTCTCTCTCTCTCTCTCTCTCTCTCTCTTACTTTAATCATTTGAATTTCTTTTTTATTAGAATATCATTTTGTTTTCTTTGACAGTGTCATTCATATAAACAGTGTATACTGATCTTGTCCACCCCCAGCTCCCCCACTCCACACTACTCTCCCAACATGTCCCCCTTCCCACCTTCATGTCCTTCCTGTGGTTTTGTTTGTTTACTTTGGGTTTGTAATCCACTGAGCCCCATCGGGGCTGCCTGCTGGGATGCTGACTGATCCGGTTGCCTTTGGAGGGGTCTTGTGGATGTAACCCAGATGCAGTGAGCTCCTGAATACAACAGTCACACCCAGTCCCCAGAGGACAGCATTTCACGGCACTCCCCTCCATGCCCGGGCTCCTACACTGTTTCTGCGCTCTCTTCTGAAATGCTTCCTGAGCCTTGGGAGGGAGGACATTGGCAGGACTTGGGGGTCTCTGTTATATCCAAACCACAGTAACAGAAGAACCACAGAGGGAAGGAAATCCAGGTCAGAGAGCCTGCTGGGTTTGTCACAGTTTGACATCTTCTGAGGATACTGAACCACTCCAAGTTGGATCCACATCCTTAAGACCCTCCTAGCTGACGCCTGTTGGGTGGCAAAGGTCAGGAAAGTCTCAGCGTCAGGTTCCTCATCTTCCTACCCATCATTCTTTGTCACCAGCCTCAGAATTTGTGCTTTGGCTTTACCCTTGGTGTGTAAAGAGCCCAGTCCCACCCTGTCTAAACCCTTCACCCACTTCCCCATTGTCTATGTTAGTTGTCAGAGACGGGAAGGAACTCAAAGGGTAGGTCCAGATAGACAGCCTGCCCCAAATCTCTCTGCCGTGTTAAAGTCAATTAACATCTCTGGGCCTCCATTGTTCATCTGTCCAGTGGTAATACAAACCTACCTCTCATCACTGTTTCCACAATTTGTCAAGATAATGCATGTGCTATGTTTGAGCTAAAACCAACATTCAGTAATAGGACTATTCATTGGGACCCCCTTCCCTGGAGAGCCAATCACTGTGCTCTGTTCCCCAATCCAGCAGAGGTGGACATCTAGCCGGGTGTCATCCTTGCCTGCGATGGATAGACAGATGCTGAGAGCCACACATTTTATCTTTCCAGTGGCTGGGGGATGCTTAGCTGTCAGGTTCCTGAAAGCAATATGCAGGGAAACATGGCAAAACCAAGCTGAAAGTCAGAAGTCCGGAGAGGCTGGACGGCAGGGTCTGCCCCTGAGCCACACGTGTCTCTTGGCAACCCTGTAAGGTCCCCAGAGGCACCGAGTCCCCTTCTTGCTTTTGCCAAGTTCAGAGGCGTGTTGACACTTATAACCAAAGAAGAGTTTGACAAGTGATCATGGTCACAAACAATTCTGAGTCACCTGCTTAGAGATCAGAGGTCCAAAACACATTTCCAAGGGTAATCCACGATCTAGGAGTGTAGCTCAAAGGTAGAACTCTACCCAGGGTGCACACAGGCTGGGTTGGACTCCATCTCTAGCACCACAGAAAAAAGTGATGTAATCCAGTAGCTTAATAAACATCCCCCCAACACACACACACACACACACACACACACACACACACACACACACACACACACACGCACACACGCACACACGCACACACGCACACACGCACACACACACACGCACACGCACACGCAGACACTTAAACAAATACTCTTTTCAGATCTCCAGGAACCCAACTAAATAAAACAGAAAGGAAGCGAGGGAGGGAGGGAGCGAGGGAGGGAGGGAGGGAAGGAAGGAAGGAAGGAAGGAAGGAAGGAAGGAAGGAAGGAAGGAAGGAAGGAAGGAAGGACCATTGAATCCATAACACTGTACATACCCTGAGTCCTATCTCTTCCCCAACTTCCCTCTGAAGCTTGAAATCTCCTTTCTATATCAGGAGTCACCTTATCCATACCTCTGACACCTGATCGTCTATCTAGCTTGAGCATGTCTGCCACAGCCAGCTGACTAAGCCCAGAGCTCTCCACTTCCGTTGTTCAGGTGATACTTCCTTGTGCGTGTCCTGGTAAACTCTCACCCAGGAGGCCCTGGCCTCTGGGGACTCTTTCTTCTGTTAGCGCTGCAGAACGTGGTTTTCAAATGCTGCTCAGCTACCGAGGAAGCCTCAACAGTCCCTTCTGACTGTTTCTCCTGGGACCTCATGTCCAGCTGGTAAGACTCCTGGAAAAGGCAGCCTGCTGTTCAAGGTCCAGGTTAAGGAGGGATATAAAGACAGAATCCTCAAGTTAAAGAATATTTCTTAAAACACTCACAGCAGAGGCTCATGGCAACCTTATTACATCCAAGGAAGCATTTCCTTTGCCCAAGGCACTGTCCACATACACTTCCCTTTAGACTCCCTACACAGCCAGGGAGTCTGAGAAGACATTTATCCTTGGTTGAAGGGTAACAAGGTAACAGGGGTACCTTGTGCTTAGAATCATTTACTTGAAAGAATGAGACAGGAGGATTGCCGTGAGTTGAAAGCAAGCCTGGGCTACAGAGTGAAAACCTATCACACACACACACACACACACACACACACACACACACACACACACACACACACACACACACCTTTTAGCCAGGTATGGTGATACATGCCTGGAATTCTAGTATTTGGTTGGGAGGCTAAGGCTGGAGGACCGAACTTCCAGATCAGCCTGGGCTACAACAGTATAACCTTGTCTCCAAGCCACAGCAACTTAAGAAAAAAGACAAATTTCGGGGATGTTACCAGAACTGATCGGTACCAGGTCTGCACCTTACAAGTCTCACCTGATGTCAAGGATGGGGTAGAGTTTCTGTGTATTCCTAAAAGAAAACATGGCTGTCTTTGCCACCGACCTTCTGAGCCCTGGAAGGACAGCTTTAATGCAGATAGCCCTGACTTTTATCCTCACAGGGTCACCTCCTCTTTGGTGTTGAAGCCTCAGAGAAGCCTTGGTTTGGAAACAGCACAGCTGTAGGGTGTTAGAGATGATTTCATCCGGTATCTGAGTGAGCAGCGGAGGAAGACGAAGGTCTCTGGGGCTGGAGTGATGAGATGTAGCAATCTGTGGCTGAACAAACTGTAGCTGTCTGCTTCCCTTTTCTCTTGCCCAGAGAGACTCTCGGCTTTCTTAACCCAAGCACTACCGCTGGGTGCCCTTGTACCCAAAGAGGAGAAGCTGCGCAGCAGAGAACTGAAGGAACCAGTCTTGGCTGCCTTGGAACCTGTCATGTCACCAGAAGGGAACTTGGCCTTGACCTCTGCTTTCTACTTCCAGAAGCACATGTCTGAGTTTTAATAAATGCCCCAGATGGAAGTAGCACTAATATTCTTTTCCCCCCTCTGGTGGCTAGGCATGGAACCCAGGTCCTAACATATGCAGAGTGAGCACTCTACCACTGAGCTACACACGAGGATGACCTGGAACTTAAGATCCTATCTCAACCACTTTTTTTTAAAAAAAGACAAATATTTAAAGTATACAGGTGGGTGAAATGTTTGTTTTATTTTATTTTATTTTATTTCTAATGTCATGTTATACAGCCAGGATTGCCCTGGAACTCACTACTAGGCCAGGCGGTCTTCAGACTCACAGAAACCCTGCTGCCTCAACCTACCAAGTTCTGGAGTTACTAACATGTGCTGTCACTCCTGGCTAAATGTCATTCGACATATGTCAGTAATACTTCAGCAAAGCTTCAAAAACGATGTGAGAGGACTGGAAAGATGGCTCAGCAGTTAAGACCATGGGCTCTTCTTGCAGAAGACCTAAGTTCTTTTCCCAGAACTCCTTCCTGTCTGGTGGCTCCTGTAAGTCAAGCTCCATGAGATCTGATGCCCTCCTGCCTCCTCAGGCACCTGCACTCATGTGCACAGAGCCCTACATTGACAAACACACAATTTCCTTGTAAATATGAGGCAGGATTCTAATTTAGATCTTAAGAAAAAAAAGTATATATGTAAATGGAGCTTTTTGTCCCCACCACCCAGTCCCAAATAATCACACAGAAGCTTATGTTAATTACAGAATGCTCGGCTGGTAGCTCAGGCTTGTTACTAGCTAACTCTTACACTTAAATTAACCCATAGTTCTTATCTATGCTTAGCCACGTGGCTTGGTACCTTTTCTCAGTGTGGCATTCTCATCTTGCTTCTCTGTTTGCTGGTGACTTTCTCACTCCGCCCTTCCTCTTCCCAGAATTCTCCCAGTTTGGTTCTTGAGTTCAATCTCTTCCTGCCCAGCTATCAGCCAATCAGCTCTTTTATTAGCCAATGAGAGTAATACATACTCATAGTGTACAAAAAGCTTGTTCTACAGCATTTATAGGGGCTGGAGAGATGGCTCAGCAGTTAAGGGTACTGGCTACTCTGCTGAGGACCTGGGTTCAGTTCCCAGAATCCACAAGGCAACTCACAACCATCTGTAACTCCAGTTCCAGGGCATCAGATGCTCTCCTATGGCCTCTGGGGGCACTGCATTCACATGGCTCTCAGACATACATGCAGGCCAACACCCATACACATAAAAATAAATAAATAAATAACTTATAAAAATCATGCCAGATACCAGAACAAGGCAAAAAAAAAAAAAAAAAAACCCATACTACAATGTGGTTAACAATATAATATTCAGGATCGTTCACAGCTGGTTCTGCCAGTTGCTAGGTAACCTAACCCCCTACTCCCCATCTTCCTGTCTGTGTAATGTGGACAGCAATGTTCCATTTTGGAAGTGCCTCAGATATGTTTACAGATCTGTTTCCAGTATGGCTTAAATGTTCATTTTTAATTGTGTGTGTGTGTGTGTGTGTGTGTGTGTGTGTGTGTGTGTGTGTGTATGTGCATGCATGTTTTATTCTTGAGATAGGGTCCCTTCTCTTCTCACAAAGCATTTCTGAAATGCCGTGCCATTGTGATAGAAGGTGGCCCGCGCCAATGTGATAGTTACACATTCTAATCAAAGGTAAACGATTGCTGTGGCCTGAAGAGAACCCCAAGGACCATCACCACTCATTTTAAAGTGAAGCTGTGGTTCAGAGCTGTGAAAGGACTTCACCCAAGTGGTAGCAAGGTGACCCTAGATGTCAGGGTTATACCCTGAATAGCTGTCTGTTCCTTTTGGCCAGGGCACCTGCTGGGACCCTGCCTGCTCTCTGGAACATAAACTAGGACTGAAGGCTCCTAACAAGTCCTCAGACAAGTCCAGGTTTTGGGTTTGTCCCCCTCGCGCCCCCCCCCCCCCCCCGGTAGTTCCTGGACTCTGTGTTCTTTCAGCCCACAGGCCCAGCCTTGTCCTCATTGTATTATCTCTGGCATCTTGCCTAGGGAGCTGCTCACCTCTGTCAGCTCTGCTCCCACACACCAAGGTGGGAGAAAACAGCCACCTTTCCTTCCATCCTCATCCCACCCTCTCCCAATGCCTCCTCACCTGGCCAAGGCACAGTCACTGCTCTAGTGCAGTCTGTGCTGCTGGCACATACCCCGGGCTGTTCTTAAACAGAAACATGACCTCTCTCTCTCTCTCTCTCTCTCTCTCTCTCTCTCTCTCTCTCTCTCTCTCTCTCTCTCTCCCCCTCCCTCCCTCCTTCCCTCCCCAACTCCTGTTATTTTCTTTTCCAAGGTTCCTCTTAGTTGTGTGTATTCTTTCCCACAAAAATACTCAGATCCCCTCATGTGAGCCTGCAAAGCTCTTACCGCTCCTGCTCTCTTCAGGAACGCTCTACCTTGAAGAATACTCAATGTATGGCTAAAGAAATGTCCCAATACGTGCACACACACCCCCACCACACACACACCCACCCACCACACACACACACACACACACACACACACACACTCAGAGGGGACAGGGAAAGGAGGGAGAGAGAAAACAATCTGCTCGTTAGACACAATGGTGCTGAGGCAGGAGGATTGTGAGTTCCCGGTGTCAGGTCCAAATGAAATTCCATTTCCCCAAATTCTGGCAGTTCCTCGGGAATTTGTGAAGCTGGTTCCCTCTACCATAAGGAGTCATTTTCCTTACCACTGGCAGAAGTCATTTTCCTTACCAATGGCTGCCAGTGGTACCTACTAGCATACCAAAGCAAGCCCTGGTCTCCAGGCTCCCTCAGTATCAGAAATACCTGTTATGTATTTCAAAGCCCAAGCTGGCGTCTTCTCTCTTCTCGCTTCCTCCCCTACCCTAAACTTCTCCAGCTCATGGGCTTCCTTTCCCCCAGGTATTCATTCTCCTCATAACTCTGATTCTTTAGATCTTGTCTTTCTTTTGCCCCATTTCTCTTTGTCTACCTCTCCGTTCCCCCAGCCCCTGCTCCCGCTTCTTTCATGGACTGGTCCAGTCTGCTGGCCATGTTCAGTCCACTACTTTCTCTCTCTGCTCTAGACTCTTCCAGGTGTCTCTGGCTGTTTTCACTCTCATATCTTAAAAAAGAGAAAAAAAGAAAGGAAAGAAGGAAGGAAGGAAGGAAGGAAGGAAGGAAGGAAGGAAGGAAGGAAGGAAGGAAGAAACCCTTTTTCCTTAACCATACCATGGAGTAGTCATGTTGCTAGTTTATGCACTGGCCAACACAGTATCACTCACTACAAGGCAAGACCCTGTTTCAAAAAACAAAACCAAACAAGCAAACAAACAAACAAACAACAAGAAAACATTATGCAGGTTTGTTGGCACATGCCTTTAATCCTAGCACTCGGGTGGTAGAGGGAGACCACTCTCTGTGATTTTTGAGACCAGCCTGGTTTACATAATGAGTTTCAGGTCAAAGCAGTCTCCACAGTGAAATTCTATCTTAAAACAAATAAATAAATAAATTTCAAACACTGAATAAATTACCACAATTCATGTATAATCTTGGTTTCAGGCTCCTCTCCAAAAATAAATAAATAAATAAATGAGATGCTCTGAGACAGAGATGATGACTCCATCTGTAATGTGCTTACTATGAGAACATGAAGACCTGAGTTCAAGCCCCGGAACTCAAGTTCAAAAGCCAGGTGCAGAGGAGTGCTGGGGAGGGAGAGATAGAAGGGCTTCTGGGCGACTGCTGGCCAGCCAGCTTAGCATAATGGATGAGCCCAACATTTCATGAGAGACTAGGTCAAATAAACAAGGTAGATGGTACCTGAAGAATGATACCCAGTGTTACTCTCTGGTACACACACACACACACACCACAACTGGAAGATTCGACAACAGAAAGTCCTCAATCAAACATGGCAGCCACGGGGGAAAGTTGAGTGACTGTCCCTGTGAACGAGTAAGATGGTATCTCCTCAACAGAACCCACCAGCTTCTCTGGGTGGTTCCAGCCACCTGGAAGCCTGGAAACATCTGGGTTTGTGGCCCCTTCCCTGGAAGCAGAACCACCTGGCCTTTCTTCCATTCTGTAAGCAGAAAGGCCCAGGGTAGATATTCATTTTTCCGCTGATGTAAATTTTATTACCACCCCAATTTAGACAGCAGAAGCGGTTACAGTTTGGTTTTTAATACATTTTCCACCTCACTGAAAAGGAAAAAAAAAAAAAGCTTACATGGCATATTGAGAAATCCCCCACTAACCACCCCCTAGGATGTTTTGTTTTGATTTTAGGGTGCTGGGGAGCGAACCCAGGACCTTACGCATTCGAGGCAGGTGTTCAGGATCTGAGCTACATGCCCAGCCTCTGCACAGACTGTGTTGTCTTTTTTTAGATCATTTTTTTTTGCACTGGACATCTGAAATTCCCACCATTCAACTGCCCAGCATGTGCTTTGAGATTTGGGGGAAATTCTAGTTGCTTCTAGAACTGTAACTGAGTAAGTTTAATGTCAGTAACTTTGAGCATATGGCGCCCACCTCCTCTTATGTCTTGGTACCATTTTTCCTTCCCGAGTGTCTCTGCTACACTCCCTACATAATTGTGGAAGCCTTCTCATTGCTGGCATGGAACAGACACGAGCATTAATTTTAGCATCTAGACCAAAGTCTAGAGGTTCAGTTCTCAAAATGTGGGTTCCAGACCAGTAGCTGTTTGGAAACTTGTAAGAGACGCAGCCCCACCCCAGGCCCACAAAACCCAAATCTGCTTTTTCACAAGGTAACAAACACATTCAAAATAAAACAAGTAATGCTGTTAGTGAAAAGAATTGTGAATAAAAGAGGGCAGTCTGACTGATGGGGAGGAAGCAGCCTGATGCTGCAGATGTTCTAGAAGTTTTGGGACTTACGATCCATTTCCACTCTAAAAGCTTGAGTACCGGAATAAATGTCATTGAGTGGGTTACATCTTATCAGTATTAACCATAGTAGAAATGAAAACTGCTAAAGTTTTTTAAAAAATCTATAACTTGGGGCTGGAGAGATGGCTCGTTGGTTACGAGCACATACGGCCCTTGCAGAGGACCTGGGTTGGGTTCCCAGCACACACATGGTGGCTCACCAGTTCAGTACCATCCAGGGTATCTGACACCCTCTTCTGGCCTCCACAGGCACCTACATTCACAGGGTGCATGGAAACTACACACACACACAGCCATATACTCATAAAAAAAAAAAAAAATAAGTAAACGAAGCTTTTCAAATAATAAAAAAAAAAACTCTAATTCATCTAATAGTAATAATCCAGGTGTTGCAGTATCCATGGCTATAATTCCAGAAGGCTGGACATTGAGATGGCTTTGCCAATAAAGAGCCTTGTGACTTGAGTTCAATTCCTGAGACCTACGTGGTGAAGGAGAGACCGGACTCTGGCAGATTGTCCTCTTGACCTCCACACCTGTACACACACACACACACACACACACACGCACACACACACGCGCACACACACACACACACACGCACACACACGCACACACGCACACACGCACACACACACGCGCGCACACACACACACACACACACACACACACACGCGCGCGCGCGCACACACACACACTTTTTTTTAAAAAATTATTCCAGGAGACTGAGACAAGAAAATACTAAGTGGGAGGTCAGCCTGAACTACAAAGAGAGATCCTGTCTTAAAACAGCAAAAGCAAGTTGTGTGGTGAAACCATAAACGCGAATTCCAGCCCTGACTTACTCTTACGGTGGCTGAGAGACTGTGGTCGCATCTTTGCCCTCTCTGAGCCTCAGTTTCCTGATGTGTTTTTTATGTAGCATTCCAGCCCCTGCCTGCTCTCCTAGCCCTCTCAAAAGGTCTCTGAAGACCCAGAGAATTTTAGAGCGATTCTCCTCATCCCCAGCAGAGGGCGATGGAGACCGACCATGGCCGGACCACTTCTAACCCAGAAGGGAGGCTCACAGACTCCGGATCCAGACACAAGTTACCCTCGTGATTCGGGGCGGTTTCCTTGGCACCGGCTGACACTGGTATCCCAGGCCACCTGGGCGGTCCCCAGTGAGAGAATGAGCTCCGGGCGCCTTCCATATTGACCCAATCACGGCCAGACTGGGATGTTTAAATTCCTTCTAGCCCAATCTGGGAAGATTCTCGGTGATTTGGTTTGAAGAAAGACACATTGTCCCCACCTGCACTGGATCTTTGGGTGAGAAACCACCCAGAAGCTATTTACTCCAAAGAGAAAACTGGGCGCGGTGGCCGGAAAGGAACAAGACATAGTGCTGCGCCAGGTCCTTGGGGACTGCCTGCCTGCTGGCGGGGGCTGCGCTTGCATCAGCGCTCGCCTGGGCTGGGGCAGGAGCCTGGCCACCAGCAACGTCAGCCTCTTTCCCAGAAGAATTCCACTTCCTGCGGCCAGGGCCCCAGCAGTGTGGGGGTGGGGGAGGTTGGTTTCTTAGGATGACACCACTCGTTTGCCGCGTCTCCTCATTCACACACTTTGTTGTCATGGAGACGAACAGCATCCTGACAGCCCTGGAGAGGCCAACTCGCCCACAAGAAATGACCCGGGCACTGACGGCTCAGGAAACCACCGAGTGTATGGGGTGCTGGGTCAAGGAAATGGCAGCCACGGGTCCCTGAATTTGCCCTGAAGTGGGATGGGAGGGCCGAGGGACCAGTTTCTGTACTGCAATTTCAAAACTGTAAGAGCCTTAGCACTTTACAGTCCAGAGAAGAGTTTAAAAGCCTGTGGCTCGCAAAAGTTTCTTCCTCTTCCAACCCTCCACCCGCCTCCTCTTCCTCCTGCTTCTGCCCTTCATCATCTTCCCTTCCCAACCTCTCCATGGATCCTTTCTTAGGACTCTTCAGATTTCCCGACCTCATCAGCTCTCCTTGAAGCAGTGTTTGTCTTCATTCACTTAGGTAAACATTTGCGGAGCGCTCAGGGTGTGCCAAGCAAAGAGCAGAGAAGCCGCTTGCAAAGTTACTCGGGTAAGACCGTTGGTCTTCATCTCAGCTCAAGCGCTGCTATGCCTTTTTCCAGAGGAAAGTCAAAACAGACCTCGGTCCTAAACTCATCTGTCAGAACAGCAGTTAACACAACAAGCTCGATCTTTCCTCTGATGCTCCATCGTGACTGCACTAAGACTAGGCATCGAATCTCTAATTATGGGCTAATAATTTGAGATTAGGACAAAAATAACCCTTAATAAAAACATTTTAAGACAAAGAAATGGGTAACAGCTTATAAACACAGCTAACATTGGCTGAATGGCTACCACAGGCTAGGCACAGTTCTCAGGCCCCTACAGTGAGGTCCACGTTAAAGACTGTGAGCTTATGAAGTCACTATTGCTCCTCCATTTGCAGATGGGGAAACTGAGGCACAAGGAGGTGAAATAACTTGTTCATGTCCAACAGATAAGGATGAAGGCTTAATATATAATAGAATAACGTCTTGGTCTATAGTGGTTATTTAGTACACTTGCTTTGGCTTTGCAGGGAATAGAGTATATTATCTACATCATCCTAGGACAATTCCTTTCATTTGAGCCATTTCCACCAAAAAGTGTACTATGTTTCTTAATTTGATATTTAATTTTTATTGATTTTGTTTGTGTGTGTGCATGTGCATAGATGTTCATGAGCTGTGGGGCACTTATGGAGGTCTGAGGACAACTTGCAGGAACCAACTCTCTCCTTCCACAGTGAATTTCAGGGACCAAATCCAAGTTATCTGCTGAGCCACCTCACTGGCCTGCAGTGTGCTTTATTTAGTTATATTCATTTTTTTCTCTACCAGTAGAAAGCTAAGCTAGTAGTACCAACAACGTCAGAACATCCTTGTCAATGTCTTCAGAATCTAGGAAGCGCTTTCCTGCCTAGAATCTAACTTCTTTGCTGCACCCTTGAGAAATATTCAGAATTGCTCCTCTTGGTCCCATGTGAACTCCAAGAAATTTATACAAAGGAGACTTTCTACCTACTAATGACAACAATGTCTTTAATAAAAGACCCAAAGCTGATGTGATGCACACATCTGCAAGCCCACATGTGATGCACACATCTGCAAGCCCAGCACTCTGAAGGTAGAGGTTCCAGGGTAACCTGGGCTACCCTAGCAAGTAGGTCTCAAAAAAGAAATCAACACTCAAAATGAAATTACCAACAATAGCCAAGTGGAAATAACCCAAATGTTCACTAACAGATGAATAGATAAATAAAATGGAAATGTGTTCGGTCACGGAAATGGAATATTAGTCAGCCTTGAAAAGCATTATGTGCAGAGCCGCGCCCCCACATAAGTGAATCTTGAAGACAGAGTTCCAGGTGAAGTAAAGCAGACCCAAAATTGTAGAGTGGTAGTGTGTAACTTCATTTACATGAGAAACCTGGAACACGCATACATCTAGACCAGTGGTTCTCAACCTTCCCAATGCTGTGTGACCCTTTAGTAAAGTTACTCACATTGTGGTGACCTCCAACCATACAGTTATCTTCATTGCTACTTCATAACTATAATTTTGCTACTCTTATGATTCGTAATGTAAATACTTTTGGAGATAGAGGTTTGCCAAAGGAGTCTCAACCCACAGGTTGGAAACCACTGATAGAGACAGAGATTTGGAGTAGAGGTTCCTAGTGGGTGGGGAAGTTTCTGCCTGGTGTAATTGGCGTCCTGTGTGTGGAGGTGAGCAAGCACCAGAGACAGGCAGTGATGATGGTGGTTACAGTGCTGTGATGGACTGCCGTGACACCAACATGCACACTTAATGCTGAAGTGAGTCTGGGGACATAACTCAGTCTGCAGAGTGCTTGCCTAGCATCCATGAGGCTCTGGCTTGAATCCCCACTACCAGAAACTGAGCGTGGTGGTGTGCACCTGTAACCCCAGCTCAGGAGGTGGCGGCAGAAGTTAAGGTCATCCTTGGCTACATAGGGTGTTCCAGGCCAGCTTGAGTTACATGAGACCCCATTAGTGGGGAAAAACAAAAACAAAACAAAACAAACAAACAAAAACCTCAAAGAGTAAATATTACATATATACATGGTATGTAAATTGAAAACAAAAAAATTAAGAGAAAATGAGCCTCATTAGTGATCTTCATTAGGTTTTTACTATTTTTTTAAACTGAGGGTCAAAACTCTAGCCTGCCACTTGCTAGGCAAACCGCCTAGCATTGAGCTATAAGCCCAGCCCAGCAGTCTCCATTTTTATTCAGTTCTTTCTTGTACAACATGGTTTCTTGCGTCCTTTACTGGGGGCCTATCTGCCAAGGTTGTCTGGATCCCTGCCTGCACCTGAAAGGTAACATCATGCCCTTAAAAATAGCACCATCATGTGTTTTCACCAAACACAGGAGGCTGGCATTCCCCTCAGGTATTCCAAATGAGCAAGATTTGGCGGGTAGGAGAGAGAATTGGGAGGTGAGTCACCGGTGGGCAGGTGAGGTCATCATGGGGTGACCGTCTGCATGGTGCAACTCTCCCAGCCTGTCCTTTCAGGGGCTGCCAGGTCTCCAGCCGGCTAAGCTGGTAGTCTGGCTTCTCAGCCATGAAGTGAGCTGTGGTGGGGCACATTCCTCTTGATGATTCAGTGGCCTGACTCCCCCAACAGATGGGATCTCTAACTGAAGACAACACCAAGGTCAAGGCCTGAGCTGCCACAGCGTGTCTGTCTGTCCTTAATGAAGAACAGGAAGGTGCTCATCCTCCAAGAAGGGAGGAGAGGACTTCTTTGCTCGTTGTTGGAATGCTAAGTATTTAAGAAACGAAGGAATGATTCCTCTTATCTTGATGGTCCTGGCAGAGCTCAGGAGACTGGCTCCTGGAAAGGAGGGCAAATACTTATTCAATGATCATGATTTTGGAGACGTCCAGGCACAAATACAACTCCAAACTGTGAAGAGAAACATACATATTCTTTCTTACGTTTTATAGTGTTATCTAGTGTTCTCCAAGGGACGTCAGAACTGGAGCAATCCTTATTTTCATCTTCATAAGATTGACTTCGATTTTATAGGCACAACCATGGTACTGACCCCAAAGTAGCCACATTTATGCAGTTAACCAGGTCATTCATAAATAGTGATGTAGGCATGCGCAGTGTAGTAATTGTAGGCATCACACACCTAGAATCCTAGCACATGGGAGGCTGACGCAGGAAGATTTAGAGTTTGAGTCTAGCCTAAGCTATGTAGGGAAACTTCCTCTTCCAAAGAAGGAGGAGTTCATTTGGTAGTCAGAAGTTGATGGAATCAAAAGTTCAAGGTCATCCTTGGCTGTATAAGTTTGGGACTAGCCAGGGTTACATGAGACCCAGTCTTAAAAACAAACAACAACAACAACAACAAAAAAAGCAGTAATGTAGAAAAAGGACCATTCTTAGCCATGTTACTACACAGATCTAGCAATTGCTAGGGCCCCTCAGTTGATCTGAATATACAAGATGAAAGAGAGAGAAAGAGAAAGTATTTGTTTTATTTGTTTTTGTCTTTTCCTTCTTTGGTATTTACATTTGTTGAGTCAGTCTGATGTGGTTTAAGGTACGCGATGAGCCTGAGTGCCAGATAAGCCTTGAATTAATCAGTGAGGACTCTTGGTTGCCGACAGAGCCTGGACCAGCTAGTAGGGGAAATCCAGCAGATGGCTTCGGGCACAGCCATATCTAACCAATGAGATGACGGTGTTGGAACCTGTTGGTCTTTATCTGTCTGCTCTGCTTTCAGGGATCCTAAAATGGCAAAGACTCTTCCCACTGGCTCTAGGCTTACATTCAACCAGCTCAATAACCTCATTACAAAGAAATCTTCTCTCTCTACAAAACTATCAAGGATCAACCCTTAGCCTGAGTCATATACTCACCCCTAGGCCTGGGGATGGCATTAAAACTGTCTGAACCTCACACGTTGAGAGGTTCCCAAAATAAAAGGGAATGGTTGCTAGGCAGACAAAAACAAAAGGTGTCCCTCCCTGGGCATAAATGTATGCCTGTGGGAGAGGCGGTCTGTAGTATATGGCCACTTTTCCTGCTTTGTCACTGGTTGGTGACTCAAGCTGGTGTGGTGGAATGTAGACTCTGGACTTCTGACTGGCTTCAGGCACAAGTCTAGCCTCAGGCACCTCAGCTAAAAGCAACTGTGCCCACACAGACACGGGATAGAATTCTAGGCCTATGCTAACCTACCTTATTGAGATCTGCAAAGTGGTTTGGCCTTTTCAGGTGCTGGCATTTTGAACCCTGAGCCTAGTGCATGCTGGGGTGAGAGTGGAGGGTCGTCTACCACTGTGCGACAGACCAGTCCTGCCAAGTATTTATTGGGACTTACAAATGAGAAAACTGAAGAGCAGGTGGAATTAGGGACCTACATAAAGTCGGGAAACTAGTAAGGACCACTCCAGCCCAGGGCACTGTCACCCTGATGGGCTCACTGGGCCTCGCTCTTCTTAATGGCCCAATGGGCATGAGGTGAAGAGGGAGCTGGAGGACAAGGGAAAGCTACAGTGAGTAAGTGATGAGGGTGGGACTCAGTGGGAGGACTTCTGCCTAGCATTTAAGAGCCCCTGGGTTTGATGCTCAGAACTGTGAAAAATAAAGCCCACCAACAAACAAATAGTAAAATAACCCACAGAGAGAGGGACTGGGGAGATGCCAGCAGGTAAAGTCAGGTGCCCTTAAGCCTGAGTTCAATTCCCAGCACCCACTTGGTGGAAAAAGAGATCTGACCGGGTCCTGCAAGTTGTCCTCTGACTTCCATGCATATGCCAAGGCATGCACACACGCGCGCGTGCGCACATAAACACACACACACACACACACACACACACACACACACACACACACACACACACACACACGTAGATAAAGTAAATGTATTAAAAGATACAACATCCAGGGTATATTCCATATGAAATAAATCCAGTTCCCTTCCTCTATTCTAAAGTTGGTTTGAGGTGTTTTTGTTTGTTTGATTTTGTTGTTTGAGACAGGGTCTTAGGTAGCACAAGCTAACCTGGAACTCACAGAACAGTCCAGGGACCTTGAATCCACAGAGATATGCCTGCTTTCTCCACCCAACTTCTGGATGAAAGTCCTGTGACACCATGGCCCAGCCCATGTGTTTTTTCTTTTTGAACGTTAAGTGTCTGTCCGTTTGTTTGTTTGTTTGTTTGTTTGTTTGTTTGTTTATGAGATCGCATCTCATGTAGTCAAGGCTGGCCTCAAAGTTACTATTTAACTAAGGCTGCCCTTGAACTCCTGATCCTCTGGAGTCTATCTCCCAAGCAGTAGGATTGCATGTGTGTCCCACTATGTCCAGCTATAAGGTCTAAAACTATTTTGCCCCCCATTCTTTCCCCCCATCCCACTTTCTCACTCTCTCTCTCTCTCTCTCTCTCTCTCTCTCTCTCTCTCTCTCTCACACACACACACACACACACACACACACACACACACACACACACACATACACACACACCCAGGAAAATGTGCTCAAACACAAGGCTTCCTACCTACAAGACAAGTGTTCTGCCACTGAGCCACATCCAGCCCAACAGCTTTCATCATTTTTAAAGGTCACCTTTATAAAGATGACTGCCATCCCCAGTAGAACCACTAGCTCTGGTCTCTAATGGAGCACACTGCCTTGACCAAGACCACCAGGAAGGGGAGACAGGCTGGTAGCACTCCCCACCCCTATACCTGATGTCCTTGTGAGCCTCTGATCTCCCTTCCACCCCCCCACCCCACTCCCTTGGGGTCTAACCACCCCGGGGGCCCCCTTTCACACCTCTTATAGTTGGGGTTCAGGCTTCCCTGACCCCTGTTTCACCCTCCTTCCACCTCCCACTTGCCCAGAGGAGCCAGAGAAGGGAGGGGGAAGTGAGAAGCAGGCGGTGCCTGGGCTTTGGCGATAAACACCTTTTCATCCGGGCTGTGTTGTAAGTAGAAATGAAGAGGATTTTGGAGGGGAGCGCGGGGGGGCTTTATCCAGATTCTGTCTGGGGGTGGAGGGTGGCTCTCCAGGGCAGACCTAAAACTCCTCTTGCTGAGAGGGTTGAAACTTGGACAGCAGTAAATCTCTAAGCTCCTCAACAATGATTTTTTCTAGAGTGCTCTGGCCTGGGGAACAGGAAGTTCATCTAAGTGACAAAGCTGTGGCTGCTCCATGTGTGCTGTGGAGGGCTGACTCTAGGGCCTGCAGGCTGCTCCATATGGGCGTATATACACTCCTCCTGGGGCAACAACATCCGGGACTGCAAGCTGCCTTATCTTCCCTTCCCAGACTAGGGCGATCAGTGCTGAGGAAGTGTTATGGCATGTAGACCTGAGGTAAGCTAGTGCCTTGCAGCCTAGTCTGGCCTTGCCTTTATGAGTCCCCTACCTCCACCTCCCCAGTACTGGAATTTTGAGCATGCCCCATCACCCATGCTCAAGTAAAATCATTTTTGATTGATCAAGAAGCTGGAGAAATGACTGAGTGTTTAGGAGCATGGACTGCACTTTCAGTGGACTTGAGTTCCATTCCCAGCACCCTGATCAGGCGGTTCACAACCTCCTGGAACTTCTGCTTCAGCGGGATCTAATGTTCTGTCCTATGGGGACACCAGAGCTAATGTGACACATCCCTACCACCCACCACCATACATAGACACACACACAAACACAGAATTTTAAATGACGAATGTTTTAATTGATTTCACCTCAGCTGGGGATGCAGCTCAGTGGTAGTGTGTTTGCGTCTCATGTGAAGAACTTGTGTTTGATCCCCAGCACAGAAAAACTAATAAGTCACTAGTTCCTTTTTCTGTTTGTATTGATGTCAAAACCTGGGGCCTCCTGCAAACTA
Organism: Peromyscus californicus insignis; assembly: GCF_007827085.1. Lineage (NCBI taxonomy): Eukaryota > Metazoa > Chordata > Mammalia > Rodentia > Cricetidae > Peromyscus > Peromyscus californicus. The sequence goes on along the minus strand of NW_026294584.1, from coordinate 123,396,092 downwards.
AACATGGGTCCTTCTAGCCTGGAGCATTTTCTTTTTACTTTTTAAATGTAAAATATTGGAACTTATTCTTATGGTTTGCATTATGATTTTAGTGAACAGCTCTGATGTAGAGCAAGGGTTCTCAACCAGGTGATGGTAACTTTTGACCCTAGGAGTATTTGACAATGTTTAGAGACTTTGGGGGGGGGGGGGTTTCAAGACAGGGTTTTCTCTATGTAACCCCGGCTGTCCTGGAACTCACTCTGTAGACCAAGCTGGCCTTGAACTCACAGAGATTCCCCTGTCTTTGCCCTCCGGAGTGCTGGGATTAAAGGCTTGGGCCACCACTGCATGGCAATTTAGAGGACATTTTTACTGTGGTTGTCCGTCCATAACTAGTGGTGTTTCTCCTGGCATCTAGTGGGTTCGCTGAATTTCCTATCAGAACAGCCCTTTGGACCAAGAAATTCTTGGTCCATCAACAGTGCCAATGCTGAGAAATCCTGATCCAGAACAAACGCCCCCCCCCCCCCCCCCCCCCCGCGCGCACCCTTTGAAGCAATTTTATCACCTTGTCCCTCCTCTTTGTCGCTCTAGTAGAGAGAAAGGGGCATGAGATCAGTGAGATCAGAGAGGGCTGGTGTCAGCTAGAACAGGGCTTGCCACCAGGCAGGCAGAATGAGTGTCTGTCTTTCCAGCCACTAGACCCAGCCAAATGATTTGAATTCACCCATGCAAATTAGCAGCGGCCCACCAGCCAAGCGTCTCGGAACATTGTGAGCGCCGCTCCGCCCAGCGAGCTGGGACAGCGATACACACACACACACACACACACACACACACACACACACACACACACACACACACACGGGTAGGGGGTGACTGATGACCCTGGCCATTGCACATTCATCAGCAGTCAGTTTATCAGCGGACCGGCAGGCATCCCGGGAACCCAGATCATTATTGTCACCGAAGGCTGGCTGGGGGGGGCGGGGATCTGCGCACCGGGGGCCCTGCCCGCTCTTTCATCTGGGCCTGGGGTGGCCCGAGGGGCTTGCAGCCACCCGCTTTACTGAGACCTTATCCTGCGCTCCCTGTGGGGGCTGCACAGCTGGGACCTGGCCCTGTGTGGTCCGCCGTGCTGACCCAGCTGTTGCCGCTGTGAATGAGCAGCCTGGACTGAAACTTCCGAGCATCGAGCATCGTGCCCTTACAAGAGGCCTGTGGGTGAAAGGGGTGAGGCAAAAAGAATAACGCAGGTCCACCCCAGGCTGTGCAAGGGACCGCAAGGGGCGGATTGATTTCTCCTGCGCAGAGCTTCTGCGCTCAAGTTCTTGGAAACCGCTGTTCCGCCTTCCCTTCCTCTGGCTCTCTCTGGTTGCGGCCCTCTGTGTGTGAGTGCAAAGACCTAGGTTTGTGTGAGCAAGGGTGGGTGGAGGGGAAACCTTTCTTAGCCTCAGTTTCCTCTTCCATGGACGGTGTGTGTGTGTGTGTGTGTGATCAAATAAATCTTTAAGGTTGCAAAAGCTTTCCTCCCCTGGCGGTGGTGGCGCACGCCTTTAATCCCAGCACTCAGGAGGCAAAGCCAGGCGGATCTCTGTGAGTTCGAGGCCAGCCTGGTCTACAGGCACCAAAACTACACAGAGAAACCCTGTCTTGAAAAACAAACAAAACAAAACAAAAAAAGCTTTCCTCTGGGTTTAAAAATAAAGCTCCCTAGTATGGCCCTGGGTCTTGTGTCACTCTACACACACACACACACACACACACACACACACACACACACACACGCATAGAGTTTCAGCCCAAGAGGCCCACTCTCAACCTGATAGCTGCACCCTGCTCTCTGTTGCCTGCCCTTTAAATACCCTACTCCTGTCTTTCACAGTTTTCCAGCACAGTCCTAAGAAGCACGAGTGGTGTATCACGTGTGTGGTCAGTGACCATGGGGAAGTTACTTGAGCTGGTTGCTTACTCTCCCAACACATCAGTCTCTCCTTCCGGAAGACTAGAATAGCCAAGGTCCTTGACTCACAGGGCCATTGTTCAGAGCAAATGAATCAATCGGGCCTGCTGAGCTTCCCCAAATCCCGAGAACGCCAAGGGGCGAAGTTCCCTGGCCCCATTCTCATTTTCAGAACCTGTTCTCAGTCATGTCTTAGACATCAGCTCCGTGGTTACCCTCTTCCAGGAAGCCTTCCCAGATTCCTTCCTGCGGCTGGCTGAGACAGCTGCCCCTCCTGTGACACCTGACTCAGCCTGGGCTCCCCTCTGTCACCACCCTTATGGCTTGTGTAGTGACTGCCATTTTACTTGTCTGAGGTCTTCTCAGTAGATTATCAATGGCCAAGTGTGGTGGTGCATGCCTTTAAGTTCAAGTCCAGCCTGGTCTACATAGTAAGTTCCAGAATGGCCAGGGCTATGTACAGTGACCCTATCTCAAACAACAACAGCAACAGCGTCACTTCCTCCCTCCAGTGTAGAGGTGGGAAATAAACATCTCCTGCCCCAAGTCAGTCATGCTTCACCTAACTAGAAGAATATAGAAGAATATAGACCTAGCATATATATATATATATATATATATATATATATATATATATATATATATATATATATATATATATATATATATATACAGTTTGTGTATGTGTGAACCTGAGTGAGCTTATGTGTACCATGTGCATGTGCATGCAGGAGCCCTTGGAGACCAGAAGAGGGCGTCAGATTCCCCTAAAACCAGAGTTACAGAGATGGTTGTGAGGTACCAGGTTGCTGGGAACCGAACTTGGCATCCTCTGAACCACTAAGCCATCTTTCCAGTCCAGAATATAGGCATTTTAAATCAGAAATTAAACTTTGAAAAGTAGATGATGCTAAAAAAAGAAAAAGCCTGTATAAAATTTAAAATTGTATTTGTTTATGCTGCTGAGCCCCAAGGCTTCGTGCTGTGTCACTGAGATTTACCCCCAACTCAATCCACATTTTTTTTAAAGCCTAATTTTTTGGAATCTAAAAAAGTATGCTTTCTTTAAAAGAAAGAAAGAAAAAAAAAGAATTGTAGCTTGGTTGCTGAGTGCTTGTCTAGCAAGTACAAACTCATGGGTCTGGTCCTCAGCACTGCATAAACCAGACGTGGCAGTCAATGCCTGCCTGTAATAACAACGCTGGGTAGGTAGAGGGACGAAGATTAAAAGGGTATCCTCGGGCCCGGCGGTGGTGGTGCACGCCTTTAATCCCAGCACTTGGGAGGCAGAGCCAGGCAGATCTCTGTGAGTTCGAGGCCAGCCTGGTCTACAAAGCGAGTTCCAGGAAAGGCGCAAAGCTACACAGAGAAACCCCTGTCTCGAAAAAACCAAACCAAAACAAAACAAAACAAAAAAAAATGGGTATCCTCGGCTACATGGTCAATTGGAAGCTGACCTGGGCTGCATGAGAATCCCCCGAATTTTTCTGGTTTCACATCCAAATCTGGATTTCTGGCTAGTGTTGGAAAACAACCACTGTCTCCCCTGAACCTGCCACTGTGTCACCGGGAGGGAGAGCTGGCTCTTCTTTCCAGTGAGCCTCACCCAGCCAGCTGCATCTCTCAGTTGGACCCCAAAGAGGTGATTATCACATGAGGCTATTGTGCCAGCCAGAGCACCTTTGAGAGTGAAATGGGGCTATTAGCCACCACAAGGAACCCTGAAAGCCCAGGGAAATCATTCTCCATTGCAGAGGAGGGGGCCTTGGTTATCTTCGAGAGTCCCATCATGTACTTACCGTCACATAAGTGTTCCATAAGTGGCAATTGCTGCTAGCTTTCTCTTTTTTTCTTGTGTGTGTGTGTGTGTGTGTGTGTGTGTGTGTGTGTGTGTGTGTGTGTGACATATGCATAGGGATAGGACCTTACCACTGAGCAACATTCCCAGCCCTTGGTTTTTGGAGACACGGTGTCACAATGTAGTTCAGGGGCCTCCCCTCTGGGTGCTGGGATTACAGGCATGTGCCACCACATTTAGCACAATTAGCATTACTCTTTTCTGTCTTCTATTTTCTTTTCTTTCCTTCTTTCTTCCTTCCTTCCTTTCTTTCTTTCTTTCTTTTTTTGAGACCAATTAGGTTCACCTCCAACTCACCATGTAACCAGGGATGACCTTAAACTTCTGACCCTCCTGCCTCCCATCGTTCTCTGCTGTCAGACTTTCTCACAGCCTCTCTCTCTGTGTATGTGTGTGTATGTCTCTCTCTCTCTCTGTCTCTCTGTCTCTCCTTTCCCTTTCTTCTTTTCTCATTCCTTGCCACCACCTATCATGAATTCTTCCCAATCACCACTCAACACTTCTGGGGGAGCAGAACGTTTTTTTAGCAGCCCCTTCTGGGACTTGGCTTGCAAAACCTCCAACAAGACAGGCCCTGCGGTTTCTCTGCCCTTTCGCTGAAAACATCTGTGTGGACAGAGGCACAAAGGCCTCCAGCTGTGAGATTCGAGTCCTGTGGGTGAGCACAGCCCCCTTCCACGCTCCTGCCTGTGCCTCTGTGCTCTCCGTGAACAATTAGCTGGACAGTGTCCCGCTGGCTTTCAGCAGGTAGGCCCGCCACAAAAGAAGCTGTCTGCACACAAGCCTCCCTGCACCAGGGACAGGAGGGCCGCCAGACTGAAAGGCACAGCCTTTGGTGTTTGCAAGTGAAGGGTTTATGTTTCACAAAAGTAATCCCTGCAATGCCTCCTGTCTAAGCACATGAAATGAAGGAATTGGGAGGGGAGAAGACTCTTCAGATATTATTTTGAAGCCAAGGAAAAGGGTAACTTTTGTCGAACCAGTAATAGCAAAGTGAAGGAGGGTCAAGCGACTTGCAATCCTTCTCGCCTGTCTTTCCTTTTGGTTGTGTTTTGTTTTGGGATAGGGTCTCATCTAGCCGAGGCTGACCTCAAACTCACTATATAGCCAAGAATAACCTTGAACCTCTGATTCTCCCAGCTCCCGACTCCTCTCTTGGAAGACTCTTACTGTGGGGAGAAACTGGGGGCAGGGGTGCAGGGTAAAAAATATCAGGGGAGAAAGTGACAGAGATTTAAAAATGATTGTTTTTACATTCATTGTGGGGGCGGGGGCACACACCATGATATGCATGTGGAGGTCGGAAAGCATCCTGTCCTTCCACCATATGGGTCCTGGGGATCAAACTCAGGTCCTTAGGCTTGATAGCAAGTGCCTTTACCCCTGAGCCATCTCTCCAGCTCTGATGTGTGTGTGTGTGTGTGTGTGTGTGTGTGTGTGTGTGTGTGTGTGTGTGTGTGTGTATAAAACCAGGGATGACTTTGAACTCCTGACCTTCCAGCCTCTAACTCCTCTCTCTCTCTCTCTCTCTCTCTCTCTCTCTCTCTCTCTCTCCCAGCACCACCTCTCTCCCAGTAAAGCTCTGAAAAGGTAACCATAGCTTGTGATTCTTCCGATCAGCACTCTCCTCCGCTGGCATGGCCACACGAGCAGTGCCACCCACCGTTCAACCAACACTCTCCCCTCGCTCCCTTTCTTTTCCCATTTTCTTTCCTCTTTCCTTGCCCACGACTTATCACAAATTCCTACCAATCACCCAATCACCATTCAACACTTCTGGGGGCGAGATATGTATATACATATATAATATATGAAAATCTGCGGCAGCCGGAGGCAGCTCCTGGGCAGCTCTTCCAGTGAGTGCCCATGAATCCGTGGGAGGGAGGAGGGAGGGAGGAGTTGGTGAAGGAGAACCACAGAGCTGTGGATGCCCAGTCTCTAATTCCAGACTGCACCCCACCCTCCCTTTCACCTTGGTTTCCAAAAGGGTGTTCCTGGCCATGGATGGAAAGTGTCAGACAAAGGCTGCCGGCTGTTGATGGTGACTCATGTCCCCACCCAGCCTCCGCCAGCTCTGAGGTGTGTGCTATGGGGAGCAATCGAGACAGCAACGACTTGGAAAGCCACTCAGATTCACGCCAAACCACCTGTGACCACAGGTGTAGTTCCAAGAGCCCTGTTGTTTCGGTGGTTTTGTCTCTCTGGCGAATTCATGGTGAGCTGTCCACTGCATGGTGGTGACTTCAGTGTCAACCACCCAAGGGAGAGGACCAGCTTGCCATGAAGATCTGCCTCCACGTCTGTGACCACCTCCACCCTCGTCCCTTAGCTATAAGCCCTGAGAGGACAGGAGCCTGATCATAGAGCCCCTGTACACACAGCATTTGATATCTGGTCCTACTTGACAACAGGCACTCACCAAGTAAGTGGATTAGTGAGCATTCCCAGGTCCCTGCTGCTTGAAGAAGCACTAGCCCACTGGAGCATGTGACTCTGGCAGGCCTGGCTCTTCTCCCCGATTCCCTCTGCCCTGCTGAAAACCGTTAGATTACACTCCTGAAGCTAGCCCATACGGTACATTTCCTTATTTGGCTACTCTTCCTCCTAAGGCTGAACACCAAGGTCCAGCCATCAAAGTGTTGAAGTCCAGCAATCAAAAGCCCCCTTTGGCTCACCTAATTAACATTCCTAATTAAAATTAAACACCTCGTCCTAACACAGGGTTTCCCCTTGTACCTTTATAGACTGCCATTTTCCTGTGTGCCACGTCTGTCTCCTCTCTATCCAGAGGCAGTCCTTTGTTCGCCCCCCCTCCAGGACAAATATTCCTGCCACCTCTCCCTTGTCCCCCTGTTTGTTCCCTTCCCCTTCTCCCTCATCCTCTATCTCCAGTCTTTGTCCCTTATCCCTGTCCTCTGTCCCTTTGGGGGAAATCAATCTCCTTTGTGCAGAGAACTTGGTCTTGGGGTATCTTGAGCTGACTCAGGTTCCCTACATTGCGATCACTGCTTGAGTTCTGTGGCCTCCCTCATCAGTACAATGGGCCATTCATTATAAGTCTAGATAGCTGTCACTTCAAAGATGGTAAGGTAGGAATGTTTTAGGATGCTGATGTGTGTATGTGGTTGAGAAGAGCTGGTGTTCTGGGGGTGGAATGTGTGTGTGTGTGTGCGCGTGTGTGCGCGCACACTTGTGCATGCACAAGTGCACATATATCACATTGCCTATGTGAAGGTCAGAGCACAACCTCAGATGTCAGTGTGAGGATGGAGAATTAAACTTTGTGTGAGGTGGGGACTGTTGTTATCTGCTGCTAGCCCACCAGTTTCTGGGGGTTCCCCTGTCTTCTTCCATATTGCTGAAGGAACACTGGGGTTACAGAGGAACACTACCTGCATCCAACTTCACATGGGCTCTAGAGATCCGACTCGGGTCCTCCAGCTTGTGTGGCAAGTGTTTAACCACTGAGCCATCCTCCTACCCTATGCCGTGAGTGAGGTTTGAATGAGGTAAGTCCCACACCGTCCCTCGGTCCGTGATCATGACTATCCTCCACTGGGAAGTGGAGGTGACTCTCTGCAAAGTGCTGAAGAAGAAACCTAAGCACATGGAGAATCCGCCCGAGAGCAGAACCAGATCTCCTGTCTGTCCCTTACCACAGCTGCATGAAAGAGGTGCAGTGAGCACCTCCGCCCTGCTAGAAGAAGAAGTGAAACGCAAGCCACCATCGCAAGAAAGGACAGAAGGAACTGGCTGAGGTGAGGACCGGCCAGGGCTCCTGTCCTGTGGAGTGGACCATCTAGGACAAGGTCAATCCCGGGGCAGTGAGAGGGTGGAGGCTGCGGAGGATAGTGCTACCAGAGTGGGCAAGGGGTGTAAAGCGGGTCCCAAGAATGCGGAAGGAAGTACGTTTATCTGCATTAACAAGAACAGAAAGGGAAGTTGTTTGTATCTGGCCAACACCTTAGCTGCACCCTCCATCTATAAGAAGACCTTCGCTTTCAAAAGCCTTCTCAGAGAAAGCACATGCTTCTGGTTCTTAGAAACTGCCCTCTCCATACCTGCATAAACATCTTGCAGCTATGGGGTCGGACTCTTACCTGGCCTGTCTGGCCGTCCAAGGGTGGCTGCCTGTACTTTCAGCCCACCCATTTTACAGATGCGGAAGCTGGGACTGGGTTCTGATGTCTGTGTACATTAGCTGGCTTCCAAGGCCAGACCTTTGTTTTCCATCTGTAGATTTCAGCCTTATCTACTATTCTCAAGCCTTTCCTTTCTCTCCTTCCTTATGGATCCAAGGGTGTGGGGCCCATAGGCAAAAGTCACCCTATCAGATGGAACATATTATTAGTCAATAAGCCATCACAAGGAGTCATGTGGGTGGCTAGGTGGCAGCATGTACACCTAGCATGTGTATGGCTCTGGGTTTCATCCCTAGCAGCACCAAATTACAAAACAGAACAACAAAGCTGGCCTTGAAGTTAGCCTCTGGAAGCATGTGACCAGGGATTACAAACCCTCACCCCAGACAAGCAGAAGTGTGGCTTCCCACACAGGGCTGACTCCCTTCCGGAGCAATGCTGCTACACAGGCTGGGGGAAGCTACTTGCTTTCTTTGGCATTCCAGCTCAGGATGTGTAGGTCTTAGCCCAGGTGGGATGGATGCTCCCCAAGCAGTAACTGAGTCCACCGGGGCTGAGCACCTGAGGTGGGTCAGGCATCCCACTGACAGCAATCATCTCCTTTCAAACTAAGAACTGCCACACAAAGCAATGGTTCTCAACCTGTGGGTCCTGGCCCCCTTTGGGGAGTCACATATCAGATATTTACATTGTGATTCATAACAGTAACAAAAATTAGGGTTATGAGGTAGCAGCTAAATAATTTTATGGCTGGGGGGGTCACCACAACATGAGGAATTGTATTAAAGAGTCGCAGCACTAGGGAGGTTGAGAACCACTGCCATAAAGGCACACACACTTTTTGTACCCATTTCACACTTGAGGAAGCTGAGGCTCAGAGAGACACTTCGCCCAGGATCAAGTGATTAAGAGGTGCATACTCACCTCAGCTACTCCATTCCACCAGTGCTAAGTGAGTCCATCCTATGTAGTTTTCTTAAACAAAACTTTTTTAATGTGTATGGGTGTTTCGCACACATGAATATGTGCATGACATGTGTGCCTATGCTGGATGCCTACAGAGGCCAGAAGAGGGCATCTGACTCTCTGGAACTGTAGTTACAGATGGTCGTGAGCTGGTAATCAAGTCCATGTCCTCCGAAGAACAGCCACACTCTTTACCTCTGAGCCTTCTCTCCAGCCCCTGTAATTTTCTTTTAAAATTAAGACTATTTCCTTTTCTATAATGAATCCAGGTTGTTTCTGCTTCAGAGAATATTCACAGATAACATGGCATGTTACCTACAATTTGATTTCAACAAATCCAGGTTGTTTGTTTGAATTGCAGTTTTTCTGTCTTGTTTTATGTGTCTGGGTTTTTTGCCTGCATGTATATCTGTGCACTGTGTGCCTGCAGTGGCCATGGTGACCAGAAGAAGACACTGGATCCCCTAGGACTGGAGGTATAGATGGTTTTTAGCCATCATGTGGGTGCTGGGACTTGAACCCCAGTCCTCTGGAAGAAGAGCAGTGCTCTTAACCACTGAGCCAACCCTGTTTGTTTGCTTTTTAATGAAGAGGATCATAAAGAGAAAGCGAAATCATCCACAAATGCATAACCTTGCAAGCTAGCTTTGGGGTCTGAATTTCATTATGCCATTGTTTGTTGTCATGAACATTTGAAAATGGTGATGGTAATTTTTTAGAAAGTTCTTTTCGAGACATGGTCCTGTGTATCTCAGGCTATCCTTGAACACTAGGGAGGATGAACTTGAACATTGTATCCCAGGTTATCCTTGAACATTAGGGAAGATGAACTTGAACTTTGTATCCCAGGCTATCCTTGAACATTAGGGAAGATGAACTTGAACATTGTATCCCAGGCTATCCTTGAACATTAGAGAGGATGACCCTCCACATCAGCCTCCTGAGTGCTAGGATTATTAGTATAGTCCCTAATGTCCAGTTTACCAGGACTTAAAGCTGAGCAAGCACCCTACCCTGGGCAAGCTTCATCCCCAATACCTTCCCCCATGTTTTAAATTTAAAATTTAGGTAATTACTGTTATCTCCCAGAGAGATTCATTCAGGACCCTCCCAGATATCAAAGGCCAATGACTATTGTTAAGTCCTTGATATAAAATAATAGTTTCTGTTGTTGCTATTGTGGGTTTTTGTTTGTTTGTTTTTGTTTTTCGAGACAGGGTTTCTCTGTGTAGCCATGGCTGTCCTGGAACTAGTTTTGTAGACCAGACTAGCCTCAAACTCACAGATATCTGCCTGCCTCTGCCTCCTGAATGCTGGAATTAAAGGAGTACGCCACTACCTCTGTGCATAGTATTTTCTTAGATTCTATATGTGTTTGTTTGAATGTAATTGGCCCCCATAATCTCACAGGGAGCGGCACTACTAGGAGGTGTGGCCTTGTTGAAGTAGGTGTGGCCTAATTGGAGGAAGTGTGTCACTGTGGGGATGGGCTTTGAGGTCTCCTGTGTTGGGCCTTGACCCCTGTTCCTTGAGTAGCTGTTGCCTTGCCTGCTGACCTTGATCAGATGTCCTCCCTATGCTAATTCCCTGCCGGTTTCCTTCCTCCTGAACAGCCTGCCAGAGGTTCCTGTTTGTGTATCCTGCATATTTGGTGTAAACAGCTAGGATGCAAGTATGTAAAACATCTGTAGCAAACTTCTGCCCTCCGGGGTTCTCCCTATGTGCTGTAAGTCTGTATTTAAGGCCTCTTCCCTCCTTCAATAAATGGCATTCTACTGAGACCAATGACCCGCTGTCTTGTCTCTGTTTTTAATCCTCAGCCCCTCGATCGGTCATGGTGAAGGGGTGGTAGCATGGGTGCTACACTCTTGCTCAAGATACTGCTCAATGTTGCAGTCCTTCTGTTGCTTTCTGATCAAGATGTAGCTAGTACCGTGTCTGCCTGCATGCTGCCATGCTCCTGCCGTGATGATAATGAACTGAACCTCTGAAACTGTAAGGGAGTCACCCAATGAAATGTTTTCCTTTATAAGAGTTGCCGTCGCCGGGCGGTGGTGGCGCACGCCTTTAATCCCAGCACTCGGGAGGCAGAGCCAGGCGGATCTCTGTGAGTTCGAGGCCAGCCTGGTCTCCAAAGCGAGTTCCAGGAAAGGCGCAAAGCTACACAGGGAAACCCTGTCTCGAAAAACCAAAAAAAAAAAAAAAAAAAAGAGTTGCCATCATCATGGTATCTCTTCACAGCAATAGACACCCTAATGAAGACGCTATACACATACTCCTGTAAACTTTCAATTGTCTATAACATAATACCTCACCAAGGTGAACACTAGAACATTATGTTTAGGGGATAATGACACTTTCAGCACAGGCTCTTTTGGGTATGGGGTTAGGGATCAAGCCCAAGACCTTATGCACACTGGGCAAGTATTCTGCATTTCAAAACAAGGAATTTTTGATCCATGAGTTGTTGCATTTGTAGATGCTGGATCCACAGATAGGGAAGATCAACTGTAAATTCAGATGTTGGAAAGGCCCTGTTGTGGGGGTGGCAGTGTCTGAGATCAACTAGAAGCTGAAAGCACCTTAGGGCTGCCTACTGAAGGCTTTCATTATGGCCTCCTGCTTTTGCACACAAGGAGGAGGCAAGCTCTGGATCCCAGAGAACAGCTCCTGGTGGAGTGGTGGTGACTGCGTGTTAGTGCTCTCAAAGCTGCGCTGTGGAGTGGTGACTGCGTGTTAGTGCTCTCAAAGCTGCGCTGTGGTTTCACGATAGACCCTGGAACCATTTATGGTCCACATTCACCCAGTCTGCAGATTTGGGGAATCTCTTATAAATGTAAGAGATTTACACCGAAGGCTCCATGGCTGCCCACATCCTAGGACAACCAGTCCATTGGGGAAGCCAAGATCCCTGGCTCCCACTTGATGACCAAGTGTCCATCTGGGAGGGTCCCTGCACACCCTTCTTTTGATTACTTTTCTATTGCTATGTTAAAACAGTATGACCACAAACAACTTGGGATGGGAGTTTCATCAAACAACTCTCAGGTCACACTCCATCCCTGAGGGAAGTCAGAGCAGGGAGCTGGAGGCAGGAACTGAAGCAGAAGCCATGGAGGAACACTGCACACTGGCTTGCTTAGTTTGCTTCATTTCTTTTTGTTGTTGTTTTTGGCTTTAGAGTGTTTTTCTTTGTTTTGTTTTGTTCTATGGGTATGAATGTTTTGCCTGCATTTATGGATGTATGTACACCATAGTTGTGTCTGGTGCCTGAGGAAGTCAGAAGAGGGCTTCAGATCCCCTAACATGGGAGTTACAGATGGTTGTGAGTCACTAAGTGGGTCCTGGGAATTGAACTCAGGTCCTTTGCAAGAGCAACAAGTACTCCTAACCACTGAGCCATCTCTCCAGCCCTATATTTATTTATTTTTATTTTATATGTATGAGTTCTTTACCTGCATGTATGTATGTGTACCACATACATGCCTGGTGTCTGTGAGGGTGGAAAGGGGTCAGATCCACTGGAACTGGAGTTAGAGACGGTTGTGAGCCACCATGCGGATACTGGGAATTGAACCCAGCTCCTCTGCAAGAACAGCAAGAGCTCTTAGTAGCTGAGCCATCTCCCCAGCTCACTCAGCCAGCTTTTTTATACAACTCAGGACCACTTGCCCAGTGAGGATACAGCCTCCAAGGGCTTAGCCCTCCCACATCAATCATTAATAAAGAAAATGTCCTGCAGACTTGCCTACAGGCAATCTGACTGATGGAAGAATGTTCTCAGTTGAAGGTCCTCTTCCCAGATAACTCTAGCTTGTGTCAAGTTGACCAAAAAAAAAAAAAAAAATCAGACACTGCTCCTGCTCAGGCCCAGCACCTTAAAGGATTGGACCTGACCTTTCAGACTCCTCTGCCTCTAGGAGAGCATGGCCTTTGTTGTGCTGAGTGATAGCCATTTATTAATAATTATTGCTGATTGTGATGGTACACACTTTAATCTTAGCCCAGAGGAGGCAGAGCAGGTAGATCTCTATGAGTTCAAGGCCAGCTAGAGCTACATAGTGAAACCATATCTCCAAACAAAATAATAATTTATTGAGCATCGACTATATGCTCTGGAGCAACATACAGAAGACAGTTGAATAAAGCCAGACCTGGTGGTACATGCTGGAAATTTCCAGCACTTGGGAAAGGAAATCGAGGCAAGAGGTTCAGGAATTCAAGGACATCTTTGGTTGCATGGTAAGTTTGATACCAGCCTAGGTTACCTGTGATACTGCCTCAAAACAACAACAGCAACAAAGATGGATAAGAGGAAAGACAGATGATATCTATCTATCTATCTATCCATCTATCTCTATCATCTATCTATATATGCTTATTTTATCATGTAACAGATTGACCTCCATATTCTTATTTGCTGGGGAAAGAAAGTATGTACTGAACTTAAAAATCAAACAATAAACCAGGGTGTCATGTAGCCCATGCTGACCTAGAACTCAATATACATTCCAATACGTGACCTTGAACTTCTGATTCTCCTATCTCAACCTATTAAGTGCTGGGATTACAGGCATGTGTCACTGTTCTTGGTTTGTGTGGTGCTGGGGATCAAATCCAGGGCCTCTTGCTCCCTATGTAAGCACTCTGTCAATTGAGCCACACCTCCAAACAAGTAACGGACTTTATGGTCCTCATCATTTAATTATAACTTCAGTGTACTGCTTTGAGAAGTGTGACATACTTTGAGTAAGTAGAAATGTGGCCTGCTTCGGCCAAGGCAGTTTGGGGAGGAGTCAAAGGCTTCTAGGAGAGAAGAACTGGACATGAGCAATGTTAGCTGGACAGACAGACAAAGGGTCTACCCACAGTGGAAGCAATCTCTGCAGACACCATGTGCACCCATTGAGGCTGACCATCTATGTATTTATTTATGTTACACCCCAGCTGCAGTTCCCCCTCCCTCCTCACCTCCCATCCCCTCCCCCGATCCCACTCCCTCTGTTCCCACCCCCCAATCTGCTCCTCCTCCCTCCTCCGTTTCTGTTTAGGGAAGGGCAGGTCTCCCCTGAGCATCAACAAAGCATGGCCTATCAAGTTGCAGTAAGACTGAGTAAGCACCTCCCCATGTGTTAAGGCTGGGCAAGGTGACCCAGTATGAGGAGTAGGGTCCCAAAAGACAGTAATGGAGTCGGAGACAGCCACTGTTCCCACTGTTAGGAGTCCCACAAGACGACCTAGCTACACACCTGTCACATATATGCAGAGAGTGCCTAGGTCAGTCCCATGCAACTCCCTTGTTATCAGTTCAGTCTCTGGGAGCCCCTATGAGCCCAGGTTAGTTGGTTCTGTGGCTTTTCTTGTGGTTCCTTGACCCCTCTGGCTCCTACAGTCCTTCCTCCCCCTCTTCGGCAGGATTCCCTGAGCTCCACCTAATGTTTGGCTGTGGGTCTCCATTAGTTGCTAGATGAAGTCTCTCCGATGACAACTGGGCTAGGCACCAATCTGGTCACAGGAGACGGCCAGTCCAGGCTACGTAACTGCTATGACTGCGAGTCTTAGCCGGGGTTACCCTTCCATCTGCACATACATAAAACAAACCAAGGTGGAGGAGCAATGCCACTGGATGAGAGCAGGGCAGTATGGGCACTTTGGTGTCTGAGCTAGCTCCTGTGGCAAATTGTTCAGCATTAAAAAGTGTCCCTTTGGGAAAATTCTTGGGTTTGAATTTAAGGTTCTATGTACATTAGGCAAGCACTCTACCAACTGATATCAACACCTCTCCACACACACTTTGACTTTTTTAACATTTGTTTTATTTTTTAAATGGTCTATTTATTTTTATACTTGTATATGAGTGTTTGCCTACATGAATGTATGTGTACCACATGTGTATAGCTGGTACCCTCAGAAGCCAGAAGAGAGAATTGGATTCCCTGGAACTGGAGTTACGGATGGTTATAAACTATCATATGGGTGCTGGAATCCAACTTGGGTCCTGTACAAGAGCAGCAAGTGCTCTTCACCTCTGAGCCATCTCTCCAGTCCCCCTTTTCTAATACTTACTTCCATGGGTACTTATTATTTATTTATGTATTTATGTGTGTGTGTGTGTGTGTGTGTGTGTGTGTGTGTGTGTGTGTGTGTGTGTGTGCAGGCATGTGCGCTTGCTTGCCCTCATGCAAAGGTCAGAGGACAACTTTCAGAACTTGGTTCTCTTCTTCCGCTATGCTCGTCCCATGAATTGAACCCGAGTCATCAGACTTGGTAGCAAGGGCCTTTACTTGCTGGGCCATCTCCCCAACCTCCCTTTGACTTTTTAATTCTCAAAACTTCTTATCCTTTGTCCATGAATGTCTAGACACTCATGGTCTTTCAGTTAGCTAGGTAAAATAGCACTTTCCAACCCTGGCCAGGCAGATAGGGTCTTACATACAGCTATCACCCAGGAGCCTAGACTAACCTGTGTACCTATCAGAGACAATTCAACCTCTGCACTTTTCGTCAGAGCTGAAAAAGGGTCACCTGGGGCTCAGTTTACAGAGGTGGCCACTGAGGCTCAGAAAGGACCTAGAAATTGCTTCCAGGGCAAGGTAAAGTGGCAGCAAGACTAGAAACCAGGTCCCCTGGCAGGTTCAGGAGTAGATGGCTATCAAGAGTGGAACTGAGAAGGGGCAGGGCAGGGAAACAGCTCTCCAGGGTTAGTATCTTACTGTGATGGTTATCGGTGGCTTGACGCCAAGAGGGTTAGGTCAGGACACTGGAGTCTCTGCGTTAGGGGAAGAGAAAACGTGGAGAACAGTCTTTGCTCCAGGCATGGGTGTGCTGTGGAATAGAATCTGCCTATACCTCTGTTTGCTGTAGAGTTTTCTTTTCCTGTGTAGCCCAAGATGACCTCGTGGTCCTCCTGCTTCAGCCTCCTGAACACTGGGATTACAGGTGTGTGTCACCACGTCTTGGTTTCACCTTGGCTGAGAGCCAGCCATCACCAGCAAGTTATAGGGCAAGTGTTACAATGAAAGAGAGAAGACCCAGTTGGGCTTCCCGGGGGCCTCCGCCCTGCACCCTCTAAGGGCCTCACTCCAGTTCTCTGTCATCGCCTGCTGGGGGTTTTCCTGGCTCTGGGTCTGCATCACAGAGCCTCTGCTGTGACACTGCCTCAAGTCCTAGGGGCACTGCCCCAGCTGGAAAATCCCTCAGAGTCCAAGCAGCCTGTGACCATAGAGGCAGGAAACGGTGACACTGGAGGCAGCCAGGGTGTGGGGTTTATTCTTGGTATGTGGTTTGGGAAGGGCGGGGCTGGTGGGGGAGGGGCGGGATAAAAGGACAGAAATCCACAAAGGGGGAACCTTACTAAGAACCTCTCTCATCTCTTTGCTTCCAGCATCCCCCACCCCTTCATCTCCTTTCCTTGGAAGTAGTAGGGAAACGGGGTTCCACCTCAGAATCACAGTGCAGAACCACTCTGTCAAGGACCCCAATCTCTCGTGCGATCTTAAGGAATAGTTGCCCTGAACTAATAAGCCTGTAGGTTTATTTGCAGATAAGAGCTTGTTTTGAGGTGGCAGGCTTTGGCCATTCTAGGCAAGTACTCTACCACTGAGCTACACTTCCAGCTTTTATATATCTTTAAAAAATATATTTTATATACATATTAATATATTGCTAATATATATAATACATATGAAGAAAACACACACACACACACACATATTAAGACAGGGTAGCCTAGCCCAGGCTGGCCTTAAACTCTTGACATAGCTGAAAATGACCTTGAACTTCTGGTTTTCCTTGCCTGTACCTCCTAAGTGTTGGAGTTACAGGTGGGTCATGCTGAACACATAGTAAGTCCTCAATAACAGCCCCTTTATTTCCATCCTGCTTCAGCAAGTATGAACCCCATTTCAAAGAAGGGGGAACTGAGGCTTAAAAAGTAGACACCATTTTTCCATCATCATGCATTTATGCTCTTTTCTACTCATTAGCAAATATTTATTGTGTCCTTGCTGTGTGGCTACTTGTTTAAGTCAAGCCGGGTAGTCTTCATTGAATCTACTCTGAGTTGTTGTCCATGTGTTAATGTTGTCCATGCTTTGTGAGTTTATGTGAGCCTTCTAGCAGAGACAGACAGTGAACTGACACTCAGGTCAATAAGGAAATCACAGATGGGGCAGGAAATATACAGAGAGGAGATACAGTATGTGCGAGCGCGGTGACTTTCTGGAAACGAGAGAGGAAAGGCATTTTTAGGAGGGGACATGGGAGCTAGGACTTGAGGGTACAAAGGCAGATGTTAGCGGGGAGCAAAAGCAAAGGCCCTGGAAGAGAAGTGGGCGCCAGAGAGCCAGAGAGGCCTGTGAGACTGAGGTAAGTCAGAAAGAGCATGAGAGGCAGGCAGGGCAGGAAGAAGGCATTGCAGAAGACAGGAGACACATGGTGGTCCGGTCACCATGGCCATTGGGTGTCTGCCTCTTATTACCAGATCCAGGCTTAGGGTAGTGTGACTCCCTGCATTCCTGCCTGTGGTGGCCCCCCTTGCCATACACTGCATCATAGGACAGGTTGGGCTATTCTTGCCTCCAGCCAGGAGCTTGTCTGGGCCTGTGGATTCTTCACCGAGCAATGGGGCGGACCTCAGGTGATCACACCATCTGCCCTCAAGGAACAGTGTCAAACCCCGGGCTCTTCCCTGCCCGCCGCCCCAGCGGCCTCTGGGGCTTTGACCTTTCTCCACCCACTGCTCTTCAGCCACAGAGGCAAGGTCAGCTTGACCTGGCTTCAAATTCTACCACTGTCACTCCTAAGCAGTGGGGCAGGGGACAGGCCAGTTAATCACCTCTCTGGTTCTCACTTCCTTCCCCTGTGACATAGAACCAGGCAGATCTCTTCCCCCAGGGCTACCGACAATGATGGATGGAGCAGCAATAGCCAACCGTGCTGGAGATGACTTTGGGCCAAACACAGGCTCATCACTTTACAAACTTTAACTCACTTTCTCGTATAGGCTACGTATTGTTAGGAGTTCATGGACACGTGACCTGTACGTGCACAGCAAGCTGGCTGCCATTTAGAAAATCTCACACTTGTGTTTTGTCCTTCCCTGGTCTCTGTCTGTCTTTTTTGTTGCTGTTGAATCAGGGTCTGTCAGTGGCCTAGAACTCACCTATTAGGTTGGGCTGCTGGACCCACAGTTCCTCACCTCCATCCAATGGGTTCTCCGGTCTCTAGCTCCTCATCTCTGGACTTTCAATATGGATTCTGAGGATCAACCTCAGGTCCTCATGTTTTCCAGGTAAGTACTTTACCAAAACGAGCTGTCTCCCCTCTCCCACCTCACCCCCCACCCCCAGCCTGCTTTTTGTTAACCTTGTTCATTTTTATTTATCATTTTTGCCTTGTTTCTATAGGTTTTTGTTTGTTTGTTTGTGTGTGTGTCTTCCTTTTCCTGTTTTTGAGATGAGGTCTCACTCTTTAGCACAGGTTACCCTGACATTTACCATGTAGCCCAGGCTGGCCTCAAACTTGCAGTAATCTTTCTTCAGTCTCCTTAGTACTAGGATTATAGGTATGAGCTAGCACTTCCTACTAGAATGCACTCTAAGGGCCGTGAACTTGCTAATTCACTTGATTATAGAAATCTGCGGAAGAGAAGGGTATAGTCTCAGAGAGGTCAAGTAAGTTGCCTAGGGTCATAGAGCCGCCTGGGAGAAGGGCTGAGATTAGGAGCTTAGTAGGCTAGCGCAGGGTCAGGATCCAAACTGTACAAGCATTGCCTTTCACAAAATGCTATTTCCAGCTAGATGTGTTGGCACACACCTCTAATCCCTGCATCTGAGAAAAGATAGAAGGATCAGGAGTTCAAGGTCATCCTCTGTGGCATCGTGACCAGGCTTTGCTATAGCAAGGCTAGCCTGCCCTATATCAGACTGTCTCCCAACATGGTAGCTTTCTTGTGGTTTGCGTCAGTGACCATGGTTTTCAAGCTTGTCCTTTTTTGCCTTGTGTCCTTGAGCATGCCTGTGAGCTCCAGGTGTGACCCAGGCCACCATCAAAGGACTAGGAATAAACAAACTAGAGCTAGTGCATTGAACACAGACAGCAGCATTATTATGTATGTATACCTCACAGGCACCCCAAATCTTCCAAGACTTCCCAGGGTCTTCAGTACCAGCCTAGTCTCTGTGACCTCCAGGTGGTGGTGAAATCTCTGAGGGCTCAGGATGTAGAAAACAGGGGGAGCTTGTGTCTTCCAGTAAGCAGGCCAGGGCTTGAAGGAAGGGGTGTCGGGGGAGGAGTTGACAGTGATGATTATCAATGAGTGAAAACTTCCCTCTTCCTGCATGCTGCGATGTGCTGCTCGATGGAGGTCTCCTTCCCCCGAGCCTGTCACTGTGGAGGGTCTTCTCTCCCCAGCTCTGCCTGGCCTCCAGAAGAGACCCCTGCCCAAATTGGTACTTCCCTGCATGCTCCTGGTGCTTGAAGGCACCTGCCATTTGTAATGTAACCTACGATGGATGTGTTAGACCCCCTTCCTAGGATGTGGGGTTACACCTCAGAACAAAATGCTCAAAAGAAAGCCTGTCTTCAGAGAGCTTGTGTTCAAGTCTAACAAAGCTGCCCTGAGAACGGTTACTATCTTTAACTGTGGCGCTGAGGACCCAGAGTGAAGCCTCATCTTCCTTAGTGCGACAAAGATGATTGGGGGCCAGTGAGATGGCTTAGTGGGCTAAGATGCTTACAGCCAAGAATTCGACCTGAATTCGACCCCTGAGACCCACAAGGTAGAAGGAAAAACTGAGGACAGGACAGCAGGTTGTCTTTACACACACAAATATATATATATATATATATATATATATATATATATATATATATATATATATATATATATATATATTTAAATATACATATAATTTAAAAAATGTTAAAGAAACTAGCCAGTCAAAGTAGGGTTCCTCCAAGAAATGAGCTTTCTTATCTCTCCCCTCCCTCCCTCCCTCCCTCCCTCCCTCTGTCCGTCCCTCCTTCCCTCCCTCCATCCCTCCCTCCCTCCCTTCCTCCCTCCCTCTCTCCCTTCCTCCCTCCTCCACTTTCTTTCTCAGTGCTGGGGGTGAAACCCAGGACGGAATACAAGTTAGGCAAACACGCCTTTACTGAGGCTCCTTCCTCACTTTATTAGAGGGAGGAAAATAATTTCCATTCCTTTTCACTGTGATCGGGTGGCCAACGTGGACACTTTACATTGTTGGGCACTGGCTATTTTTCCGTGATTATCGGTAGAATTTAGTTCTGTCCAGGACACACTTGGGTATTGGTGAACTGTTTGGAGAAGCAATGTGTGATGGCTTACGCCTGTAAAGCCCAGCATTGGAGAAGCTGAGGCAAGAGGATTGCCATGAGTCCAAGGCCAGCCTGGGCTGTATAGTGAGTTCTAAACCTACCTATACTTCAGTCTCAAATAAAAAAAAAAAAAAAAGGAAAAATATTCCAATAAGATTTCCCTTCTACTGAGTTTTGGTTTCTGAAAGATACAACATTTGAAATATTTTATCAGTTATTTATATTTTTATGTGAATGACTTTATTAGGAGACACTGGTCACAAGAAATGAGGAACAGGAAGACACTGAGTACAGAATTTGGAGATAAACTGAAAAAGCGGGGGGTGGGGTGGGGGGTAGGGTGGGGGTCAGAAAGCCATTATTTCATCTGAATTCATCGTGTTTTGGAAAATGTTCCAGATGAGGAAGGTGAAGTGTAAGGGCATCTGGCTGGCTACACATCCAAGGACTTGTTGAGACTCAGAAACACTAACCTCTCCCCTGAATCTCTTTCCAACACACCTAGGGACAGGGCTCACGATTGGCCGTAGGCCACCCTGGGAGGGCAAAGAGCTTCTGTGAGCCCAGACACTATTCCTGGCTTTGCTGTTCCAAACACCTTGACCTTGTCCCTTCTGCTTGGGGCTTGTCTGAGGACAGTGTCAGCTTCCTGGGGTGTGAGTCAGTACAGCTGTTCTGTGGCCTCAGCCGAAAGTACAGGTCAGGAAGACATTCGAGAACAATCCACAGAGAATGAATGCATCATGAAGCAAGAGCTGTGTGTTTGGGTCTCCCCACCTGAGCCCCTGAAAGTTTTACATGAATATTTGTTCAACAGGAGCAACGACAAATCGAGCACACGGATGCAGGGTGCTGAGCATCAGCAGACGCTCAGGAGCGCCCGCCGTGGATGCTTCGTCTATAAACAGCAGACATAATCCCCACCTCTAATGCCACTTTGATCTCACTGATGTCATCATGGAAGTTCCATGAGGGCAGGGCTTTCTGACGGCTCAGTTCGTCCCCAGCATCCAAGAAAAACTTTGCCTGTAGGTGCGTACTGAAGGGTCGATGGACGCTCAGATAAAGGGCAAACGCCTAGTTTTCATTGGCTATATCCCTACGCAAGACTGAACAGAGCACTGAATTTGAAATTAAGCAGGAGTGATGGATAGCATGTGCCTGTAATTCCAGCACATGGGAGATGGAGGCAGAAAGACTGGGAGTTCAAAGTCATCTTCTGCTACATATTGAGTTTGAGGACAGCACGGGCTACATAAGACCCTGTGTCAAAAACCAAATGAGGATGTAGCTCAGTTGCTAGAATGCTTGTCCAGCATGACTGAAGCCTTGGTTTTGATCCCTGGTACTGCGTAAACCTGGTGTAGCTGTGCATACCTCTAATCCCAATACTTTGGAGATGGAAATGGGGGCAGGTCAGATCACCTCTGTACGTCTTTGAAGTTGACTGCTCTTTGGTCTGTTTTGTGTTGGTCTGATTTCAAAGCAAGCAGGTGACCCGTCCCTGCAGTATGCTGAAGTGGTGCTCTCAAGATCTTTATGCCCAAAGTGGGTGGCACTCAGTGAAGGCAGTCTACAGATGAAGGGCTTGCCCTTCGGGGCCCACCATCCCCAGTGGGGCCTGCACTGTCTTGCCCACACTGCACCACACAGTCCTTAGGGTTGGTCTTTCTTACTTATTGTGTGCTAAAGAGACTCTAAAACTCTGCTTCTGTCTTAGAAATCTGTTTATGATAGCTGAACATGGTGGCAGATGTCTGTAATCCTTCCACTTTGGAGGCCGAGGCACAAGGATCACAGTGCTTCCAAGGCCAGTGTGGGTTATGACAAGAGATCAAGGATCATGGTTAGCCTGGGCTATATAGCAAAAACTTTTCCCAGAGTGGGTTGGAGTAGAGAAAAGAGAAACCTGACCATCCTCACGGAAAGGAAAAAAGGACTCATGTGCAATTATATTATTGTTAGGAATAAACTCAGAACCCACTGGAGGTAAGTACTCTACCAATGAGCTACACCCCCAGGCTGTTCCTTTTTTTTTTTTATTCAAAACTCTTACCTAGACAACAATTATGCCATTCCGATTCCCCAGAGAAGTTTCTGAAGCCTAGGTTTCCCAGTCCTCATGTTCTGCGGCTCTCCTTCCACATACATGTCTACGTATGCATCATGCTAACATATTTGAACCCTTTCATCCATTAGAAGCTAGACAGTGTAGCCCAGGGGTTAGAAGTACGCACAGTTGCCAGATAGTTGAAGGTTGCTGTTCATTGACTGTGTGGACTCAAGGAAATCAATTCCTCCTCTGGACCCTATCCCCGTCTTTTCAAAAAATGGGAATAGTGTCAGCCATATAAGGTCAGTTAACTGTCAGCTAAGTATTTCTACCACTGAACTAGAGCCCCAATCCCTAGCTCTCTTTTTACTTTTTATTTAAAGACAGAGAGAGAGAGAGAGAGAGAGAGAGAGAGAGAGAGAGAGAGAGAGAGAGAGAGAGACTCAACTGCCCAACATGGTCTGGGATTTTCAATCCTGCCCCAGCCTCCCAAGCAGTTGTGAGTAGGGGCAGAAGTCCCATTCTCGGCTGGGAGCCAGCGATTGATTTTATTTGTTTTGGAGACAGGCTCTTGCTGTGTGACATTGACTGATCTTGCACAATGCCTGGATGTATCTCAGTTTGTAACACGCTTTCACAGCGTGCACAAACCCCTGGATTGGATCCACGGCATCAAATAAATTGGGCTGGCATGGTGGTTTAGGCCTGTAAACCCTGAGGCAGAAGAATCAGAAGTTCAAGGTCATGTCTCTGATATGTTGCAAGTTCAGGACCATCCAGGGCTACATGAGACCTTGTCTAGAAATCAACATAAAACAGGGGATAGAAGAGGGTGTATAGTAAGGTACTCAAAAAATAGCAGAGTGATTTTATTTTATTTTTATTTTGAGCACAGAATGTATTCCTAATACATCCCAGGGATTGAAGATGGCAACAGCCTTCCTGCTCTCGCTTCTGGTCCCAACCAGCCTTTGGCAGCTCCCCTTTTTTATCTGAATGGAAATGCTTACCAAAAATCTTATGAAAGAAGGATTATCCCTTCCTGGATCAGGGCTTGAACTCTCCAGGGTTCCTTCTGTCCTGTGTGTGTCATGTTTTTTTCTTGGGCCTCAGTTTCCCTTACTCTAAGATGAGTAAGAGGAAGGTTGACTCCTGACTCAAACAGTTTGCAGAGTGAAATAACAAAGGCCGGGTGTCATGGAGACTCAGTACTTCAGGTACTACCAATGATGGGTCCCTTAACTCTAGGAAGAGATTCCAAAGAGGACAGGGACAACCTTGGGCCAAAACAAAACACACCAAAGCCAATTGCAGGGTCTCAGTCACCTCGTTAACAACGGCTGAAGCTGACAAAGTCAACTCCTGGGCATCAGAACACCTGGACAGAAACAGCTCCCCACCTGCCCTAAGCAATACAGAGACACTCCAAGACTAGAATCTTGAGTGGCTCAGGGAAGTTCAGCAGAACAGAGATGGCATTCCACCGCACCCACTCCACTCCCACCCCTAATCCTACCCCCAGATCCAGTCACCAAAATCCCAGGGAAAGATCCTTATTGGCCTGATCACATCGTGTGTCAACTGTCTTCTCCAATCAAGGAGAGTTGGGGAATGCGAACATGGCCACTCAGGGGCTCCGCCCAGGAGGTATTGGGATTCCTGTCAGGGAAGATGCTGCTTCAGCCCTGAGGCCTGAACCTGCTGTTTGTCTTACGTTCGGTCAGAATGAGGGTCAGCACCCAATGAGATGGCAGGCACAAGAACGAAGCTGTTGCTCTGCATGGCCTCTGCTCTTCCTCACATCCTGTGCGTTGTACACAAGCTAGCGACACGGCTAGTGTCGTGGTCACAGAATGTCCTGAACGAAGCAGGAAAAAACACTGAAGCCCAGAGACGACTGACCCGAGAGCACACAGCTCAGACTGAAGATTCCAGGCCCCACCTTCACAGGGAAGCCCCTGAGAGCTCAGTCACTTCCTTCCCACCCCCAGCTTATCTTGAACCATCTATGTGTCTTCAAGGTTTTTATTTTGAATGTTGTTTCTATAGTGGCAGGAGGTGCCCACACTGATTCAGTTCTGTCTCATTCATGTAAAGGAATTTTGACTGCATTCCAGGCGGGTGGCTTTGCTTTCAAACCTGCCTCATGAGGCCTCCCAGCTTTGGCCAGGACTATTTCCTCTGCCCCTCGGCCCCTTGGCCCCTCAGCCTACTAGCTGGGCTTGTCCGCCAAGGACTACAGTCCAGTATCTTTGAATACCTGGGATGTCTGCTTTGGTGTTCTGTGTCTTAGGAGTCCGAGATCAAGGCCTGTGTCTGGCTGCTTCTTCCTGAGGGTGCTCCTTCCTCCTGAGGGTGCTCCTTCCTCCTGAGGGTGCTCCTTCCTCCTGAGGGTACTCCTTCCTCCTGAGGGTGCCCCTTCCTCCTGAGGGTGTTCCTTCCTCCTGAGGGTGCTCCTTCCTCCTGAGGGTGCTCCTTCCTCCTGAGGGTACTCCTTCCTCCTGAGGGTGCCCCTTCCTCCTGAGGGTGTTCCTTCCTCCTGAGGGTGCTCCTTCCTCCTGAGGGTGCTCCTTGTACTACCGCTAGCTTCTGACCTAGCAATGTTCCTTGACTGATAAAAGCATGGCTCCATCTCTGCCTCTATCCTCAAAAACCATCCCTTTATATAAAATCAACAATCAGAAAGGTTGGCTGTGAGGGCTGGGGTAGATGATTGCCCAAGATTTAATCTGTGCTACTTTCAAAAAAGAAGAAAGAAAAACTATTTACAGAAAGGCAGACTCTAGAGATTCACGTGTAATCCCACCAAGTGGGTGGCTGAGACAGGAGCATCACTAGAAGTTTGAGGCCAGCCTGGGCTATGCAGTGAGACCCTGTCCAAACCAACCAACCAACCAGCTAACTAACTAAACAAACAGCAACAACAACAAACCCACCAATCAGTATTAAAGTCTAGCCTAATGACTTCGTCTAACTGATTACTTCTGAAGGATCATATTCACTGAGCATGTCTATAATCTTAGCCCTCCAGAGGTGAGGTAGGAAATTTTGAGTTTAAGACTATCTTAGGTTACGTATCAAGAACTTGTTTCTAAAAACCAAGGACTGTAGATATAGCTCAGTGGCAGAGTGCTTGCCCAGCATATGAAGGCCCTGGATTTCATCTCCAATACTGAAAAGAAGGGAGGGGAAACTGAGACCTAGTTCAATAGACACAGTACTTGCCTAGAATATACAAAGTACTGGGTTCAATCCATACAAAGTATAAACTATATCTGACGACACACAGTGGTAGCAAAAGACTTCAAATAAGGTCATATTCTAAGTACTAGGAGTCTATCATTTTTGACAGCGTTTTGGTGGGAGTGAGGGTGGGCTGTTGGAGCCACAACAAACTTTTCTCACACTCTTTGCCACCTACCTCAACCAGACAACTGCTTACCCATCCCTGCTCAGGCAAACCTTTCCCCAAATACTGCAGACCGTCCCCAGCCCCGTGGCCTGCTTCCCTGTGCTCTGTCTTCACTTTATCCCAGATCGTTGGCGTCTCTTTGTGCAGTTTTCCTGTTCACATATGTCCTCCTTATACTGTCAGCTTCGTGAGGACAGGAGTGTGTGTCACTGTGTACTCCTAAACCCCCTGGTGGGTGAAGATTACCTTCACTACTCATCAAGACTAAGCCAGGCCTTGGAGGTGGCCAGACAGGCACCTCTTTCCTCTAGACAAAAAGATTCATACCCTAGACTACCCAAGGCCAACTGCCGCTCTCCAACACCGTCCCAGCAGCCTGTCCTGCTGAATCAGGGAAGCCCACCTTGGGTATGTGGAGTGGCCTCAGGAGTCCTGGGAAGCCAGGGGTACCAGACGGGAAGGCAAGCTGACCTGATTTGAAACTCTACTCCGGGCAGCTGCAGGGGATGATGGGGCACAGCGGAGGGAAGATGTTCACGGGAGATAAATGAGGATTGCTTTAACACCCAGGGGGCCAGAGGGAGCATCGTTTTTCAGGAAAGTAAGCTGACTGGTCAGCCACCGCTGCCACCTATTCTCCAGGTGACCTGCTGCGCCACAGTGGCCTGTGGCGGGAGACAAGGGTGGACTTTATTGTGCTCCATCTGCCCCTAGCTTGTGACCTTTGGTCACAGTTGTAGTACCAATAGAGACTTACCCCTTGTAACTTTTCATTCTCTTTTTTATGGATGGGAAAAGCAGTACATTTCAGACGGCCGTTCCCAGTGACTTGTCTATGGCTAAGCTGTACAGTCTGACCTGCCCCCCATGCTGGTCAGCGCCCCCTGGGAATACCCCATGCTGAATCCCAAAGGGAAAACTTAAGCCCTGCTGGAAGCCAGTCCAGGACAGGGCCATGCTGGAAAAAGTGACTTAGGGACCAGGCACCACAGCTTTTTCCTCCGTGAAGGGCTGACTCACTGTAGCAGGCCCCAGCTGGCTGGGACTCTGGGCTGGTGGCTCAGAACATGCCTGCACAGTGAGTGCCTTGTCTACAAGACTGGTCCTTGCAAAGCCACGGGTCAGGGGAGCCAAGGCCACCGCCCTGGAAAACACTCTAGCACACAGCCAGACTCGGAAGCCAGCACTAGACTCTTCACCCTGCCCCCATCTTCTCTTCCCTCCCATGGAGGCCTTAGTATAACCCTAGCTAGTCAGGTCTAGAGAAGCCCCAGGACCCCCAAAGAAGTCCTAATGAACTGAGGCATGTGTTAGTATAAATTCTTTCCCTCCTTAGAGGAAATGCTAAATGAATATAGCTCTAAACTTAACATAGGCAAGCTCCATGAGGCCTGATTTAAAAAAAAAAAAAAGAAAATTTGCTTGTTTGCTTGTTTGTTTATTAATGCTAATATATATGCATGCATATCACAGTGTGCATAGAGGACAGAGGACAACTTGCGAGAGTTGGATCTCTCCTTCCACCATGTGGGTTCTAGGGATCGACCTCAGGTCGTCAGGGTTGGCAGCAAGTGCTTTTACCCACTGAACCATCTCATTGGCCCATGATTTTTCTTATAAGATAATCTCAATGCCTCACTTTTGGAGAGAAATTGTTTCTCAGGATGGGGGACATAGGAAGCTAGAGCATCTTTCCTACTGCCCAGTGGGTCCATCAGCCCTGTGCATGAAGTAGGGACTGACTCTGTTTCTGACTTTCTTCCCTCCTAACAATCTTTGTCCGTTTTGGCATCCAGCATTCTTCTGGTATCCAGTGTTCTGTCAGCAAGGACATTTGAGTCATGCCTTGGGTGAAACCCTGCCTGCGCCATCTGCTTGTTGTATGACCTTGGGTGAGTCACTTGATCTCACTGATTCTGGATTTGTGTAAGTGTAAAATGGAGTTCCAAAAAATGCATCTGCCTTGTGTGGCAACGGCAGTGTGTGGCTGTAAAGAAACCTCTGGCAGGTTCTCCCATATCTCTCTCCATCCTCCTCTGGTGTTTCTCAGGAAAGACTGCTTGCTCTGTCAGTCATTTGCACTTTAGTGTAAGTCTCCGAGAATGCTCTAACGCCTGCTGTAGACTAATTTGCACCAGATGCAGCATGTCCACTCAAGGAGTTCTTTTCAATGTCACAGCAGTCTTTAGAAGACCACTAAGACCACCCTTTGGTGATTGAAGAAACAGACTCAAGGAGTTGACAAGGTTTCTCAAGGTCACACAGCAGAGTGTGAGATGTCTCTTACTCTCTGGGGCTGCAGAACGTGTGAACACTCAGCTCCTCTCTCCATTAAGTATGAAGGCCCTGTTAACAGCCCAGGCCTTCCCAGCCCCTTAGCATGGAGTTGCCTTCTTCCCAGAGTGCAGGGCTTCCTACCACACCTTCTGCTTCTTTGCAACCCACTGGGTGCAGACTTTTCAGGTGAGCTTGAAATTCTATTCTCCTTTTGGTTCATTTTTTTTTTTTTTTTTTAAATTTTTTTTTCAAAGATTTTTTTTTTTTATTTATCATGTATACAGAGGAGGGTGCCAGATCTCATTACAGATGGTTGTGAGTCGCCATGTGGTTGCTGGGAATTGAACTCAGGACCTCTGGAAGAGCAGTCAGTGCTCTTCACCTCTGAGCTATCTCTCCAGCCCCCCTTTTGGTTCATTTTATTGTAACACATATTACATAAATTACATTGCATAAATAAATGAATGAATGAATGAGTAAATAAATAAATAAACAAACAAACAAACAAACAAATAAATAAATGGAGGGCTGGGGAGCTAGCTCAGTGGGCAACGTGCTTTCCATGCCAACATGAAGACTGGAATTTGAATTTCCAGGACCCGTGTGAAGCTGGATGAGATACTGAACATCTGTAATCGTGGCGCTTCTAATGGAAGATGGAAGAGAGAGACATGAGAATTCCTAGAAGCTTGAGGGTCAGTTAGTCATGTGCATCAGCAAGCTACAGAGACCCTGCCTCAAATGAAGCAGAAGGCAAGAATAATACCCGAGGCTGTCCTCTGATCTCCACATACTAGTACATGTATACCTGTACTAACACATATGAGTGTGCACACAGAGATAGGTGACAGATAGACAGATAGATGGTAGATAGGTAGGTAGGTAGATAGATGGATAGATAGATAGATAGATAGATAGATAGATAGATAGATAGATAGATAAGGGAGTACAAAAGAAATATTTTTACACAGTGTTTCAGGGTCTCACACAGGATCTTACTAAGTGGGCTCAGGCTTCCCTCAAACTCAGAATCCTCTTGCCTCAGCCTCCTAAGTGCTGGGATGTTGGTGCCATGTGTAGGTGTGTGTGACCAGATGCTCATACTTCCTTCCAAGAAATCTCACTAGGGAGTTTACCCTATAAATATTGTTATACACCTACAAAGTGGCGTCTGTATGCAATTACTCATTGCAGCTCTTTTGGTAATGGCAAAACATCAAAAATAGCCCTTAGCCAAGCATCATGGTAGTACATGCATCCCAGGACTCAGGAAAAGTAGGCAGGAGGTTCACAAGTTCAGAGCCTGATGATAGTGAGACCCTATCAAAAAAAAAAAAAAGTCAGGCATGATGATACACACCTGTAACCCTAGTTAGTACTTGAGAGGTAGAGATAGGAGGGTTAGACAAGGGCTACATGAGATTCTGTCTCAAAAACAGCAGCAGCAACAACACACACACACACACACACACACACACACACACACACACACACAGGAGGAGGGGGAGGGAGGGAGAGAACCTACAAATGGTTCACAGGGAACTAGTCAAATGATGGTACATCTGTGTAATGAATTGCAGTTACCATCCAGTTGTAAGGAAGAACTGAGCATTTGTGTATTTGTGTGGATCAGTTCCCACGTGGACGTTAAGTTAAATTAGAAGTGAAGAACAGCATGGACAGCATGCTATTTTTGTGTGGAAAGAAAAGGAGACTAATAATCGCCTGCATTTATATTTGTATGATTTCATACAATTAATCTCTTAAGAACTTAAAACATTCCTCCCCATCTACTTGTGGGTGAGTTTGCTGGAGGTAGAAGACAGGATTGTAAAACAGGTGGACTCTTTTTTCATGTTTTGAAAATTTGAAACCAAGGGGCTGGAGAGATGAATCCGAACTTGAGAGAACTGACTGCTCTTGCACAAGACTCAGGTTCAGTTTCCAGCACCCACATGGTGGATCACAACTTTCTGTAACTCCAGTGCTAGGAAATCTGACGCCCTCTTCTGGGATCTACAGGCACTGCATGCAGGTGGCACACATACAGTCAGACAGACAAATACTCCTACACATAAAATTAAAAACTTTTCAAACCATTCATACTCTCTTCAGCAAATGAATAAAATAAATTGCTTTCCAGGACTGTTAAATTTTGAAGGTAAAACAGTATGTAGGGGTTTGTCTCCTATCCCGCCCCCTCCGGGACAGGATTTCTTTGAGGCAGTACTGGAACTCACTTTGTTTGTTTGTTTGTTTGGTTTTTTGAGACAGGGTTTCTCTGTGTAGCTTTGGTGCCTTTCCTGGAACTCGCTCTGTAGTCCAGGCTGGCCTCGAACTCACAGAGATCTGCCTGGCTCTGTCTCCCGAGTGCTGGGGTTAAAGGCGTGCGTCACCACCGCCTGGCTACAGGCAGTTTGTGAGCCACCATGTGGGAGCTGGGAATTGAACTCCAATCCTCTGGAAGAGCAGCAATCACTCTTAATCACCAAGCCATCTACTCATGCCCCCACCCCCCAGGTCCTGGCAGTCACCAATCTGCATTCTGCCTCTATGATTTTATCGAATCTATATATTTCATATTGAAGATTTCACCTAATATGTGAGCTTCTGTGTCTGGTTTGTTTTTACTAAACATAATATTTGTGGGGTTCATCTCTCTTATTGCTGTGCCACTACTTTACTTTTTTTAATTACTAAATTTATTTTTTATTTATATGTGGGAGATCAGCGGACAACTAGAATGGGAGGTTTCTCCCCTCCCATTATTTTGATCCCAGGAATCAAACTCAGGTCATCAGGCTTGGTAGCAGGAACTCTTACCCGCCGAGCCGTCTCACCCACCCCACTTCACTACTTTTAGTGACTTAGCATTATTCCACTGCATGCCTACACCACAGTTCACTTATACCTTCGTCTGCATATAGACACTGGGTTGTTCATGCCGACCCTTGTAGACATGCTGCTGTGAGCATTTGCATCTATATATTTATTTGGACCTCTGCCTTCATTTCTTCGGGACCACAAAAAGAACTGTGTATATTAAGATAATTCTGTACCTTTTTGAGCAAGCCGTTTTCCCCATCAGCTACACCACTTTACATTCTCTGTAGCAACCCCCCATCATCTCTCCACCTCCTCGACAACACTTGTTATTTTCTCATTTTTTAAAAATGATTGTTGTTGTCATAGCTGTCCTCGTGGGTGTGAAGTGATGCACTGTGGTGGTTTTAAGTTGCAGTTCCCGGATGACTAATGAGGTTGAGCAGCCTTTCATGCACTCTGGCCACTTGGGTGTCTCCTTTAGAGGAATTCTACTCATGTCCTTTGCACCTTTTAAGCGGGGTGGCTTCCATTTTTGTTATTTCTGTCCACTGACTAGAAAAGATACAAAATATGAGGTATACTTAAAACCTCTTTCTCTCTCTCTCTCTCTCTCTCTCTCTCTCTCTCTCTCTCTCTCTCTCTCTCTCGACAGGTCTCATGTAGCACAGGGTGGCCTCAAACCCACAATGTATCAGAGGGTGATTTCAAACTTCTAAGCCTCCTGCCTCTACCCCTGGTGCAGAGATTATGGGGAACCGCTACCATTCCTGGGTTTGGTGTGTATGGATAGACCCCAGGGTCTTGTGCACACTGGGCAAATCTCTACCAGTTAAGCTACAGCCTGCTTGTTCCTTGGTTCTTTCTTTCTTTCTTCCTCCCTCCCTCCCTCTTTCTCGTTTCTTTTTTTTTTTTTTTTTTTTGGTTTTTCGAGACAGGGTTTCTCTGTGTAGCTTTGCGCCTTTCCTGGATCTCGCTCTGTAGAACAGGCTGGCCTCGAACTCACAGAGATCCACCTGCCTCTGCCTCCCGAGTTCTGGGATTAAAGGCGTGCGCCACCACCGCCCGGTCTTTCTCGTTTCTTTTATCTTTCTCTTTGAGGAGTTCTCCTAAGTCAGTGGTTCTCAACCTTCCTAATGCTGCAACCCTTTAACACAGTTCCTCATGTTGTGGTGACCCCCAGCCATAAAATTATTTTCACTGCTGCTTCATAACTGTAAATTTGCTACTGTTATGAATTGTAATGTAAATATCTGTGTTTTTTGATGGTCATAGGTGACCCCTGTGAAAGAGTCATTCGACCCTCAGGTTGAGAAACACTGTCCGAAAATCCTTGCATAATTGCCAGCCCCCCCCTTCAAGATTGATTTCCTTTTTTTTAAAATTTCCTTTTTATTTTTCTTTCCCTTTTTCTTCTTCTTCTTTTTTTCTTTTCTTTTTTTTCTTTTTTTGAAACAGGGTCTAAATCTGTAGCCCAGGCTGGCCTTAAACCCTCAGCAACTCTCCTGCCTCACCTTCAGAAGTGCTGAGCTTATTACAGGCATGAGCCACCACATTGGGCTTTTTAAAAAATTCTCTTTAAACAAACAAGTAAGCATGTGTTTCCTTCCTCTCGTCCCCTGAAAACTGTGTGTGTGGTGGGGAGGCAGGAGCGGGACTAAGGGGGCAGCAGCAGCTGGTGTCACACGCCCTTGGTGCCCCCTGAGGTTGACCCTGTCTTCAGAGTCCTGGTACCTGTTCTCATGTCCCACCTCCATTACTTTACTGAGACTCCTTGCGCAGGAAGGGAGGGCCTGTCTCTAACAGAAGACACCGTCTGGGCCCACAGCCAGTTCCATCACAAGATAGGATGGCCCCGCAGGGACACCGGGACTTCCACTGCCAAGGGGAGGGGCTCTGCCAGCTCATGTTCCCAGGCTGTAGGCAGCCAGGCAGATGGCTAGGGAGAAACAGGGAGTGGAGCTGGGTGGGTGGAGGGATGGCCTGTGCAGTTGAGCTCCCTCAGAATCCTAGGTGACCTAGGGAAGGGGGCCTAGTCTGGGACCTTCAAACTCCTTAGCAATAGTTTTCCACTAGAATTCTTATTTCAGGAAACTGCTGCTATGTACAGGACAAGAGGGAGCTGCTCCTTGGAAGCAGCAAGAAGCCTAAAACCTTCCTGCCTCTCGCCTTGCAGGTTCCTCTGGGAAGACTGGGTCTCAGGAGACACATAGTCTTTGTCTGAAATCACAAAGGAACTCAACACGCTCTGTCTCCTTTGGGGGCCCTTCAGGGACTCCAGGGGTCCGGGAGATACCCAGTGGTCCTCCAGACTCTAACCTGATAAGGTGGCCTTCCACGTTTGCTGTTCCTCATCAGCCAGACCCCAGAGCCACAGGCAAGGGTGAGAGATGGATGAGTCGGCATGGACTCAACCCAAGAGAGACAGGCACCTCTGTGGTCTTTTTCTGGACTAGTGAAGTTTCCTTCCAGAGAGTTCCATACTCAGGACAACCACCTTGCCACTGACGGTAGCCTGTTGACTGCTGCCTCTCCTGAGGATTGCCTCCAACCTTTATCAGATTCAGGATCCCAGCCAGGTCTTTTATTTATTTATTTATTTATTTATTTATTTATTTATTTAGGTTCTGGGTTTTTTTTGTTTTTGTTTTTTGTTTGTAGCTTGCTTGCTGCTTAAGACAGAGTCATGTGTAGCCCCAGGCTGGCTTTGAACTCTCTGTGTAGCCAAGGATAACCTAATCTGATCCTTCTGCCTCCAAGAAGAGGGCTGGGATTACAACTGTATGTCCCCACACAGATTTATGTGGTACCATGAATGGAATCCAGGACCTTGTATAAGCCAAGCAAGTAGTCTATGAACTGAGCTGTACCTCCAGCTCCATGTTTTACTGTTGTTGATTGTTTTTGTTTTAGATAGGATCACCTACCCAGAACTTGCTAAGTCCTGATGTTGACCTTGAACTCCCAATCTTCCTGGCTCTACCTACTGAGTGCTAGGATTACAGGTGTGCACAACCCTGTGAATCTGTGCTTTAGTTCTTCAGGCAACAGTCTGTTCTTGGGCGTGGGATGGAGTCGTGGGTGGGAGGACATTTAATGTAAGGCATTGGATGAAGTGTTGGGCAAATGACTTTCTCTGAGCTCGGTAGTTCAATCTCCCAATAGGCATCCACAGGGCTTCTGTGAAGCTGAAAAGAAAGACTGCATGTCAAAGATCAGCACTGTTGCAGCTCTAGTTAGAAGTAAATTTGGCTAGTCAGCGGTGGTGTACGCCTTTAATCCCAGCACTCCCAAGGCAGAGGCGGGTGGATCTTTGAGTTCAAGGCCAACCTGGTCTGCAGCATGAGTTCCAGGACAGCCAGGGCTACACAGAGAAACCCTGTCTCAAAACACCAAACAAACAAACAAAAAAACAAGTAAACCTGAACTTGAGAGTGTGGCTTGTCCCTAGCACAATGGATCACCTCAGGTTACACGTCTTCCCTCTGAGCTCCACCTTTGGCAATTGTAAAAGAGGCATGTTAAAAACAAAAACCAATCAAACAACAACAACAAAAAATCACTGGACTACAGAGATGGCTCAGTGGTTAAGAGTACTGGCAGCTCTTTGAGAAGACCAGGGTTCAGTTCCCAGCACCTAAATGGGCTCACAACCAACCACCTATAACTCCTGTCCTATGGGATCTGATGCCCTTTTCTGGCCTCCAAAGGCACTAGGTATGCACGTGATACATATTCATACACACAGGCAGAACATTCAGATACATACAGTAAAAATAAAAGGGAAAAAAAAACATTTTACAAGAGGGCTCAGTATGTTAAAGCATTTGCTGCCAAGCTTGATGACCCAAGTTCAATCCCCAGGACTCACAAGATGGAAGGAAAGAACCAGTTCCCACAATGTGTCCTCTGATTACATCTCCCACCATAACACATACTTTGCCCATAAAAATAGTAAGTAAATAAATAATAAATAAATGCAATTTTAAAATTGCTTTAGTTGCTTTAGCTGGGCATAGTGGCCATAGTCTAATCCCAGCACTTAGAGGTTGAGGCAGGAAGATCATGAGTTTGAGGCCAGCCAGGGCTACATAGTGGCACCTTATTTTAAAAGTGGGGGTAGTGGCGGATTATT
Organism: Peromyscus californicus insignis; assembly: GCF_007827085.1. Classification (NCBI taxonomy): domain Eukaryota; kingdom Metazoa; phylum Chordata; class Mammalia; order Rodentia; family Cricetidae; genus Peromyscus; species Peromyscus californicus. Next base: position 123,361,141 of record NW_026294584.1, on the reverse strand, counting down.
GCCCACTCTCCACAGCTGCTACAAGAAGTAGACTTCAGCCAGCACGTGGCTCTAATCCTGTTACCACGGAGCTGACAAATTCTTGGCTACAAGGAGGATAGAGAGCTTGAGCCAGCCTGGGCTACATGAGACCCTGTCTCAAAAAACAAAAACCAGAAAAAGAGTCACATAAAATGTTTAATAAAAGTCCAGAATAAGGAAAATATTCAAAATAATGTAATGATTGTGATTATCACTACTTTTACTATTTTTTTTTAATGTTAATGTAACAAGAAGGACAAGGTAGTTTTGTAGTTAAGCGATAGACTCCACAGCCTAAATGCTTAGGTTTAATTTGCAGTTTACTACTGGAGCTGTGTGACTCTAAGTACTTAACTTCTCTGCCTCTTCATTTCATTCTCAGAATCATGGGAATTGTACCCACTACGTGCAAATGTTGTGATCATTGTGTCCTTGTATGGGGAGTGCTCTGAGGAGTGCCTGCCTGGCAAATATTAAATGCTACAGCCGTGATTCAGGAGGAGGCTCTGTGAAAGCTGTTTTCTTGATTCTCCGTAACAGTTCCACAAAGCCCACAGAGCCACGACCCCACTCTGAAGCTAGATGACCGTGGGCAAGTCACCTCCCTTCTCTGAGCCTGCTTTTATGTATTATTATTATTATTATTATTATTATTATTATTATTATTATTATTATTATATTATGGCTTCTGGGTTGTGAGGGCTGCATTAGTGAGGGATGAGCCCTGGGAAGCTTGTCGATCCGTGTTAATTAGGCCCGGGATCCAAAGCTCTGCCCCAAACCAGCTCCTGCCCCACCCAGCGCTCCCTCCCTCCCCATCCCTGCCCTCGGATTCCGTCCCGCTGCGCACCAGGGGGCCGCGGCCTTGCCCGCAGCCAGGCCCTATTTCTGGGGACCCAGCGAGCGATCCCGAAGCCTTGCCAAGCTTCCCCGGGGATCGGGTTTCTGCTGACGCCGTGCCAGGCACGTCTGCTTCCAGGAACCGGCAGCCGCATTTAGCCGCGGGCCGCACATGAAAGGCTCTAGTCGGAAACGTGACGTCGTGTCAACAGGCGCGGCGGGTCAGCGCTGGGTGAGACCATCCCGGCAGCCCCGCCGCCGAGCACGCCCTGTCTGAAGGCGGCCAGATCCCAGGCCTCTGAGCTCCTTGGCCCCAGAGTCCATGCTTCACCCCTCACGGCTCGCGTACACACACACACACACACACACACACACACACACACACACACACACACACACCCTTTTCAACAGAGGCCTTCTTTGTCCCCAACTGGGCTGAAGGCTGGGATGTGAGCCACTTCACACACCTTCCTGAACACCCTTGGATCGGCTCCTGAAACCCTGCTTAGAAAAAGTTCAGGACACTCTGGAGGCAGAAAAACAGACGGGCAGCTGCGCCTCTGGGGGGCGGGCGGGGGGATGGGGGTGAGGGGGCTTCACGTGGCAGGCTCTAGAAGAGACGTTCTGGGTTGTCGGCCTGTGCAACCCTCAAATCTATTCTTAGTTCAGGGTGCTCGCACCACTTCCTGCTGTCCACAGCTACTCCTTGAGTCATAGCTTGGGAGGGAGTTGGGGGGTGGGTTTAGCAGGCACGGGGGCTGCAAGGGCAGACTACCTAAAGCAGGACTCAGGGACCATCTGAGCTGCAGGTTAGTGTGAGAATCCTAGTCAGAGCAGGCCTAAGAGGGGCTTGATCGGACGGACACCTGCCCCTTGAGGCCTCGTCCCCAGGTCCAGGCTCCTGCCCCAGCACTGTGTGGCTTGGGGACAGCTGTGCCCTTTCGTCCAGCACTGACTACTACACTGAACACTCACTTTCATTTTCAGACCCCCAGGAAGTCAGAGAAGGTGACACTTGAAAGGCCCTGTGTGCCTGCAGGTGGTGCCGAGAATCCCCTGGGGTTGGCTTCCCTGTAGGGGAGTCCTCCAGACAGCTAGACTATTCTGGATGATTCAGATGCTCTGGGTCCTGGATTATGTCCATCAGGAAACCTCAGGACAAATCAAGATGATGGGAAGAAAGCAAAAATACTCAGCTGGATCATTTCCCAGCTAATTATTATTTTTAAATAAGAGCACAGATACTCATTCCTGCACACACCCAGAGAGGAAGTTGGAAGACTATAGAAAATAATTATGGACTGTTGCCTTCAGCAGCATTGAAGGATATGGGAAATCCATTAGAACCTGCTAGATTTCAAAGCGTTAACCTGCCTTGGCAAAGAGGTGCTATCTCCAACCAATTATTATTGCTTAATAATCCATTAAATCCTTTCCCAATGAGCATAGCCCCACAGCAGCCTCCCCGGACACTCCAGTCCATGAGCCCACACTCGGATTTTCCCATCAAGTTCCGAAGCTGTTTAGGGGTTAAGTGGTTGTCACTTACCTCTGGAAACAGGGATAGAGTGAGTGCAGATCCCTGACAAGAGTTCATTAAAAAATAATAAAGACTGAGGATGTGGCTCAGTTGGTAGAGTGCTTGCCTAAGATGTATGAGGCTCCAAGTTCAAACCCCAGCGCTACATAAAATGAGGTGTGGTGGGGGCATGCCTCTCCTGCTCCAGGAAGCCTAGCCTGGCCGTAATCCTAGCATTTAGAAGGTGGAGAAAGGAGATCCAGTCAAGACCAGCCTTGGCTACATAGCAAATTGGGTGCCAGCATGGGCTACTACATGTGACCCTGCCTCAAAATAAATGAATGAATGGATGGATGGATAAATAAATAATGTTAATAATGCCAGGCACACGAAAAGCTGAATGCAATTATATCAAAATTAAGTAGACACTGTCTTCAGGCAAGAGGGTGAAGGAAGAACGATGACACGAAGTTATTTTTAAAACCAAGGAGACCATTTCTCTTCCACAGGAAAAAGATTATTTTATTAAGTATTTTTAAAACAACTACTTAACATTTACTTAGATAAAAATATTTACAATTTCACACCTTCAGGAAGGTTCCAAAATATAAACACTGTAACCTCTCCTCTCTCTAGAGAAAAAGAATTATTCTTCTCTTCAAAAACAGGAATACATTCATTTTTCTCACTGTGTAGATCAAGTAATTATACAAATAGACATCTGAAACATTTTCCTTTGTCATATATTTATATAATATATATTTATAACAGCTTTACAAATAAAGGCAACGATTTTTTATGCCCAAATAAAAATGGGAAAAGAAGTTAAAACACAAGCATAGTGCATTTCGAGAAGCTGGTGCAGGGCTGGCTGAGCAAGTCAAGAAAACAAGGACTCTGGATCAAAAATAAAACTTCCTTAAAGGAGACAGAATCCTTTTTAGCAATAAGGACACTCCATATGCTGCCGGGCAAGAGGGATTAGCCTAGAGAAAGGATCTTGGGGTGCCAAAGCTCTGCTAGGCCTTGGAGAAGCTAAGCTTGGTTCAAAGCTTTAGGAGGGCTTGAAATCCGAGTCTAGCTGAGTAGTAAGTGGAGCAATTGATTATTTAGCTTTGTACACTTTGGGATGCTTAGGGCATCTGCCACCTCTGAGACCTGGACAGCTCACCATAGAAGCAAGACCTAGAAAACAGGTGCCATTGGGTCTGGGACCGGTCTGGTCCACCTCGGTTCCCTAGCAGCTCAGCTTGTACCAAGGGGGCCCTTTTCAGTTCCTCAGCAAGTTAATCACCACAAAAGCCTGAGTTAGGGAACTGCATTCATTGTCTTTATTCATCAGAGGCGGGGGTGGGGGAGGAGACCTGCAGAAATTTGCCCAAACCACTACCGTGACATGCCAGTGTCAGCTACCTCACCACCTTAGCTGAGAGCTCCTCCGTCTGACCGCTGTCAGTCTGCCGTGAGTCACCTCGACAATAAAGGGAGAAGGGTGGGGTCCTAACAGCTGGCTGGGAGCTGTGCTCTGGAAAGCCCTCTTTTGAAAGCACCTTCTCTCAAAGCCACAGAGAGACCCAGCTCCCCAACTAAAGAGTGACTCAGAGATCAAGCCTTTCAAAGCCTGTGAAGATCCAACTGATTTGTATCAAAGGGGGCTCTTCTCTGGGTAGGGAAAAGCCCAGAGAACTGCCACAGCCCTGTCATCTGATGTGAGGTCATCCTTTTCGTGTCTTCCCTGTGTCAGAAGGAACTTAACGTCCTATACACACACACACTCTCTCTCTCTCTCTCTCTCTCTCTCTCTCTCTCTCTCTCTCTCTCTCTCTCTCTCTCTCTCTCTCTCTCTCTCTCTCTCTCTCTGAATCTCCTACGTGGGTCTGCATGGAGGGCCGACCTTTGTGGTTTTGGAATCAGGGAGGAAGGAAAGCAAAGCAGCAGCAGATCTCTTTCCAGAGTTTAGTCTTTGGTTTCTAAGTTTAAAGGGGGGATCTGCTTCAGAGCCTGGAGCAAGGCCGAAGAGTCAAGGGACGAATGTGCCAAGGGAGAAGGGAGTCTCTGGGGCAGGAGCAAGGGAGTCGGGATCTTGTCTGGGTTCATGAAGCTGGAGAGGGCTGCTGCAGAGGTATTGAGGCCTGGGTATAATAATGGTACAGAGGTGGGGTACCAGCATTTCTCCAGCATAGGCAGGTAGGCAGTTGCCGAAGGCGGGATGAGATAGAAGGGCAGGCAAAAGGGAGGCTGATGTGGGTGGGGGCCCAGAAACGGGGTACCCATCAGGTCACTGCCAGTGAAGTGGCCCTCCTCATCTGAGAGCTGCATTCGGCTCTTTTTGGTGGGGGGCTCTTCAGATTCTTGCTTAATCGTGCTGACTCGTTCTCCCATGGTGAACCTGCGACCGTGATCACTTTTGAAGTAGGACTGCTCACTGCGCAAATCACCCTTCTCCAATTCACCTCCGTAACCGCTGTCTGTGTCCGTATCACTTCCGCTCTGCTCCCCACCCGAGGGGGCAAAAGTCCGCTGGATGACTGGCACACAGTTTTTCCCAGGCCCTTCTGATCCCTTGGCCAGGAAGCTGGGTTTCTCTTTGAAGTCCATGGCTTTGGGAGCCGAGTCCGATGGTTTCCGGGAAGTACCACCCTGCAGCAGCTCGGAGACCACGCGGTGGAGATGAGTGACCAGCTGGGAAGACTTTAGGTCCCGAGTGTTCTCATGCTTGGTCAGGTACTGAAGCACCTCCCGGGCACAAGTCTGGAAACCTGAGCAGAACATTTCTTGTCCTGCTTCGATATTTCTTCCCGACAGCTCACCTGGAGAAAAAGACCCAGAAAGAAGGATTTTAGAAGGTTGTGTGGTACATCAGGGTTTTTTTTTTGTTTGTTTGTTTGTTAAAAAAAAAATTGTCAGTCAATTTGCATTTCCAGCCCCCAAAGTAATAGGTCTATAGAATTATACTGAAAAGTACAAAGAATAAAATCAACGTATTCCTACCACTTAGAGACAGATTTTTTTTTTCTTTTATGCTTGGGTTTTGACACTAAGCACAACAGTGTATCACTAGGCTACGTACATTCCACTGTCCCCAAATAGGACTTTGAATGCCTTTATAGTATCCCCGAGAAATAGACCAAATTACTTCTACTCTTGTTGACTTGTAGGTTAGTATCTGCAGTTTTTCTTGTGACACAAAAATATGAACATGCTAGTGTATTTATATGTTCAGCAATCATACTTTTTTTTCCTTTTCTTTTTCTTTCTTTCTTTCTTTTTTTTAAATGAGGCAGTCTCCTCATTCTATCCTAGATCGATATGGGGTTTACTCTACAACCCAGGCTGGTCTTGAACTCATATTGAGCCTATCTGGACTTTCAGAGTGCTGAGACTACAAGTCTAAGCTACCACACCCATCTCCAATCAATTAGTATAGCAACAGTCTCAAGAACGCAGAAAACCAGACCGTCATAAACAGTACAGAAACAATACCACCTAAAAAAACACCACCACCCCTTTTTTAAAGACAGGGTCTTCCTATTTAGTCTTAAATGGCTTGGAATTCACTATGCAAAATAGGCTGGCCTTGAACTTATGGGGCTCTGTCTCTGCCTCTCAAGTGCTAGGTCTACAGGCATGCATCACTGTGCCCGTAAAAGTTGTAGCTCACATCTGTAATCCCACCACTTGGGAGGTTGAGGCCGGAGGATAGCTTCTGAGTTTTAGGAAAGCCAGGACTACAGATTGAGACCTCGTCTCAAAACAAGAACATAGCTGAACACCAACAAAAAACCCACAAAATTAAAACCAACAACTTCCGTACACACAAAACCCCAACCTATTAAACAAACAGTTGCATTCCCCCTGTGAACTTTAACTGGGCTCTTTATTTGTAAGTCTTTTCCATATACTGTATCCATGACTGCCCTAGAGATCAGTTCTGATCAACTTTCTATTTTCAGAAAGAAAACTGGCAGACACACGGGCTTGGTTATTTGTGATTCTCATATTGGCCTTGGCCAGGACAGAGAAGAATGCCTGAGGGGTACGTGTAAGGATTCCCCCTGGCTTGGACTGTATGATCTGGAAGGGAGAGAAGGTTAGACGTTGCCTCGGAGTCTCTGAAACTCCATAGAAATGAATGATGAAACCAGTGGTTTCGTTAGATTGTGCAATTCGTCAAGATACCTAGTGGCTATTCAGGGAACCACAATGAAATGCAGGGGGGAAAAAAAACCCCAAAACCTGCTGTCATCCTGCCAAGACTGCACCCCACATCCAAAGTCAAGGAAACAAAGGAACAGGAAAACACTGGGGGCAGGCCTGTGTTCTCTTCACCCCTGATCGAGGGCTCAGAAGACCAACTGTAAAACACCCACAAGGCAAATGATAGGTGCCTTGGCATTTTAAAGGGGAATGGGGAAGTCTCCCAGAACCTAGACACTCTTGGGCCAAAATGTCACAGGGACGTTTCATCACTGAGCTAATATGTATTCATTCCAGGTGGCACACAGCGGCACTCCGAATGGAAAGTATGACCTTTTAGGAAAGAATAAAAAAGCATCTCCTCCAAAGAATATGCAAAAGTGAATGGAGACAGGAGGGTCAGAAGTCAGTGTGCCCAGGGCTCTACTTGTGCTGAGCTCTTAGGGAGATGCTAATCAGACCACAGCACTCACCAGCTTGCAATCCGCTCTGCAGGGCAATGATTTTTTGTTGCTGCTGATCAATCAGATTTGTCAATGCTTTTACGTGCTTCAAGGTAAGCTCCAGGACCACTGCTTTCTCCAAGTGACCCAAAGTCTGGGGGGTAGGGGGAGAAAACAAACAGTTCCTGTCACCCATGAGGTCAGAGAAGTCCTTGCAGACACTTATTTGTGATGTCTGGGTGTAAACAACAATAAACCCAGGAAGAGCCTTTCCTGCTTTACTAAATTTAAAGTTTGCAGATGTTTTAACATACACATATAGATGATCAACGGATTAAAAAAAAAACCAAACCAAACACGTGTCATCTATCTTTGGAGGCATTTTGGTAGCTGTTACAGTCTCAGGAGTGAGCTGACAGATACATTTCTCCAGCAGCTGCCCTGACCTTACCTCAGGGGACTCCAGAGATAACATTTCTCTGCTGTGGTGTCAACCCAGGGAGGGACGTCAACTGTGTCTGGCAACCAGGAGGCTTTCCGTGTGTGTGTGTGTGTGTGTGTGTGTGTGTGTGTGTGTGTGTGTGTGTGTGTGTGTGTGTGTGTGTGTGTTTCCCTGACACCCTTTCAGAACTTCCAGCTCATGTAGGCTTCTCATCTTCCTTTCCAAATACTTTTCCCGAAGGAAAAGCTAGAAAGCTTTTGGCTACCACTAAATGATATGATGGAAAGAAAAAAGCACACATTAAAGGTTGTCCTCTTATGGATGGAAGGTGGGAAAGGAAAAGGCTTAATGTGTGTGTGTGTGTGTGTGTGTGTGTGTGTGTGTGTGTGTGTGTGTGTGTGGTTTGCTCCTTTAAGTCAGGAAAACTACCAGGCGGTGAAAATCACCAAAAGAAAGCTGTGCTAGTGTTGGATCCAACTTAAAGGGGCCCCAGAGGGTTTTGGTTCTGCCTCTGCCTGGAAGGACTGGGACTGGGGATGGGCTCCCTCCAACCCAGAGCTATCCGGAGCTTTGATCCGCCCGTCTAGCCTGCAGTTCCTCGTGACGCCTCCAGGCGGCGAGTGACCCCCACCCGCCCTCTGGGCAGAAGAGCTGGGTTGGAGCGCTGCCAGCTTCTCACTTACTGTAAGTTTGAGGTGTTCGGGTAGGAGATCCTTCAACTGGGCAATGCACTCGTTAATCCGGTCACGTCTCTTTTTCTCAATCAGCCGATGCGGCAATTTGTAAGTTTCCTGCAAGGAGTACATGGAAGCGATGGGTGCCCGGGGAAGGGAACATGAAGCCTCCCTTCCTCCCCGCCCGGCAGCAGGAAAAAAATCCTGCAAGGGCGCAGAGACGCACCCAGAATCACCTTCTCTGCCCCCTTTCCCAAGTCACTCAGTTGTGACAATGGGCTCACCACATCTTGAATCCCCCAGCCAACCTCCAACAAGCAAACTTTTCTTGGAAACTCAGCGCACGCGAGGGGCTAGGGAATGGGGTCCCCAGGGATGCACCTACCTTGCTGTCCTCGCTCCGTTTTATCCCCCGTCTGGACTTGTACACTTGGTACATGTGGGCAAAATCCATCCTGTAGGGAGAGGGGCCAGAAAGAGCCGTGACTCCCGAGTGCGCACAGGCTGCAGGCGCCCTATTGATGCAAGAACCCCCCTATGTTCCCAGAGGTGCCCCAAGTTGAGAGCGGCGCACAACACAAGGCTAGGAGCGGAGACTTGAAGAGGTCACAGTGCACACTTACCCTGACAGGTCTCCGTGCTCCAGTCCTGGCGCTTTGGGCAGGCAGGTAGGAGGTGGTTGCGCGCTGGGGATCCGCTCCATGATGCGGCGAGCCGGGGCCACTGCGCGCTCCTGTCTGCACTTAGCAGAGCGTCTGCGGGAGGACTGCCCTGGAAGGGAGGATCCGAGGGTCTCAAGGGGTATGTTCCTCTGAGCTAGCCTGAGCTCCCTTGCAATGCGCTGGGCTGCCAAGAGCCGCGGCTTTGAGGCGTCGCTTAGTTGGGGGCGTGCATGGCCGGGTGTCTCCGCGGCTTCTGGCTCCCGCTCTGCGCACAGACTGGCGGTGTATGCTCGCTGCGCTGTCTGCGCCGTGCGAGCCAAGTGAATGAGAAGTGGGGCGGGCGGGGAGGCGGGAGGGGAGGGGGGTTGCTTAGGGCGGAGCGGGGGGGGGGGGTTGTTGGAGAGGACGAGCCGAGGAGTAAGGAGAGGCTGCGGGCTGGGTTAAATGGGAGCGAGTGGGTGGGTAGAAGCTACGTGTTCTACCCTGTGACTCCAAGCACGTCTGGCCGCTGCCGGGGAGGGAAGGAGCGACCTGCCCGCCCTCCCCCCGGCTTCATCACATGAGTCTCACGTGTTGGACAACGCTCTGGCGGCTGCGAAGTGCCCCCCCCCCCGCGCGCCCCGAACCTCGGGCCCCAGGTGTCTGCGGCTGCGGCCTCCTTTCCCCGAAAGAGGGGGTGGCAGCGCAGCCCAAGTCCTGCCCAGCTGGGTGGGGGGCACGGAAGCTGGAAGGAACCGGGGAGTTGGTGGGGGGGGGGAGGTTGGTAACGTGGGCGAACCTGCCCCAGGGAAATGAAGTAAGTTCCCGTCTCCTGGGAGGGAACGGGGGAGGACGGATCCGCCCGCGTCTGACTCAAGCCGGGAGAGGAATATCCCCTCGGTCGCTCCAGCCCAACCCTCTTCCTCCTCCCCCGCCTGGCCCGCTCCTAGGAACCGGTGCGCAGCGGAGGGAGTCGTCGTCCCCCCCCCCCCCTTGGCCTTCCCCAGAGGCTGGGGTTTCTTTCCGTCCCCGCTTCCCAGCCCCCCAGCGCTCAGCCCAGTGTCCAGGAATTGCCCGCCTTGGGGAGGGACCGAGGGCGGGGCGGATGTCACCCCATGGGAAGCGGGCAGGCGGCCAGGCGCTAGGGCAGCCGAGGCCGCCGCCGCCGAGCACGCCGCGCGCACCTGACCGTGGACCGTGTGAGCTGCGCCGGCCCCTCACTCTCCCGGGAGCTCAGCTCCGGGGCGCAGCCTGCGGGTGGCCCGGCACCCGACTGGCGCGCACCCATCTCCTCCCGCCTTTCAGGGTGCCTCACTGCCCCCACCCACCCTGGCTAGTCAAGCACAGAAAGATACCGGGCACAGTGCCCGGCGTTCCCTCCCTCCTCTGCCCCCTCCGGAGCAGAGGCGTCCGGGTCGCCTCCCCTCCGGCTGCAGCGTTACACAACCGCGGCGACGGCGCCTGCCCTGCAGCAGCGCGGGGCGTGACGCTTCACGTGGCCCGGACGCGGGCCGTAGCTCGGCTCACTTGCAAGCCTCTCCGCGCCGGCATCCTAGCTGTGACCCCCCGCGCACAGGGGCTGCCAGCCTGCATGGGATCCCGCTGCTAACCAGGAACTTGGGTGGCGCTGTTTGCGGTCTATTCCACGGCAGGAGGAAAACGACGTGGGGGGGGGGGGGGGGAGCCAAAAAATTCTCTTGGCCTATCACAGTGAAATGTACACGTTTATGAAGTACACATTCACTGGGCCCCTTCCTTTCCCATTGTTCGGCGTCGTGCTCGCGGCTAGAGACAGTGGAGAATCAAACACGGTCTTTGACCTTGAATTTACAGGGACCTTGGGAAGGAGCCAACGAGGCCAATCTGAAGACTGCCTTCAGCACAAAGTCTATCGGGGCCACTGGCAGAGAATAAAAGATGAGGTTTTAATTTAATACTAACCCAAACGTTTAGGTAATAGAGGTTAGCTCACAGGCCCGTGAGTGGGGCACAAAGGGTAGCTCCAGCCCCAGTTTTCTGCAATCTCGCTTAGTTCTCCCGCCCCCCCACCTGCCTTAGAAAAGTCTGGTCTCTTTGACCTTCTAACAGCCCGGAGCTGGGAAAGCATCTGAAACGCAGAACCTGCAGCGCTGTGAGCTCCGCTGACACACAGCAAGGGGCCAGTGGAAATTGATGACTAAAATAAGGCCTGGCTGGGGATTTCACTGACCTCTGCACTCCCCTGCCCTGCAAATTCGGAGAGTTGAGAGATGACTGTTAACCTTCCCACACCGTGCTTGGGTCAGTCACCCCGCCGCGGGGTGACCTGGATGGGGAATTGGGGGGGAATGGGGTCACTGCTGGGATGGGCTGCAGTTTGGGGGCGGGGGGTCAGCCTTAATTGGCAGTATTCTGACGACCTGGAGAACTGGGATTCACATGTTGACCAAACTGGGGGTGCATTTCCTTCCGGTCGCTCAAGCTCCCACTTCCTGTTTATGTTTCACAAGCGTCAAACCCATTAGCAAGTGTGAGAAATGATTGCTTTTCTAACTGTTCACTGGCTGACCTCACTTTGAGGCTTAGAGATCCATCCCTCCTCCCTGGACGGATGTTATTTTGGCCGCTTATCATCAATCTCTCTAGAATGCCCCCACCTTCCTGCCAGGAGGTGGGCAGCAGGACCAGAGGCTAAGGCTTGGCTATGTGCTGGGGGCGGGTTGGGGGATGGGGGGGGCTGCGACCTTCTGCCTTCTGGTGACTCTAATAAGGGGGAAGTGTTGTCAAGGTTGCCTCAAAACCATAGTTCCACCAGGAAATAAGCTCTGTCAGAGGAAGGAGCATATGTCCTCTCTTGTTGTCGCCCCCCCCCCCCCCCCCCCCCCCCCCCCCCCCCCCGCCCTGCCCAGCCCAGGACTGAATCCCTGCAATTCTGCCTGCTTGGTTTATGGCTGAGGAAAATATCACCCTTAAAATTATTTGAGTGATCAGTACATTTCCTTTCTTACTTGCACTGTAGTTGGAAATAACAAAATGTGTGCATTGCTCACTTAAAAATTTTTTAAATTATTTACAGTCTCCCTACATACCTCAGGTAGGCCTTGACCTGGAAAGCCTCCTGCCTCAGTTTCCTGAGTTCTAGGGATTATAGACATAGACTAATTCCTTCTTTTTACTTGTTCCAAATATACTCTCAGATTTCAATCTTATCCCCATCCTGCTGTGTCTGGATTTCTTCTTTTTAAAATCTGAGAAAGGAAGGGAGGAAGGGAGGGAGGGAGGGAGGAGACAGACAGATAGACACAGAGAGAGACAGAGAGAATATATTAAGGGGCTGGGGGTGTAACTCAAGCTCAGTTGGTAGAGTGCTTGCTTGCCATGTACTACAACCTGGGTTCTGTCCCCAGCAGAGCATAAAACTGGGCATGGTGTCTGTCACCACTTGCCTCTAATCCCAACACTTGGGAGGTAAAGTCAGGAGGGTCATAAAATGTTTTTTTATGTATTTTTTTTTATAAGAATTTAGCTTGGGCTAATGAGACCCTGTCTCAAAAAAATAATATACAAGAGAAATCTGTTGTTTCTCTCTTGTATCGTGTACAGCCATTTGAAAAATGATTCCTCCCAGTATGAACCTTTCCATCCTGAAGAGTATCACTGCTTCAGGCTGTCATCTGTTCTAAAGAATAGAGAGAGTTCATTAAGAAAGGAAAAAGGCACTCCCAAGGGTGGGATAGCACTAGTGAGCCGAGACGACCAGATGTTGCTTGACATCTTTTGCAGATCCTTTATGAATGCTTGTTTAGTTACTGTGTGCTAGTCTTTGGCCATAGGCTAAGAACTTGGTGTATGTTACTGCCACCTTACAAGGCTGATTCGTGTTAGCTCAATTCGTTTAGCGCATGTATTTATTGAGAGAACTCCAAGACACTGGACCAGGTCCTAAGGCTATATAACATATGCTTTGGGAAATTGAAGCTTAGGGATATTAAATAACTACCCTAGGTTGTATGGTCTGGGATTATATGGGGATTAGAACCCAAATTTGTTAGACTTCAAAAGCTCTGCACTCTCTATTGAATTTTGAAGTTATACAATGACAAATTGACTTTATTAGTAAATCTGAAATAACATTGTTGAGTTTCTAAACATTCAGGATGATTAGAAAATCACATTACAGCCGGGCGGTGGTGGCGCACGCCTTTAATCCCAGCACTCGGGAGGCAGAGCCAGGCGGATCTCTGTGAGTTCGAGGCCAGCCTGGTCTCCAAAGAGAGTTCCAGGAAAGGCGCAAAGCTACACAGAGAAACCCTGTCTTGAAAAACCAAAAAAAAAAAAAAAAAAAAAAAAAAAAAAAAAAAAAAAAAAAAAAAAAAAAGAAAATCACATTACACTGAGATATGAGAATTTCACTCTGCAATTTAAAAGTAGGCATTATAATCTGGCGTGGTGGTGCACACCTTTAATCCCAGGCCTAAGGAGGCAGAGAGGCAGGAGGATCTCTGTGGCTGGTCTACATAGTGAGTTCCAGGAGTACATAGAAAGACCTTGTCTTAAAGAAAAAAAAAATAAGCATTATGACACTTTTAATTACATTTTAATCACTAAGCTTGAGAAAGGTGACTTAAGTCAAAATAACTAATAGTGGGTTTTTTGTTTGTTATGTTTGGGTGGGTTTGTTGTTGTTTTGATTTTTTGGAAAGGCCTTATTCACACAGCTGCCTTGTGGAGCTGTACTGGTTACATAGTGCTCAACTCCAGGGGGAGCCATTCACATTTAGTCTGTGGGAGAGACCCTCCAGAATTGTTCAGTCCCACACTGAACACTGGATAATCTTGCCATCTTCACGTCCCTCCCTTCTGCTTGTTTCTTATAATTGTGTAAAGGTGATAAGTTTTGTACAGGGGGGATGAGATAGTCTATTTCTTAATTGCTCAGACAACACAAATAACACTTTGCCTGTTTATGGAGCCTGGTTTCTTTTCTTTCCTTTTTCTCTCCCTCTTTCTTTCTTTTTTTTTTTTTCAGTTCACAGTAACAAATACATTTCATAATGGCATGTAGTTCAGGTGTTAGACTGCTTGCTTAGCATGGGCTTGATCCCCAGAACCATATAAACTTGGTATAGTGGCATATATATGTGGTCCCAGCTCTGGGGAAGTGGGGACAAGACAATCAGAAAGTCAAGTTTATCTTCTGTACATAGCCAGCCTGAGATATGCGAGACCCTATCTCAAATGGAATATGTATATTCCATTCCAATGTATACATATTCCATATATATATGTTATCATGACCTAAGACACGTATGTCTTAAATACAGTTAAGCCAGAGTTGAGTTGGTATATAGCACCAGCTACGGTTGAGTGACGGACTTTTCCTCTGGAGACATGTGTCTACTCACCCCAGAAAGGGAGCCAAAAGTAATAGCTGCACCAATGTCCAATTTGGTGACTCAAAGTGGCTGCATCCCAGGAAAGCCCACCCCAAACTAGGTGACACTGACTCCCAGAAAACTTGCAACCCTGCAATTCTGTGCAGTTTACAGGCAGCTCAGGAGTCAAATATTTCTTTCAGCTATTTGGCTGGTCAGAACCTCCACCCCCAGCAATTGTTTACTCCTTTCTATACTGTTGAGTAAAAGCACTCAAGCATCCTTCAAGTTCCTGTACTCTGGGACATGTGACCTTTTGTTTACCTACTGGGGCTCACCAGCCTTCCCTTCCTTCTTACAGAAAAAAAAAAAATCAATCTGAGGGAATGTTGCAACTTGTAGGAGCCAGCTATACCTACCATTGTGCTCCTACCCATAACCATGAATATCCAGTGTTTTGTTTTGCTCTTTTGAGACAGGGTCCCTTGGCTGGTCTAGAACTTCCAATGTAGGCCAGGGTGACCTTGAGCTCATAGAGATCTGCCTGCCTCTGCTTCCTGAGAGTGCTGGGATTAAAGCTATGCACCATTAGGTCCAGTAACAGATAGTTGCTCCCCCGCCCACTCCCTTTTTGAGCCAAGCTCTCACCATGTAGCTGGAGGGTGATCTGGAACTCAGTTCCAATCTGTTCTCCTGTGCCATCTCCCTGTCTCTTTCTCCTCAGTACTGAGTTTATAGGCGTGCACCTCCATGCTTAGTTTATTGCTTACTTTACAACAAGTGCATAGGAAGAAGAAGACAGGCCAATTCATTTGCAGACAGAAGTCTCACAAACACCTCTCATATGGTCTGGCATTTCCTAATCTAATTTACTTGATTTTTTTTTTTTTTAGGGAGAATATTCTGGTCTTGCCTTACCATGCCGATTTTGCAGCATACCAATAGATCCTGATTTGGGAATTGAAAATTGGCTCTGTTCTAGGGAGAATATTGTCAGTTTGCTTTGCCCCTCCTCTCCAAATAAAAAGAGATGAGTAGTTTCTGCATTCTTGAAAATCTTTCAGGCTGCTTATAAAAATATAAATAAAGGGCTGGGATTATAGCTCAAGTCAGTAGAGTGCTTGCACAAAGCCCTGGATTCCATCACTAAGTCAGTCTCCAGCACCATATAAAGTAGGGTATAGTGACTCCACCATTCTTAGATATAGGGCAGAGTTTGCTGCAGAAGATGTCTAAAAAAAAAGTCCGGATTCAACAGTATGGAGGTCTCTATCAGGGAAAACACATCTACTAATTCTGTTTATGTTCACCCTCTTTAGTCTTTCCTCTTAAAACAAACAAACATTAATTGTTTTTATTGAGAGGTAAACAGATAATAAACAGATTTTAAAAGGTTGATTCATGGTGGGGGGTAAGTGTGTAAGTCTGTATTGTCACTGGCTGCTATGGCTTTCATTTTTTTGCCCCCCCCCCAGAAAAGCCATATGCTTGGTTGGCAGCCATTACATAATTGAGAGGTAGCAGAAGCTTTAAGAGCCGGGACCTAGTAGAATGGAGTTAGGTTATTGGAGGCATGTACTTGAAGCAGATATAGGGACCCAACTCCTGGCTCTCTTTGGTTTCTAGAGATGAGCAGCTTTGCTCCATACTGTGCCATGGTGTTCAAACTCACCATCAACTCCAAAGCAACACCTCTGAAAATGTGAGCCAAAATATGGCTTTTGTCTTTAAAAGCATATTTTCATTAATTCTGGCAATGTATTTTGATCCTATTCACACTCCCAACTCCTCCCAGATTCCCCTCCCCACCTCTCCACCCATCTGTAGCAGGCTTTCTTGGACCACCAACCAGCTTCCAAATCAAGATACGGAGACTTAATATTAGTTATGAATGCTCAGCTTTATCTTATGCTTGTCTCACTAGCTCTTATAACTTAAAATTAACCTGTTTCTCTTCCTCTATGTTTTGCCTTGAGACTTCTTACCTTCCTTTCTTTCTGTATGTCCTACTTTCCTGCTTTCTCCGTATCTGGCTGACTGGCCCCGGCATCTCTCTCTCTCTTTCTCCCTTCTTCTCTTCTCTCTCAAGCCTAGATTTCCCCCTACCACTTATTCTCTCTGCCCACCAGTCCCACCTATCCCTTTGCTGCCCAGCTATTGGCCATTCAGCTTTTTATTAGACCAATCAGGTGCCTTAGGCAGGCAAGGTGAAATAGCAGCACCTCTTTACATAATTAAACAAATGCAGCATAAACAAATGCAACTCGTCTTTGCCTCGTTAAAATAATATTCCGCAACACCCACCTAGCTTCATGTTCTCACTCACTTATTTTTAAACACATTGAGTACAATTTGTGTTCCTTTTGGGTGGGGGACCTGCTTTAGAGAGTGGTCAACCTACCATTAAGTTCATACCCTTAAAAAAACCTGACTCTCCTCTCTAGTAGGTGTCAAATGCCAGTAGCTGCTCAGCTAAGAGTGGGACTCTGTGCCAACCTCCTACTCCATGCTGGGATTTTGTCTGATAAGAGCTTGTCCAGGTCTTGTTTGTGCTGTCAAAATCCCTGTGAGTTCATACGGGCATCTGCTTGTGTCCAGAAAACACTGTTTCCTTATAGTCACCTGCCACCTCTGGCTTTTACAATCTTTCTGGCCCTCTTTAGGGATGAGCACTTGATAATCTCTTATTCTCTGCCTATTGGCCAATTGTGGTTCTTTGTTTGCAAGAAGAACCTATTTGTTGAGGGTTGAGAGAAGAATTAACCTATGGGTACAGCCGTAAGTCATTAGGAGTCATTCTGACACTGTGTCCACCTAGTAGAACAATAATAGTAGCTCTCCTCCAGGGCCTGTGACCTGAGTAGATGTAGGTTCTTGGCCCCAGTAACAGTGCCAGCTGTGGATCCCATCTTGTGGAACGGGCCTTAAAATTCCAATGAGAAAGTTGTCGGTTGCTCCCTTAACATTTTTTGCCACTATTACACCAGTGTGTATGTATGACTTGCCAGGACAATTGTAATTGTAACTCACAAGGGTTTGCAGCATGGACTTGATGATTAGTGATTACTTTTCTCCTCCAGCAGCACCTTCCAGCAGCACTATGAAAGCTAGACAGTAGGGGATGAAGCATCCAATGAGTACCAGCTTGATTTTTCCATGTCCTGTGTGTGACTCAAGTATTCAATGTCTTCATTTATAGAGTCCTACCATCAAATTCTGGAGGGTAGCCAAGAGCAGTGGCAATAGCCTGAAATGTTTTGGGTATCTATGAGACTCCACGGGCCAACAACTCAAAGAGGGGTAACCTGTTCCTAGCACTGGAGATTTTTTTTTGCTAGCATGTAATGTCTAATTGGTACATTGTGGCTATAGGGCAATGTCATTTAAGTGCTTTTTTTTAAATCTATGCATATATTTTAGGAAATCTTTCCTTCTTTTAAGGTTTTTTTTTTTTTTATTTTTATAAGCAGGCTCTGACTATCTGTCACTCTGTAACTCAGAGAGAGCTGCCTGTCTTTGCTGCCTGAGTACTGGCCTTAAAGGTGCACACCACCAGACCTGCCTTTAAAGTTGGTTTTGTTTTGTTTTGTTTTTTTAAGTTACATTTGTTTAGTGTGTGTTCATCTACATGTGTGCAGGTATGTGGGCATGCATGTGCCACAGCATACGTGTGAAAATCAGAGGACAACTTGCAGGATCCATTGTGGATCCCAGTGATTGAACTCAGATCATCAGATTTGATGGCAAGTGTCATTCTCCACTGAGCCATCCTGTTGGCCTAAGACTTTTACTTTTTTTTTTTAATCTCAGACATTTTGTCATAGTGAAGAAAAGCTGACTGACACACCACCCACACAAGGTACAGGACATTTTTTTTTCCTCTTTGGGGGGTGGTAATCATCCCAGAATGTTTCTTCATGTTCCTTTCCTTTCCATCCCCATAATCATCTTCTCAATTCTATCACTATAGATTAATTTTGCCTATTGTTGCAATGTGTCTTTGTCAGAACAAGATCCAAGAATGAATCTGTGTGAGCAAAATTCTGAGTGCTTGTGAAGAAACTCCAAGAAAACAGGACAAGAGTATTGTGACCTCAGTTTCTTCAAAACACAGAATTGTTTTTGTGGTGTTTTCATGCTTCTCCCCGGTGCAGCAGACAAGAGTGAGTTCACTTTAGATTATTCATCACAGCTGGCTATTGTTACTTGTTTATATGCCTCTATGGAAAAACACGTTTTTGCCGTGTGTGGCTTGTCCTTGTGATTGTACACTTTACTCATGTGATTCTTCTTAACCCTCAGAGTATAAATTGTCTGATGCTCTGAATAAAGTGGGCTATTGCATGAGACTTTAGTCTGCCTTAGTTTTAGGCTCCGTTCTCCCAGGCTCCATGGCCTTTAGAGCAGTAAACAGTCTTAGTTACTTTTCTACTGCTGTGATAAGACACCATGACCAAGACAACTTATAAAAGGAAGCATTTATTTGGAGCTTACAGTTTCAGAAGGTTAGAGGCATGACCATTATTGCAGGGATCATGACAGCATGCAGGCCCGCATGGTGCTGCAGCAGTCACTGTGAGCTCACATCTGGACAGAGAATGGTGTCAGTGTTCTGAAACTTCAAAGTCTTGCCCCAGTGACACACTTACTCCAACAAGACCACACCTCCTAATCCTTCCCAAATGGATCTACCAACTGAGAACTAAACATTTAAACATAGGAGCCTGTGGGGGTCATTCTCATTCAAAACATCATAGACTATATAGCAATGAATGTACCTTTTGATAAAATTTATGTTGTTTAACATGTTTTTGAGATTCTGAAGCATTATATATCACCAGAGGGTTTTAAAATTACTGATTGTATTTTCTTGTATGCATTTAACACAACTTGTCTGTCTGGTCTCTTACTGCAGATGGACTTTTCTGGTTTGTTTTCTGTGTAGGACTGTTATGAATGAGGCTAATATTAACATTCTCCTACACATCTTTTTGTGAATGAAGGATCCTTTTTTTCTTAGATAAGTATCAGGAGTACAATTCTTTGGGGGCATGGGATCCATGTGCATTTACATTTACTACAAGCTGCCCAAGGGCTCTCCAAAGAGGAGTGACCATTTTAGAAAACTACCGGAAATATTAGCTGTTAGATATCCTACCTCCCTACCAACTGTTTAGTCTTCACAGTTTATTTTCACATTATATTTTAGCAATTCTAAGGTGAGTGAAATGATATTGTATTGAGGCTTTAATTTGCATTTTCCCAGAAACTAATGAAATCAAACATCTTTTCAAGTGCTTATCGACTACAGATATGTCTTCTTTTGTGAAATATTTGTGCAAACCATTTGCTCAGTTTAAATGTTGGATTATTTCCTTTAAAAATATTATATATAAAAATACAATTCAATACAAGTATAGTAGCACAAGCCTTTAATTTCAGAACTTGGGACTGGGGTTGGGGAAGACAGGCAGATTCCTATGAGTTCAAGGCCAGCCTGAACTACATAGCATGCTCCAGGCCAGTCAAGATTTTGTAACAAGACCCTACCTCAAAAACAAACAATGGAACAAACCCTATACAATCCAAGGCTGGTGGTCTGTGTAAAGACACTTGCCATCAAGCCTAGTGGCCTGAGTTTGATCCCAAGAGCCCATAGGATTGAGGGAGAGAACTGACTCCTGCAGACTGTCTTTTGACCGTCACATGAAAGTGTGGCACACATGTGCATGTGTCCCCCACCCCCACATATACAAAACAAATACAGAAAAAAATAGAATAAAAGAAGAATACAGTTCAGTTTTGTGTGCTGACTTCATATCCTGCAGCTTGACATTTTACTGTTGAGTTTTAGGCCTTCTTTATGAATTCTAAATACAAGGCCTTTGTCAGAAACACGATTCTATTAAATACAGATATCTTCAGACAGATTCTCACGATGTAATCATCACTGGCGTAGAACAAGATATACAGCCCAGGTTTGGCTCAAGCTCATGGGCGCGCATAGTAGGTTCTTAATAGCTGCTCAGTGAACTCACATGCATTAGAAGCGCTTGGTGGTCTTATAAAAACACAGATGTGTGGACTGTACCCTTAGAGTCTCTTAGAGTGGGTCATTGATAGAGCTAAAAATCTCCATTTGTAAGCCGTCCTTTGTTATGGTGGTGGCATACTCCTGGAGACCCTGCTTTGGAAACCACTGCCCTAGACATGACATTCTGAATTTTTTTTAAGTGGCCATAGGGATGGAACCCAGGGCCTTGAACATACTAGACAAGTGCTTTCACTGAGCTACACCTCAGCCTGCTGCTCTGCACCTTTAAATCGTCACAATCTCCCTTCAGATAATACACTAAAAATATCATTATTCAAATGGTGAAAAAAGTGGACAGCAACTCAATTCTATTTTGTCTCCATCTACCGTTTGTGATCTTATATCAGAATTTTGACTTTTTTTTTGTCTCCATATATTGTAAGTCTCAAGATATATTATGTTTTTTGTTTTATTTTGTTTTTAACTTTAACTAGTCAACAGTACACACACACACACACACACACACACACACACACAGACACATTTTAATTTTTTGTGTAGGAATGTTTTGTCTGTATGTATATCAGCACCATGTGCATGCCTGGTGCCTGTTGAGGCCAGAAAAGAGTGTTGCATCCCCCCAGATCTGGAGTTATAGATGGTTGTGAGCCACCACATGGGTACTAGGGATCAAACACAGGTCCTCCATAAGAGCAACAACTTTTCTTAACCATTGAACCATCTCTCCAGCCCTTTACCCCCTCCACCCCCGCAAGATAGCGTCTCACTATGTATCCTTGGCTGGCCTGGAACTCATTATATAGACCAGGTTGGCCACCAGCTCACAGAATTTCACCTGCCTCTGCTCCCTGAGTGCTAAGTTTAAAGGTGTGTGCTATCTAGCCTCAATAGTGTTTTAAAAGCTCTGTGTGAGCACACACCCAAACAGAGATGAAGATCTAGATGTAATGTAAAAGATTGTTGTCTATTGGCCCTCTAGGACTCATTTCAGATCTGAATTCCCCAACCCTCCTCCCTAGAACTTGCCCTGCAGACCAGGTTGGCCTTAAACTCACAGAGATCCACCTGCCTCTGCCTTCAGAATGCTGGGATTAAAGACACATGCCACCACTGCCCGGCCTGGGTTTTCTTTTTGTTATGTTGTGTTTTTTGTCTAGTGTGAAAAAGTTATGCCAGCTTTTCTTGGAGCGTGACCCTTGTAATATTTTTATGTTTTGTTTGTTCTGGTGCTATGGATTGTTTGACTGAAAATGACTTCATTTTACTTTCATTTATTTTAAAAATAGTACGTTTTTATTTGTTTATCTTGTGCACGTGTGTATGTTCGTGGACAAGTGAGGTCAGAGGACAACTTTCAGAAGTCGATTTTCTCCTTCCACCATGTGAGCTGAATTGAACACACGTCATAAGGCTTAGGGTCCAGTGCCTTTCCCCACTGGGCCATCCTGCCGGCCCCCCTTTAACATTGCTGTAGCATGGATGTTTGTACTTCAGTACACTACTTAGTGTCTGCTTCTGTCTTTTAAATTTTAACTTCAGGTGTGCCTATGTGTTTAGAATTCTGTCTGTTTGTTCATTGATTCAGTTGTCTTTGTGGTGCTGAAACAGAACCCAGAGTTCCACATGTCCTAGGCTAGCACTAGATCCCTGAGCCATATTCCAGCTCTTCTATTTTTATTTTATTTTATTTTTTCGGGACAGGGTTTTTCTGTGTGGCCCTGGCTGTCCAGGAATGCACTCTGCAGACCAGGCTGGTCTTGAACCCAGAGATCTGCCTGCCTCCGCCTCCCGAGTACTGGGATTAAAGGCGTGCGCTGCCGCCGCCGCCGCCGCCGCCGCCGCCGCCGCCGCCGCCGCCGCCGCCGCCGCCGCCGCCGCCGCCACCAGGCTAACTCTTCCATTCTTTTCGGCGTTAGCTGTGAGATGTATTTCCTTGCTCTTCTGCCCACATACATAAATCTTTTTTTAAAAAGAAAAAGGACTGGTGAGATGCTCCAGCGAGTATCTGTCACTGTGTGACAGAGTGCCTGACAGCATTCGTGGAAGACTGAAGGAATATCAAAAGTTGTCCTTTGACCTCCTCAAGGGGCACATGTCCTGCCCCGCCCCCACACCACCCCTTCTCCATCAGACACAGGCACACGTATATAATGATAGCAATGATAATAATAAAAACTTAAGAATTCCTTATGATCATTTGAATAGACACACCATTTTACATGTTTATGGCACCCTGTGATAATTCAACTTAATATACATATATCGTGTATCCTGATCTGATTATGTAATGAAAATGTCTGTCTCTTTAAACCTTTATCATTCTGTTGTGTTGGGACTCTGAATTCTTCTCTTTTAGTTCTTAGTATAACCAATAATAACTTGTGAGCTAGTCACTCTGCTTTGCTATAGAACACTAGAACTTATTCCTAATAGTATTTTACCACCCATTATCCAACATCCCTCTGAGGTCCCTGGCCCAGGTTCTCACGCTGCCAAGGCCATAGTGACCACTCCCTTGAGATCAACATTTTGGTTTCCACGTAGGACCGAGAACTCGCCACACTGTATCTTCCTGTGTCTGTTTATTTCCCTTGGCATTAAGTTCTCCATCCACATTTCTGCAAATCACAGGATTGCAGTTTTCATGGCTGAATTACAACACCAACTATTATAACCAAGATAGGAAATTACCCAAGGTGTCCTCAAACAAATGAATGGATAAAAAAAAATACACACACACACACACACACACACACACAGAGAGAGAGAGAGAGAGAGAGAGAGAGAGAGAGAGAGAGAGAGAGAGAGAGAGAGAGAGAGAGAGAGAGAGAGGAGTATTTCTCAGCCCTGAAAAAGAATAAAAATTTCATCATTTGCTCTTAACTGGTGTGATGGGAGGGTTGATTCTTAGCCTTCAACACAGCTTGAGATCTGGTGGGGGGGTAGTGGGGGGATGAGGGGAGTGGAGGTGGGGGGTGGAGGTGAGGGGTGGCGGTGGGTGGTGGTGGTGGTGGTGGTGGATTATTGAGATCATCTGTACTTCACAACTAAGCTGGCAGGTTTCACAACTGTGGGAGAGCTCGCCCAGCTTTACGGCCCTGCTGATAGCCTTCTTATGCTCTTTGCTCTTTGCTCCTTGTTTTCTGCTTCTCTGTGGATCTCTCTTCAGTACCAACCCCTTTATAAGCTCTCCAGAGTCTATGAAGGCCCAAAATGCTCCAAGGAGTTTCCTTAAGTCCTTCTTTTCTAACTCTAACTTTGTGGAGCTAATGTCTCGTAGCCCGTGATGATTCTGGGTAGAGCGGGCAGGTAGGGCAGACCCACTCTGGCTGGTGCTCCTCAGTGCTCGGGCAGCTGAGTTCGAATGGTTCTCAATCACAATTTTCTCTATTCCAGTCAGCAAAGGTGAACAAGACCATGGGGTTCTCCCCTCGTGGGTAGAGCTTGCTCCTTTCTTGCATTTAGCTGATGTAGATACCTCTGTGCCCCTGATGCTCCTTAAACAGCGGTCATTTTGAGCTTACCTGTCTGTTTTGGTTGTTATAATGAAAGCAAGAGCCTCCTGCAATCTTACACATCTGCTCAGTCAGCAGAAACCATCCCAGAAGACCTACCTCCTACCAGGATGAAAGGTCTGCTTGCAGCACCCATCACATGCAGCCAGGAATCAACCAGAAGGAAGCATCAATCACACAGAAACTGAAATCATACTTTATATTTAAAACTCGACTTCACCCATCTATCTTTCTGTTTATTTTTGAGGCAGGTTCTCATTACGTAGTAAGTTGGCTTTGAACCCAACATTGTCTTGACTCAGCCTCCCAAATGATCGGATTATATGCACCCGTGGCAAGGCCTCTGGTGCAGGAACTGAACCGTTAAAAGCTGAAGTTGAAGGAGAAAATGGGAATAATAAACAAATGTTGAAATAATCTACGAATACATTTGTTCTAAAGATATAAAGATTCACTGTTGCAGAAAACTTGTTTAACTAGGCAAAGATGTGTTGCATTTGTTTAATTATGTACAGATGCGTTGCCGGTTTACCTTGCCTGCCTAAGGGCATCTGATTGGGCTAATAAATAGTTGAATGGCCAATAGCAAGGGAGAAGGTATAGATGGAACTGGGCAAGGAGACAAAGTAGGAGGGGGATTTGGGCTCAGGAAGAAAAGAAAAGGAGACAAGAGAGAGATGCCATGGGCCAGACAGACGTGGAGGGGGCATGAAAGTAGGACATACAGAAGGAAAGGAAGGTAAAAAGCACCAAGGCCGAAATATAGATGAATAGAAACAGGTTAATTTAAGTTAAAAGAGCCAGTGGGACACGCTTAAGCTAAGACCAAGCATTCATGATTAATAAGCCTCTGTGTCTTTATTTGGGAGCTAGATGGCGGCCCCCAAAAAATGCCAACTACAATTCAAAGGGGTAGAATTCAGCTGAAGAAGAAACCGCCTCTGCCAGACCATTGGAAGGAGATGGTTCTGGTTGCTTTCTGTGAGTGGGTTTCCACTGGGAAGACATACTCAGGCTGTAAGAAAGCAAGGAAGGGAGACCAGAACAGAACAAAGCACAACCAAGAAGTGGCATTGCAACCTGACAGGTACTGAGGTGCTAGACACACACATGTAAACCACATGCAAGCACGCGCACCCACACACACATGCACATACACATGCACGCACACACACGCACACACACAGATTGAGGCAAGGAGAGGCTTTGAGTGCTAGCAAGCAATATTTGTTTTCAGAACATTGGTACCATTCACCCCCGGACTCTGCCTCTTAGGAGAGTGAATCTGTTCTGTTATTTGGTACTGGTCCTGTATTATTTACAGACCAATCAATATGTCCACAGAAGGGTGTACACATGTTACCTCACTGTCTCTGCCTTGCAATGGGAGATTGTGAACAGAAAGAATTTAGGGTCAGACCATTGTGCCTGGAAGAAATCTTAGAAATTATTAAAAGCCAGATAAAGATTAAAAAGTTTACTTTCCCTTAACTTTACCTCTCGAAGAAATGCAGAGGTGGGTACTCTGAAGGTTTTTGTCTCATTTTGTTATGTGTGTGTTTTCATAAGAGGGTGTGTGGATGTACATGTATACATGTGCACACCCTTGGAGGTGTACACCATGGAGGCCGGAGGTGTCCTCTGCTAATTTTCCATCTTGTTATTTATTTGAGACAGGATTTCTCACTGAACCTGGAGCTCTTGGATTGATGAAGCTGGGTGGCCAGCAAGCCCCTGAGATTCTCCTGTCTCTGTCTCCCCAACACTGGGAATCTAGACAGTCTGGCAGCACCCAGCTTTTTATATGAGTTCTGGGGATTTGAACTTAGATCCTTGTGCTTGCTCACAGAGCCATTCCCCAGTCCCTGTTTTGTTTGAGATAAGGTCTCACTATGCCAGGCTGGTGTTAAACTTACTATGTAACCTAGTCCTATGACTTTGAACTTGGCATCCTTCTGCCTCAACGCCTTGAGTGCTGGGATTACTACTACTATTTACTAGGCATGTCCTACGATACAATTTTGGCAATATTTAAGGGTAATTTAAGGTAATTTAAGGATTTCAGTCATTCATTTAATTAAAAGCATTTGCTGAGCATTTTCTGGATACCAAACACAGTGTAAATGACATTTTCATGAGTGTGCTCCAGGAGTTAAGTTAGATGTTAACAAGTAAGTACAGAAGGGCACAGACCTGAACCTGGATTGTTCATGCTGTTCCCTCAGGAACATGACTAACATGATTATTTTTAAAAATGCAAACAGGAGCATTTTACCCAGAAAATAGTTTGTTCTTCTAGATGCCTGAATTTCCTCAGTCATTACCAACAGAATTAGTTTTCTTTAGCAGTAGCTCTTTGATTTACTTACTGTGTGTGTGTGTGTGTGTGTGTGTGTGTGTGTGTGTGTGTGTGTGTGTGTGAGCATATACACATAGGTGCTTGGGGGAGCACACACTCTCACACCACAGCACGAGTGTAGGGGTGAGGACCACTTGCAGGAGTCAGTTTTCTTCTCCCATGTGGGTTCTGAGAAGTGAATTCAGGTCCTCAGGCTTGGCAGCAAGCACTTTTCCTGGCTGAGCCAACTCACTGGCCCTGGTAGCTCTTTCTTAAAGCCTCAGTTTACTCTGTAAGGGAACAGTATCTCTCTCTGAGGGTCACTGCAAGGATAAATTTAAATTATTCATTTAAAATACTTCAACAATGCCGGGCCTATAATGACCCGATTAAATCGTTGCTTGCTGCTATTTATTTTTAGTGTTGGAATGGTAGTAGTTGTTTAGTATGTTTGTACATATAGGCGCATGCATACAATTGGGATATTAGCATTGTAACCAAAATTTTCTCAACCAAAACTGCGTTGAAGGTGAAGTGGCTTTTTATGACAAACAGCAAGGAAACTATGTAGGAGTCCTGAGCTTTTTGCCAAGAAAAAAAGATAAAATTAACATTTCCCAACATGATGAAGTTGACCAGAATACCCTAGTAGTTTAGTTTAGGGTTTTTTTTTCAATAAACAAAAAAAAATACAACTTTCAGTTTTCAACTTTATAAAGTAAACCAATAGCTGATTTTGAGGACCATGAAGTTAATGTTTCTAAGAATTGTGATTAAACTGAACACTGAAAATCATTGGGTCAATTTTAAAAGTGTTATTTCTTGGAGTATAAGAAAAATTGTGGTGCACACCTTTAATCCCAGCACTCGGGAAGCAGAGGCAGGCAGATCTCTGTGAGTTCGAGGCCAGACTGGTCTACAGAGTGAGTTCCAGGACAGCCAGGGAAACAACAACACAGAGAAACCCAGTATTGAAAAAACAAAAACAAGCCGGGTGGTGGTGGCGCACGCCTTTAATCCCAGCACTCGGGAGGCAGAGCCAGGCGGATCTCTGTGAGTTCGAGGCCAGCCTGGGCTACCAAGTGAGTTCCAGGACAGGCGCAAAGCTACACAGAGAAACCCTGTCTCGAAAAACCAAAAAAAAAAAAAAAAAACCAAAAAAAAAAAAAAAAAAAACCAAAAACAAAAAGAAAAGAAAAGCTGTGCAATAAGTTTAGAATTAGCCTCTATAAATTCACTTAACCAAAGCCTATGCGGCCCTGCAGGGGTGTTCTGGGGTTAGTTTCTGTCTATACAGTGCCAAACTTCTGAAGAATTCAAATCTTTGGCCAGGGCTGATTCTGTCGGTAATCCAAGCACTCAGGAGCTAGCCAGTGAGTTCAAGGCCAGTCTGAGCTACATGAGTCTCAGAAGCCATTTGACAGATAAGGTTAGTTAACTGAGACGTCTGACCCGGTAGCCAGGTGCTCACGTGGACTTTGCCTGAATGTATCTTCCAGGAGTTTGGCAGTAATAGAGATTTATGATGAGACTAGCAAAAAAAAAAAAAAAAAAGATTAACTTGTATTTAATTAAAGTCTGTATCTCAATGGCCTAATAAACTATGCAACCCTAGACAGCGAACACTTGAGAGGAATCATCTAGGACCTTGAGTCCCTATCATAAAGTGCAGTTATGTTTTCTTTCTTAAATTTCCTTTCTTTATGCTGGGGATTCAACCTAGACCCATACCACATGCTAGGGAAACACTAGTCCCTGAGCTACATCCATAGTTAACACTTGATTCTATACGGGCCCTTTCTCTGGTGAGGAAGAATTTTGTTTTCTCTTCCCTGGCCATGCCTCATGATGTCATCTACACTAATTCACCTTTCCAAACCCCTTCTCCAAGTCCCCCCACACTGGGGACTAGGTCTTCAGAATAGATTTGGAGGTAGGAAGGGCGTCATTCAACATGTAGCCAATGCTTTGTTGCACCTTGAACTGGAAATGCAAGTATGACCTCTGTCTTGCTGTGGGAGACAGACAGACGATGAATACAGGAATGAACAGAATCAGTTGAGCCCTGCATGGAATGGCTGTGGTGGGAGAAATGAGCAAGGAACTGAGCTGGAGCAAAAGGAAATGAGGGCTGTGGCGACCACAGGCTCTTCTGGGTTTTGTTTGTTTGTTTGTTTTGTTGTTTTCTGTTTTTCGAGACAGGGTTTCTCTGTGTAGCTTTGCGCCTTTCCTGGAACTCACTTTGTAGACCAGGCTGGCCTCGAACTCACAGAGATCCGCCTGTCTCTGCCTCCCGAGTGCTGGGATTAAAGGCGTGCGCCACCACCGCCCGGCTCACAAGGCTCTTCTGATGGTGGGAGTCTGTGCTTTGGTCCAAGGAAGAAGAAGGAGCGAGCTATCAAGACAAGCCAGGAGGAGAGCATTCCAAACAGAAGGGGCAGCGCCAGGCCCTGGGGTAGGATGTTCTAGGATCAGACGCCGGACTGATGTGCTCTGACAGGATTATAGGATGAGCAATACGTGAGAAGATTCTATGATAGCCAAGGGGGCGCGCGCGCGCGCGCGCGCGCGCGTGTGTGTGTGTGTGTGTGTGTGTGTGTGTGTGTGTGTGTGTGTACACACCACAATGTGTAGGGCGGTCGGAAGACAACTTGTGCCAATTGGTTCTTCTACCATGTAGGTCTGAGGGATTGAATCCAGGTCAGAAGGCTTGATGGTAAGTGCTTTTAACTTCTGTCCCCTGTCCCTGACAAAGAGCTTGGTAATACAGCTTCCTCAATTCCCTTTGCCTGTAGGAATACCCTTTATATGCAGACACCTAACTGCCTTTGGTGCTTTACGAAGGTTCAGGGGGGAAAGCGCTGTCACCTGAAAGGGAGAAGTGAAACCAAGTTTACTCATTCTCTGAGGCAGGTTTTCGTTGTGCATGAAGAAGCAGTTCTCAGACCTTCTGGCTCTGAAATCATCTGGGGACTGTGTTGTTAGCTGTTTCCTCCCAGTTGAACTTCTGGAGGAAGGAGGGAGACTCTGGAAGAGGAGCAAGTGAGGAGATTCACATCTCCCCTCCTCAAGACTATAAAAGCAATCAACACTATTGGGGAGTGGAGACCTTCTCTGGAGGAACCGCTGGCAAGTCCGGCAAGTTGGCCAGGGAGCTCCAGGGTGCACCCTTTGTGACTCGTCACCCGTGGGAGTGTGGTGGGCTTTTTGATGATGCACTTGTTTTTTTTTCATTACCCATGCCCCTGTAAGTAATGCTTCACTCATGTACCTGTAAGTCACCCCAATAGTTCATCGGTTCTCAAAGCTAGACTTGGATGGAATCATTTCTTTGATATGTCTTGGGACCCTGTTTGGGGCAAAAAGACATTTGTTCATATCTCCTCAGGAAAAATCACACACAAGATAGACATTCAGTGGTATCATCAACTGAAAACCACTGTTCTGGGGCTGGAGAGCTAACGTTGTAGGCTCAGGTGCAGGGCTACTCCTAGAACACAGGCATCAAAGACACCACACAATGCCACCCCACACTGCTTGTCTGCTTTTCTAACCAAGCCAGTCCAACCCCAGCAGGCAGTTTACCTCCTCACCCGACACCCAAGAGTTTTTGCCCTGGTTTGAGAGAGCCAGAAGCCTTTGTAGGCATCTCTCGTGATGCCGATGACATCCTTGACAGGTAGAATATATCTACTTTATGGTGGTTTGTCAAGGTCAGTGCTTGCCCAAACCCCTGGGTGTTTGGTCTCCCTGAGAAAGAAGTTCTAAGGCCTCCCTTCCACTTCTGCGTGTTGTGGAGAACAGAGCTCTGGAAAACCTGCACAAACCCAGTGCAGTATCTTTTTGTGGAACCGACAGCCTTGGACCTCAGGACTGCAATTTCCAGGTAAGGTTTCATGACTCTAAAGGATATGATGCATTTTGTGGCTCCTCATCATCCAACCACTACAATATAGAAATCACTAGTCCCCGGCACCAAAAGTGCCCCTTGAAATGTTTCTCTTTAGCAAATGAAAATACATGTTGATACATATTGCTTCCTCTAAGGGTCTGAGCTAGTGAAACGAAAGCATTGAAGAGAGAAATTGGAACATTCACAGGCAGGACCCATAGGTAATTTTGTGGGACAGTGCGTGCATGGTCTCCACTCACCCCAGTGAGTCAGGAACCATGAAGAAACAGAGTTTCTCCCATCTCTTAGAGCTGTGGGGTTAAAGGCTTGATGCCAGTTCTCAGGAAACCAGTGACTGCCCAGGGAGTATGCCGATAACCAGTGAATACAGCAGCCACCTCAACTGTGGGGATATGCCTGCTTTGGCTTTTTTTAAATCCCTTTGTGAACTGGACCATGATATATAACTATTTTCATATCAGTTTCTTGTAACAGAGTCTAATTACATTAATGGCCAACTAAATGAAGCTTTATTTTGTAGCTTTTCAGCAGATCATCTGGACAGGCCAGTTATCATGTCGAAGTGATATCTAAAGGCCATATATTTTATAGTATTTATTTAGACTGTGTTTACCTTGAAACTTTTTTTAATCTTAAAAAGGAGGGAGTCGGGTAAGCCTTGCGGCGTCACCGAGGTCCCACGTGCTCTGAACTAGATGCCTTTTGGGTATGCCTCCTTAACCCCTCAAAGCACTCTTCGTGTGATTGTAAAGACGAAAGAACGCGGGGAGGGAGGGAAGGAAAGCGCATTGGCACAGCTGACCGGACACGTTTTCTGGGACAGTTTGTTCTTGGGCTTTTGCCCCACCCAGCTTTAGTCATTAGCTCTAAGTTCAAACAGGACTTGGCGTGGGGAGGGACGTTAATGAGGAGACTGTACAAATGAACATGGCACCACGTGGCATATCCGGCTGGGAGGACAGGCTAAGTACAGGACAGGTCAGGGCCGCTCTCTGACTCTTCCTGTAGGTCCTGCTGTTTCTCTCCTGGACCTTCATTCGTTCACTTCATTCACTCATTCATTGGTTCAACTTTACATGGGCCAAGCATGCCCTAGCCATTAAGGACTCTTTACGGATGTTGTCGTAGTCACTGTGCTTTTCGATGATAAGGAAACCAAGCAGCTAGGGACTTAACGTTCATATCGTTTGGACTCCCGGCCCCGCGCTAGCACTCTGACTGAGTTCCGTTACCCTTTGGCAGACCTTAGAGAAGGCTACACCCCGGGGCAAGTCCAGGGAGAGACTCTATGACTGTAACTGTGACCCAGAACTACTGGAAAATGGCAGAAAAGGGGATTCAGAAATGCTTGTTGTCTTGCTTGTAATCCCAGCACTGGAGGTGGAGGCAGGAGGATCAGAGGTGCAAGGTCATCTTCGACTACGCAGTGAGTTTGAAGCCAGCCTGTGCTACATGAGATCTAAAAAAAAAAACAAAAAACCCGAAAAAATTCTACAGAACATTATGGGATGTGGTTTTCAGGGATGGCAGTGGATCAGTCTGGTCTTGGACTAGGTAAGGAAAGTGAAAAAATGCTTGGAGTGTGCACTTTAAGAAAACCTTGAGTCTCAGGGTTGTGTAAGTATTTTCATTCAGGTGGGTGTTTTCCTAAACCTGGGAATCTACATGCTTCATTTATTTTATTCTCGCCCTGACTCTGCCCTAGAGACTCCACAGTCAAGTGTAGAAAGTAGTGTTTACCGTATACTGTATGCTCTTGAATATCCCCCACAAATCTATTAGATGGTGTGCAGCTTTCTGAAGGAAGGGGTTCCTGTGAATCCTACTTAACCCTGCATATACCGTGAGTAGTGGACCATCAAAGTCTTTTTTTTTTTTTTTGTTATTGTTAAGTGTTTTTTATTGTTTTGAGACAGAGTCTCACTCCATAGCCCAGGTTGTCCAGGAAAACACTATGGAACCTAAGCTGGCCTTAACTTAGTTGTATCCTCTGCCTTAGTTCTCTGAGTACTGGAATTAGAGATGTCTGTCATCACACACAGCTTTCTGTCTTTTCAAAGAAATACTAGCCAGACGTGGTAGCTGAGGCAGGTGAATTGCTGTGAGTCTGAAACTAGCTTAGTGAGTTTGTCTCAGGCTACATAGTGAGACCTTGTCTCAGGAATCCTGGCCTAAGGGGTCTAGTCATTATTTTCAAGTTTTCTTTGCCCAGCAATGGAGTATCAGGGAGCTTTACATTACAGTGACAAATGCCTGAGAATCACTTCAAAGGAGGAAATTAGTTCTGACCCTTGCCTTCAGTTCATGCTCTCCCAATTGGCACTGTGGCCTTTGGGCCTGTGATGTTCTGTCTCCATCATGGTAGCACATGTGGAAGGGGAAGCTGCTTTCTTGATGGCCAGGAAGCAGAGGGAGAGGAGGGGCAGGGTCCCACTACTCCTTTCATGACTGCTTCTCAAAATGACCAGATTTACTTCCATCAGACCCCACTTCCTGAAGTCCCACTACCCTCCCAGGAGAGACCCAGACAGGTGGCCAGCCCTCTAGCCGTGGTCCATTGGAGGGCATTCCAGATTTACACTATGACCAGTAGCCATTTTCTTTCCTAGGGTGAATTCTTTTTCAAGTTGCACTGAGCTCTTTTGTGTGAGAGACAGGGAAGGGTTTGAATATTATTCAGGCAGTTCAGCCTCGAGCTTATCAGTTCATTGACTGAACCAATACTGAGTAAACACTTACTCTGTACTAGGAATACAGTGATGAATGAAAGGAGTCTCCTACCCCAGCAGACTAAAGAGTGCATGTTCTCTGTAAGTCTAAATGTGTCTTGATAAGTATCCTAGAAGAACAATGCCATCAAGGACCGGGGCTCACAAAAATACCCATTGACTGCCAAGCCTCCAAGGAAATTAGCTGTGCAGGGAGGGCTATTTGTGATATTTTAAAAGTTCTCCGATGACTGAGAGGTCTTGGACTTCAGATTGTGGGGAAACCCTGAAACAGATTGTTATTTGGGTAAGAAGTTCGTGAGAAAGGTTATTAACGACACAGACGTACACACAGACAGCAGCAGAGCAGGGGCTCTGTGCCATAGGTAAACAGACAGCATGCAGGAACTCAGGGGAGGGTACAGGACCATGGGGGAGGGGGGGAGGCTCCCAGGTCTCAGAGGAAGGGGTAAGGTTTCACAGCACAGCACCATCCTGCATCCAGGATGCCCTTGATTCCTGGGCATCAGAGGAAGGGGAGGGGACTCTGGGGAAGGAAGGTGTGACCCAAGGATGGTGGTGGCCAAAGGCATGACTAGTTGAGGTACATCCATTATACTCTGAGTTCTCTAATGCCCTGGGAGTCCGGCAAACTGTGCCTGTAAACCTCTTCCGGGAAGTTAGAATGGCATTCCTCCCATTCTCTTGGAATATGAGCAGCTGCGGAGTGTGTTAGGGGTTAGAGATTCACAGACAGGCTCCAGATGGGAAGTTTGCCATTACCTCTACAGCAGCCATAAGAAAGAGGCTGATGTGGGTGTGGCCCACCAAACATCCCTTCGAAAGGTGAAAGGCATTGCCCAATGGTAGAGTACTTGCATAGTATGCACTAAGCCATGGGGTTGAAACCTACCAGCACCCGACAAAGAAGCAGAAGCAGCTGGCATGTCACAAGTGGTTAATAACAGCACACTCATTTGGTAAACCACTCTCTTAGAGCTTTATTCAGCTCTATTGCATGTTCACTATTGGCCAGTAGTGTAGTTTTGAATTTATGAACTTTTACAAGAGCCCAGGGTAAGAGATTAAGAGCCCCCAGAGAAGCAGGGAGGGAGAGAGGGAGGGAAAGATAGAGACAGAGAACACATACCACCCTACAGACACATTTTAGCACAGCACACACAACCCATAATACTCCCAACGACACCCCACACACACACACACACAACATCTGCACACTCTCACATCCTAACACAGTATATACATCATCATGTACTCTCCAACCTCCCACCCTGCAAGAGGGCCAGCAGCTCCCTCCATGGCCCCATTTCCCCAAACCTCTACTATGCACTTGCCCTACAGTATTCAAGCAGAGCCCTTCCCCGGAAGGCCCTGCTGAAAGACACAAGCAGGCTTGATTGCCAGGAGGGAAAACCCCTAGGCACCTATCAGCAAGGCTCCACAGCAGGTCAGAACCAGCCAGCTTTCCATGCCCCACTGGACTCTCCTGAACGACCTCTGTGCCGCTCTGACCTCTGCAGAATACAACAGTTAGTTGAATTGTCTTCTCCCCGCTAATCTCAATGCACTCAATGAGATGGATCCATATTCACCATGACATCACTGTCTGCCCCTGCAGTGTTCTCTGAACTAAAATAGACATGCAAATTTCCTGGGTGCTTTGTTAAGCATACAGATTTTGGGGGGAAAGAAAAAAAAAAGAGACTTCTGTAATTGGGCCATAGCTAGCAGTGTCTAAGACTTTGAGGTTATATAAGAAGCCCTGTCCTGTAGGACTTGGCTCAAGGTCTTACTCACATTTAACCTTCCATGTTTGTGGAGAGAATTAAGGACTGATGAGGGCAGGGCCTTGAGCAAATAAAGACATTTGGCAGAAGGGCATGTACACACATACCTACATGTGATACGCAGTAGACTTCAGTCTGTAACGTGAGATAGTGTCTGCACCTCAGAACGGAGGACACGACAACCGAAAGGTCATCTGGGGGAATTGGTACTGAGAGACTGGAGCAATTTGAGAGACTTAAGAATGGAGCTGATGGCTTCTCATTCAGCCTTTAGCTTGGCCCAGGAACAGAGAAGTGGCTGACCGTGGTCATCTGGATTCTCTTCATTGCCTGCGACAGACAGCCAGGTTTATATCAATCGGCCCAAAGCTCCCAAAGAAAAGAATGAGCACCACACCACAAAGAATCCAAAGAACCTGATGCAAGGGAAACTCCATGGATCTACAAGATTGACCCCAGCTAAGACTCCAAATGGTAGGTACCCCAGTTGTCATCAGAGAGCCTTCATCCAGTAAATGATGAAAACAGATGCAGAGACCCACAGCCACACACTGGGTCGAGCTCCAGGAATCTTGCTGAAGAGAGGGAAGAAGGCATCTATGAGCTAGGGGGTCAAGGACATCCCAAGAAAACCCACAGAGACAACTCATCTGGGCTCATAGAAACTCAGTCTAAACCAACAACCAGGAAGCCTGCATGGGACTGACCTAGGCCCTCTGCATATATGCGACAGTTGTGTAGCTTGGTCTATTTGTAAGACTCCTATCAATGGTAGCAGGGGCTGTCCCTAACACTTTGGCTGGCTCTTGGGAACCTACTCCTCATACTGGATTGCCTTGCCCAGCTTTAATACAAGGAGAGATGCTTAGTCTTTCTTACCACAACTTGATATGCCATGCTTTGTTAGTACGCATGGGAAGCCTGCCCCTTTCTGAACAGAAACAGAGGAGGAGGGGACTTGGGGGGGGGGGCAGATGGGGGAGGGGAAACTGTGGTCAGGATGTTAAAAAAAAATCAAAACACCGCTGGCCACCCAGATTAAAAGTGGCAGGATAGGAAGCTGGTCCCTGCCTCCTTTATGCACATGTCCTTCTGTGGGTGAACCTTGTAACTAGGGAACTGTGGTACATCGCTGGCCTGTCTTAGACTTCCTAGCCCACAGTGATCAGCAACTACAACAAAAGTACATGAAATGATCTGAATTGCTTTTCTGAGTGTATGGTTGTTAGGGCCAGGATGGATCTACTCCAAGTCATAACTTTGGCCTGCTCTAACCAGCTTAAGCAGCCCTAAGGGATGCATCTTGTGTTTACGGTCAAAGATTTTTCAGCCTCTGAATTGATGGCCCCTTCCTTTAAATTTACCCATCATGGGCAAGTGCTCTGCCACTGAGTTATATTCCCAGTTCTTTTTATTTTGAGACAGAATCTGTCTAAGTTGTCCAGGTTGCCTTTGAACTTGCGATCCTTTGACCTTAGCCTCCCAAGTAGCTGGAATAATATACCTGACTCAACAGGTCATAGGCAGATCTTTCCTCTTGATGGTGGTAAGTTATTTTATGTGAATGTAGAGTCAGAGGTCAAAGTGGGTACAGTCAATCTAAATTTCTTTTGGAATTCTTTGTTCAAATGAAAGACATTTGTAAATTTTGTGTTATTGACTTAGTGTTAAAATAATGCTTAGCTCCAATTTTTGTTTTGGAAAATTTCAAACCTTCATAAAAGTTGAAAAAAAATTGTGCCAAGAAAACCAGTTATCTACCAGACATGATGAGGTACTCCTGTAATTCTAGCACATTGGAAATCTGAGGCAGGAGGATTATGAATATGAGGATATCCTAGGATATAGAGAATTCTAGGCCAGCCTCATCTATATAGATTTCATTTCAAAAATAGACAAAAACTCCATTATCCTTCATATTCAACAATTAATATTTTGTCACATTCATTTTATCCTTTACACACATGCATACACAACACATATGTTTGCTGTTTGTTCTACACAGTTAAAGGTTAACCACAGATATGTTGACATGAGGCCCTTTAATATTCACGCATATATTACCGAGAAAAGGGATATTCTTTACACCCTGAATACAATTTTGAGTGTTTATGATTGGACTGAAGATGTTTAACCCTAATCCAATATTATTGTCCAGCACACAGTTTATATTTGTTTTTCATGTGCCTCAGTGATGTCCTTTAGAGAGGATTTTTTTTTTTTCACCTCCTGCTCAGGAGTCAAGGATGACACATTGGGCTTCGTTGCCTTGTTTCTTTGATCACCTCTCTTTGTCTTTCATGCTATTGATATTATTGAAACCTGAATCCCAACAGTTTTGTGCAAATGGAACTTTCTGTTTCGCCAGCAACTCCCGTATACCCAGCAGCCGATTCTCAAATAATTGACTTGGAGGCTGTGTATTACTTATAAATGCTCAGCCATTAGCTCAAGCTTATTGCTAGCTAGCTCTTACATTTAAATCAACATGTATTTCTTATCTATGCTTTGCCATGTGGCAAATGAGGTAGCTTGTTACCTCATTTTCTACATGTATTGCTTCCTCAGCAGCTGCCTGGCTCCACTCTTCTGCTTCCCAGAATTCTCCTAGTCTGGTTCTCATGCTCAGTCTCTTCCTGCCCAGCTATCGGCCAATCATTAACAAGGAGAATAAGCCACATGGGTTTTTGTCAATGGGCATTAATTTGAGACTCATGCTTCTTTTTGGATAGGATAGCTGTTCTTGGCTGAAAGACTGTGTTTTCTTTAGCACATCCCTTGTGAGCTCATGTGTGCTGTTATCAATGATGTTACCTTGATCACGTGGTTAGCCATCCACATTTGCTATGTCCATTATTATAATAATGTCCTTTATCCATGAAGTTAATAAGTACTTCATGTGATATCATGTCCAAATTCTGCTATCCAAACCTCCTCAATGGTGATTTAAAAACATTCATTTGGTATATGTGCATGTGTGTGTGTGTGTGTGTGTGTGTGTGTGTGTGTGTGTGTGTGTGCAGTATGTATATGTATATCAACATGTGTGTCAAAATGCTTATGTGGAGGTTAGAGGACAACTTGTAATTTTCTACAAATTCACAGGCTTAGGATCCAAACATGTGGGTAATCATAACACTTCTTTCCTTCCTTCCTTTTTTGCCTGAGAATGCACATTTGAAATAGCAGTTTCAAGGAGTAAGGAGACCTAGAGTTTCTCAGGGCAATGGGATAGAATTGTCTTAACATAATAAATCATCTCCTCTTTCAAGGGATATTAAGAAAAAGCTCTTAAAAGAATCAATGAGTGACATCACAAGCCACCCAAACTTTCCCCTAAGTGGGGTCTCTAGACATATTGAAACACAAATTTAAATAAGCAAAACTCTGAATTGTGTGGTCCTCTGGTAATGTTAGTAGCTTCCATTGCTTCCTGGCCTTTACATTGTCACATAACCACCTATCCCAAATGTGGACTATCTCTGAGGCTCACCTTAACTAACAATGGAAGAGATTCTATGCAACTTTCAGCCCAAGCCTGCCAACTTGTTCTTTCCACTCTTGGACTAGCCACCATGCTGTAAGAAGCCCAGGCCATTCAAACACCAGTGTGACACTTCAAGAATGAGTCATCAATCTCAAACCCAGACTGAGCTCCTAAATCAAGGGTAGGGAAAACTGTAGCTCTCGGCTGAATCCCACCTACCCCCTGATTTTTGCCAACCAAGTTTCATTTGAAATCAGCTATGTCTCATCATTTGTACATATTTGTTGGCTGTTCTCTTACAACAACGTTGGAGGCATGTGCCCATGAGAAAGACCTTGTAACACAAAACCTGAAATATGTGCTGGGCGGCCCATTACAGGAAAGTATGGTGCTCTGTGCCCCAGATGGCTGCTGTACCAGCTGACATCATCTGAAACAGAAGGGCTCACTTGACCTTGATCAACCGCAGGATCCTGAGCAAGAGTGAAAACGATGCCATCTTCATTCATCCAGTTTGAGGAGGATTTGTTAGACAACAGCAATGGAAACAAATGAGAACACTACTGATCGCTGTTTCATAGGTTTGGTGAGTTCATTACTTAAATGTTTAGGCTCCCTTTTTTAACCTCTTACCTCTCCTTAAACAGTTCTAACTTACGTTAGCCATGGATGTGTCATTGGCTCTCTCACCAAGCCCACATCCTTTTGGTTGCTAACCCCGACAAAGGTTTCTCGAGCACCTTCTTGTTCTTTGGACTCTTAACTGGCATCTGATACTGTTGGCTGCTTCTTGCTTCTTGAAACCTGGTAATCTTTCCTTGGTCTCACAGTGTACTAGATACTTTCCTATTGCTGTGATACAACTCATGACCAAGTCACTTATAGAAGGAAGAGTTTACTTAGGTTATGGTTCCAGAGGGCTAAGACTCTCTCACCATCACATCGAGGAAGTATGGCAGCAGGCAGGCATGGTGACTGGAGCTTAGAGCTCCCATCTTAAACCACAGCCAGGAAGCAGAGAGCAAAGTGGGAATGGCATGTGGCTTTTGAAACCTCAAAGCCCACCCCCAGTTACCACTTCCTCCAGCAAGGCCACATCCCGTAAATCTACCCAAAAGGAACCACCAGCTGGGGACTAAATATTCAGATAACCGTGACACCAGGAGCGATCTCACTCCAACCACCAGACAAAGGAAAGGGCCTGCCGATTTTCTTTTGGAAATTCTGCCAACAATTGTAGTTTCTCGGGATTCTCTCAGATTTCATTCCACATTTAGCTAATATAGGTCCATCCTAGTGTACATATGATGTAAGTTATCTCGAAATCTAGAAGGTGACAAATGCTTTGTTTGTTCTTACTCTCATTTGGCAATGCTAGGGATTGAATCTAGGGCCTCCTGTGACTGAAGGGAGCCCTGTTGTACTGAGCTATTGTGTCATCCAGGGACAAGCACTTTAAAAAGGAAACAAAGGAGAAGAA
Source organism: Peromyscus californicus insignis (assembly GCF_007827085.1). Taxonomy (NCBI): domain Eukaryota; kingdom Metazoa; phylum Chordata; class Mammalia; order Rodentia; family Cricetidae; genus Peromyscus; species Peromyscus californicus. The sequence continues at coordinate 123,321,706 of NW_026294584.1, read as the reverse complement.
TGGGGTACAGTTGAGAGGAGGAGGAGACGAGGACAATTTAAAGAAAGGTGCTCAGAGTAGGCATTGAGATGCTGACTTTGAACAAAAGCCTCAGAAAGGAAAAGTACTGACATATGGGTATTCTAGGGAAAGAGGATTCTAAGCAGAGAGAACAGCAGGCCAAAGATCCAAAGGGAAAAATATAGAAGGACTGAAAAAAAAAAAACCCACCTGAGGGTGCATGGAGTGAACTTTGGGACCAAGATCAGAGAAATAGTGGGTTTGGGATGCTGTAGGGCCTCACGAATCACTATCAGCATTTAGTCTCTTCTTGGTGAGATGGAGTCTATGAGAGAATCATTGAGGAGTTTGAGAAGAATCAGGTCATCTAAAGGACTCCTCTCGCTGCTGAGGAGAAAGGAGGGTGGAAGTGGAAGGAATGGTGCAGAGACACAAGCTTGGAGGCTCTAGGAGTGACCTGGACTAGTAGGGCAACAGCGGAGGTAATATAGCTCATCTCTGGGCTGTCCTCATACTCCCATGGTTCCAGGTACCAACCACCGGGTTCACTCCAAGGGCTTCTCTTTCCAGTCTGACTCTCTCTCTTGAACTAATCACATGTGTGTGATGATCTACTGGTCACCCGATGTCACGTTTCTGTAGGCACTGTAGTAGTTGATCTTTACAGCCAACTTGATGGGATTGAGGATCACCATGGAAACAAACCTCTGGACATGTCCGTGAGAGAGTTTTTAGGTTGGGCTAATTGAAGTAGGAAGAGCCACCCTAAATGAAGGTGGTGCCAATTCCATGGTCAAGGATCCCCAAATGGATAAAAACAAAAACAAAACCCCCCAAATAATGGGAAAGCAAGCTAAGCACCAGCATTTCTCTCTCTCTCTGCCGGCTGACTGTGGACACAACATAATCAGCTGCCTTCTTTCAGCCATGCTTTCCCCGCCATGATAGACTATGCCCTCAAACTGTGAGCCCAGATCAACTGTGTCATCAGGGATTTTTGTCACAGAAGCAATAAAAGTGACTAAGACATTAAGACAGCACCTTACCCCTACTCCAGCTCCTCTGAAAACCCCTTTCCCATGCTCCTTTTAGTCACTGCTAAAAGCCTGCAGCCACCTCTCATTAAGGCTGTCAGCACATGTGCTAATGGGCAATCTGCGCTGGCCCGTAAACACTATGCTAAGACATGTCATTATGATTTAGTTTATTAGGTTTTCAGCTTATAATGGTGGCTTGAATGATTGAGCGTAAGGTAGGGAACTTTTAATTAGGATAGGATGGTGACATACAACCTTAGTTCAGGGCAATGTGTCACTTTGGTGGAGCATTAAAATCCCAAGGATGGAGGCTAGGCATTAGAGAATATTTCTCATATCACAGCTTTATCCAAAAGAGCACTACCACTGAGACTATAATTTTCAAATGATCTCTTTAGTTACAGACACTAAATTTATCATGTATGTGGCATGTACAAATTAAGACTCAATATTTATTGCAGGTTTTTCCTACATAAATTCAACTTGCTTTCATAATAGGAATTTTGTTTAATTTTTATTTTTTAGAGACAAAGTCTTTCCATAAGCTCTGACTAGCCTGTACCTCATGATGTAGACCAGGCTGGGCTCAGGAAAATACTCACATTGAGGAATTTTTCCCCCACTCCAATTGTAATTTTAGAATTTATATGTTAAGTATATATTTAAAGAATGGGTTTTTGTTTTATTTTATTTTTGAGGTAGGGTCATATATATAGTCCAGGCTGTCCTTGAGTTTACTATTCAGAAGATGACCTTGAACTTCAGATCCTCCTGTGCAGCGAGACCACAAGTTGTCTTACCATGCCTGGTTCATATGGTGCTGGGCGTTAAACCCAGGGCTTCATACATGTGAGGCATGAACTCTACCAACTGAGCAGTGTCGCCAGCCCTTCATTCATTCTTTTAACTTGTGTCAAAGGAGCTATTTTTGCTCTGGAAAATGATTAGACAAAAGGGTGTGTAATTTCTTCATCCAAGATCCTGGTTCCCCCGCCCCCTTAATTTGTGGGTACAGAGAATAAGAAATACTTAATCTTTAATGTCTAAATCGTGCATTAAGAAAAAGTAATAGATGCAAGGGAACATGTGTTTTCCTAGATTATATTTTTAGTGCATCATGCTTACATGTGGGAAAGTCTTGTAAAAACCATTAATGTGAAACTAACTAGGCCAATGAGAGCTATTAATTTTTATTAGAAAATTACCTTCAAAATGAATATTTAGATGTAAGCCTAACGTCATTAACAATGCAATTAAGTTTGATTCCATGAAACTTGAAAGCTTTTTATATATTTATCATTTATTTGCCAAGTATTTCTCAAAGCCTGCCTTTGTACCAGGCTGCATGCTGGTGCTGAGGATGGAGTATAAGTAAAGACAAGAGGCTTCCACAGTGGAGCATCCCACCATTGAAGCAGGCAGGCAATCCATACTTGAACAATAATCCCTGCTAGTAATAAGTGCTAAAAAGAAAATTAGCTGAGTGGAGAAGGGAGGATCGACAGAGACAGATTTATGGGGCCCCCTGGGGAAGAAGCTCTCTCAGATGACTGAGAACTGACAGCCCTGAGAAGTGGGAAATACCTCAGAGGGGCACAGGCACAGAAGGAACAGAAAGGAAACTGAGGTAGGTAGCTACAGGAAAGTCAGAAAATGAGGCACAAAAAGCTGGAGAGAGGAACGGGAGCCTGAGCATGAAGGATTTGGTAGGCCTTGCTCAGGAAGGAGTTTCAGTTTTATTCTAAGTGTGATAGAGGGAAAAGGATTTATGCACAGGAATGGCAGCACCAGATGCCGTCTTTGGTGTTCTGTTTGAAACATGCTTTTATGTAGCCCAGACTGGCTTTGAACTCCTGATTCTCCTTGTTTACACTTCCTGAGTGCTGGGATTATAGGTATGCACAATAATGCCTGGTTTCTTTGCTGGTTTTTTTTTCAGTTGTTAACACACACACACACACACACACACACACACAAAAAAAAAAAAAAAAAAAAAAAAACCTTATCATTTTAATTTTTTTTTAGGTGTGTGCACATGTATGCCTGGCAGAGAATAATGGGCAGGAGATTGTTCTCTCTTGCCACCATGTGGGTCCCAGGGATCGAACTCAAGTCCTCAGGCTTCGTGGCAAGCACCTTTACCTCCTGAGATGTCTTGTCAACCCCCATGATTAACTGTACAGTTAGTTAGCGATGGCTTTGTTCATATTAGTGCTACTGTCATCATCCTTTATCTGGAGAACTTTCTTCGTATTTCCAAATTGGAACTCCAGCCCTGTTAAACATCCTCACCTTGTCCCTGCTCCTGACAATCACTATGGTGCTCTCTGTTCCTATGGGATTGCATATTATGAGTATCTCATATCAGTAGAATCATACCATACTGCCTGGCTTCTTTCACTTAGCCTTCTGTTCCTGTCTTCAAGGTTTGTTTATGTATGTTGTAGCATGTTCTGGAATTTCTTTCTTTTTTTTGAAGGGGGGGGTTAGGTGGGAGAATAGGATCTCATGTAGCCTAAACTGGCTTTAAATTCAGTACATGGCCAAAGATGATCTTTTTTTTTCCTTCCGAGACAGGGTTTCTCTGTGTAGCTTTTGCACCTTTCCTGGAACTCACTTGGTAGCCCAGGCTGGCCTCGAACTCACAGAGATAACCTGCCTCTGCCTCCAGAGTGCTGGGATTAAAGGCGTGCTCTACCACTCCCTGGCCAAAGATGATCTTGAACTTCTGACTTTTTTGCTTTCACTTTCCAAGTGCTCAGATTCAGGCATATACCACCATGCAGTGCACAGACATTTAAACAGTCATACAACTATTTAGCTTGTCATGAAGCATGCCCCATGTCAGTCACTTTTCTGTCACTATGACAGAATACCTGAGACAGTAAATAAGAGTATATTAGTTACTTTTTTGTTGCTGCGATGAAACACCACAACCAAGGCAACTTTTAGAAGAGTTTGACTGGGCTTATGGTTCCAGAGGGTTAGAGTCCATAATGGCAGAGTACAGGCAGGGCGGCGAGACCTGAAAGCTAAGAGCTTATATCTTGAACTGCAAGCAGGAAGAAGAGAGTAAACTGGGAATGGTGTGAGTCTTTGAAACCTCAGAGTCTGCCCCCAATGATGTACTACCTCCATAACTCCCAGCAGCATCACTACCTGGGGACCAAGCATTGAAATGCTCAAGACTATGGGGGACATCTCATTTGAAACAACACAAAGAGAACAGTTTATTTTATTGGTTTTTTTTTTTTTTTTTTGGTTTTTCGAGACAGGGTTTCTCTGTGTAGCTTTGCGCCTTTCCTGGAACTCGCTTTGGAGACCAGGCTGGCCTCGAACTCACAGAGATCCGCCTGTCTCTGCCTCCCGAGTACTGGGATTAAAGGCGTGCGCCACCACCGCCCGGCTATTTTATTGGTTTTTTGAGACAGGGTTTCTCTGTGTAGTCTTGGCTGCCCTGGAACTGACTCTATAGACCAGGCTGGCCTCAACTCAGAGATCCACCTGCCTCTGCCTCCCGAGTACTAGGATTAAAGGTATGTGTCACTACCACCTGGTAAGGACAATTTATTTTGGTTTACAGTTTCAGAGGGTTTTTCTTCTTCCTTCTCTTTCTTTCTTCTTCTTCTTTTTTTTTTAAGACAGGTTCTCACTATGTAGCTCTAGCTGTCCTGGAACTCACTATGTAGACAAGGCTAGCCTGAAAATTACAGAGAAGTGCCTGCCTCTTTCTTCAGAGTGGTGGGACTAATGGTGTGTGCCACCATGACCAGCAGTTTCAGAGTTTTATCCCATGGTCACTTGGCCTTATGCATTGGGCTGGCTCAAGCATAATGTCCTATAGCAAGAGCGGTTGGCGAAAGAGATCTGTTCCCCTTATAGTGGCCAGAAAGGACAGAAGGAAAGAAAGCCCCAGAGTCCTAATGTCCCTTTTTGAGGACACATTTCCAATGACCTAACTTCCTTTTTCTAGTCCCTACTTCCCAAATGTCTCATCTTCTTCAAGAAACCCAGTAGCACTAGAGGCTGATGAGCAAGTCTTTAGTACATGGGACTTTGAAGGATTATTCAAGCTATAGTACCTTTGCCCCAGATTTAACATCCAATGACAACTCTTGTCTGTGTCATCATTCACTTTAATCATGGTATATACTAATTCTTGCACTCTATTTTTGTAGCACATTGATGTTTCTAAAGACAGAAACCTGCATTACTGACCATCCAGATGTTTCTGAGGAGAAAGGGGAAGATGTGGTTAACAGTCTGATATGAGGCTTCAGATAAACGTTTTAAAGACCAGCTTAGAAACCACTTGGGAAAAACTAGAAGTGGTGGGGAAATGGCATGTTGATGTTATTAAATGGAAACATCTTATTAGGGACACATCATGCAAATTGCCAGCAATACATCACAGACCATAATCGGCTGGCTTGCCTTCTGTTACTACGGCTTGCTTTATTTCAGATCCATTTTCTGTTTCTTAAAATTTGTACACCCATTAGTACCCTTATTAGAAAGTTTCCTCAGGCAGCTATCTTTTCAGCTGAGGAAAGTTGTACCTGTGAAACTGGTAGTTATGGCTTTATTATTTATTCATTCATTGTATGTGGGGGGGGTGCCTGCGGAGGCCAGAGGACAGCTTGGGGCAGGCCGTTCTTTCCATCCACCATGTGGGTTCTGGGGTTTAAACTTGAGTCACAAGACACTTTATTCATGGAGTCATTTCACCAGCCTGGTAGTTCTGTCTTTAAAGTTGGTTCTCACAGCTATAATCTGGACTGACTTGGAAACAGTGGCTAGATTTCAAACCAGTTTCTGCAACTGAGACTTGGGATATGAAATTCTCTTCCCTGAATGGTTATGTCTGCTGCCAAGCAAATTGATTCTTCCAAAGATTACTACTGAAGAGTTAGAATTTGTTTTTTTAAACTTTCTGAGAACACTTATGTCTCAAATGGCTAAAAGGTTATGATGGAGAAGGAAAAACCTGGAAAAAGAAAACCCTTGGCCAGGGCATGCTAAAGTTTTCTGCTTTACTTTATTTTTAAGTTTAAAAAAAGTGTGTATGTGTGCGTGCATGCGTGTGTGAATGTATGTGTGTGTCTTCACGTTGCTTATGGAAGTTGGGGACAACTTATAGGTGTATGTTCTTGTAGCTAGAGTTTTCCTGCCTGGCCCACAGTCAGGACAAATCTCTTTCACCCGCCAGTCCCACAGCCGCTCAGACCCAACCAAGTAAACACAGAGACTTATATTGCTTACAAACTGTATGGCCGTGGCAGGCTTCTTGCTAACTGTTCTTACAGCTTAAATTAATCCATTTCCATTAATCTATACCTTGCCACATGGCTTGTGGCTTACCGGCATCTTCACATGCTGTTTCTCATCTTGGCGGCTGGCAGTGTCTCTCACTCAGCCTTCCACTTCCCAGCTTTATTCTCCTCCTTGTCCCGCCTATACTTCCTGCCTAGCCACTGGCCAATCAGTGATTTATTTACTGACCAATGAGCAACACACTTGACATACAGACCATCCCACAGCATGTTCTCTCCACTGTGTAGGTTTCAGGAATTCATCTCAGATCATCAGACTTGGAAGCAAGTGGCATCACCTGCTGAGCCATCTCTGGCCCTATGATTGATTTAAAAACTATCTTCAAACTAGATATATTATTATATATCTTTATTTGCTTTAAGTGGGTAAATATTTTGCTTTGCATATATGTCTGTTCATCATGTATGTGCCTGGTCCCTGTGGAGGTTGGAAGAGGGAATTAGATCCCCTAGAACAGGAATTGCAGGCAGCTGTGAGCCACTGTGTGGGTCCTCTGCAAGAACAGCCAGTGCTCTTAACTACTGAGCCATCTCTCCAGTCCCCAAGTTAGTTTTAGTTTACAGAACATGGGTAGTAAAAGAAGAGCTTTTTTTTATAAAAGTCTTTGTAATGTAGTTCTTTGGGGAAAACCTTAAGAACTGGGGGGAAGGGTTCTTCCCAAATAGGTAATGGAAATGTCCTTATGTTCCTAATACAAATAATTGATACATATGTGAAATGATGGATATGCATATTATCATGATCTGATCATTGGACATTGTGTACATGAGTTGATGATATATTACACCATACCTCACAAATGTGTACAACTGCTGTATACCTAATTACCTCCTCTATCTTCATATGTGTCCACCCAGGACAGTGTGTACTTTCTCAACAATGTTGAAAAAGTTATAGAAGGCTATACAGGTTCTTAGAACATTAAGAACTAAGAAACTTCCATGTCCTTCCCATGAAAAATGTCCTTTAGTAATATTTGTAACATAGTTGATTTCTCCCTACCTACATAATTCAAAATAAAGAATAAAAACCATTTTATATCTTTTCGTTTTTTTTTTATTTTTTAATCTCTTTCTTCTTGAGATTTCATGTGGGTATACAATGAAATCATATTCATCCCTCATTTCCCCCTCCAGTTCCTCCTATGCCTTCCCCATGCTAGTGCTGCCCATATGTATACTCACGGGTGTGGGCTATCTGCTGGAGGGAACCTACTGGTGTGCTCATCCTCCAGAAAGAATGATTGTCCCTTTCTCAGAAACTGTCAGCCCCCAACAGCTTTTTGGTTAGGGGTGGGCCTGGAGATGATCTACCCCATCTGTGCTGGGATGTTGTCTGGCTTGATCTTACTCAGGTCTTGTGTGCTGTGAGTTTATATGTATAATAGCTCTATCACATCCAAAAGACAGTGTTCCATAGCACATCTCCCTATCCTCTATCTACATCCTTTTCAGCAATGTTCTCTGAGTCTTGGAGTGGGGGGGGGGGGTGTTGCATATACTAGGGAACCACTCTGCTACGAAGTTCTCTTATATCTTGGATGTTGCTAGCAACTACATTATCAGCATCAGCAGATACTGCTGAATCATACATACTTATGAAAGCAGGGTGGCAGGGTGGTTAACTGAGTGGGTAGACGCTTACTACACCTAGGCTTATGTCATTTCAGCCATCACTGACACCGGTGACCTTGAGTAATTTACTCAGCCTCCTTTTGGCATGTTTTCATTAACAAGTTGGGGGTCTTGAGGCAGGGAACATAGATCATTGGTAAAGTGTTCACCTTGTGTGCGTTAGGCCCTGGATTTGATTCCCAGCACTGCACAGTTATGGGAGTCATAACGATACCCTTGTCATGAGGAGTAAACTCATTGACAAAATGTATGGAAAGCACCACACAGTATAGAAATGGGGCTAGCATGATGATGTTATGTTCAGTGTCAGGATAGAGATCAGAAAACTTCCCAACATGGAGTTTATAGAGCAGTCTTCCATTTGCACTTTGGTTGTAAATTGTATGTGTTTAGTTAGCTTGGTGTTGATGAAAAATCCACATTTCTTTGATCAAATGCATGGCTTGGCTTTTTCTCCTTGGCTATCAGGGGCTGTACATCTAAGAAGAGTTGAACTTGACCATATTCGCCCCGCCGTCTCCTACCTCTGTGTTTGAACCTCTTTCATAAGGTTTTCTCCTTCCCAACTGTGAGTCTTCTTTGATTACCCAGAGTCTCCATGCTGCTTCCCATTGGCGTTTCTCCTCGTAGGAGGTAGAGTCTCTTGGTCCACACCTTTACCTGGGGATGGTCTAGGGTCCGCTGACTAAAGGAATGTGCCTCAGGCTGGGGGTGTAGTTCAGCAGCAGAGCACGCGCTTAGCAGGCGCAAGGTTTTGGGTTCAATTTCCAGCACTAAAAACAAATAGTGCATTGGAATGTGCTAGAAGTGATAAGACCCGAGTTCAGGAGACTCAAGAGGTCTGGTGAGAAGAAAGGGGCCCAGACATCCAGGGTCCCCATGGAACTCCATAGAGTCATGAAGAGTTTATCTCCCGGCATGGTGTGGCACTCTAAGTGCACAACAGTACAACCCACAGAACTGAAGTGCCACTGAGTTTCAGGATGGCGTGTGACTCAAGAATCATAAGTGATCCTGTCTCCAAGTGAGCCCTCTTCACTACCACCCCTTCCACACACGCACACGCCTGCACAGTGCACACACACGTACAAATGCATACTCAAGCACCCCTCTGTCTACCCAGTTTAAGACCTCACCGTCCCTCTAGCTATACTGTCCACATTCAAACCCCCCTCTGCTGTTGCCTGGCCTTTAAGGACAGTCTATTTATGGGTTCGAAGATAGTCTTCTAGTTTAGTTTGGGGTGTCATGACAGAGACTGAGGCTGGTTTGATGTTTGGCTTTGTTTTAACCCAAAAGATCAGCACTCTGAGGTGAAAAATTGAGGCCGGAGGGTGGCAGCACCTTGGAAAGCGTTCTCTCCATAAAGGGGACTCCCTGACTTACAGGAGCAAGTTTAATGAAGAGGAAGGAAGTGGCCTCTTGTCTTCAGACTGTGTTCACCTGCACATCCCACACTTCATTTCACTGAGACAGTGGTTTCCAGTGATAGTTGTTAGTGCTTCTGGACCCTCCTTAAAATACCACGTTTAATTCTATTCAAAAGGAACCTGGAATTCCGATTCCGTGGGTGAGTATGCTGTTAGCTTTCATTCCTGGTCCTAGTGACTCTGAAAACTATGCGTAATTGCACACACACACTTTCACAAATGCACATAGGTACACACATATACATAAATGCACATATGCAGACATACGTATACAAACACATGCGCACCATACTTTTACATATACATGTAGACACTTCTGATATAGATATACATTTTTACATATACCCTTTCACACACACACACATACACACACACACACACACACACACACACACACACACCCCTAGCTCATCTGAGGAAAGCACACTGCTAGAGGAAGCCCCCTAATCCTGTCATTACATAGTAACAAGGTAGGAGAGCTGGATTTATTTGATAACATCTGACTATCCTTTGCAACTGAACAGAAGAAGGGAATTGTTCCAGCCTGAAAGAGTCAGGACCTGGTCTCACATCTGTCTTGCTTCCTGGTAGTGTTGGCCATCTAGGACCTGGGAGGGAGGCTGAGGATGCAGCCCCATACATATCACTTGTCTACCAATGCTCGAGGTCCTGGGTTTCATCCTGGCCACCCCTCTTCCCTCTAAAAGCTCTAGGGTGGATATGGAGATTCAAGAGATGATCTTTCCTATAGAAAGGGACAGCCCTGTCCCCAAGATGTGAAACACTGTCCTGACTTAGAATTTCTGTAAGTAGACAATTTTTATTGCTCTTGTGTTTTGTTTGCTTAAAGAATAGGTTTTACGTGGCTGGGCTGTGGTGGCACACACCTTTAATCCCAGCACTCGAGAAACCTTGTCTTGAAAACACCAAAAAAAAAAAAAAAAAAAAAAAAAAAGGGCCGGGTGGTGGTAGCTCACGCCTTTAATCCCAGCACTTGGGAGGCAGAGCCAGGCGGATCTCTGTGAGTTCGAGGCCAGCCTGGGCTACAGAGTGAGTTCCAGGAAAGGCACCAAAGCTACACAGAGGAACCCTGTCTTGAAAAACCAAAAAAAAAAAAAAAAAGATTTTATATTTTTTATTGTTTGAACATTTTTTGTTTTGTTTTGAGATAAGGTCTTTTGTTGCTCAGGCCTCATAGTCACTAAGTAGGTGAGGATGATCTTTTTTTTTTTTTTTTGGTTTTTTGAGACAGGGTTTCTCTGTGTAGCTTTGCGCCTTTCCTGGAACTCGCTTTGGAGACCAGATTGGCCTCGAACTCACAGAGATCCACCTGGCTCTGCCTCCCGAGTGCTGGGATTAAAGGTGTGCGCCACCACCGCCCAGCTCAAGGATGATCTTTTAAGTTAGTTTATTTAAAATTCAAAAGAACTTTTAAATCCATTAATTAATTTAAAAATTAATTTTAAATCAATTGATTAATTTTAAAGACAGGGCCTTACTCTGTAGCTCTGACTGTCCAGGAGCTTGTTATATAGACCAGGCTAGCCTTGAATTCAAGAGATCTTCCTGCTTCTGCCTCCCCAGGGCCTGGATTAAAATTGGGCACCAAGGATGATCTTGAATTCCAGAATCTCTTGCCTTTACCTCAAACGTGCCTGGAGAACAGGCATTTACCACCATGCTGAGTTGGGCGATTTTTAAAAATTAATGTATACTAAGTAGTGAGTTGTGTTCTGGATTTCCACACATATATGCCATTATACATGCTTCCACGTAGAAAATTTTGCAATCCAGTTTGGCTATCCATTCTCTGATCTGGAATTCATCACCTTTTGTCAGTATAGATAAAAGCTTAAAATGATACAAAATAGATAAGTGTGTGAGGTGAAATATTTCTGTTTTATTCTCACCCCTCCATCATCTTGTTCCCTTTTACAGAGCCTAGGCTCTTTTTTTTTTTTCTTGTTTGTCTTGATTAAGATACAGGGTCACATGAATCTCACCTTTCAGGTGTGTCCAGCCTGCAGCACACAGGTCACATGCCACTGTTGAAAGTCAGTGGCAGCTATGAATATGTTCCCACATAAAATTGCAAACAATTACTTGAAATGAGATTTTGTCTTTTATGTATGTAGTAAGATTGTGTGGTTTTTGTAGATGACAATGTTGTGTTGTGATGTGAAAGGTTGGACACAGCTGAATGGCCTTAAAGGTATGCCCTCCATGCATTTTAGTACACTCACTGTGTTCTACAATGTTTGTCTCTATTTAATTCTGAAAATACTTCCATCACCCTGAAGCAAAGCCCTCTGTCTCTCAGGTCCCTTTCCGCTGCCCTCGGCCACCTCTGCTCTCTTTCCTCTCTGTGGATTTGCCAGTCCAGTCATTTCATATAACTGGGACCCTACTATATATGGTCTTTTGTATCTGTCTTCTTTTACTTAGCATTTTTTAAAATTTATTTAACGCCTTGGTGGTGGCATACACCATTGATCCCAGTACTCAGGAGGCAGAGGCAGGTGGATCTCTGAGTTGGAGGTCAGCCTGATCTACAAAGTGAGTTACACAGGGAGAAGGGGAAGAGGCCAGGGTCCCATAAGCCCCCTTAAGGAGGATATACCCCTAGTTACTCAGAAGCTCTCACTAGGCCCTGAAAGTTCCACAACCTTCTTACAGCAGCAGGGGCTGGGACCAGAGCCTTTAGCACAGGCCTCTGAGAGCCGGTCCAGATCCAAATGGTATCAGCTTTCAAGTTGAGAGGATCAATGTATTTTTTTCCTTCAAATTCTGTTTTAAATAGTGTGTGTGTATGTGAGTGTGTCTGTCTGTCTGTCATGTTGGTATACTGTCAGGAATATACTAACTTATCCTTTAAATGAATTTTGACTTTTTGCTACCAAAGAGACAGATGAGAATTGTTTATTCTCTAGCTAAATTTAAATAGCGTTGTAGTTTCCACATACATATGGGCACATTTACAATATAAAAAAAAATCAGACTTTTGAGCAAAAGAAATCTCAATTATTGCTCATAATTCCCACCTGAATATCAGAAAGGCATCAGCCACAGAAAATTACAAAGAAACTTAGTTACACAGAGAAGCCCCCGAAGGGTCACAAAGATGGCTAATCTGGTAAGGGAGCTTGCCACAAAAGCTGACAACCTACTTCCAAACCCCGAGATCCACGTGGTTAAAAGAGAGAAGTGACTCCTGCAGGTTCTCTACCTTCTACACATGTGCTATGGTGTGCACATACTCCAAGTAAATAATAAAGAAAAAGAAAGAAAGATGAAGATTTATGTGCTAAACAACTCCATTTGTTTCCAGGTTTTTCTATAATCTTAGAATGTGGAGTACTCAACACATGTTATACTTCAATAAATAATTTTTAAAACCCGAATACACAAAATTGGTTTTGCTAGGTTTCGTTGAGTGTTTTCAGAAGTCCATACGGAACTGTGTTGTCATGGGAGCTGGCTCCTCTCTTCTGACAGCCCGACTTGTGTGTTCCACTTGGGAAGATGTTCCTCACCTGTGCCCTAGGAATTGTGGTGGTCTTCTCTGTTCGTAAAATGCGGTCAGCCTAAATCATGCTGTAACTGATTGGTGCTACTGTGAAATGGTCAAACATGATTCCTTTTATGGGTGACTTTCCAATATGAAACTTCAGCCGCCATGATTTTTCTTTTAATGCATGCATAGTAACCCCCTCCCACCCCCGTGTGTGTGTGTGTGTGTGTGTGTGTGTGTGTGTGTGTGTGTGTGTGTATGCATGTGGATGTCAGAAGACAACTTTTGGGAATTCATTCTTTACTTCCAACACAGACAGGTTCTGGTGATCAAACCCAGGTTGTCTACACTGCTCTGTAAGCATTTTTGACCACTGAACCATCTCACTGACCCTTGTTCATGATTTTTAGTAAAATCATCTTGCAAACCTCCTAATCAGTCAGGTGTTTGCTATTTAAAAAAAATGTAACTATCCTTGTCGCTGGTTAAGTGCTATGGTAAGAACAGGAGACTTAAGACTCACAAATACTGTGGGCTGGATTGTGGCTTAGTGGTAGAGCACTTGCCTAGCACATGCATGACCCAGGGTTTGAGCCCCAGGACTACAAAAAGTGATAGTTTTCTGGGGATCATAATGTGTTCTGTACTCATTGGTAAGCAGAAGTCCGTGTGCTTAGCCACAGTGAACACTCTGAGAAGTGTAAGCGCAATGCATTTATCTGCTTGAAAAGGAACTCATCTTGCAAAACCTAAGGTTTTAAAACAGCTCCGTTTTGCAAAAGATCAAAGGCTGGACCTAGCGAGAGACTAATGCTCATGTTCAAGACTTGGTGCAGTTCATAGTTGTACTTGATACCCCACAAGCTTTGACAAAACTCTTGTGGCTGAAATGGGTTTGCTTAGGCCTGCTGTTGACAGTGAAGCCATTGCAACATTCAGCTTCTAGACTGACACAGGAGCCCTGGCTGCCTCAGAATTTCTTTTTCAGAGCGAGGAAGTTCTAAGTTCAAACGGTCAAAAACCAAGATGGACTCCCTCCAGCCCAAAGGATGTAAGTGATGCTACCAGGCTATAATGCTGTCATTCTCAAATCCCACAGAAGTTCTGATAAACACAAAGGTGGAATTCATCCTGGGTTAAAATTTAGCTCATAAAGAAAAGAATCTTTTCTTTACAGGTGCTTCTAGAACTCTCAGCACTTATCTCACAAATGGCTCGAAATACGACTCTGTAGGCCATAATTTATCCTGACAAGCGGGCACCGTAAGAGCCAAACGGCAGCAGTTCTGTTTTCAAACCCAAGCAGAGCAGATCTTCCTAATAGCGTGATGACATTTCGAGCTCTAACTTCACATGCGACCTAAACAGCACACCTTTTAAACGGCTCAGTTTTTAGGATCTCATTTTATGATCATTCGCGATCTCCTTCATGTACACTGCGCATCCTCCTGGTGATTTAACTGTGTTTAGATGCACCTGCTTCTATCATAACGGGCTCTGGGGTAGGTTCCTGGATGATGACAGGGAATTTCTTAAGGTTCACATTTGTGTTGAACAGAATTATTTTGCTGTTTCCTAACCCTTTTCTTTTACTACCTACTTTCTAAGCAGTGCAGTCTGTTAAAAGAAAAAAAAAAAGCTGATTGAGGCTTTGAAAGGTAGAGAAGGGTAACTTATATAGTTCACGGGTCTTCTTCTCTTTACAGCAACAGTCTGCCTTAGGACACCTCAAGACATGCCCGAGTTTGAGCCCTCCTTCACTTTCCCAAAGCTTGCCCGTGACAGTAGATATGCAGAGATTTGAGAAAGAGCCAAGGTAGTACCAAAAAGACCCAAGGCTCACAGGCAGCCCACATGGCATCTGGCATCTCCCCATTCTATAGGAGAGGGACTGCCCCTTTCCCAGTGGTTGATCAGTCGATAGGGAATGCATTGACGATGCTTCTCTTAAGGGATGGGCTAAGCTGGTGTCACTACGCATGCTCCTGCAGCCTAATGTGGTGTGGATTGCCTAAATGAGTCCCCCTCTCCTTTCTTCAAAGGTCAGATCCCCTTCTGCTAGGAAGCCTTCCTTGGAGAAGTTAGGGCATGCCTCTTTGGAGAGCTGCAGAGGTCAGGTTGCCAATGTATCTTAGGCAACCAGGTATCTCGCCCACCTGCCCCTCTACTTGCCCTTACAGCTTCATTGGCTTCATGGAGTGGGGGAGGGGTGTCCATGAGTCCGTGTCTGTATTCCCTCCTTATGGATAGGGATGCTATCTCCACACGGTATGCTTGGAAAAGGCTCCTAAAGAACTCGGCCATTGAATTGGGTACCTCTGCATCCTGCACCTCCTGAGTGGAGCCCAGTTAAGTAGTCTTGGTTTGGAAGAGGGGTGCTACCAGACCCCTACAGAGGATTTATTCTTCTTCTTTTTTTCCCCCTGCCTGTCACCTCTCATCAGACCTCAGTGCCCTGTGAGAATGGAGCACAGAAGGGGCAGGAGTGGGAGAGAGACACTGAATTAACCCAGAAGCCAGGCAGGCTCTGGCCAGCAATAATGTTCAAGCAGCGCTTTCCCCTTCGGCGACCCCTTCTCTTTTTGGTGTGAGCCTGTTTGTTCTAAGTTCAGTTTGAAGCAGCAGGACACTATATAACCAGGAAGGTTTGGTCTAACATTTATTTTATGAGCATACAAGTTTCTTATAGATATCAAAATTACTGGCATCGAAAGAATTGGTTCTGCTTTGTGGAAAACAAACCCTTCTGCTGTAGTACATTTTTCCATTAAAAAAAAAAATCATTTTCCCCCAAGAGTCGTGCCAACAAACAACACTCTAAATGTAAAAGTAGATTTGCAAGTAGGCTTATATTCATATTTAGAGAATATGCATATTCAGAGGCTTATTATTCAGGAAATATTTGGTTATCTTCAGACTAAGTAAAACTTACGGCTAAAAATAAGAGAGGTAAAATATAAATAGTGGGGAAAGTTAGGGAGCAGGCACAGCAGTCTCAGCAAGAATAGGATGGCATGGATGAGACTGAGCCTGACTTTGTTTGGGTTTTGGGTCTTTACACTACCTGAAATTCCATCCCATTAAGTTGAATGCTGACTAGATGCCTGACATATACAGGATAGCAAAACTTAACTTGTATCCCATGATTTTAGCACTGGCTAGGCAGGACCTAATGGACCCATAAGGTGGCCCCCCGAACATCCTCTCTTCCACCATCTTGAAATTGCTACGAAACTGAGGGTCGGAAGTCCAGTTCAAAGGGTAGATTCTGACTAGTCTAAGCCTGCCATATTAGTTCCCACAGCCCTGCTGATGATTGATGCAAACACCCAAGAGTAAATGCCAATATAGAATTCTTTCCCCTATAATGATCAGTGCAAGAATGATGTGGGACCTCCCCATTGCTTAAGAATAATGCAAAGTAAAAGGACATTTCCTGAGGGATCTAGGGAAAATTTCCTGGCTCCTAAAAAAAGAGACAATATTCTATCCATAATCCTCATGGGCATGGGTATGATGCCCCCAACAACTGCAGCCTCATGGGCATGGGTAGGATGCCCCCAACTATGGCAACCTGTGGGCCTGGGTAGGATGCCCCCAACAATGGCAGCCTCTGCTTTTTATCTTGACATAAAAGTTTAATCACAAATTGATAGAGTCAACAACATCACCAAGAAATGGATAAAGAATCCTCTTAGGACCAGTGAGATGGTTCATCAGGCAAAGGTGCTTGCTCCCAAGCCTGATACCTGAGTTTGAACCCCTGGACCCACATGGTGGAAGGAAAGAACTGACTCCCATAAGTTATCCTGTGGCCTCCCCACCATCCTCCCCATGAATGTGGGGGGGGGATTTTTTAAGCTTTCCCTAATGAAACCTCTCCCAAGCCAGCATGGCGGCTTCACTTTTCAACACAGGGGGCAGCTCTTTCCTGTTCTTTAGTCATCTTCATTGATGGAGCTGGAAAGCATATTTATACTTTTAACCCTGAAGAAGAAAGCAGAGGCCAGCAGACCTGTGATGAGAAACAGTAGGACGCAGATCATCTAAGCGTCACCAGATTGACGGACTAGTGCAGGAGACAGGCAATTGCAGAGCTGACTACTTTTCTGAGTTCTGGCTCAAAGTAACTTTTCTTCTCCCCTTATAGCTCTTCTTTGGATCCTGACCCAAATCCTAACTGCCTGTGCTGACACTCTGGTTAGACTCCCATTACTGTCCCTGAGTCCGTCGCTTCCTCTTCTCCACCTCCTTCCTCTGGGCACCTGCCAGATGGCCCTGTCATTGTTTTGGTTTTTCCTTCTTCTCTCAACTGCTGATAAAATAAATGGTCGTTCAGCAACAACAAAAAATCCAAGAGGGCAAATTGTGGCCATTAAGTAAAAAACAAACAAACAACAAAAACAAAGCAAAACACAAAACCCCACCTAGGTCCTGAGTTAAAACCGAACCAGAGAATTCCAGAGTCAGAAGAGACCTCAGATCTTAGGAGGACTTCTAGATTTCTCGAATAGATTAAGTCCTGCCTGAGAGGTCAAGTGACTTGCCCAATGTCCTACAGGCAAGCTGAGCAGGCTTGAGGACCCGGTTTTCTGGAATTCAAATGGGTTCTTTGTGCTGCACTGAACAGTTTCCTTTCTGAAGCTGTGTAATGAAATAGGCAATTGGTATTTTAAAATGTCAGCCTAGGAAGATGAGTGAGGAAAACACCGCATTTTTATTTCACAGGGATGGGGGAAACTCATAATAGAAATTGTGGATATTTTGTTTTTAAATAAGACTGTAGCCTTTACTAAAAGGTTGAGCATATGTGCCCGCATGGAGCCACCTGGAGAGGTGGTGCTGCCTAACGCCTGCTCCATGGAAGGTAGTGAGGCTCAACCCATCCTTGCCCCAGACTGCGACCTCCCTCTCAGCTCTCAGACAGCTGGGTCTCCTTCAAGTGCAACTCCACACCACAATCAACAAGGTCAAATGCCAGGGCACAGTCAGACCTGTAGCGTACATACCCTGGCTCCGCCCCCCCCCCCCGCCCCCCCACTTTCTGGAAAGAGTGGCTTGCTTGCTTGTTCTTCATATTCTGAGTTAGTCTTTGGATTGGGAGGAAGGAGAGTCCCTTCGATCCCCGGTGTGCTAACAATGCACAGGACATTCCCAGAGTCAGGTGCTCTCCGCTCTGTCTCAGGTGTTCTATTTTAACAGCTCTGAGTTCTTAAAGTGCAGCGTTGAATCTCAGAGCCTTCAGGTTACTGTTACTAATAATTTCCCTGCTTGCCCTCGGTTCGCTCTGAGAATCAGAAGAGCCAAGGGTTGTGAGAGCAGCAGGTGAATTCTACAACCCTGCTCTTAAGATCTGAGTTAGGTCCTCAGTCTAAGGATCAGGGAGCCAGAAGCTACTGATCTAGACTAACTTCCCTAGATCGCAGCGAGGCTGCTAGTGACATGAGGTGTAGATGTTGACAGTGACATGCAAAAATCCAGCCATAGAATGCCTTAGATTTTATCCAGCAATCTAAAACAATAGGCCAACACTGGATTCTAGCATTGCTTTTAATTTTTTTATTTATTAAGCCTGGCGTGGTGGTACACGCCTTTAATCCCAGCACTTCGGAGGCAGAGGCAGGTGGATCTCTGTTGGAGACCAGCCTGGTCTACAGAGTGATTTCCAGGATAGCAAGAGCTACGTAGTGAGATCCTGTCTCAAAAACAAAACAAAACAAAATTTTATTATTATTATTATTTTTTTAAGGATTAATTTACCTGGGGGCGGTGTTTGCTGTATGCCATGGCATGCATGTGGAGATTAGGGACAACTTGAGGGGAGTTTATTCTTTTCTTCCAACACGTAAATCTTATGGATTAAATTCAGGTTGTCAGGCTTGGTAGGCAAGCACCATTAGCTGCCGACTGTCGTGCTTATCCCAATCACCTTCTTTATCATGATGCCCCAGATGTAATAAGACATATAAAATGCCAAGAGAAAACAACGTAAACAGTCTGGATGAATGAAGCCCATCCCATCCATCCATCCCCCCCCCCCCCCCCCCCGGAGCTGAGGACTGAACCCAGGGCTCTACCATTGAGCTAAATCCCCAACCATGAAGCCCATTTCTAGATGGTTCCAGTCCTGTTGGACTTTGTAGCTAATAGGGTGGGGGTGGAGGAAGCACAAAGAGCTCTCATGGAGGGATTAACAAAGGACATGGAACTGTTCCTTGACGCTTGGCATTCATGTTCTGGCCAGGAAATCCCTCTCTTCTCAGACCTCCTGTAAAGATTCTCTTTCCATGAGTTCAAGAACCTTGTAACTTGGACAGTTTTTTCATTTAGGGTTAACCATTTAAACATAGGACATCTGAGCTCACACAAGATGGCTCTTGCAATCTACCCTCCATTGTATTTATCAGTTTTAGGTTTTATTTCCTGTGTTTGTATACTAACAACCTATTTGAAGGTATTTGGGGCAGTTTACACAAATACATGCTCTGTCCAAAGATGAGAGGGAATGAGTTTGGGGGGAGGGAATATATATATAACAAAGGAAATTATGATGGTCTAGATGGGGGAAGCTAGCTTAGACAGTATAGTTCGAGCCATGCAAACATGGGTCTCTAGGTTTGATCCCCTGAACCCAAGTACCAAAACCAGGAGTGTTGGCGCACATTTTGTAATCCCAGTGCTGGGAAGGCAGAGCTCTCTGGCCAGCATGTTTAGCCTAATTGGGGAGTTCCAGGCCAATGAAAGACCCAATCTCAAAAAAACAAAAACAAGGAAACAGGGTAGACACAGCAACTGAGGACCAGCACCCAAGGTTGACTCACTGTGTAGTCTAGGCTGGTCTCGACTTCATGGTAATCCTCCTGCTTCAATCACCGAGTGCTGGGAATACTGCCAGGAGCCACCATGTCAAAATTTGAATATTCACTTTTAAAACACCTGTCATTCACCCACTGAGTCCAGTAGTCAGGTCGCTAACCTCTCCAGTGATTAGCTGATTTACTTGTTCACTACCCTGTGTTTATCGGGTAATATCTAAATTCAAAGACTGTATTTTTCTCTCACAGAAGCTACCGGGAAGTCTGCTACCCTTGGTAATTTGCTGCCCTAGGCAACTGCTTGTTTGGACTCGGTTCTCCCAGCTGGAGTCATTGTTCCAATTTATTTGTATGGTTAAGTTGTTTCTTAGATCCCTGGATGCCTATTCTCAGAGCTCACAGGGTAGTCCTTGGTTTTATTTTTATTTTTACTTCTGTACTTAGTAATTATGTTCTTTTGTAAACTAGCTAATCTGAAGAAAAGTGAGCTATCAGATTGGGAGAGAAGTGCTTTAAGTTGTTGTCATCATGGCATGTTTATGTGTAAAGAGCTTGGATGGAACATTCTAGTTATATGTAAATGGTGCTAATCTCAGGAATGGGTCTCTGTCCTCAGCTCCCTTCTCTCTTCAGGTGGTCTGTATCATTTATTGCTCTATGAGTGTGGTAGACTGCCCCGACATTCTGCAAATTAGAGGAGAAAGGGATTCTTTGGTTTACAGTCCATCTTGTCTGGGAAGGCATGGCAGCAGGAACTGAGGCTGCTCTGGCAGTCAGGAAGCCAGGTGATGATATTTCCTCTGCACACAGGAAGCACAGAGAGAACAGGAAGCGGGGGCGGGGGGGGGGGGGGGGTGGGGGTGGGGCAGACGGAGAGACAGGAAGTAGTCAAAGAATGGCCAAAGCCAGCACGGAAACCTGACTGAGCAGTGTCTACTGTCATTGCCTGTAGTTTTCTTGTTTTTGTTTCTACCATCTGCTTGCTAATAATGTTTTAAAAATTAAGACCTGAATTCAAGCCCTCCAGATTGTTTGTTTAAAATTATTTGGTCTATCTAACGAGTGGTGAGAAATTACCAGGAGCTCAGAGTGAAAACTCTGTAATTCATTCACACAGACTTCAAGGTTTAAATTAGGCAAACATATCATCACATTTATTTTAGTCAGTTGTCTTCTCTTGTTTTGATCTGCTGTTTGACTTCTTGCCTTGCCAACCCAGATTCAACTGTCTGCAAAGACATCTCAATATCACTTCAAAATCAGCTCTTTTTCTTCAGCTAATCTTGTACTCGGAAGAATTAAGACAATATTGCCTAGCTGTACTGTTGGTTAATGTGCAATCCACAAAGAGCTAAATCACTTTAGTGTGGATGATTAGGTTTTTACAGTGACGTCCTCAGTGAGCATATGCCCTTTCAAAAAAAAGACAATAATTCCATCAGTTTACATATTTTAGTCTCTGTAATATAGAATATACACAATGCACAAGGGATACACATTTTATATGTTTTTAGGGGGGCTGGTTTTGTTTTTTGAGACAAATTCTCTCTATTTAGTCCTAGCTAGCCTGGAATTCACCACTTAAACCAGGCTGGACTCCAGCTCACAAAAACCTGCCTGCCTGTACCTCCCAAGTGCTGGGATTAAAGATGTATGCTACCATGACTGACAATTTTTTATATGCTTTTAAAATGCATATTCTTGTCAAAGATTTTTATTGAATAGTACAGGTTAGGAAAAGAAAGTATAAATCTATAAAAAAAAGATTTCTAACTGACATAGTCTTTTCTGTTATGGCTGTAACAAAATATCCAAGGCTCGAGTGATAAATAAAGATAGGAGATTTACTTTGGCTTGTGACTTCAAAAGTTTAAGAGCACAGCATCAGCAGCTGTTTGTCTTTTTGTGAGGACTGTGTGCTGTCTGTGTGTGAAACAAGAGTGTGCAAAAGGAACAAAAGTGCAAGACAGAGTGGTGTGTGTGTGTGTGTGTGCTTTGTTTTAGTCAGCACAGCATGAGAACTGACCCATTCTTATTGGAACTACATCAATCCCTTTGTAAGAGTGGACCCCACCAGGGCATAATCACCTCATAAAGGTCCCACCACCTCACAACACCATTATGCTGATGACTAAGCCTGACATGAGTTTTGTCAGGCTGATCAAAGTGTTTGCTATGGATCCCCACCCCCCACCGTAGCCATCTGTTTCAGAGATGAGAAATAGCAGCTATTATGAAGGCCAAAGAACCCAAGAGTGGTTCTATTTTTAAAATAGGTTCTAGAACTTTCTTTATCTACATAAGTCTCATGCCAGTGGAAATCTATAAGCCTCTAGGAAGTAGAAAAAATTCCTATTGTTTTATAGGCACAGAAAAGAAAATACTAAAAAGTTCGTTAAATCCTGAAGTCCTACCACTGTGTCCTAAGGTAGGATTCCTATTGTTTTATAGGCACAGAAAAGAAAATACTAAAAAGTTCGTTAAATCCTGAAGTCCTACCACTGTGTCCTAAGGTAGGATTTTAAAATTCAGATTTAAGCACTAATTTTTGCCACAAATCAGAGCAATAGAGATTTCCAGACGTTGACACCAAAGCCACATTTATACAATGTTAGGAAGTTCCAGTTGACTAGCCAATTCGTGTTCTCCATTGAGTCAAATACTACAGGGGGCTAAAACTAGAGTTTTAGCTTTCTTTCTGTTCTGAAAGGCAAAAGAGACATTATATAATACTGTCTGAAGAAACAAGAAAACAGGAAGACCCTGTGTTAAGTGTCCAGTAATTGCAGAGCTCCTATTATTCTTTTGATGAGTACATAAAGAGAATAGGTGGAAGTCTTCAGAACTCCTACCTTGGAGCAGATGGAAAGAATGCCTGTAGTGGTACTCATCTTGGGAAAGAGAAAATGTCTCTTGTTGCTTCCAAAAGATTAGAAGGAATAAAACGATTCAAGGTCTATCAGTTGTTCTTACCTATCATCTGCTATTACCCGTCTTTCTCCTGCCTATAAACCACTCACCGATCCATTACCTATCATTATCTGTTTCTATCTTTTAACTCTTTTCTATTGCTCTCTATTACCTTCTTACCCAGCAACGAAATTTTTATCCTGTAACTGTACCGTTTCCTCATGGCCAGTGACAAGAGTCAGAGACAGTACCACAGGGGTGACAAAGAGGAAACACTGAGATAATAGCCAGTGACCACTTACACAATTGCCAAAATTTGATGTTGCTTTTACCCGCAGAAGCAGCAATTTTTGTACAATTCAACATAATGGACGCGGACTCCAGACCTGGCCAGGTTAAAGATTCAAAACCAAAGCTCGCTGTCCACTTGCCCTCATTTTCTCGCGTGCCTCTGAACAAGCGCATGGCAAGTAATGAACGGTAGGAAAGGACATGGTGATTGAAAGTTTGGACTGTGCAGTAATTGATTCCACAGAGAACTCAGTGTATTGCCGTTTTTACTTCATCAGAAGCATTTGGGCTCAAGAGGCATTTTCTAGATATAAAGTACAAGTAAATAACCAATAATGCATATTTTTAAAAATGGTGGCTATTGTTTAGTGTGAATGCCTACTGTCTTTTAATGACTCAAAAACCATTTGAACAATTTACCATGGATCAACTTTACAAGGACAGGTTCTCTTTTAATAGAATTCCCTGTGGCCTTCAGCGATGTTGTTATGTGTTAGGGGGAGAAAGGAGCCTGGGTTTGAAGAGTATTTTAGCAAGGTAATTTTATACCTTCCTTTTTTCTGTTTCTGCTGGTCACCTAGCTGATGGAACTCTCTGAAACACTGTGACCTCCTCATCAAGAGTAAGAAGACAGTATACTGTAATTATTGCTGTCTTGGAGGCCTTGGTTTTTATATTCCTGTCTATGTGACTTTCAAGGTGCACAGCAACCATCTATTACAGTGTGTAAGCCTCGTGCACCAAGCACCAGGACAGACTGGCCTCCAGCATGCTAATGAGAGCAGCGCATGCCCTCCAACACACAAGCCCTACTCACTGAGGATCGGAGGTGTTTCAGACGTGACATCTTTCAGACAGTTTTATCTGCACAAGTTTCACAAATCATACACTCAGGCAAATTATCAGCAATCGAGAGTCCACACTCTTCCCAGCTGGAGCTCCTCTGGAAAACCGGCTTGGGCATTACCATGAGGTTTTCTGCAAACGGCTCCCCATGGTCCCTCGACTGCAAGGATGTTAAGCCAAACTGCTGCTGATATGGAAACCGGCTGTCTGAACTATAACTCAGTTAGATATGTTAATAGAGGAAGGCCACGATATCGTGATGCAGGAAATGACTAAACATTTAATGCTTATTACTCGGCAGTATTCCTGGCCTCCGGAAGGTGATGCAGGTGGTACCGTGTGGGTGAGTGCAGTAAACCAGGTCAGGGAGACTTTGAAGGGACCCGGCCTTTGTCCTTCTTTCTTGAGTCTCAAACATGATAAATATTAACTTGTTCATGATCTTGCTCCATGGCAATCGTTGACAGGATGCGTGAAACATTTTGCAACACCTTTAAAAAAGCAATCCTTCCAATATGTCAAAGCTCTTTATTATCCCACTTCCTAAAAAGTCATGAGAATTCGTTAGGCATGGAAGGACCTTCGTAAAGCTGATGGAATTTGGACCTTTAATGACGCAAAAGGATGCATGCATGGATTTTGCAAGTTTAGAATTCCTGATATATAAGTGATGACTTTCTTCCATGTTTTCTCTGCTCTCATCTTTTATTTTATGATGATGATTTTTTTTTTGGGGGGGGGGGGCATGGTGCTGGGGATTGAACCTAAGCGCTTGCATGTGCTAAAGAAGTACTCTATTACTGAATTGTATCCCCATGACTTTCATATTTTATTTTGGGGGTGTGTGTGTGTGTGTGTGTGTGTGTGTGTGTGTGTGTGTGTACGCACATGTGTTGCCCATGGAGGTATCAGGTCCCCTGGAGCTAGAATGACAGGTGGTTGTGAGCTAGGAACCAAACTCAGTTCTTCTGTAAGAACAATATGCGCTCTTAACTTCTGAGCCATCGCTCTAGCCCCCATTTTTACACTTTAAACAAAAACAATACAGATACTACTTTATGTAATTTTAGAGAAAATTCTCTTAGAAGCAGAAACAGTAAAGAGGATAAAAATCTCTCCAGGCTGGGGCTAGAGAGATGGCTCAGCGGTTAAAAGTACATATTGCTCTTGCAGTCCCAGCACCCATGTCAGGTAGCTCCAATCACCTGGAATTGCAGTTACAGGAAGATCTGTCACCTCTGGCCTCTGGGGAAACCTGTGCTTACTTACATAAACCCACACGCAGACCACATCCACCCACCCATCTACACAATTGAAAATAATAACAATATATTTTTAAAATCTATCTGGGCTACAATACATCTTTTAAAAAATTCTGGCCGGGTGGTGCACGCCTTTAATACCA
The DNA here is from genome assembly GCF_007827085.1 of Peromyscus californicus insignis. Classification (NCBI taxonomy): domain Eukaryota; kingdom Metazoa; phylum Chordata; class Mammalia; order Rodentia; family Cricetidae; genus Peromyscus; species Peromyscus californicus. The sequence continues at coordinate 123,296,493 of NW_026294584.1, read as the reverse complement.
GCACTCGGGAGGCAGAGACAGGCGGATCTCTGTGAGTTCGAGGCCAGCCTGGGCTACAGAGTGAGTTCCAGGAAAGGCTCCAAAGCTACATAGAGAAACCTTGTCTCAAAAAAAAAAAAAAAAAAATCTCTGTGCTACGTGCTGGAACCCCCTTTTTGTAATACTAGAAATTTATTCTGTAGCTGACCTGGGAGCTAAGAGCAACTCCTGTATTTTTAAAGGATCATGAAGAATCCACAGAACTCATGTGAGAGCAGTGAGGTCTAAAATGTCGGCTGATCCTTTGCCGCAAAAGCACGCTCACCGTGGTAGAGCACAGTGGCCCTTCTGCGAAAGGACAGCATGTTTGTTTGCCTTGTCAGATGTTGCAAAGGTGAGTAAAACCATCCCTGTCCCACGGGGCTGGAAAGGCCATGAGACCAGTGAGCAAGAGGTGAAGGGAAGATGGTGTTAGATAAGGACTTCAAAGGAAGAGAGCCAGGGGGTGGTGGGGTCATAGGGAGTGGCTTCCTCGGGAGGCATTCTTAAGATGAACCTTGAAGATAAGAGATTTTGAAGGATTAGGTGGGCAGTGTAGACAGAGGTCAAAGAATGTAGAGTCCAGTTGTGGAAACAGTAAGGTGGCGTGCCTCACTGGAAGGCAGGAAGGTGGAGAGCAGGTCCTAGGAGGAGACTGCTAGGCAGTTTCAGCTCTTTAGGGGCCCCGGAAGGACAACAGTTCTCATTTCCCCTTGGTGTTTGATATGACCATAGTCTCAGGAAGCACACGGACTTGCTGAAAAATGAGCCTCATCTCCTGTAGGCTGAACATTTCATCAGTAGCTTTTAGCTATAAATCTATAAACGCTGTTACTGTGTGCCGTCACCATCAACAAATAGAGCCGCAATCTATTCCTCGGAACTCTTGAACGTCCTCTTTAACCGCAGGACAAACAGAAGTGAGACGGCCCAGCCTGGGGAGGGTGCCAGGAATGTAGCGTTTCTGCTTCTGAGTTTGTCTCTGACTCAGTAAATGGCTGACCTTCACCCAGCCCCACCTGCTCACTGTCTCAGTCTCCTCTGCTATAAAATGGGCACAGCATCGGTCGCCTAATATCTGTCCGTAGAAACTTCTCAACGTGTTCTGGACCCTGAAAGGAGAAGATTCTCATTTCTCTCAATATTTTGTTGTTGTTGTTTTTGGGGGGTGGGGGTGGGGGATGAGATGATCAGAGTTAAAATCAGAACATAATAGCTTTGCGAATCAAATGATTATTTGTGATGTATTTATGATTGTCGTATGCCGTGGTGTGCACATGTGCCGCGGTGCTCTAGTGGAGACCAGAGGACAACCTTCGGGACTCCTCCACTGTTCGTGTAGTCCTAGAGATTAAACTCGGGTTGCCAGGCTTGTACAGGAAGTGCTCTTACCTGCTGAGCCATCTTGTCAGCCCTGATGAATGATGCAAAGTTCAAAGACGGCTGAAAGTATTCCAAATCTACCAGTCTATGATCTCTCTCCCTCTCCTCCCCTCTTCCACTCCGTCCTCTTTGAACTCTCTCTCAGTCCTCCCTTCTCAGTCTCCGGAGTGCTGGGATTATAGGTTAGCTGTTAGTATACCAACCCTGCTGGTAGTTTCTAAATTAGAGGTAGGACGCTTCTTACTGTTATCATTGCTATTACGAATGGGAGACGACAGCCCTGTCCTGGACCGTGAGCTCATATGTCCATTTCTCCAAAGCTTTGGATAATCTGCCCCGTTCTGTTCTGTGTATTACTTAGTGCTGAGTGCAGAGGAAAGAATCCTGTTCTGTGTCTTCCTTTGTGATGGGCTCTGCCTGCTAGAAGTTCTGCTCCACAGTCTAGTCTTTGCATGGGCTCTGCCTTTGGCTGTCAACAGCTGAGGGAGACACCAAAGTCTTTAATGAAAGCAGAAAACAGGGCTGGAGATGTGGCTCAGGGGGTAGAGTACTTGCCTAGCGTGTTTGAAGCCCTGAGTAGGATCCTCAGCACTAAAGCTGGGTGTGGTGGTGCACTCAGGAAGTAGGGGCGGGAGGGTCAGAACTTCAAGGTCACCTTGGGCAAGACATACATAACAACTCTGAGGCCAGCCTGGCCACCATGAGAGTCAGTCTCAAACAAGCAATCAGAAGGGCATGGGGGATCTTGACTCACAGTCACACTGGATCTGGAGTGCATGCTGGGGTTCTTAGGCATGCTATGTTCTGTAAGGCCCGGTGGTGACAGGCTTCTTAGATGTGTATGTTTCTTGGCTGAGAACCACTTGGTGGCCTGTCTATCTTCATATATCTCTTTCTGTGTTTTATTCTTATTTTATGGATACAGGTGTTTTGTCTGCATGTATGTATGTGTACCATCTGCATGCCTGGTGTCTGCAGGGGCCAACCGAGGGTGTCAGATCCCATAGAACTGGAGTTACAGATGGTTGCAAGTTCAGTTCCCTAGAAGTCATGTAAAAAGCCAAGTGTGGTAGCCTGTGTTTATAATCCCAGTGCTAAAGAAGTAGAGATGGGTGGGTCCCTGGGGTTCACTGGCTACCCAGACTGGCCTAGTAGGTGAGTCTCAGGCCAATCAGAGATCCCCATCTCAAAAAATAAAAATGAGGTGAGGGCTGTTCACATGACTTAATGGTTAACAACTAACTCCTGCAAGCTGTTGTCTGTCTCCAACATACCCACACTCACACCCAACCACACACACACACACACACACACACACACACACACACACACACGAACACACGAACACACTACTATGTTTTTTAAGGTGGTTGGCACCTTGGGAGTGGTACCTGAGGTTGACTTCTGGCATGCGTGTGAACATGAGTGCACACATTGGTGCTTATATACACACATGCATATCATTTCTATGGGCTATATGTGTGGGTCTTATCACCTGCAGATCCATACACTGAAAGCCCAACCTTCAAGGTGATGATGATGATAGGAATTGGGGACTTTGAAAGCTGATGAGGTCGTGAAGGTGGAAGTCTCCTGAGTGGGACCAGTGTCCTTGTCAAAGAGCTGACAGGGTAGGTTCTTCACTTCTGTGCTGTGAGGACACAGCACAGTGACCATTGTCTCTGAACCAGGTAAGTGAACTTTCCCAGACTCAGAACTGCCAGCACATTGTTCCCCAACCCCCAGCTTCCCTCACTGTGAGGAAAGAAATGTCTTTCTAGGTCTTCTAGTATACGGTACTTTATAACTATGGCCCTATATCGTCCTTCTTTGGACTGCCAGTTCCTGAATAATGACAAGGAGACTTTTTATTAATTATGAAAACTTGGCCTTAGCTTAGACTTGTTCCCAACTAGCTCTTAACTTAAATTAACCCATTTATATTAATCTATGTTCTGCCACAGTGGCTCATTACTTCTTCTCAGTATCGTACATCCGACTTCTTCCTCATCTGGCTGGTGTATTTCCCACCTCAGATTTTTTTCCTATCTCTGCCCAGAAGCCCTGCCTATCCTCTTCTGCCCAGCCATTGGCCATTTAGCTCTTTATTAAACCAACCAGAAGGTCCCTTAGATGAGTGAGGTTAAACAGAGACACATCTTCACACAGTATTCGAAAAGATTATCACATCATGGCCCAAACAGAATGAGACCATCAGTCTCTAGGTACAGGGCAGCACTTTTGTACTGTTCAGTAGACTGAAAGAGAGCAAAATCTAGTGTCTGTTTTTCAGTTGCTGGTAAAAGAAGTCTAAAATGCCTTTAAACCACAACTTGCTGATGAGTCTTTAAACAAGGTTAATATAAAGAAGTCATGAAACCACATTCAACATAGATGAATCTGTGTGAGGCTGAAAGAATGTAGAGCTGGAGAGAAGGCTCAGTGGTTAAGAGCATTGGCTGCCCTTACAGAAGACCAGGGTTTGATTCCCAGCACCCACGTAGCAGCTTACAACCATCTGTAACTCCAGTCCCAGGTGATCTGATGCCCTCTTCTGGCCTCTGTTGGCCAAGTATGCATGCACCACACAGACACACACCTAGGCAAAACACCCATGTATATAAAAATAAAAAAATTAATAAAAGATGAAGTGAACACCATGCATTTTTAAAAATATCTAATAGAATGTAGCCCTTTAATGATGCAAATTTAAGGTTCAGTATGCATAATGCAGGGTTTCACATATGTATAAATATGGAGTTTCATGTATGCATAAAGGCAAGGTATCACCTATATCTTATAGAAAAAGAACTAAGGAAAAATAGTAGGTTTGGATGTCATGTGGCATCTCATCTTCACTATTTGACCCTGTTTTGTAACATGAAAATAGCCATAGACAGTACATGGGCAAGTGTTCTAATAAAATTTTATTAGAACAAAAAAAAAACTTTATTATCACAAAACAAATGGTGAGCTAGATTTAAAAGTTTCCTGACCTCCAGTTTGAACAAGCAAGTTTTTCTTTTTTACAAGTACCAAAAAGTTTCAGGACCTGATCAATACTGCAGCACCATGGTTTCATTCAGGGTCTGAATTCTTTCTCTCTGCTCCTCTCTGTGTTCTCTGTGACTTTGATTTTGATCCCCCCAGGATGAGGTGCCCACAGCTCTCCACATACCACACCTTCATGAGCAGGGTTCAAAAGCCACAAGAGTCTCTCGTGTTTCCTTTTGAGGAGCAAGGACATTTTCCTCAGCAGCCTCCTAACAAACTTAACTTTACTTCCTAAACTGGGAAGGATGAGGTGAGTGTGCCTGGGCGTCTTCAGCTTGGCAACCTATAACAAGGTCTGCATTCATTTCCCATGTCTGTGCGGCAAATTCCCACACAAACCGTATCACAGGTTCTGTTGGCAGACAGAATTCAGCTTCCTGTAGCTACAGGACAGAAGTCTCTGCTTTTCTTCTGGCTAGTTGTCATCTTGGGACGGTTTGCAGCTCCCGAGAGCCCATAGATTCTATGTCTTCTACTTGCCTCATAAGACACCTCACTTACTCAAGGCCAGTCAGAAAATGGCTCTCTTTGAAGATTTTCTATGATGTAACCTCCTCAAGGGAACAATAGTCCGATTGTATTCACAGGTCCTGTCCATATTGAAGAGAACACTCTGGACCCCAGAAGACCTGACACAACATGGTTTAAGCCAGGGGTTGGCAAACACCCTGGAGAGGAACAGACAGTCCAGATTGTAGGCTCTCACCTGCTCTGTGTTCTCACATAAAGAAGCCATACATCATGATGCATGAGCAACTGAACTTGGCTGCATTCTAGTAAGACTTCAGTGAACATGGAAGCCATCTTGGAATGCTGCCTGCCTGGTACCAGGTCTCACCTGGAAAATTAAAACAGATTCATGTCACAGTAGAAAATTATACTTTCAGAGTCCTGGAGAGATGGTTCAGCACTTCAGAGCACTTGTTGCTCATTCAGAGGTTCAGAGTTTGGTTCCCAGCACACAACTACCTATAATTTCAGTTCCAGGAGCTCTGACGCCATCTTCTGGACTGTGTACGCACATAGCGACACATACTCACACAGAGACACATAATTCTTTAAAAAGATGATTATATATTCAGAAGGAATTTATCCTGTTTGGTACTCCTTTTGCTGGGAGTACATTTCTTTCTCAGAATTTCTTTGTCTAATCTTGCTTATTTTCCCATATTAATGTTAAAATGAACATATGCAGTTTTTGTGTATTTGACACAGGATCTTATATAGCCCAAGCTGGCCACTAGCTTGCTGTGTCTTGATGGCCTTGAACTCCTGATCCACCAGTCTCACCAACCTGTGTGCTGGGATTACAGGCATGCATCACCTCACCTGATTTAACTTTATATCAATTTTTAAAAACTTAATTATTAGATCAAGAGTTTTTGTACTTGTAGATTAATTTGGGAAGGACTGGCATCTTCATAGTTGATTCTTTTAGTCTAAAATCACGTAAATCTTTCCATTTGTCCAAATATTTATGACCTTCAGTCGCATTTGAACTCTTCCTCACATGGCGTACCTCTTCAGATTGTTTCTAAGGACATAGTTTTTTTATTTTTTAATATAGATGGATCGTCTCTTCTATTTCTAATCTAATATTATTTCAAGGACTCTTAGAAGCCAAACGAGCATTTTTTGTTGTCTCAAGAAATAAAATGTTTTTACTTATTTATATTTTTGTTTGTTTAGACAAGCTATTACTATGTAGCCCTGGCTGGACTGGAGTTGGCTGGGTAGGCCAGGCTGGCATCAAACTCAGAGACAGTCACTGGCTCTGCCTCCCAAATGCTGGGATTAAGGCGTGCCCCACTGCTTCTGTCAAACGAAATCCTTTAAACTACAATTAAGAACACATCATTTACTTCTGACCAAAACAATTTGTAGGTGCTATGTGCTGTAGAGAGGGGGACCCTTTCACAAAATTCATGTAAGTAAAATAACATTATGAAGAAAATAAAATAACTATGAAAAAGTATTTCTTGACTGACATTTGGGTTTTAGGACATAAACTATGTTTTTCTTACCCTTGATATTCTTTAGGGAGAAATTGAACCCAGGGCCCTGTGTGTGCTTGGGACATGCTCTACCACTGATCTACTTACTGCCTAGCCCACCATTCCTCGTTTGGTTAGTAAGGTATGCATGCAGCTATTTTTCTTAATTTGTCTTAGTCCAGTATGCATGTAGCTGCTTTCCCTAGTCAGACATGCATGTAGCTGCTTTCCCTAGTCAGGCATGCAGGTAGCTGCTTTCCCTAGTCAGGCATGCAGGTAGCTGCTTTCCCTAGCCAGGCATGCAGGTAGCTGCTTTCCCTAGCCAGGCATGCAGGTAGCTGCTTTCCCTAGTCAGGCATGCAGGTAGCTGCTTTCCCTAGTCAGGCATGCAGGTAGCTGCTTTCCCTAGTCAGGCATGCAGGTAGCTGCTTTCCCTAGTCAGGCATGCAGGTAGCTGCTTTCCCTAGCCAGGCATGCAGGTAGCTGCTTTCCCTAGTCAGGCATGCAGGTAGCTGCTTTCCCTAGTCAGGCATGCAGGTAGCTGCTTTCCCTAGTCAGGCATGCAGGTAGCTGCTTTCCCTAGTCAGGCATGCAGGTAGCTGCTTTCCCTAGTCAGGCATGCAGGTAGGTAGCTTCTGTGATGCTCTACTTCTCACTAACCCTCCCTCAAGGAAGGCTGGCAGCTCCCATCTCCTGACTTCTTTCCAACCTGAATCTTTGGAAAGGAACCACAGCTCTCAACTCAAGCAGAAGAACCATCTAATGTTGCCACCTGCTTCTACCTGCCAGTTCCCTGTGACAACCTGGGAAAGCAGCAGGGGAACCATAGCAACCCTTCCGGTGTCCACTGGAAGATGAGGAAGGGTGACCCACTCTAAAAGAGTCCTAGGCTTTGTAAACCCAAGAACATGCAGGGTATAAGGATGAATAGTGTGGGGAAGGGAGCCTAGAGCTGGAGATGTCCTTGGGCAGTGGAAGTTTTCTTCAATGAGTGAACCTATGATGGGCCAGAAGAGGAAGATGGGTTGTTACTGAACTTAGGTTCACAGTCTGTACCCCAAGAAGCCGGCTTCAGCCACCCATCTTCTAGAAAACAATTAAAATAGTTGAATTAATAGTAAAGTCAAAAAAATTCAATGTGTCCACACTGTGAAGAGGGACAAAGGGATTCAGTGACCCGCCACCCTCACCCCCTGGTCCCCTGGCATGCACCCTGAGTTCATCTTCTGGTCCTGAAGAGAGATTAAATAGATGGCCATGGATATACACTTCTAAGCTGTTCCAGTGGAGGTGAGGTGCCACCCTCCATTGACCCATCACTGTTAGGTGGCCTGACAAGTTGTTAGAAGTGTGTCAAGTCTTTTTGGGGACAGGTTCTTTCTCCAGCTAGTGCTAGACGTCAGACTGTTTCCTCTCTAAGCGTGCAGTTCCTGAGGAAAACTTCTGTGTCTTTGGTCCATTGTTTTAATAGGCTATGTGAGTCTAGAATGAATTCGTGTCTGCCAGGCTGGTTACGGGGTGGCTTGTCACCCTTCCTTTGAGGAAGGATGAGAGACCACAAGTTCTGATCATCACTCCAGCCCTCCAACAGCCAAAAACTCAGTCAAGGGCAAGTGATAGAGTATGACTCTGAAACCAAATGCCTGTCTTTGCACACAAGGGATGTCAGGGGTGGGGTGTGAGTGTGCATGTGTAAGCACATGTGTGCGTGTGCATATAGCAGTCAGAGGCCACTTGTGCATGTAGAAGTCAGGTGTCTCCTTCCTCCGATGTCATCAGATACCTGGTTTCTAGGAGACAGAGTCTCTCACTGGGACCTATGGTTCCCCAAGTAAGCTAGGCTGACGGTCCCAGAGATCTGCCTGTCTCAGATTCCCCATTGCCAGGATTTGAATTGTCTGTCACCATTAACAGCTTTCGTGCGGGTGTTAGGGTTGAACTCAGAGACTCATGTTCATGATGCAATGGGCTTGTGCGTGCCTGTTACTGGCTGAACTGTCTTCCCAGCCCTCAAGGGTCTGACTTAGATCATGTCATATATTGTTACCCTGAGAGCTTATGAAAATCCATGGCTGGGGTACAGTTCAGTGGTAAGGTGTGTGAGGCCCTGAGTCCAGTCATCTGCCCAGGAAGAAAGGGAAGAAAGAAAAGGGAGAAAGGAAGGAAGGGAGGGAGGAAGGGAGTGTGGGAGGGAGGGAGGGTAGGAGGGAGGGAGGGAAGCAGGCAGGCAAATATTTGAAGTAAGGATTAATAGGTTAAAGTTGCTTTGTATATTAAATACTTCTTCCTAGAATTTTAAATATTGTTATATTCATTCTTTTAAAAAGTAACTTTGCTTATGTTGAGGAGGGCTTGTGTGTGGGATGGTGTTGTTGACTCATAGGCATGAAGACCTCTTCCTTTGAGTCACAGGCTCACATGGACCTTGAAATACAGTCACCTGAAAGGTTTATTCTGTAGTGCTTTGAAACTCGTCCCCCTTGTCACAGTAACTCTGTCCTCACAGTTTAGACCATTGTCTCAAAGAAATCTGTGTGCGCTCATGGAGACAGAGAGAGAGAGAGAGAGAGAGAGAGAGAGAGAGAGAGAGAGAGAGAGAGAGAGAGAGAGAGTGTGTGTGTGTGTGTGTGTGTGTGTGTGTGTGTGTGTGCATATGATTCCCCCGTGGGTGTGAATTTTGTCCTCTCTGTGATTCCTGTGCCCTAGTCATATTGCTAGGCAACACTGAGCAGCACACATCCCACATTTTCCTAATTCTGTTTGATGGTTCACAAATGGACTCTGGATTTTATCTGCAGGCAGAATGACACTAGAGGGCTCAGATTTTGACTTGTGAGATACTCGGGTATCCGTTCAAACCCGAACTAAATGGCCATGGGTACCAGTGACAGGCGAAAATGGGGATGAGCAAGCTTGGGAGAGAGAAGTGCATGCATTTGTTTTTAGACTTTGACCAATCACTCCTTAATGGTACAGAAAGAGATCCCTGCCATTCTAGCTTTGCAGGTGACCTCAGGGTCAGAGAGTGAGCTGGCATCTTTCCAAGGACTTGGAGGGTACATGGGAAGTACTTTTTCTGATATTGGTGATGTTGTATATGTATAACTTGTGGAATGAAACTCGGATGTATATCTCCTATCAAAATCGAGGACAAAGTTTTCAGGTCAGGATAGAGAATTTGGTAGCATGTGAAGAATGGACCCTGGGTCCCCAGGTGGCTTGTTTTCTAATCGGCTTGCCTTCTATGTTTAGGGAGTTGTCAGAAAGAAGTTCTGATGGGTGTGGTGTGTGTGTGTGTGTGTGTGTGTGTGTGTGTGTGTGTGTGTGTGTGTGTTCTGTTTCCACGACAGACAACTAATAGATGTCACTACTCAGAAGATCATCAGAGTTTTCCCCATCTGCCTTTCCCAGACTCGGAAAAGCAAAGGAAGGAAGGTGGGTAAGCCCCAATGTACTCAGAGCTGATGCTTCCCTGGGGTAAGCAGAGGGAGTTCAGATCTTCCTTACTGGTTTGAAGACATAACTTCCATGAGATGGAAGTGGGGCCACTGGTAACAAGTATAGTTACAGGCAAATAAGATTATGTAATATAACCTTATTTTTTCCCCTAGCTGTGTAAAGAGGCTCGGTCTCATCTCTCCCTCAAAAAACCTTAACTGTTTAAAAGGACAAATTCATCAAAAAGTATTTATTACATTGCACGATGTCTCATTGGGACAGGGATTGGAGTGGCTTAGTATGTGCTTTTCTGTGTCAGGGTCTCTCCAGGGCTGTCTTCAGAGGGCTGGACTCGGTGCCTGGGATACAGCTCAGTCAGCAGAGTATTTGCCCAGGATACACAAAGCCCTGGGTTGGGTCCCCAGCACTGCCTACATTCCCCACACTTAGGAGGTAGAGGCAGGAGGATCAGGTGTTCAAGGTCAGCCTAAGATGCAGTTTGAGGCTGTCTGGGATGCAAGAGACCCTGCCTGAAAATAAACAGATAAGGGGCTGGGTAGATGGCTCAGCAGTTGAGAGCACAACTGCTCTACCAGAGAACCCAAGTTCAGCTCCCAGCACCCACATAGCAGCTCACAGCTGTCTTTGGCTCCAGATCCAGGGAATCTGCACCTTCACACAGACATACATGTAGGCAAAGCACCAATGCACATAAAATTAAAAATACATAGATAGAAAGATAGCTAGATGGATAATAGATGGATGGATGGATGAGATGGATGGATGAATAGATGGATGGATGGATGGATAGATAGATAAAAGGAGGCTGAACTGGGGTTGAAGGATGCCCTTTGACTTATTCATTTAGATAGCACTAAGTGATGGCTATTATAGAAGATTTGGTCTCTTCCAGGGCCCTTATAGCACAGCACCTAACCTCTCCAGAGTGGACAAGGCAAGAGAAAGCAAGACTGAAGCCACAGTACCCCTTATAGCCTGGAGTTAGAGGTCACATGCCATCATTGCACTCAGGGAATACATCTGGAGCTCTCTGATTGGCTTGACTGGCTGACCGCTGAGTTCCAGGAATCCTCCTGTCTCTGCCTTTCCCCCTACCCCAGTGCTGGCATTATAGGCCTATGCCACCCTAACCAGCTTGTAACATGGGTGCTGAGGATCTAAATTCAGATCTACATGCTTACAGAGCAAGGAATTTAGTGACTGAGCCCTGTCTGCAGCCTAACTCATGATTTCCACAGTATCCTGTTGCCTATGGAATGTGAGAGGGAACCACATAGCATTCAGATAACAGCAGGGGCAATTATTAGAGGCCCCTTTGCAAGTTGGTTGCCTCCAAGACAGAGATGTTTCCATCCTTACATGACTGAGGAGAAATTTGTGCATTGGCTGGGCCATTGATCAGCAGTATCCAAGCAAACTGGAAGTCAGCATCTCCTCAGCTATTATGGAAAATAACTGGTCTTCCTGTCCCCTTCTGGAGTATTCTGATTAAATCAGAGATGATGCCTAGGTTTGGCAACTTCTAAATTAGATTTCTAAGGTCAACCTTAGCACAGTTTCCCAACCTTATATGATCGTCAGTGTTAGGAGATAGGTTGTTGAAGGTGTGGAATTCTGGGACCACTTCTAGCTTAAACAATCAGGCCTAATTAAAATGTTTTCCTTTATAAGGTTTTTGACCATATGCACTCAACATGATTGAAAGTTCTACAAGGTCTAAAATAATGTATTATAAAAGATATCTCTCCAATTTTGTCTTCCTGATACTTCAATTTACCTTCCAGTGTGATCAGTATTCCTGTTCTTCATATATTCATCCAGAATATATAAGATAGATACATATGCAGGGCCTACAGCTGAATGGTAAAATACTTAACATGCACAAGGCCCTGTGGGGTATGTGTGGGAGGGTTCACAGTAAGTCCTTTTCTACAGATTCATTTACCTTTATACTAGTTTCTTGTGTGTCTTTCAGAGAAAGGGTTCCACTGTTGCAAATCACTCAGATAATGCCTTTTAACAATGGATTTTTATTGGCATATAATTGTATGAAATACTCGATTTCATAGTGACATTTTATACATGCATATAAGTATGGTGTGTGTGTGTGTGTGTGTGTGTGTGTGTGTGTGTGCTGTTGCTGTTGTTTACTGTTTCTGAGACAGGATTTCATGTTGTCCAGACTGGCTTCACACTTGCTATGTAACAAAGGATGATCTTGAACTTCTGATCCACCTGTCTCTACCTTCCAAGTGCTGAGATTACAGATGTGGACCACCACAGCTGTATGTGGTGCTCAGGACCAAATCTTAGGGCTTCAAGCATTCTGGGCAAGCAGTCTACCAACTGAGCTACATCCCTAGTGCTCAGATGATGATGATGATGGTGATGATGATGATTATTCTTCCTCCTTTTCTCCTCCTCCTCTTTTTCTTCTTCTCCTCCTCCTCCTCCTTCTTTTTTTTTCTGCCAAGTATCTCTATGTAACCCTGGCTGGCCTGAAATTCCCTATGTAGAGCAGACTGGCCTTGAACTTACAGAGATCTGCCTTTCTCTGCCTCCAAGTTCTGGGGTTAAAGGCATGTGTCACCATACCCAGCCAGGTGATTTTTATAATCTACAATAAATTGAATTATTGGAACCCTTCCCTTGTTTATGCACAAGTTGCATGCAATGCATCCATCAGGTTGTATCCCTGATGCCTTATATTTAGCTGTTGTCTAAATCGTCCAAAGAGCTTGCAGTCATTGGAAGGAGCGGCTGCTTTCAGCCTAAATGCTGCGACACTGGCATGCATAGGGCACCACGGACACTCCCTAGCATTGGAGGCAAGAAACTTCTGGAAAGAAGAGATTCACCACTGAGGTACAACAAAACAAAACAAAGGGGGGAAATGAGGCTGTAGAACTAAATGGGGAAATGGAGAGAAAGGTGTACCTGGCAGTGAGAAGAATATAAATCTGGCACTCCCAAGTTTAGATCCAGCACGGTGCTCTCCAACATACAGCATCCCCAAAGTAGAGCAACTTGAAGTCTGAGCACCAAGAGCCTCAGGGAGAAACAGGAAGCAAGTGCCCTGGCTGCAGATTAAGAATAGCTAGAGCGGCAGCTCCAAACTGGAGCATTTGGCTAGTAGGAGGAGCCAGGGGCTCTATCCCGAGCACTTCACTCTTCCTGGGCACCCTCAACTTCGAAAACACAATACTGGATGAGGACTCTGAAGACAGGGTAGTCACCAATCTGATTACAGGAGATGGTCAATTCGGGCCCCCTCTCCACTATTGCTAGGATTCTTAGCTGGGTCATCTTTGTAGATTCCTGCGAGTTTCCCTGGCACCAGGTTTCTCTCTAACCCTGAAAAGCGCCCCCTCCCCCGCATCAAGATATCTCTTTCATTATTCTCCCCCTCTGTCCTGCCCCCAACCTTCTTAACCAGATCCCTCATGTTCCCACCCCTACCCCCACTAGGCTGAGGTTTGGGAGTCCTGTTGAAGAGAGGGAGGTGGGATTGTATGAGCTGGGAGGGTCAAAGGTCATGACGGGGGGGGGGGGGGGCAGGAGGGGGGGAGGGGGTAGAGCCTGTGGAACCAACCAAAGCCCTCTCTCTGCATGTGTGTGACAGTTGTGTAGCTTGGTCTATTTGTGGGGCTCCTTGGTGTGGGATCAGGTCCTATCCCTGGAGCTTGAATTGCCTTTTGGGAACCTATCCTCCATGTTGGGTTGCCTAGTCCAGCCTTGATGTAGAGAGTAGAGCTTGGTCCTGCCTCAGCTGAATGTGGCATGCTTTGTTGAGGCTCATGGGAGACCTACCCATTTCTGAACGGAGGAGGAGTAGATGGGGGAAGTGGGGGGAGCGGTGTAGAGGGAAGGCAGGGTGGGGAGGGGAATGGGAGGAGAGGAGGGAGGGCAAACTGTGGTTAGGATGTAAAATAAATGAAAAAAAGTTTAATTAATAAAAAGAAAAGAAAATATATGGGAAGAGCATATGACTCCAAAAGTGAGATACTAACCTTGGCATGCTATGCTCAGTGGTGATGGGGTGGGCAGGGGTGGATGTTGGTATTAAAAAAAATGGATCAGAAAGTCTACATCTGGAAGGAGAGAGTGAGAATTTTAAGACATTCTCAAATTTGGACTGGTCTGAATTAGGTGGCTGGGAATGTAGGTTAGTGGTTGAGTGCCTGCCTAGCATACTCAAGGTCTGAGTTTCAGCCCTGGCTCTGCCTCCAAAGACAAGCAACTGGAAACATTTCAAGAAGGCAGATTCCGTCCGATAGAAAAGGGATTCATCCAGATGCTCCCGGTTCCCAGCATGGCTAATTTATCACCTGCTGACACTAGGGAACAAGAGTGGGGAGGTACAAGGGGTTACGTGGCTGGGTGAAAGATGAGTCTGACATTTTGAGTTGAGAAGCAGTGAACGCCCATGGAAATGGAAATACAGCTTCCCACTGAGAAATAGGAGCCAGGTGGTCGCTGGCAAGCGCAAGACTAGTTTCTCCTCCTCTTTCCCTACTCCTCTTCCTCCCCTCCTGCTCTTCTTTGAGACAAGGTCTCACTGTGTAGTCTCGACTGGCGTGGTGCTCCTTGTGTCGACTGGCCTGGAACTCAGAGACTCTCCAGGCTCTGCTTCCTGAATGCTGGAACCCACGGCATGTGCCCGCCACCCTGGCCTCCCCTACTTTCTTCTTAAACCTCACTCCTTTGGCACCCCTTTGCCTTGCCCACACATGCTTTTTTCCCTGCCTCTGGCCCCTAGGCTCTCCTGTCCTCTCTTAAGCAAATTGCTCATCAGTACCCTTCAGGAGTGGCAGGACTGGGACCAGGAGAAACGTGTTCAGAGCTACTGTGCTTAAAGGAGAATCCTCCTCAAATGGTTATAAAAAGTCTCCTGTTCAAAGCAGTATTGTTCAAAACTGGCTCTAATGTGTTTCCCCTTTTTTCTTTTGCTCTAGATAATGTTCACAACTCTTGAGCATCCCACTGGCAGCCTACAGCACCGTGGATGTGTTTGCACCTAGGTAAGCCATGGTTTTCTACACTTTTTGGAGTTTGGGTTGGAATGGATAGAATTTAAGCACTTTTTGCTATTTGAAAGTACCTTTGTTTTGTGCCTTGAGCAACTAGCCAGAGGCATTTTAAATTATGATGGCGATGAAGAAAGATCTATGCAGAGAAATCTGAAGAATTTTATCCATTCTTAGTTCTTGTTAACAGACTCATTGTATGCCGTGTGGATGGCTTGGGTCTAGGACAGATTTCTCTCTGAACTTGACAGCATGGTTATATGAGTGTAATTTGGCCTTTCGTTTTTCCTGGCAGCCGGTGCCCGTCCATTTATATGGTATGTTCACAGGAGAGCTGACAAGTGTTGAGAGGTTTTATTTGATATGCATTTTTTCCTTTTAAGATGAAAAAAATCCGTAAAAATAGGTGCTTGTTAGCTAGTTTTCCTAGTTAGTCTTGTGATCGTAACCAAATGTTTCACTAAAGAGTTTCACCCAAGTACATTAGTGTGCTGAATGATTGGGCTGTGTTTAATATTCATGGCGAAGCTGTACACAGGCAGTTTTTAATGATACAAATGCAAGGCCACATTATTTTTCCTGTATGACTTGCAAAAGCCGTTCCTTCTAAAACAGGGCTATTTATGCTAATTTGCGATAGTTACTGAATTGCAGGCGGCTCTGTGAATTTACTTTTCTTGGCAGTTCTAGAATATCCTGCCATAACACATACTGAAAAACTGTTTGATGGGTTATGAAAATCTGGATGTACTAAAGGTATGTCTTGTATAAACCATGAAATGGTGATTACATTAGAGAAAAAAAAATCTGCTATCTGATCGGGTTAAGGAAGCAGTCATTACTATAACCCAAGGAAAAATTCAGTGGTTTTGAATGGAAGATAGATAGGCTCTGGATGGGTACAGAGACTCACTAGTAAGCTTGGTTACTCCGTATCTGACGTGGCTTGTGGTACTCATCCCTCCTTTGGTTTTATTGGTCTTTCTGAAGATGCTGAACTGTGCTACCCATGGAACTCACCTGGAGATGGGTAACACCCATTGTTTTCCAGTAGACATTCATTGTTGTTTTGAGACAAGGTCTCATGTAGCTTTGGCTGGCCTCAAACTCACCATGTAGCCCAGGATGAACTTGAACTCCTCATCTTCCTGCCTCCACCTGCCTCCACCTGCCACATGCAGGGATACAGATG
Source organism: Peromyscus californicus insignis (assembly GCF_007827085.1). Taxonomy (NCBI): domain Eukaryota; kingdom Metazoa; phylum Chordata; class Mammalia; order Rodentia; family Cricetidae; genus Peromyscus; species Peromyscus californicus. Next base: position 123,280,366 of record NW_026294584.1, on the reverse strand, counting down.
TTTGTAATCATAGCTAGCTTCATTGACCTTTTTTTTTTTTTTTGAAGAATAGAAAAAATACTTCATTATCTTAATCATGCTTTACACAGAGAAAATCTTTATTTGCATTATAAAATTAAGTGCATCTAAAGAAATAAAATAGGAAAAATTGGTCCAAACTTAGCAGACTTCTCTATCCTGACTCAACTTTTTTATAATGCAAATAAAATTTTTCTCCAAATATTTTTTAAAAAGATTGTTTTGTTTGGAATTGTGGTAAATCAAGATAGGTATTTTGGGAAGAAGAATCTTGGTTTGTAATTTAAACTATGAAATATTCAATTTTAGTTTATTTTAAATGATTCAAATATTTAAAAATAAGTGTACAGTTTCCCTTGGCACATTAATAAAAGGATATAAAGGCTAAAAAAAAGAAGAGAAATAAATATTAAACCATCATCAAGATGGATAACCTTTTGTAAATAAACTTGTAAATACAGTAAAGATGTATAAAATATCACATAGTGATGTGTCAAGATGAGTTTTTAAGTGTAGTAAATAAGAAAAAAGGTTCCTATCTCTGAAGTAGTGCAAGAAGTCAAACACGAAGACAACTGAATGATAAACTACTTAATAACTATGTGAAGTGTTTTGAAAGACACTTGCAACCTGGGTTGGGTATATATGTTGGTGTACAGTTTTATAAAGATTTCTTTTTGAAACCAGGCGGTGGTGGCACACGCCTTTAATTCCAGCACTCAGAAGGCAGAGCCAGGTGGATCTCTGTGAGTTCGAGGTCAGCCTGGGCTACAGAGTGAGATCCAGGAAAGGCACAAAGCTACACAGAGAAACCCTGTCTCGAAAAAAAACAAAAGCAAACAAAAAGCATTTCTTTTTGAGACAGTCTCAGGTACTCCAGACTGGCCTCAGACTTGCTATGTATCTAAAGATGGACTCGAACTTCTGATCTCCTTCCTTCAACTTTCTCCCCAGTGCTGGGATTACAGGTGTTCAACATCAATCTTAGATTTTTTTGAGATGATGATGATGATGATGATGATGATGATGTTGATGACGATGTTGATGATGATGATGATGATGATTGAGATAGGGTCTCAGCATATAATCTTGGCTGGCTGGAACTTCCTATGTAGACTAAACTGGCCTCCACCTCACAGAGATCTGCCTGCCTCTGCCTCCAGTGCTGGGATCAAAGGCATGTGTCACCACACCCAGGCAAGGAAATGATTTTTAACTCAAAGATAGAAGGAGTATTTTTTTTATATTCCACTTCCCAAGGAAGAAAAATAGATAAGAAATGCAGATGGTCAATTAACTTATTCAGCCAACTTCATCCACATCACAAAGAATGTAAGCTTGAATATAAAAACTGTAAGAGACTTACACGCTAAGAAGAGTATCGAATTGACTGAGAATTTCTAGTGATAAGGTTGGATACTTGATGAAGGAATGTTCTCACTTATTTCTTTTTATTTTTTGATAGATTATCTTTTAATCTTTGAAATTTCATACATGTAAATAGTATATCTCTATCAGATCTAACCCCAACTCCCCTCAGTCACCCCCAGTTCCTCTTGTCCCCTTTATGTCTTTTTGATTGGTCTAATTAGCACTGTCTTTTGGGTGTTGACAGATCTTGTTGGCTTGTCCAGGTGCCCATAGCTGCAGTGAGTTCATGAGAACAGTGGCCACGTCATGTCCTGAAGACAGCACTTCACAGCGCTCCTCCCTACCCTCCATCCTTACATTCTTTTTGCCTCTCATCGACAATGTTCCCTGAGCCTTGGGTGGGGATGTGTGCTGATATAGATGTCCCATTTAGGGCTAAGTACTTAATGGCCACTTATTCTCATCACTCTCTGGTCAGCTTTGAGTCTCTACATTAACTGCTGCCCCGTGTAGAGAGATGCTTCTCTGGATAAGACTGAGTAGCACTAATCTACAATATAAACTTATGTATTTAGAAAGCAATTTGAAGATACTTCTATTTAGCAAAACGACAGCATTAGGTTCCCCTCTACCTATATCGACCCTAACCATGGGCCTTTGACCAGGTTTACAGTACCAGGCATGAATTCCCTCCTGTGGCGTAGACCTTAAGTCTAATCTAAATGCAGTTGATTGTACCCATAACTGTTGTGCCATCAAGGTACCAGTGGGCACATCTTGCCTGGCAGGTTGGTATTATAGCATACACAGTTCTACTACTGGGTACTACGATTGATGTGATTTCTTCTCCAGTGAACTGTGTAGCACCTTCCTATACCACGAAAGCTAGCCAGCAGAGAAGAAATATTCAGGTCAGTTCCAGCTTGATTTCTTCATGTCCTGCAACAAAAGTGTGTGGTATTTTTTTAGCAATAGGGTCTGACCATCTAGTTCTGGTGGGCAACCAAGAGCAAGGGCAATAGCCTGTGTTGTTTCGGGGGCCTCTAGGGCCTCCCTAACCAATAACTCATAGAGTTCTCACATGTTTCTATGCAAAACAGAATAATTATATTTGAAGCTAAAACATAATAGAGATGTTGGAAGAAAACCTAAACTGACTAAGGAGAGTCAAGTTCATATTTATAGTTTTTGCAGCTTTGTCTTTCAATAATGAATTTAAACCAAACTTAATTTAAAACTGTTATTGCAACTTGCAGTTTGAGAAATTCAAAAGGAATGTATAATCAGGAGTAAAGTAAATGTAATCACATAGGTCAAGGTTAGGTAAAAGTGTTACTTTTGATTTAATTAGAAACGTTGTGTTTACTGCATCTTATAGATAATTTTTTTTTATCACTCCACCCCTCCATTTCTCTCTCTTTACCACAGCCAACTAGTAGTCCATTACAAGAAAGCTCCAAGGTTGGATATTTGGGTTGTTCCTGGTAATCATCTCAGTAGTTAATAACTTTGTGACGGTCATTTTACAAGTATATCCACAGAGGCAGAACTCCCAGCTGAAGGAACAATCACACCAAAATTATCTACATGAAGGTTTCTATAATTCAATCTTGTTTTCATTTTTGTGTGTGCACTGGGCACATGAATGTATGCGTGTTTGCGTGTGTGCGGGTGCCTGTGGAGACTGGAGGCTGATGTGAGGGATCATCCTCTACTGCTCTTCCTTCTTATTCACTGAGGCAGCATCCCTGAACCAAACCAGAGCCTCAGATGGGCTAGTCTTGCTAGCCATGCTGTTCTGGAGATCCCATGTCAGCTTGTGGACTCTGGAATTACAGGCAGGTCACTATACCAACCTGGCGTTTACTTGGGTTCTGGGGATCTAAATTCTGGTCCTCAAGCCTGCACAGCAGGCATCTTAACCACTGAGCCAGCTCTCCAGCTTTGGTTGACATAATTTATATTTCCTCCAGGAGTACATAAAAATAATTATTTTCTACTTGGTGTTACCAAGCTTTCAGATTTTTTTTTTTTTTTTGCAAGTTGTTGAAGGAAACCAGAGTCTCATTTCTTCATTGTTATTCTCATGTGACTCTGTACTCTGTTATTCTTTTCTTTTCAACTTAAAAAGGCTTTCTTTTATATTAGGGAGCTGAGTTTTTGCTTACTAATTACAAGTTGCAAAAGAAAAAATTGTCTGTCACTGTTGGACTTAACACTTGCTTGTGGGGACTTTTGCCAGAAGGGGTTTATTCTTATAGTTGACGTTAACAAAAATTTCATGTGTGGCTCTTGGACTTAACTCAGTTAGGGGAAAAAAAACACTCATTTCATTTCATTGTGGGGATATGTCATTTTCCTTCTAGACTATAAAATAGGTAGTTTTTAACTATCCACCTTAACTTTTTTAGCTGTTTAGAATTTTTAAATAGGTGTGTGTGTGTGTGTGTGTGTGTGTGTGTGTGTGTGTGTGTGTACGAGAGAGAGAGAGAGAGAGAGAGAGAGAGAGAGAGAGAGAGAGAGACAGAGAGACACAGAGAGAGAGAGACAGAGAGAGAGAGAGAGACAGAGAGACAGAGAGAGAGAGAGAGAGAGACAGAGAGAGAGAGAGGGAGAGAGAGAGAGAGAGACAGAGACAGAGACAGAGAGAGAGAGAGGGAGAGAGAGAGAGAGAGAGACAGAGACAGAGAGAGAGACAGAGAGAGACAGAGAGAGAGAGAGAGACAGAGACAGAGAGAGAGAGACAGAGAGAGAGAGAGAGAGAGACAGAGACAGAGAGAGAGAGAGAGACAGAGAGAGAGAGATAGAGAGAGAGAGAGAGAGAGGGAGAGCGAGAGAGCGAGCTGTGTAGAGGTTAGAGGGAAGACATGTGGGAGTCGTTTCTGTCTCCCCACCCTGTGGGTTCTGCGGTTGAACTCTGGTCATCAGGTTTGGGGGTAAGCTCCTGCTCCCCTGAACCATCTTGCCAGCCCATGTTTGAAATTTGTCCTGGGATAAGAAAGATTTTATCCCTGTCCTGATCACTATCCTACACTGATTTATGATGCAACTTTCTTCTTTTCCTCCCTACCGCCCCCCATCCGCTGTCCCTCCCTCCCTCCCTCCTCCTCATTCAGTCTGTATTTTTTTCCCCACTCTACCTTACAGTAGGATCTTGTTGTACAGTCTCTCTCAAGAAGCCTACCTGCCTTAGCTTTCCTGGTTCTTGGATTTCAGGCATGTTCCACCATGCCCAGCTACAGTTTGGGTTTTGTTTTTTTTTTAAATCTCATATCTGTTTGGATCAATGTCTGAACTTTATTTATCTTTTCTATTTTTTAACATACATATTTTTACACATCTCAATTCTTTAAAAATGCTCCCATGTGGCATCTGCTTTTAGCCTCCTTTGAGGTGACTGCAGGGCTTAACTTTTTATTTCATAGATGATTTTTTTTTCCTGTTAACAAAGTTTGTTTTAGTTGCTTCCGTGGGCAACATGTTTAGAAACTTATAAGGAATGAAAAATGTGTTTGCAATTATGTGAAAATATTATTCATATCAGAGCTAATTCTGCAAAAGCTGAAACCTCGTGAAGAAGACACATCTATTTCAAGTGAAATTCTCCAACTGAAGAGTCCATACGGTTAGACCAGAACATACACACACACACACACACACACACACACACACACACACACACACACACACACACTTGTGATGTATTATGTATTTTGCAATGGAAGATGGATCCATTGGGCAATGAGTTGGTAGAAGAAAGTGTTTTAGAGCCACCTCAGAATCTGCAGTGTGATTTGCTGGAGATTTTCATTAATTTATTATTCTCTCTCTCTCTCTCTCTCTCTCTCTCTCTCTCTCTCTCTCTCTCTCTCTCTCTCTGTGTGTGTGTGTGTGTGTGTGTGTGTGTATACACAAGCATGTATTTGTGTGTGCATGTGGAGACCAGAGGTCCACATTGGCTGTTCTTCAGTTACGGTCCACCTTATTTTTTGAGAGAGACTCTGCTTGGCCTGGAGCTAGCTGGTTAGGCTAGACTGTCTGGGCAGTGAGCCTCAGGTATCCATTTGTCTCCACAGTCTCAATGCTGAGATTGAAAGTGCCAATCCGCCGGGAGGTGGTGGCGCACGCCTTTAATCCCAGCACTTGGGAGGCAGAGTCAGGCGGATCACTGTGAGTTCGAGGCCAGCCTGGGCTACCAAGTGAGTCCCAGGAAAGGCGCAAAGCTACACAGAGAAACCCTGTCTCGAAAAACCAAAAAAAAAAAAAAAAAAAAAAAAAAAGAAAGTGCCAATCCACTGTGCCTAAGGTTTTATATGTGTGTTCTGGAGTTTGAACTCAGGCCCCCCCTAGCAGGCACTTTACCAACTGAGCTATGTTCCAATCCCTGGGATTAATTTTAAATTGTACCAATTGGACAAGATGGTGTGCACCTGTAATCCTAGCATTTGGGAGACTCAGGAAGGAGGATCTTGAGTTTCAGACAAGCCTGGGCAACATAGCAAAACCTTGTCTCAAAAAGCTAGAAATATTACATTTATTGTAAGGTGGTTTTGTCACCGACAAAGTGTTTTAATTGGAAACAACAGCAGTTGGTTACATAATCTTTGGAACTGCAAGATTATGACAAAGGGGTAATCACATGCAACATTGTGTATCAAAAAAGAAAGGGACAGAAAGATGTCCGCTCCGTTATTTATTTTCTGTAGGGTATGCACAGATTATCCCTGATTTAGCTTAACCTGGAGGCCTATGTGGCTGAGCATATGAGATCAAATAGTCTTTAGACAACCAAACCATGCAAGTCAGTTGGAGCATCAGGCTCATAGACTGTCTTTGCTATTGAACTGCTTATGCATACTCCGTTCTTGATTTTCTATTCTTACGTAAGGTTCATTGGGGGAGCACGAGATTTATATTCATATAAGACAGAAGAGGTAGTAGACTGTCAGGTGCTCAGGAAATGAAATTCATGGAGCAGGAATGTCCCCACACCCCCCTGCATTATAAATTGCTCAGACCAAGTTCAGCTCTTCTTCCTCAGAAGCTGTCACCACTAACATTACACCAGTTTTAATGAAGAGTTTCTTCCACATATGTGAAGCGAATAGAAACCTGATTATTTGAGGTGGGGAGTGTGCCAGGGACTGTGTAGCCCAGGCTAGCTTTGAATTTGCAGTCCTTCTCCCTCAGGCTCCCTAGTGCTGGGACTGTAAGCATGTGCCACCATGCCTGGCTAAGTACAGACCTTTGCAAGAATTCAGTAGCCATTGATACCTAGGAAAGGATTATGTACTTGAAGTAATTTGGTTACTATCAGACCGTGTAGTAGAACTGAGACATATGGTACGTTTGAGATTGAAATAAATAAAAATTGTTCTCTAAATTGTTTAGATTTTCCTTCTTCTTGCAAATATGATCTTGAAATAAATGCAAGTATCTCAAATGTACAAATCTGTCATCTTCATTAGAGACACAATATGATCACCTGGGGGAACCTTTATTAATTTTACACTGAGTAGTTTTTGCCTAGGAATGACATATTATACAAATAAAACTAAATGAAGTCAAAGCTAATTTTTAACAAATGCTTAGTAAATGTATGGTTCTAGTGATTGACATATTACTTTGTATGCTGACTTAAACAATACAAGTATACTTCTTTACTTTTTGTAAATAGGACAAAAAAGAATCATAAACAAGGAAATACTCAAATTTCCTTTAAAGAAAATTTATGCAAGGACTAGAGAGATGGCTTAGAGGTTAAGAGCACTTGCTGCTCTTGCAGAGGACCCTAGTTCAGTTCCCAGGACCCATATCAGACAGCTCACAACTGCCCATAACTCCAGCTCCATGGGATCTGACGCCCTCTTCTGGCTTCAGTAGGCAACTACATACACATGCACACACAGAGATAAACACACATACACATAAATTAAAAATAATAAATCTTCTTTAAAAATAAAGTTAATTAAATGTAAATTACATGTGTTAAATGGTTTTCTGAGAATGAGGAAATGAGTGAATCGAAACTGGGACTATACGCATTTAATCCCAGCAGAGGCAGCTGGATATCTGTGAGTTCAAGGCCAGCCTGGTCTACAAAGTGAGTTCCAGGACAGCCAGGGCTACACAGAGAAACCCGGTCTCAAAACAGAACAACAAGAACAAAAATACAAAGCTGGGACTAGACATTGGGCTGACTTAAACCCCAAATCCTTGGAAATGTTCTGCTAATACCTTAAAAACTCTCATCTTGTTGGGCTTGCCTGCACCACTGTGAAATGGACAGAGAGATTGAGGACGAACGGATGGTCATTGCTGATGACTGAAGACATAATGGCTGTGGGGCAGCCGCCAGGCAGCTGTGAGGGCGCTGATACAGATGAGGGAGAGTGGACTGCAGGTGAACGTTTCCCAGCAAAGCAGCAAAGGCAGCAGTTAAAGCTACGTTTTCTAATAAGTGTCAGTCCCTGGTATGGCTTTCTTTGCTTGCTGACTTTATTGTCCAAGGAGTGTGACTCTCTGTTTGATTCCTTTTGAGTGGTTCTTCATAAACTGCACGTGAGAAATGAGAGTTGAAAAGCACCTCCCCCCTTTTTTTTAAAGAGTAAGACTAACCTGAGATCCATTAGAAAGTAACTGTTCATTTAAACCCCCTCTTGTATTTACTGCATACATTCTAGGTTTCTTGAATTTTAACTTTATGTATATGTGTGTGTGCCTGAATATGTTCATTACATGGGTGCAGCAGCCCACAGAGGTCAGAAGAGACTTCGGTTTTCCTCATATTAGAATTATAGGCTGTTGTCAGCTGCCCCATGGGTATTAAGAACTGAACCCAGGTCCTTTGCAAGAGCGGTAATTGTTTGAGCCAGCTCTCCGGCCCCTGTGTTATTGTTTATGGTGGATTTATCAAGTGTCTTTCATGCTTCATGAAATAAGCCTTGATCCCTATTTTTGCCATGAAGTAGTTTGTTTGGGTGATGAGTTTAATCCTCCCTTATATGTAATATTTAAGCCTGTACAGCAACTGTCAGAGATGATTCGGGTCGTAGAATTTCAAAAAAGAGAAAGACTGTGAACTGTCAGCATAGGCAAGTTTCCTGAAAGGCTAAAATTAGTTCTTTTCTCTCCTTCAGTATGTTGCCATATATAATTGGCTGGGGACCAGAGAATCGGATTGTGATCAGAGAAGAAGAAAGGGCAGGGAGGAGGGGATGGGTTGAGAAACTCTGTCCGAAACCTTTACGGAATGCTTTACCTTGTTGTGGGGGTTACACTGAGGGTGCCCTTGTATTTTCCTCTCGGTCCTTTACTGTTTCCCTGGAATTTCCTTTTCCTAAGTTAATGGCCAGAGATGGCAGACACAGAGGGAGACAGAAAAGCAAGGAGAAAGGCTAGGCTTAGGTCTGAGGAGCAGTACAGAGGGTTCATCCCAGCCCCCAAATCTGAGGAGAGGCCTTGTGGGTGAGCACTTGTCTAGGAAGATGACATGAAAATGTTGTTCATGTCAGGTGTGAAGTTGAAACCAGAACAGGGTCTAGTACAGCCCAGAAAAGGTAGAGTGCCTGTCGCCATTGAGGACCGAGTTAAGGGAAGCCATGGCAACCAGTTCTGAGATCTTGATCAGGCTACGTGGATAGGTGCTCATGGGACCTCAGATTCTCCTGTTACGTCTCAGATCTCATCCTTCAGTGCATAGCTCACAGCATAATGGCAGACACGAACCCCTCAGTGCTTGTTTTTAGCCACAGTCTCTCCTTTTGAAAGAGCATGCCTCAAGGCTAGAGGCCACACTCTCTGGCATTCTTCCCTCATTTCTGCCTCAAACAAACCTGGAGTCCAAGGTCATGCTGGCTTGTTTTATTTCAGTTTGACACGAGCTAGAGTTATTTGGGAAGAGGGACCTAAACTGAGAAGATGGCCTTGCCAGATGGCCTGTGGGCAAGCCTCTGAGACATAACTTTGACTGAAGGTTGATGTGGGAGGCCCAGCCCGTAGTGGGTGGTGCCACCTTTAGGCAGGTGGCCCTGGGTTCTTTAAGAAAGCAGGTTGAGCAAGCCATGAGGAGCAAGCCAGTAAGCTGCATTCCTCCATCGCCTCTGCCTCCAGGTTCTTGCCCTGTTTGAGTTCCTCCCTTGTCTTCCCTCAGAGATGGGCCATGATGTGGAGCTGTAAGCTGAAATTAACCCTTTCCTCCCTAAGTTGCTTTTGGTCATGGTGTTTTATCACAGCAATAGAAACCCTAACTAAGACAAAGGTACACACTGAACTCAAGGAATTCCCTGACCCTCTGTGCTGGTTTCCACAACAAATATTTGCCTGAATCAAGACAGTTCTTTGAAGATACATACATTCCGAATCATCCTTTGTAAATGATGTGACCCTGGAGTCCCTCTTCTAGACCCAGGTTTTCTAGAATTGACTATTGCCTCAGGGACAATCTTGAGCAAATTGAGAGGCTCAAGATATCCTTGGCATCCTCCTCTGACTGGTATTTTGTGGCTTAGTAACTGACTCTTTAAAAATCTTTTGATGTAATTAAAGCTGAAAAGTTATGACTGCTTGATATAATCTGTATGCCATCCCAACCCTTCATTAACAAATAGCATTTCTACTGACCACTTGGTACTCAAATGCCTTCTTAAGATGAGAAATAGGGGTTGGGCTTATTCAACATATTTCTCTGTTTGACTCTCCATTTTATATTTTTATTCCTTTAGCTTAGCTTTTCCTTATTTTCTGTAATAAGCACATAGTATTATTAATACTGTAACATCAGAAAAAAATACATTATGTTTCCCCAAGTCAGCAGAAATGAAAATGCTCAAAAAATGATAGATGCACATTAACATAGAATATAATGTATTTGAGTGCATGTATGTGTGTGCATGCATGTATGTGTGTGTATATGTGTGTGATATGGGTTCTTGTTTGTGTCTATACACAGATGCATGTGTGCCTATGTATGTAGAGACCAAAGGTTGATGCTGGGTGCCTCGCTCTGTCATGCTTCACCTTGTTTGCTTGTTTCTACCTTCTTCCCTTCCTCCTTCCTTTTCTCCCAACCCCCTCCTTCCTCCCCCACCCCTCTTTCTTTCTTTCTATTTTTGAGACAAGGTCTCATCATGTAACTCTGGCTGACCTAGAACTTGCTACATAGACCAGTCTGGCCTCAAACACATAAAGATCTGCCTACCTCTACCTCTGCCTCCCAAATGCTGGAATTAAAGGCATATGCCACCATGCTCAGCGCACACCTTACTTACTTATTGATTGATTGATTGAGACACTCAGGGACCATCTGTCTTTACACCCCTACCTCTCAGTGCTGGGGTTATAGTCATACACTACTATTGTCCGGGTTTTTAAGTGGGTGCTGGGGATCTGAATTCAGGTTCTCTTGGTTGTATTCAAGCACTTTATTGACTGAACTGTCTCCCAGCTCCAGAATATAATTTAAAAATAAAATGTCACAGCTTTGAGGCTGTAGTGATGGCGATGACATCTGATGTTTATATAACATTTTACCAATTAATAGCTGTTTCCTGCGTGTAGCATTGGTGGTGGGGTAGTCTAGTGGTTTGACGTCAGTTCGGAATATGGCTCTACCACTCTAAGATACCAAGAGGGTGAGGTGTTGACCTCTGCTTAGCCTCTGCTTGATCTCAGTCCTGGTGTCACAAAGTCATTGTGAGGCTAGATTGTGGGAAATGTTTCATAGCATTACTTATTGTCCGACTTTTTTTTTTTTCCTTGTGAAAAAACAAGGCATGTGGGATTAGTGTCACTTCCCCAAAGGGGAAAACTGCTTAGAGATGAAGTGAGATGACAGGTGACTCTGGCAGTATTTCTGCCAGGACTGGAAAAAGCAACCAGCGAGTTCCCTGGGATCTTCCTGAAAGGTGGGGCAAACCCCAACCTGAACTACCAGCTGAACCACTCCGGTGGGGTTAACTGACCCCCTGTGGTCCTGTCAGCTCTCCCTGTCTTCACACAGGTAGCCACTGTCTGAAAGCTCCAGGGAGTTGAGCATCAGCAGGGAGGGCTCAAGTCATTCTTCCTTCTTTTTTATGTTGAGGAGACGTTGGATGAAGAGGTAGTGAGACTGTACTGGTAATGGTTCTGGTAAACTTTCTCATTTCCAAATGAAAAGCAGTCCCCTGCACATTTCTGTGAGTGTGCAGCCTGCACAAAGCTGCTTTGAGAGTCCATCTTAGTTGTTGTGGCTTTGAGAAAGGGCACACAGAAGCCTTCCCACTGCAGCGTGCTGGCTGGCCCTTGCCTTATTTGGTCGGGAGATGTGTTGACACCTCTCATCAGCTTGTGACTCTGTCACTTCTACTCAGCAATGACATCTTCTTTTCTGCATTAAAGATCCCTCCTCCCACTATCCTTTTACCGTTCTTTTCCTTCTAACAACCCTCCCTCCCCGCGACAAACCATTTTAAAAACGACCCATTGCTTTTAAAAATGAACCAAAGTGTTAAAATGTTGGAGTTTGGAACAGACTCTCTCCTCATTCTATAATTGTGACTTTTGTGTTCAGCTTTGAGAGAGGTAAATGATGAAAATGAAAATTCCCCAGTAAATACTGCAAAGGGCGTCATTCACTGTATAAAAGAAATGTTTGTTCACATATGGCTTTGTTAGTGATAAGTTTGACTTAGATCTGTGAAATGTTAGGAGTCAGTTGGCCCAAAAAAAATCTCTGAAGTAACATTGTTGAGAAGACAAATTAAAATTCAAACATTTGATGCATCCTAAAGTTCCCAGTTTCATAGCTATTTGGCAGACTTCGAAGTTTATTGACTAAGATAGTTTGGAAAACCAACATGAAAGAATTATAAAATCATATCTATAGGTTATGATGAAAACAGTTTAATTCTAGAGAAAAAATTAATCCGGGTGGGGGAGATTTAGAGATTGGATCACAGATAGAGAAATACTTCACATAGGCACCATAATCGTCAAGGAATATATGATTTTTTTTTCCTTTTGAGGAGAGGCCCTCATGTAGATCAGGCTGGCCTCCAACTCACTTTGTAATTGAGAATGACCCTGAACTTCTAGGTCTCCTGAGTCTACCTCCCCAGTGCTGGGATCACAGGGGTGTGCCACAGATCCTGGTTTATGCAGTCCTGAGAACTAAAGCCAGGGCCTTGGGTATGCTAGGCAAGCTCTCTGCCGAGTCACATCCTCAGCCTTATTTATGGGTCATTTTTGCTGGACTTCTCCTGTATTTTAGTACTTGTAAGAGTTTTAATCACTTGTCTCACAAAATGTCCCCAGGGAGGTCCCCAGGGAGGTGTGGAGGCATACTGGCCCCTCTTCAGCTTGCAGGTGGCCGGGGGCATTTCGAAAGAATGCAAATGTTACTTTTTTTTTGTTCTTCCAAAATTATACTTTGGATGGATGTGGTGCTACATGCCTTTAATTCCAGTATTCAGGAAGCAAGAGGCAGATGGGTCTATGAATTAGAGGCCAGCTTGGTTTATACAGTGAGTTCCTGGCTAGCAGGGACTACATATCAAGACACTGTTTCAAAAACACACAAGACACACAAATTCCCCATGCTAGAGAACGACCTCAGTGGTTAAAAGAGAATGACCGCTGCTTTTCCAGAGGACCTGAGCTTAGTTCGAAGCACCCAAGTCAGGCTCGTCACAACAGCCTGTAATTCCAGTTCCAGAGAATCTGATGCCCTCTCCCAGTCTCCCTGGACACATGCACACATGAAAGATACATGCACATAAATAAAAATTCAATAAGTGAAATTTAAAATATTTGAAGGGGGGTATCAAGGTATCAAGATGGCTCAGTAGATTAAGGTACCTGCTGCCAAGCCAAATGACCTGAGTTCAATCCCCAGAGCCACAGGATAGAAGGAGAGAACCAACTCCTGTAAGTAGTCCTCGGACTTCCACATGCATGTTGTGACATGCTCATGTAGCCCTTCCCTCAATAAATGTAAACAGTTAAAAACATGTCATTCCAATGACTTGGAATCTTTTTTGAGAGAGGGGTTTGGGGCTGGGGAGAGGACTCCACAGTTAAGAGCACTGGCTATTCTTTCAGAGTCCCTGGGTTTGATTCCTGGCACCCACACAGCAGTTCGCAGCTGTCCGTAACTCTAGTCCTGTGGGACCCCCGCTGTCCTCTTCTGGCCGCCATACATACCAGACACGCAAATGGTGTACAGACATACATGTAGGCAAAACATACACACACTTTAGAGAAAGAGGGGGTTACAGAAATGGCAGTAATAGTAGACTATTCACATTTCCCACCAACTCAACTCAAAGTGCAAAGGAAGTTTGAACTCCCGCCCTAAACCAAGGCACTTTTGAGGGACGTGCGTTCACATTCCTAAGTACTGCAATTGGCAACTGCAGTTTTATTATTTTACTCAAAGCTCCCATAATTAGCTTTTCTATCGAATGTTTTATTTGCTTGCTTTGAGACAGAGTCTGCTACTATCTAAGTGGCCTCAAACTTTGCCTAAACCTCCGTTTTATACCTTTTAAGTGTGGGGATTACAGACTGCACCATCATAGCTGGTTTATTCTGTGCTGGTGACCAAACTCAGGCTTTGGGCATCCTAGGCAAACATTTTACCAACTGAGGTATCTCCTCGTCCCTTCCATTGTTAGTACACGTGAGCACACACCCATGTGAATCTATGCTGCAGTGTACGCACGCATGGAAGTCAGAGGACAACTTTCGGAAGTTGGTTTTCTCCTTCCATCCTGGATTGGGGATCAAATTCAGGTTTGGGGGCGTGTGGGGCAAGCACTTTTACCTCCTGAGCTAGCCCTTCTTATCTCTAGCCTGAAATGCATACATAGAGTTTGGAACCTGGATGAAATAGAGTTTGCTTTGCAAATATGACAGATCCAATCCAGCCCCTCCGCAGTCCTAGCAGTGTGATTTGGCCCTCCTTTTTTTAGGTGTTTTTTTTTTTTTTTTTTTTTTTTTTTTTAGGTTTTTCGAGACAGGGTTTCTCTGTGTAACTTTGCGCCCTTCCTGCAACTCACTCTGTAGCCCAGGGATCTCATTGTGAGGCCTCGAACTCACAGAGATCCGCCTGGCTCTGCCTCCAGAGTGCTGGGATTAAAGGCGTGCACCACCACTGCCTGGCTTGGCCCTCCTTTCTTAAGAGGTGTCCTGCACTCCATTTCCTTGGATGTGGAGGGGCCGATGACAGGGCAGAAAGGAGGTGGTAAGACTTACAAAGTGGAAGTCATAGCAATCGATGTAGCTTCTCCCGGAAATTGCTTTCCCAGGATCCCTGGCTGACATGTTAAAAGGGTCAGCCAGCCGGAAGTCACCATGCTGGAGATGCCCTATGGAAAGCTCCATGGATGCTCTAGGAGCTCAGCCATCCTAGCCTACCTGTTTTAGTCTTCTTCCCACTAGCAACCTCCAGACACGAGACAGCCAGCCTTCAAATTATTCCACCCTCCAGCCTTCGAGCCAGCCCCAGCTGATGCTGTGTGGAGGACAGGACCACCTGTCTCCATGGAGCCCTGCCCAAATTGCAAAGTAGTTGGGAAAGCGAGCTCCATATCCATGGATTCTGAGTGCGTGGAGTCAACCAAGTACATATGAAAAATACCTGGGAAAGATGAGTCTGTACTGAACACATATTTGTCGCCACTATTCCCTAAATAATAAAATATAACTACTGTATACACAGCATTTACATGAAGTTCTCATGCTTCTGTGTGTGTGTGTGTGTGTGTGTGTGTGTGTGTGTGTGTGTGTGTGCGCGCGCGCGCGCGCGCGCGCGCCAGAGGTCAGTGTTGGCTGTCTTCCTCAATTCTTCTTTTTTGGGTGACAACATCTCTAAATGAACCTGGAGTTTGCTAATTGGGCTGGACTGGATGGTCACTGAGCCCCAGGGAGCAAAGGAAGTCCTGTGTAAATGTGTATCGTTGTCATAGCCATGACCACGTTAAGGACCAATGCCTCAGACCCATGGGAAGAGCAAAGTCTTCTACTTCTTCTTTGGGTCTGAATACAAATGTTGGCAGGATGTGCAAAAACTAGTGAGTGCAGCTTCCTCAGCCCCAGGATGTTACAGCCTGAGGCTTCTCAGTGCAGAGACCTCCTACAGAGACCAGCTAACATCTCCCCTCTTGGCTGTGTAGAAAACAGTTGCCAGGGTTCTGGGCTGTGGTGAGTAGTTGGTGCCACTCTATCGGCTTATGCTCCGCCCACTGACCCCAGCGTTTCTGTCCTTCTGTCTGTCCTTTCTTCATTCCCTCACCAGCCCTAGTCAGGTTCTCAGGACCTGGCTTCCAGGGCTCAGACACCCACCCCCCCCCCCCCCCCCCCCCGTCTCTCTCTCTCTCTCCCAATGTTGCCATGCCTGACTTAAAAGCTTTATTTATTTTTATTCACATGTATGAATATTTTGCCTGTATGTGAGTGAAACTGAGGATATGACCGTTCCATCTGTCTGGTTGAAGAAAACGATTTTTATTGTAGATACAAGGGTGAGTACAGCCAGAGGTACCTGGAAGAGTCCAGACTGAACCCAGCCATGAGAGGAGAGGTGGGTGGGGGAAGCTAGAGAGGAAGAGAGTGGGGGAAAAGGGGGCAAGACGACTAAGAAAGGAGCCAAGAAAGCAAAAGAGAACCAAGAGACGAGAGGAACCAAGAGAGCACAAGGCCAAAATGGCAAGGTTATATAGGAAAAAGAGCTGGGGGAAGAAGGGCAAAGCCCCGGGATAGAGAAGTACAGGGTAGGAGGCAGGGGGAGAAGTGAGAGGAGCCACAGGTATTGAGCGAGCCTGGAGGCCAAGGAGACGCTGTGCTATGCTAATAGGCACCACAGTTAGCCATTTGTCCCAGGTTCCCTTGGGACCTGACAGTATGAATGCATAGGTACCACACACATGCAAAGCCTATGGAGGTCAGAAAAGGGGGTCTGATCCCCTAGTTTGGATTGTGAGCCACCAGGTGCTTGGAAGCCAACCCAGGTCCTCTGCAAGCACATCATGTGCGCTTTCTTGGCTTCTGACCTCTTTCACTAGCCACTCTCTCCACTTCTAAGATGTGGGGCTCTAGGGACTGAACACAGGTCTTCATGCTCCTGCGGCCAGATCTCTTAAAAGTCCGAGCAAGGCAGCCTCTGAACCTCATTTTTCCTGCACCCCGTTGGTCCGATGAGGTCACCGATCAAGCCAAGGGGTGAGAAAAGTGTTGCTGGATCTGGAGGAGTGGTGTGTTATATTCATACACAGGATGACAAGAAACTGATGATGGCCGCTCCGGAGGCAGGTAGGAAGAACAGTTGGTCCGGAATAGGGAGGGAAGGATGGTATTGTTGTTTTCACAGACAACTCACACTGTAGCCTGAGCTGGTCTTGAACTCATGGCAATCCTGCCTCAGCCTCCTGAGTTCTGGGATTATAGCTCCCAAGCCTGGTAAGAGAATGATTTTTTTTTTTCCTTCAGCACCCCCTCCTCCCCAAGCAGGGCCTGCTTTTGTACCACAGGCTGGCCCGGAGCTCACTGCGCAGCCCAGGGTAGTTTAAAACTCTCCACCCTCCTACCTCAGCCTCCCAAGAGTTGAGATACCAGAAGTGTGCCACTAGGCCTGGCCCAGGAGAGTGGTTCTAGCCTGGGACTGCCTTCAGCTATGTGAGATTGGCTTAAATGATAATTGAGGAGAATGGCAGCTGAGAACGTGCCATAAGAGCCTGCCCTGTTCTAGAAGTTAGGGCGATAATCAAGGGAGAGATACATGAGCTTAGGAGCATGGAAAAGAGAGGTTATCACCAGGTGCTGGATGGATGAAATACTCATTCATGTCCTTCTGGGTGGTGGTTAGTCTGAGCCATTGTTTAACATTGAGCGGTGGACCTGAGTGACAGCCTCATGGGTCATGACCTTAGCTTCTTATCCACCTTCCAGACTTGGAGGCTGCTGTACCCAAGTCTTCTTCAGCCTCGCAGGATAGGAACCCAACATACAGTCTCATTCTGTTTTGCTCTCTTTTACAGGGCCTGAGAGCTTTAGAGCATTGCAAAAATCCTGGAGGCTGGTTTATGTAAGTTATAGAAGCCCACTACAAGATAAGCCTTCTAAGATTATTGAAATAGCTCTTTTTTGTTTTTAATAATCTTCATGTGTTTTATAACCTTGAAATGTATAATTCTTTCAGGCAGCATTCTATAAAACGTCATTTGAAGGGAACTGTCTTTTGCTGTGTTGGTGATTTTCAGTTTGAGGTCTCTTTCTCAAGGTTTAGTAAGTGACCCGGAACCTTCAGGTCTGTGGATCTAAGGAAGGTATAGCATTCAAGACTTTTCTGGTTGCACCTACTCCTGGAATTTCAGCACCAAGCCCCAGGTCCTGGCAGGCTCGTGTATGCCTGGCTCTAACTAGTTTCACCTGTATGGTGGAGAACCAAAACAATGTGAACCAAGATCCACCAGATCCTAGGAGATTTTGTTTGGGCACTAAACTACCACCTCGTTCCTAAGCCCTTCCTATTCTATTGCAGGATCTCTTGGACCCTCTATAACTAAAATTGCTCCCCAAATGAGGACACGGGATAAATAATACACAAATCCTCTATGCCAAGAACTAAACTTACTGCAATTATTATAGACTAGCTGGTAGACTGGGTGGGGTTTTTGTTTGTTGACTTGTTTTGTTTTTTCCTTATTCTTTCTACAAGTTCTTACTGGATCTCCTCCAAATCTCCCCAAACCACAGTCTTCCTCCTTTTTCACTCCATTTCCAATGCGACTAGGCTATCAAAATTTCAGTGACATGCAGTCCTGCAATCCCACACTTGGAAAGCTGAGGCAGAAGGTTAATGAGTTCGAGGCTAGCCTGGTCTACCGAGAAAAACAACCTTTATCTTCATCAAAACAAAACAAAACACCATAATCTATGCAAATTAAGGAAAGACATTCTTTTAGCTGTTTGTTCTTGAGACAGTGTCTAGCTGACACTGTAGTGTGCAGCTCAGGCTGACCTTGAATGGATGCCTCCCTTCCTAAGTGCTGGGATTACAGGCCTAAGCAACCATATCCCGATTTACATGTTAAGAATTAAGAGGTGAATCAAACCAATCCCTGAGCAGTCAGCCAGTTCTGAAACCTCAGGGTGTGTGTGTGTGTGTGTGTGTGTGGTGTGTGTGTGGTGTGAGTGTGTGTGTGGTGTGTGTGTGGTGTGTGTGTGGTGTGTGTGTGGTGTGTGGTGTATGGTGTGTGTGGTGTGTGTGTGGTGTGTATGTGGTGTGTGTGTGTGTGATGTGTGTGGTGTGAGTGGTGTGTGTGGTGTGTGTGTGTGTGTGTGTGTGGTGTGGTGTGTGTGTGTGGTGTATGTGTGGTGTGTGTGTGGTGTGTGTGATGTGTGTGTGGTGTGTGTGGTGTGTGTGGTGTGTGTGTGGTGTGTGTGGTGTGTGTATGTGGTGTGTGTGTGTAAGGGAGGGTACTAGAGGTGCAAAGAAGGCGGTGAAGGCTTTTCTGAAATCTGTTCCGTTCTTGCTCTGCAGTCCTTCCTTCTCCCCTGCACGCCCTCTGACTACAGGATTCAGTAGAACTAGTCCCACAAGACGAGACGGAATAAAGCAGTGGTGGAGCTTCTGGAGTGCCGAGACAAAAATTAGGAATGGTGACACACAGCTCAGTGGTAGAGTATTTTGGTGGCATGTGTAAGGACTTGAGACTTGGGTTTAATCTCCTGTTTGTTTTTTTAAAGGAAGAAAATGAAATTTTGGGGTATGTATACCCAGATATAACAACAAAATTGTTCAGAAACTGACAATCAAGCAAAACTCCATGCTACCAGATGAGATGAATGTGGGACACTTGTTGGTCTAAATCCTTTCCCAGGAAAGCCTCACCTTACTAAATGCCACTGGCTGTGTTCAATTTAATGTCAAAAACAAAAAAAGGTGGGGTGTGGTAGCGCTGGTCTGTAATCCCAGCACTTTGCACTTGTCAGCTGGAAGCAAGGGAATCAGGAGTTTAACATCAGTCTCAGCTACTTAGCAAGTTCAAAACCAGCCTGGACTACATGAGACCATGTCAGAAACCAAACCAAGAAAAACTTCCTGTTCCTAAGGAACAAGCTTTATAGAGTGTCTGTGGAATAAGAATGCACCAGATGACTAAGATTGGAATTTTGAATAGATCAAAGCAGTCTGGAGTGTTCTAGAAACTGCATGAACATACCTTAAGTTAGATTGAGGTAAGGGGAGACGTGTCAGTGTTCAGACACAGGAGGAGCCTGGCCTATGAGTCAGCAAGGCCTAACAGGACCACAGGAAGCTTGGCCAGGGGGTCCCCACACAGTGGATGCTCATCATTACTGGCTGTCGCATGTTGAGAAGTCCCAGGAATTGTGACAACCCGGACTTGAGTGTGTTGTGCATGCAGCCATGAAGTGGGAGGCTGCAGCAGGTCCTGACGACTTCTCTCATAAGACTCCCACGGGGCAATGTGTGTGCGGCTTTTGACACCCACTTCCTTTTCTGCAGAAACGCCCTCTCTGCTAATGTTGCCGACCTAGACACCCCCTCCTTTATACCAGAGCTATCTGCGTGCGCTGCTGCCTCAAAGGCACCCACCACCCACGTACTTCCTCAAATCCCTACAAGCCCACACTGGAGCCTACTCTGCTGGATCTGGATCAGGAGAGGGGGGGTCTCAGAGTGCTCCCGGGGGCGTGCCCTGGAGGGCGTGGTGACAACGTCTGAGCTGGCTGGCCCAGCAGGGGCCCACGTGAGCTGTTTACCTGCTTGCCCTTGGCAGTTCGCAGACGGGTGTAGCGGGGCTGGGGCGAGGGAGTGCCTGGGAACAGTCAGTGTGCGCCTGGCTTGGCGCTGTGCCTTGCAGCTGGCGGGAGGGTGGGGTCGCCCTGCCCTGCTGGGAGCTGCTGACCGGAAAGTGATTGGGGATGGGAGCCCCTAGGCTTTTTCCGCTGGGAACCTTGACTGTGAGGCAGAGAGGCTTTGGACAGCATTACTATTTGGGAGCATGGAGAGACTCAAAGAGACCTTTCCAGGCTCATTCCTGTCTGCTGTCTGCCTTGTGACTTTCGCCAAGTCACTTGATCTGGGGCCTTAGTTTCCTCAGTTGTCTTGAGGGAATGAGGCCTGAAAGTGGCCAAGAAGGAAACACAAGTCATGTCACATTACATTCATTCCATGTCTAGTGAGTATTTAGGATGCTCGGCCATGTCCTGATCCTGAGGTTCTGGTGCCTAGCGCCAGCACTGTGCAAGTTAGGTGCTGGCGCTCAGGAGTGGGCCGTGAGCAGGCTTGACCTCAGAGTCCTCACCGGACGACATATTGGCTACAAAGGTCATGAGAAGAGGCGAGGTCTTTGACGTACTTCCTGTCGTCCCTGGCACAGAATGGGCTCCTAACCCCAAGCTACAGGCTTCCGGCCGCACAGAGGGTTTGGAGACAGCTGATCATCTGAGTGCAGCCTGGTCTGGAGAAATGGAAACAGACCTCGCAAGCTGGGCGTGCACAGCGCAGAGCGGGCTCAGTTTCCACGATGCTGGCTAGCCAAGAAGGAATGCAGTTACTCATTAAGCACACTCCCGTTGATCCCTGCCTTAGCAAAGCTTCTCAGCCTGGCTTTCGAATCTCTAGTCCAACCTCTGCTTAAAAAAAAAAAAAGCCCAGTGAACAGTTCATGGATGTTTCTCCCGATTCACACTTTCTAATGAATAAGATTGTAAACAAGATTGGCCTACATCAGTGGTGATTTGTGTATCAGAATAACTTGGGGATGAGCTTGCCAGCATTTAATAGCAGAGTTGGTAAAGCCAGATTGCAGTTGCTTTCGGCTCAAAGTCTGGAAGACGTTCCTACTTTGTGCCTTAGCAATAACACAAAAAATACTGCCGCCCTTGTTGCCACTAGGTGGTCTCAACAGCTGTTTCTGTTTTGATGTTGTAAACTCCTGTTTTGACCTTAATTTCACCTTTTTTTTTTCCCTGTCAGTAGCCACTTTAAGGTCCTGTTGCTACAAGAATTAAGGGAAAACCCATTAGCAGTGAGTTATTACCACACCCCTGACTTCTGCAGAATGTTGAGTAAATCAAACTTCTGTTCTTTCTGGAAAAAACCTGCAGCTGAAACTGGGATGGGGCTAAAGAAAGCCAGCTGGCTTCTGCGTCTGCCTGCCACTGGCCGTTTCTGTTTAAGATCTGTTTATCATGCAACCTACTTGGCCAGGATGTGACTAGCTTTCCTAAGTCTAGGGTGGTGACATACACTGTGTGATGCCTCACATCTAAAATACACGAGAACCACCCGTTGAGCCTCACGTTTGTTGAACTCAGTGGTCTGGTCACACATATTAACAGTTCCTTGTTAGAAAACAGTAGCTATTTGGTTAATGTTATGTATGAATAATAACTTAAAAATAACTAAAACATGGAGAATTTCAGGGTTCAACATTTTCATTTAGCATACTTTTTTCATTTCAATCTTTTAAAAAGGTGAGTTTAGTTGCCAATGTTTTGGGCTCTTAAGATTGATATAAAAGAGCCAGCTGTCTGTCTCTGGTCTCATTTCAGTTTTCCATACATTTTTTTTAAACAAGGAGTATATACTATGCTACATCAGTATGGCATTATTATTAATATTCACTAAGAATGTTCTATATATATATTTATTGTATGTATATGTGTGTATGTGATATATTTGTATATACATCACTCCATTTAGTGTGATATGTGTGCATATATAGCTATATCTATATAATAGTGTCAATCACTCCTTCAGCATCATGGCATTATTACCCCCACCTCCCTGCTTTCTGTAGTATTGGGGATATTCACTAGGCTAATATTCTACTGCTGAACCACACTCCTAGCCCATTACTGTTTCTAAAAGATTCTTCCAGTAAAGTTAAGCTACACACACACCCCACCTTGTATTGGGAATAAAGGCCAGGGGGCCTTGCTGAACAACAACTCTGTCATTGAGTACATCTCCAGTAACATGTACTTTTTAATTGTGTTGTAAGTCTTGGTAATTATAATGTTTAAGAAACACAATTTGCTTTTTTGTCGTTTTTTCTTTAAAGAAAATTTGACAGTGTTTTACAAAAACCATTAATTTTTTTATTTGAGTAAAAGGATGGAGAATATTTTTGGTTTTTCAAGAAAGGGTTTCTCTGCATAGCCCTGGCTGTCCTGGAACTCACTCTGTAGACCAGGCTGGCCTCGAACTCACAGAGATCCACATGTCTGTGCCTCCTGAGTTCTGGATTAAAGACATGTGCCACCACCGCTTGACTGAGGGTGGAGAATTTAAATTTAAAGCATAACAACTACTGAGAAGCTGTTGGTATCAGATGATGCTGGTTTTTAAATAAGGGGCTTTAGATTTCAGAAAAGGAACGGTAATTCGGGGCTTGTCCTGTGCCATAAGTAAATTTGGAAGTGCGGGAAGTTACATTAACATGAAGAACTGATGGGTGGGAGACATTAGTAGGGTTTTGGCTAAATGGGTCTGACAGTGACTTTTAGCACCAAGGTTTAATGATATGTGTGTAGGTGTGTTGGGTATCATTGCTCAGATTACAAAATTTAATTCCTCTGGTCTCCATCTGGTTCTCCTGAATTGGTTTGATTTGGATATTGCTTAATCCACTTAAGACATGAGAAAAAAACCGGTGACAGGGTGAAGAGAAACATCTGATACCCTCTGAGTCTAGGTCCTAGAGTGTCCTACACGACAGGAAGGCTTTGCGATCACTAGGCACACTCTGGAAGGAGCCACGGCCATTGCAGTGGGCTGAGAGTCAGGAGGGCAGAAGGAGAATCCTGCTGTTCCAGTGACTTCTTCTTCCTGCCTGCCTGCAATTTTTTCTCTGAATAAGCTAGAGACGACTGGATTTAGCAATGATGGGAATTCAGTGCTAAGAAGACAGAGAAGGAGAGCAGCCCCAGTGCTCTGAGAGAGTAGAGTGCAGTGGGAGATGGAGAGAGGAAAGTAATAGGGTGTGTTTAGTGCCAAAGAGAAAAGGGGGAATTATGTGACATTTCTGAGGAGAAACGCGACTGGAACAGACCTAGAGGGAAAGTCAAAGCTGGTAAAGGAGACGGGGGAGGTGGATGTGCTAAGGAAAGAACGGCACGTGAAAAGACATCTGGCACACGAATGCTCATTGTCCCGGGACTGGGAAGTAACCGTGCTGGTTATTACAGGGGCGGGTGTGTGGGTGTGTGTGCATGCGGGCATGTGTGCGTGTGTACAAGCACATGTTGGGGACAGTGGCCCTCGTGAAAGAGGAAGTGGTGAGAGATAAGGATAATAAAGAAGGAATCAAAGGACTTCGCAAAATCAATAAGGATCGATTAATCATGACGTCACGACAGCCATAACTATGAATGCGCTAGCACGCCGCAAAGTGCCATCATTCAAAGAGATAAACCCTTTAATTGAAGTTGTTGACCTCTCTTTTAGTATTCACAGAATGAGCAGGCAGAACATCAGCAGAAATACAGAAACCCTAAGTATCCTTAACTATCAGCTTGCCCTGAGTGTTTTTTGGAGAGTGTTCCACATAAACAAACAAACACCCACCCAGCAAAATACACTCCTTTTCAAGGGTAGAATCCAAACGCCCAGCAGAATACACCTCCTTTTCAAGTTAGCTCATATTCAGACATCAACAAATGTGAATAATTGGGAACATTTCGACTATGTTCCTTGGACTGGGGAGATAGCTCAGTGATTAAAAGCGCCTGCACCTAGACCTGACGGTCTGGCTTTGGTCCCTAGGACCCACATAACGGAAGGAGAAACTGATTCTGACAAGTTGGCCTCTGACCTCCCAGGCACTGTGGCATGAGCTCGCCCCTCCCCTACAAAATAAATAAATAAATAAATAAATAAATAAATAAATAAATAAATAAATAATGTCAAACGATGTTCTCTGATCACAATGGATCACGCTAGAAATCAGCAATGATGTCTGGATAGCTTTAAAATATTTGGAAATTAAACACCATGTTTCTGAATAATTCATGAGTCAGATAAAGGAATATAAGAAAATCAAAAACTCTCTTGAGTTGGAATGTCAATGATAACACACTACATTAAAGCGTGTGGAACTAAGCCACAGCAGATCCTCGACTCTAGGACTTAGAGAATCACGTGCGGCATTGAATGCTCGTATTAGAAAAGAAAAAGGTCTTAGACCAATGTTCTAAGACAACACCTTAAGAAAAGAAACAGAAGAGCAAATTAAAACCCCACCCCAGCAAAGCAGAAGTAGAACTGACATGAAAAGCAGGAAAAGTTACTAAAACCAAAAGCTGATATTTGAAAGATAATGTTCATAAACGTGTAGACAGGCTTAGGAGGGGAAAGAGGAAGCAGATGTAAATTTCAGTATGCGGACTGTACAGGAGTGATCTCTTGGAGCCGCTCCAGCTGCTCTAAGCCTGCAGCTATAGAGATCAGGGAGCTCCGGGGATGCTGAGGCAACAGAGTCTGGCCAAGCCACAGGTGCAATTAAGAACACTGGCTACTGTATCTGGACCATGGTGGTGCGCACGTTTAATCCCAGGAGGTGGAGGCAGGCGGATCTCTAAATTCAAGGCTAGCCTGGTCTACAGAGAGAGTTCCAGGGCAGCCATGGCTTACGGAGAAACCCTGTTTTACCGTGTGTGTGTGTGTGTGTGTGTGTGTGTGTGTGTGTGTGTGTGTGTGTTGGGGTGTGGGGGAGTGCTTGCTGCTTTTACAGAGGACCTGAATTTCTAGCACCCACATTGGGTGGCTCACAATGGCCTATGACTTCAGCTCCAAGGGATCCTATACCCTCTCTGGCTTCCATGGGCACCACGTGTATACATGGCACACACACACACACACACACACACACACACACACACACACACATTTTTAAAAACAACAGAAATGCAACATAAATACTACCTGTTTAGAACCTTTCCATCTTACATGACTGAATATTTTTATGCCTTGACCAGGAACGGTCCATCCCCACCCCCAGCCCTACAAGTCACTATTGCACTTTCTGCTTTTTATGCGTTTGAGGTGTTAGATACTTTATGTAAGTAGGGTCCTGTAGTCGTTGTTCTCCTGTGACTAGGTTATTTTGTCTAGTGGAATGCTTTTGTGGTTCATCCATGCTGTAGTTCATTGACAGGATTTCCTTCCTTTTCAGGGTTGCATAGTACTCACATACACATATGTCATCTTTTATTGATATATTCACCCATCAGTGGACATGTAGGCTGTTTCTACATCATGATCATTGTGAAGAATGCTACAATAATTGTGGGAGTGTAGGTTTCTCTTGGAAATCCTGACTTCAGTACTTTTGGATAAATAAACTGGAAGTCTGATTTTTGCATCATATGTTAGCTGTATTTTTAAGTGGTTTTGCTTTTAGGGTGTGTGTGTGTGTGTGTGTGTGTGTGTGTGTGTGTGTGTGTGTGTGTGTGTGTGTGTGTGTGTTGTATGTGTGTATAGCATATATGTATACTGGTGTTCATGCCCATGTGCATACAGGTGGAGGTCAGAGGATATTGAGTATTCTGATCGCTCGGGTATTTCACTGAACTTAGAGCTGTCCTGGCAGTCAGCAAGTCTCAGGAATCCTCCTGTCTCCACTCCAGCCCACAACAATAGGGTTATAGGTGTGCGTGCAGCTACACCCAGCTTTTTGAAATGAGGGTGCTGGAATTTGAACTCAGGTCCTCAGACCTGCACAACAAATACCTGTACGCATTGAGCCATCACCACAGCCTCTGTTTTCAAGTTTTTGAGGCACCTCTGAATTTTGGTTGTGCCTGCCTTATTACACATGGTGCAGAGGGACTTTGTGACTACATCCTCGCCTATAATTGCTATTTCCTGTTTTCTGTCTCTGTCACTGTTTTTATAGTAGTCACCTAATAGGTGTGAGGTGTTCTCTCACTGTGACTTTCATTCACATTTTCACCATGATTAGCGATCATACTGAGTTTTCCCACACACCCGCTGGCCATTTGTGTATTGTTAATGAAAAAGATGTCTCTGCATGCTTTTGTCCATCCTAAAGGTTTGTTCATGGTTTTTATTTGTAGTTAAATTATTGGAATTCTTTATATCTTTGAGTATTAGCCCCTTATGAGATTTTTGGTGTGCAAATATTTTTTCCCATTCTATAGTTTGTTGTTTCATTGTGGTGTTTGTGGTGTAGAAGGTTTTAATTCTGATGCACACTCACTTGTCCGTTTTTTCTTTGGTTATATCATCTTCTAGTGCCATGCTGAAGAATTATCTGAGAAGGCAAAGTCATAAACTGTTCCTGTATGCTTTCTTCCAGGATGCTGGTGTGTGTGTGTGTGTGTGTGTGTGTGTGTGTGTGTGTGTGTGTGTGTGTATGTGTGTGTGTGCACAAGGGATCAAACCCAGGGCCTCACCGATGTTGGGGAAGCATTCTACTATTCAGCTCCCCACTAGCTGATGTTACCTTCTTTTTGCCCCACTAAATGATGTGGCATTTATTAGTACGTTGGCCAGACAAATGCACAACCTGTCTTAGGATCCAAGGCTGTCTCTTAGACTACAAACTGCAAAGCCTTGGTTTGTCATGCTGATCAGGTTACATAGCCCTACACTGGGGCCAGCACAGGGGCTGAAGAGCACTGTCCCAGCGGAGAGTTTATGGTGAAGGTCCTGTTACCGCCGGTAAGAGGAAGAGCAGGGCATCTCACCCTCATTAGGAAGACTGAGAAGTTCTATGATGTGGGCTGCATCCTAGGCACCAGAGCACCAGGCAGCAGCCGAGCCATCCTGTTTGCATTTTGAGATCACTGATGGGACTCTCTGTGAAGATAGGGTTCCCTGACCATTGGAGGGTCTGAAGGCTGTGATGGAGGGAGGGACGAAAATTCGAAGCCGCCGGGGAAAAAGAATTGGTGGACATTCTGGATGACATGGGCGTATTTGGGGCTGAAAGATCCGGTATGGTCCCGTTCTTGACTGTTATTGTTGCTGCTTAATCAGTTTGACCCACGTGTCTTGAAGCCAAACCCTCAGTTATCTCCCTTAGGCTGAGTTTCAAAGGCAGTTTTTATCAGACTGAATGCAGCCTCGAGCTCTTCATGATGTTTGTGGGTAAGCACAGTCGTTCTTGATGCTCCTTTGATACTGTGGAATTGGCTAGATCCTATGCTGTCAAGGGCATGCGGAGTTCACCCACATTACTGAAGGGGTGTGGCTAGGACTCACCAGGGACGCTATATTCATCAAAGGTATGAGACCAGCTGGGTCCTGTGGTGTCAAGTTCATGGTGGAATCATTTGGGATGATCAAAGCATCTGTTGGGCTGAATTTTTTTTTTTAAACCAGGGTTCTGTGAATGCTCAGTTCTGCTTCTTGGTTCTCTCTGTGTTGTTGTAGAGCATTATTTTAAGGCTTGTTACTTTTGTTTATGTTGCATTTGTTTAACTCTGTGAAGCTGTGTTACTGTGCCTGTCTAAAACACCTGATGGTCTAATAAAGAACTGAGCAGCCAATAGCAAGGCAGGAGAAAGGATAGGCGGAGCTGGCAGGCAGAGAGAATATATAGAAGGAGAAATCTGGAAGAGAAAAAAGAAGTAGCCAGAGAAGGAGGAGGACTTCAGAGGCCAGCCACCCAGCTACACAGCAAGCCACAGAGTAAGAGCAGGAGCGGGAAAAGCCCAGAGTCAAAAGGTAGATGGGGTAAGTCAAGGAAAGCTGGCAAGAAACAAGCCAAGCTAAGGCTGGACATTCACAATTAAGTATAAGTCTCTGTGTGTGGCTTATCTGGGAGCTAGGTGGTGGGCCCCCCAAAAGACCAAAGACCAAACAACACTCTGTCACGCGGTTTCTTTATCCAATATTACTTTTGTTAAAGCTTGAGAATAATTTTATTAGAGTTTGGGAGAAATAACAAAGCCAACAAGTTGTAAAGCTTAGCAGCTGCCGGAAGAGACTGAGATAAGAGAGACATCAAGATGTGTCTTCGACTGAGTCAGGGCTCAAGAGAGAAGGCGGGTTTAGCAGTGGTGGTCAAACAGCACTGCATGGAGGGAAGGAAGGTTCAGAGAAAGAGTGTGGATGTCCAGAGCGGCAGGGCAAGCATGCTTAGCAATTGGGCCGGGATCCTAAGGAGAGAGAGAGAAGCGGGAAAGGAAAGGTGATGAGTATTGACTTAGAACTCAGAAATGGGCAGGCTCAGCAGTGAGGATCTGTCAGCAACTGCCTTGGTCTTCCTTATTTTTAAAATGTTAATCCTCACAAATAAAACCACCCAAGGGAGAGAAATCTGCGCTCTCTCTCTCTCTCTCTCTCTCTCTCTCTCTCTCTCTCTCTCTCTCTCTCTCTCTCTGTTCCTAGTTGTCCAATATCAATAATGAATGTAAAAGGAATTGACTGATTTTTATTCAGGTGTCTACAGCTTTGTCCATTTCTGAGATTATTTTGGTGACCTGACTTGTTCAGCTTGTTTGGACCATAAGAAAATGTGATGTTCCTAGTTGCATTCAGGTCTCTTAGAAGTTGAAATCACGCATGATTTTCTTCTTCTGTCTGAAAAATAACTTGCCTAGACTTTGCTCAGTCAAATGTGGTAGGTGCAATAGTGGCCGCTATAAAGACATCTGCGTCCTAATCCTAGAACCCTGTGAATATGTTACCACATATGGCGAAAGGGGATTTGCAGATGGAGTTGAAGTAAGGCTTGGGAGGCAGAGATCTCCTGAGTTATCTGGTGAGGGGAGCAGGGTCATGAAAGATGAAAGAGATGAGCAGTAGAGTCCGTGATACATTGTGCCAAAGACTCAACTGGCCACGTCTGCCTTTAATTAGGAGTAGGATCCAAACCAAGGACTCTTATAGAAGCTGGTTAAAAGCCAGAGAATGGGTTTTCTTCCTAGAACCTCCAGGAGAGTCTTAACAGCCAGATTGTGAGATAACATATTGACATAATAATAATAAAGTTGCTGTGAAGAGACACCTTGACCAAGGCAACTCTTATAAAACAAAACATTTAATTTGGGGCTTGCTTAGAGTTTTAGAGGGTTAGTCCATGACCATCATGGAGAGGAGCATGATCATGGAGCAGTAGCTGAGAGCTATATTTTGATCTGTTGGTTGAGAGAGACTGGGCTTGTCATGGGCTTTTGAAACCTCGAAGCTCACTCCCAATGACATCCTTCAAGGCCATACCTACTCCAACAAGGCCACACCGCCTAACCCTTCTAACCCTTTCAAACAGTTCCACTCCCTGGTGACTAAGCATTTAAATATTTGAGCCTATGGGGGCCATTCTTATTCAAACCACCACAACATCTTAGCCTCTATTTTATTTGGTCAGTTGTTACAGGAGGAAATTAGCGTAAAATACATTTGCAAGGATTTTTTTTAAACAATTACAAAAATTGAAATAGGAGCACAACTTTTCTTCTTTTCTTTCCTTTCCTTCCTTCCTCTCCTTCCTCTAATTCCCTTCTTCCTCCCTCTGTCTTCCTCCCTCTCTCCCTCCCTCCCTTCCTCCCTCCCTGCAGTTCATTGACATATCTACTGGATTCTCTAGCAAAAAGTCTTTTGGTTCTTGTCCTCAACTCTGAAGTAGTTAAAAAGCGTTCACATTTAATATGCTAAAAAAGATTAAAAGTAGGTCAGGCGTGGCGGTGCACTCTGGGAATTTCAGACAAAGGGAGACGATGGAGATGGGAGAATTCAAAGTGTGAAGCCTGCCTAGGCTACATAGCAAGACCCTTTTCCCAAAGACAACCAAAAAATGTGTGTGGCTCAACCCCAACATCACTGGTACCCCTCAGCATCGGAGCCACAGGCTGCCAATGTCCCAGGCGCACCATTAGAATAGGAGTCAGGATTTCAGATCTAAAGTGGTAAGGGTCATCAAGAGAGTGTAAACACCTTCTTAGGCTCTTTGAAAGCGTTACGGAAAATTCTGGGTCTCCACAGTTACGTGCAATATGGCACAGAATTTATATTGAAATGTTAAGTGAAAGACAGTAAAACTGAGGATGATCCAGATGCAAGAGGAACGGTATCACTAATAGGGTTGGGAGGTTCAAATGCTAATCTAAATGAAAATACTTTATAAACTAAAGAAACACATGATCTCAGATGTTAAATATCTTCAGATATTTTTCAAAAAAGAATTCAGATTTTAAATTCAACACTAAGCACAAATATGCAAGTGATTATCCGGAAGTTGGGAGCTTTATGACTAAGTTTTTTTTTTTTTTTAATGAATTATTCAGTTCAAACTGATAGTTACAACATAGTTAAAATAAAAATGACTGGATGTGACCCAAACATGTCATGTGAAGACATAAAGATTTAAGATCCACGGTAACAACAGCAGAGCAATTTAGTGGGAACAGAAAGTGGCTCGATTGTGCAATAGTTAGCTGAGTTATAGGTAGGTGTGAGAAGAAAATGTCAGGCCTAAGGAATGGGCAGTATGGATGGAGTGGACAGAGCAGACCCTTGGCGTATAGCATCTTCGTGTTCATTACCACCTGTGGGAGGAAATGGAAGGCTCTCTACCCTTAGAATGGGGAGAGTGAAAAGCTGAAATGAGTGACTTTCTCAGAGTCAAAAATTGTAGGTGGTTGAGCTAGCATGAAGATTCTCATTGTCAAGGGCCCTGCACTTTTTATTCCACCATGTACCCATTTGGGGTCAGGCAACCTTTAGCCAGTAAGCCAGTGGTTCTCAACCTGTGGGTTGTGACCCCCATGAGGGAGCAAATGATCCTTTCACGGAGGTCACCTAAGACCTATGGAAAACACAGATATTTACCTTGCAATTCATAACAGTAACAGAATTACAGTCATGAAGTAGCAAATAATTTTATGGCTGGGGGGGTCACCCCAACATGAAGAAGTGTGTTAAAGGGTCACAGCATTAGGAAGCTGACGCCCACTGCAAGCCTTGTGTGGCCCAGTCTTCTTGCCCAGCATCTCACCAAATCTTCCAGACAGCTTTTACAGAAAGTGTCTGAAGAGGCTTTCTGAGCTACTGTAAGTGAGGAATACATGGAAAGGGGATGGAATGACTTGGGAATATCCAGTAACGAGAGGGTTAAATTCCTGGATCCCACTGTGGATGGACTATATTGTATAAAGTTCCATCGACACGGGCCCAGCCTCTCTCTCTCTCTCTCTCTCTCTCTCTCAGAGGTGATTACAGAAGTGCTGGCGAATTCTTTCCACCAGTGGTTCCTGCATACAGCACGCACTTATGTTGTGGGACTCTTTTGTTGTTGTTCAGAATTCACCTTAGGGGTTTTCTCAAGCGCTGTCTTCTTGCTCTCTGGTGGTTTTTAGCTTTCTTTTTTCTTTCCAGGCTGGGTGGATGATGCAGTTTCACTTCTAGGTGTTAGGGTTCTCTTCCACGCTGGCTTGGCCTGACCTTCAAGGGTTTCAGGTAGCCTACTTGCTATTTTCTCAAGTCATACCTCCAGTAATTTTACACATGAGTTCAGAGAACCAGCATTAAGGGAGTTCATCTTATGGTCTGAGCTGTGGTGTGTACAAGCCAGCGTTGTCCTTTTAAATTCTCCACGTTGTTAGGTTTGGGGATGTGGAGCTGAAAAGCTGGTTATGTTCCTGAATTGGCTGTGGGATGCTACACATGGCTTCCATTGCTAAGGGTGGAAAAGTGTTTGTTATGATCGTAATTGTCTTAATTATAATTGCCGTCATAGCTCTCTCCCCTCAGGTAATTGAGCTCCGATAGTCATGCTTAGCTGAAGCCACCCACAAAAACCACACACATGGCGTTTTACTCAAAACTCAACTCTAACCACCACTTTGTGATGCAAAATCAGTGGAATTTTGGGTACTTTCTGTAAAATCGAAATCTTCGTGGGGGTTTTCCAACGTCCCGGTTGGTTAGCAAGTGATCAGCGGAGCGAACAAGACCTAAGTGGAGTGGCCTACACACTGACTTCTGGGCCAGGATGGGACAGCAGTGTATGTGAGTGCCGTCATCTGGAGGGAGCTGCTTTGATTGCATTGAGATTGGCTCTGCTTCTGAAAGATGTGGCAAGGCAAGGGGTATAGCCGTCTAGTGTGAAAGGCAGATATGTTGGTTTACCTGTTGCTTATCTTTGCCACAGGGTTTTCGGTCTTGACACAGTATCCACATTTAGTCCTTTCTAGCTTATACCCTCTTATGAAAGAGATTTGACAAGAAAGAAAGAAAGATCAATGGGCAGTGTTTCCCAGGCAGGAATAAGGGTGGGAAGGGGATGGCTGCTAAGACAGGCTAGCCCTGTTCTGGAAGGCAGGAAGCACCTGACTTGGGAGGAACTCGCTCTGTTTTGCAGAAGTCAGGAGATGTCTTTATTTTGGAGGCAAGTGCTCAGGAGTTTACTCTCCCTGTTGAGTCTCCAGGTCTCATTTTCTAAGTGTCATTCCTGCTGTGTGGTTTCGGAGATGGAGCATGTTGTCTTTCAAGTGAGACCCTGTCTCAACAACCAACCAACCAACCAACCAACCACCGCCCCCCATCCCCCCAACAAAACCAACCCTGGCTTTGGTTTGGTGGCAAATGTTTAAGCCCGTGAAGCCCCAACGGCTTTCTTGCACATGAGCACGGGACTGCCATACTTCATACTTAAGTCTGGCTATGTTCCTTATTCATCTGCGGAGGTCACTTTAAAGGTGACCTGGACCTTGATCCTTGAAATAGAGGTGCCACAAATGGTGGTGTGTGGAGAAGGCAGCAGAACCAGCGACCTAGCCAAGGCCCCAGGAGCTTTACCTGCAGATTCTGTTGTAGCTACAGGAGCTTCAGCGTTGACACCCACATTCCCAGGGTAGGACCTGCCGCATGTAAGGCAGAGTGACATTCTAGTTTCCATTATTTTCTGCTGAAGCTGGCAAGCTGAATGAAGATTTATATCTTTGGTGACAGGATTCAAATGAGACACGACAAACCTGTAAAAGCTGCCACCTAAACATGTCAATGCAGAACTTCCAGTGAACTGGATGGGACTTGGGGAGACACACCACACGCTGCCAGCCTTGGGTGTTGGGCAGCTCGAGAGATCAAAGGCAAAGCCCAAGGGAACGAACAAGTCCTTGCTGGCTGTGCAGTACTGGGAGACTGAGTACAGGGGCCATTTTGGTTTCAGACAAAAAGCACGCGTCTCTTGAAGGTTTACCGTATGATGGAAAAATTTAAACTGACTGGAAAATTGATTTAAGTTACCCAGTTTATATAGTAGAAGCTATGAAACTACCCATTAAATTGGAATTTAATCCTGACCCAATTCTCCGTGCTGGGTGGGAATTAGTCCTGTTTACCAAAGCACAGAGAAGATCGGCATCGAAAAGAGCAGCCAAAGTCAGCTTTGCTTCAGGAGGGGACAAGTTCTTCTACATTTGGATAGACGAATAAGGCAGCAAAGCAAACATCCTAAGTGGTCTATGATGGGACCCTGACCTGGGGGAGTGGGCCCAAACAAACGCCAACGGTTACTGATACTTCTACCTGGTAGAGGCCCAGTTAAAGATCCCCACGCTAAACAGAGCACCCTGGATCTTGTCACAGCATGCCAGGTGCCTGTGACAGCCTGGTGGCACTCAGCCACCTGGAAGAATGAATTCTCTATGTAGGACCCTCCAATATTTGTTCTGTTGGTTTCCCATTGAATATAAACCATTGTTTATTTTCTAAAATCAGGTCAGCATTTCCTGAATTAATCTGGTAACCAAACCAGTTGTAGTTCAACTCTGTCCTAATGGGAAGAAGAGTCTAACTCTGGAATCGCTCCTAAGTCACAGAGAAATGCCAAATGAGAGCCACCAGCCAGTCGCCATGTAGTATTCTGCATCATTTATTAAATATTTATGTATGCATTTACAAACTTGACTTGCTCCAGAACTCTGCTATCAGTTCAGTTTTTAAACTTGTGTGCAGAGACGGCCTAGTAAAACGAGACCCAGGTACAAACGAGGCAGCAGGTAGAAAACTTCTCCTGTCATACTGTGCACCCGTCCAGAAAAGAAAGCACGTGACCGACGAAGAAAGAAAACCCAAACGTGGCTCTTTCAGAAGGACAGCATTGTCAGTGTTCAACTATGCCCCCTAAGGGGGCAGCTAAGCATCCTAAGGGGGACAGCTCCTACTTTATATATTTGTAATAACCTCTTACCTAGTGTATCATGTTGGTTCAGATGAAGAAAGTCTAGAAACCATCAGCTAATTCATTTGACTATAATGTGACATCAAAATTCACCAGGGAAATGACACTTATTGGCCAGCAATATGCTGTTATTCCATCATCATGTAAAAAGTTCCCTTTAAAAAATTCATCGATTTCTTTGCAAGCTAAAGTATTAGCCTCTAACATGGCTCTCTTAAAGAAATACCTTAAATGATTAATTTTGAAGCTTAAATGTCTCCTTGAAACTAAAGTTGCTTTTCTTAAAATGGATGCTGTTTGAACAGTTCACAGACCTGGAGTTATCACTAGGAGACAGGGGCCCCAATGCCATTAGCAACGAGAAACAGCATAACCGTAGGATAATTACAAGGTACAAAGTTGCCCAGGGGCCAGAAACTCGCTATTAATATAATTTTGGCAGCAGCATCATTTGATATTTAACCATTTATTACATCAGTATTAACATATCAGCTTCAGAGACGCGCACTCCTTGCAGGACACCCAGGAGTTACAAAGTTATGGTGATTGCATAATTTGTATTGCACAGTTTTATAAAAAACATAAATACTGGCTATTCTAGCTTTAAATACAAAATACATGTCATATACTTTTAAATCTATAATCTGGTTCAAGTGCAAATCAGGTACTTTCTGGAGTCCTTCCAAAAAAGGCATCTTTAACATTTTTGGCCCCAGTGACAGGTCACCATGCCAACAGAGCTAATTACAATACGTTAAGTCCAAACCTCTGAGAGTAGCAATCATATACATACAATACAAAACTGAGTATTTACAAATGTACTAAGCACACATGTAACCTTA
The DNA here is from genome assembly GCF_007827085.1 of Peromyscus californicus insignis. Taxonomy (NCBI): domain Eukaryota; kingdom Metazoa; phylum Chordata; class Mammalia; order Rodentia; family Cricetidae; genus Peromyscus; species Peromyscus californicus. The sequence goes on along the minus strand of NW_026294584.1, from coordinate 123,244,974 downwards.
GTGGGTGAATGAGAACTAATGAGCCATACCCACGCCGATAATAATTTAGAAAGGGTGAGTACAGTCCCTCCGTCTCGTTGGCTTAGGCTGGCTGCTGTGGGTTGACATTCATGTGAGGAGGATGTCCTAGAAGGCCGATTCTTTGCTTCTGCTTCCTCTGCTCTGTCATCTGGAAAGTTACAAAGTTTCATCATTATACTCAGACACTTCCTGTACGTCAGGTCACACACCGAGCCATAGATTTATTTACCTCTGTGGTTATGGGTTATACTGAAACCCACTTTCTACAAATAGTGTACTCCGAGAGAGAAAGAGAGAAAGAAAGGGGGGGGGGGGCGCTTCAGAAAGGGCATCTTCCTCCACAGAGCGGGGAATTAATTCTGTGGCCCATCATGCAGGGTGACATTCATCAGAAGTTCTGCTTGTTACTTGTTTCATACAGAAACAAAAGAGAGAAGAGGCACAGGCTTCGGGATTATTTCTGAAAACCATTTCCAAGTGATGTACAGACTCATTGGAAAATGGTAGCTTGCTTTGATTAGGACACATCACTATATAGAAAAGCGGTGTTTTTAGAATTCCTGGGTCTGACACTTTGTGCCCACGCTCTTCAGGGGGTCTTGAGTTCCTCTCCTCAGTGATTTTGCAAAGGTCAGAAAAAAGTTACCTGGTTCTTCTAGGAAAGATGAGAGATCCTCAGATCCCCAAGATGCAGGGTAACTAACGCTATATAAGCTGTGATCTGGCTACCAGTGCTGTGAACAGGCACTGGATTTCGGATTTCAACAGGAGAGACCATTTTTCAGTGTGGGGTCCCGTGAAAAGATGCATTCACAGCCCAAAGTGAGAGATTGATTTTCTTCGGGCTGTGTGGCTGAGCTTCACTTTGGGCCTCCAGCTCTCTCCTGGGTATTTTAGGACCCAGTTCTCTGCCTTGAGAGTTTTCTTAGCATTGTAGGGACTACTTCTGGACTTGAGGCTCACAAGTTCACCAAGACAAAAGGCTGTATGAACACATACTAGATGAAATTATGTGCAAATAGCATAAGGCTTAGGGTAGAATAGTAAAAAATACAAACTTTGGAATCAGACAGCCATGTAACTTAATCTAAAATGTTATTTATCTCCTGCCAATTTGTTCATTAGTCCGTGTAATGAAGGTAATTCCTGTCTGGTGGGTAGACAGCTAAGGGCACATATGTAGATGTCTCAGTACAGAGTCACATACAGGATGCTTACGTTTCAGTTTTCACCTCATCTGATTTCCGGTGCATACCTAGTACACTTCCTTTAGTTCAAATTTAAAGTGGTTATATTTTTCTTTCTCAAAGCAGAGCACTTAACAGTTTAAGCCAAGATATTATTTTTTGGGGGGCTCCTATGGAAATACTTTATTATAATTTAGACGAAAAGATGAACAAAGATTTAGCACTTCCATGTGGCAGTTTTAAGTGAAAGTTTTTGTAAAGAGCGGAATGAAAATATTCTAGCCAGCCTCCAAAGTTTACATCCACAAGTTCATCTGAGGAAGGAGGCGTTTCACACAGCCCATGGAATACACTCATTGTTACGTTAACATGCTAGTTACCTGCTCATCTTACTGATGGAGAATTCAGTTACGGTAGCTCAGGTCTGTTCTCCTCAACTGCGCTCTAGACAGGCAGTCTTGTGAGGGAATACACTCGTAATCCTCATCATTTCAAGTATTTAAATGGATTTAGAAATCTTGGCATGCTCACCACCTATGAAAGGGGTACTTCCTAAAACATCCACAGGAAGCTGCTGACATCTTCCAGCTCAAAGCGGGCCCATACAACCTTCTCCTCAACGCTTTTGGTAACTGCTGGGACCAGAGAGAAACTCTACACACACCGGCCTCACCCCTGCTCAGTAAGTCAGTTACTCCATCTTTGTCTTCAACTCACAACTTGTAAAGCTTCCTGCCATTTAGCAAGTGACTGTTTGGCTTCACTGAGAGACATGAAACGGCTCCCTCCCTCTTGGTCCATGCTTCCTTTTGTTTCTTTCAAGCTGGCTGGTACATCATGTTCGCTCCCTCATAAACCATGAAGGTCCACAGTGTTGTAGGCTGGTGGCCAATTCTTAAACCCTTATCAGTTCAAGTACCTAATACATATGTGTCTGATTTTGATTGTTTCCATAGAGTGGTTTATAAATGGTTCAGCATCAAAACCACCCAGTAAAAACATAAAAATATAGACAAAGGGGACCACAAACAGTTTGGTATTATCAGGTCTGTTGTGGGGGGCTTGGGAATATGCTTTTCTAACAAGTTCCTGGATGTTGAAGATGTTGCTGGCCTGTTTTTGAAGAGATGGGCATGCACATTTTGAACATGTTTTCATATACTTCACTTCTTCCTTCTTCTTACACAAAGACAGGTCATAGAGAGGATTCTCTGCAACTACGTATACAATAGCACACCTTTCGACTGTGTGATCTGCATCAGCCTCAGCCTTTTAGACAGGAGGAAGCCGTCTAACCCAATGCCACTGGAAGAGTTGTCCATCACTTAGTAACAACTAGAAAGGAGGTAAGAAAAAACAAAACGAAAACCAAACAATCCCCAAAGAGCCATAAAACAGCTAAGGACTAAATCTGATTGGAAAGGAACCAAGGCCAACAGTATTGGCTACTTAGCTTTCCTACCATTCCTGCCTGTTTTCAAATCGCTTCTGTCTTTACTAGCTCCATTCACACTTTTCACATATACAACCTGTCTGCCTATCTTACCACAAGGCACCACTCACTATGTGTAACCATTGTTGTGTCAGCAAATATAAACATGACCAAAATCTATTCCAGTCTCACATAGTGTACTCACTGGATATCCAAAGCAAAATGGATATTTTGTACCCTCAAGTACCCGTATCATGGAAAATGTCCTAACTGTAGAACATTAAAAATTCTCAGTCTCCACTTAGCTGGACAGCTGACGCAATGCTGTGCTTCACAGCTATACAAATACAGAAATTACCTCGAATGTCTCTGTGCTGCCTTTTGGCTTTCGTCAACAGCTTTATAAATCAGATGGAAGCAACATCAAAAAGACCTTGCCTGAGAACACTAGACACAGCACGGATGATCATGAAGCGATTAAAAGTTGGCAGAGGGAGGAGGCTCACCAACTCTGCACTGATACCTTAGTCTGGCTCAAAACAGATCTTAACACTCCCTGAAAAGCCTCTAGTTACACACGGAGAAGCATTCTAGTTACCGAGGTTCCAAATAGCCAGTGAGGTCTAGTAAGCAGAATTCCTTCCTATGGTTCTATAGAGTCAGCCAGGCTCAAATGATGAGCCCCCAAACACTCAGAAGTTAAAACAAACAAAACCAAAACAAGAACAAAAAACCCCCCAAAAAACAAAACCTCCAAAACACAGTGTCTGCTGAATGCGATTATACTGCTTGTATATTATTGCTCAGCCCCTGAGAGGTGTGCCCCGTAACCTGTTAAGTCCTATCTCACTAGCAAACTTTCTCAAGCTCTGAAGACTGACTAGCCCTGGGGCAATGACTGAAATCTTTCCTCTAGGTCACTGTGAGGAAAGCCTTACTCCCCTTGTCCATTCCCACAGAAACCAGTTTAGAATTCTGCAACACACTGGGTTTTAGTGTAATTCACCTGTTTGTTGTCTCGGTGGGGAGACAGCTAGTTCTAGAAGGCGGACACTAGGTCCTTTTTGCCTCTGTATCCTGGGTATCTAGTGCTGTGCGTGGCCTCCATGGCTTCCGAGTGTTGGTTGAAATGAGGAGTCAGGTTCACCTGAATGTACTGCCATTCCTTGAGCATGCCATGCGTTGTCATGCGTTTGCCCATGCTGCGTCCCTTCTTGGAAGGCCGCTCCTGGAGTTCTCTGCCAGCCCAGATGCCACCTGCTTGGATGGTTACGGACGCTACACCCTTTTCTCACTGAAAGCTACCGCGGGGCCCGCTTCCTCTGTGTTCCACGGAACTTCATTCACGCCTTCTCTTTGCTTCCTGCTAAACCCAGGGTCCCAGAAGGCAGATGTCTTGGCTCTCTTTCACGAAAAAGGCAACATGCTAATATAATTTAGATGTTCAAGCACTTCTTACATTCCTAGCATGACAGAAAAGGGCCGCTGCCTTATAGGAAGCCAGTCACATTTTCAAGAAAATTAACCTTTTGCTTAGTATTTACTCTTTTGCATTATGAAGGAAACATGCAAAAAAAAATAATTATGAAGTTCTTACATTAGTCTTCCTCCTTGGAATAAGGATGTAAGAGAATCATATTTAGTATTCAGAATCTCTTGGGAGGGGAAGCTTGGAGACGAGATGCATCAGTAATACTTAGACTAGCAATTCAGTCAGACTGAACACCTGACACCACTAATCATGTTTTCACTACTATAGCCTCACAAGGACTTCTCCCCCAGTGGGTAGTTTAGAAAAACAACCAGCAAAGACCTGAGTCCATTATTAAAGTCCACGATTAAAACCTAAACTCATTCCTACTGAAATGGCTATCTCTCTGCGTCTGGTTTCTGGGTCAGACCATCTACAGAATAGCTAAGGGATGAGGCAATTTATGGATTTCCCAGTGAATGGCAGTCTTTCGTGGCTGTAGTAAAAAATGTCTAGGACAGTTTCTTGTTCTTGAATCATTTGTGGGGCTTTTAGGTTTTAATCCATTTTGTTGCCTTTTGTGGGCAGGAATTCTTGCAATGACCAGACCAAATCTGTAACATGCCACTTATGAGTTTTACACACAACAGCTTAAAAAAAATGTTTACAATGTCCTAACACCAAACCTAGTAGCATTTAAACTCTTCAGGTTGATTCTGAGATGATGCATTACAGGCTTGTTAGAAGTTAGATTAAGGAAGCAATTTCTACCTCCTTTTGAATGAAACAATCCCTTCCTGCCCCCAAAGCTACTATGGTCTATTTTTTTTTTTTTCCTCCCTGTATTTCAGCATCTCGAAACTTGAACAGTTTAATCCTGGTAAAAGAACTTCAAAATGTGCTATTGCGTTTCCATGCTTCTTTGTACCCTATAACACTTTCCTAGAAAAAAAAAATGGTTCAATTTCAGAATCACTCACAGGGGAAGGGCTTTCTAAAGAGTGGTTCCAACTGCCAACTTGAAAACTGAAAAATAACACAAGAAGGGCAGGGAATTGAACAGTTGAAACCACACAGGGTCTGAGGTGAGTTCTCGAATCTTAGTCTACGTTTAGTCAAATGTTAGTTCAACAGGACTAGCTCTACCCTGACCCAAGATTTCAAAAACTGAGTTCCTACTACGCTCAGCTGTGCAAGACAGTGAATGTATCCTCAGTACCATGGAATATTAAGGTTCTTCCTTAAAAAAGAAAAAGGAAAAAAAAAAGAAAGCAAGGGAAAGGAAATTTGAAAAGTCAATCACAAAAAGGCAAACTGAATACAAAACAGAGCAAACAAACTCAAAACAAAACTACTCAATCACACCAAAGCAGGCCAACACTGGAGATTAGGGCTTCACACCCTCATGCTGTGATGTACCGTGGGATAAATTTCCCAAGGGCCTTCTGTGCTCTTTTACATCCTCATCAAGAAAACCAGGAACTGGTACAATGACCCATGCTTTCCCGAGTCTCTCCCTACACCTGCCATTCTTGCTGTGTTTCCTCAGCCCAGCTCACACCTTGGACATGGTTCACTGGTTTGTAAAGTGGGGCTGGGCTTGAAGCAGCTTCTGAGTCACCCTTTGTGGTAACTGGAGAATGGCAGACTCAGTACTGCCTGGACAAGGATTCTCAACAGAGCCTGAAGGGAAGGGCTGACTTGATTTGACCACCACAGAATGCTCAGAAACACAACAGTTTTGTTTCAGACATATTTTAAGGAACTCCCCAGCAAACTGGAACCACCCAGGTGTTCACATTAACAGAGCAGGCCCCAACAGAACTTCCAAGGATGATAATGAGAAAGAGTTACGAGGAAATGAGATGAGAGGTAGGTGCCCTGCAGAGCTAGATGGCCTCAGCAGTACCAGTTCTGATACCCTGGGCATGAAGTCCAGAAGAACCTGAAAAATGGCCCAGGTGTCACGCTTAGCTCCTGCATTTCAGTGTCTTGGATCGGCATCTAAGATTTTTTTTTTGCACCTAATTTTGAACATCTGATTTGATGGAGCCCCTTGATGCCACAGCTATCCCAAGTGGAAGGAAAAAAGCTTGCTAGAGCTCTCAGGGGCTGGAGGGACAGAGGCAGCCACAGCCACTGAGGTAGTCATGAGTCAGCTCAGTCCTGTAAAACACCTGTTAGATGTCTCGCAGCAGGGTGAGCAGTTAGTTAATAAAAGCCAAGTGTTCTAGTTAAATCTTCATTAGTTCACTTATTTAGGTTTTTATTCATTTTAGGTGGTTGCCAAGCTCTGGGTTGTAGACAGCTCTCATCAATAAGGCCACCTCTTCTCATTGGTCTTTTAGTATCATCTGTATCTTAGTGCATTTGAAAGAAAAGAACTTGAGGCCAAATGGTATCTTCGGGGCAGATGGGCAAAATTCAACTGGCCAAGAATTATAATTGAAAGCAGAATTATTAAAAATGTTCTCAAAACTGTCGCCAAGAAATGTTTATTCTTCTCTAGTTATGAAGTATATACAAGTACTAAGTCACCTGTGGACACACCTTGCCCCTTACCTACAGGCAGGGCCTGTCCGGTACCCACTGCTGTGCGAAACATACCATCTTATCTACGTGCTGATTGAAATGCCTTCAGAAACCTAAGATGCTGAGCTGTAGTGTGGTTGGTGTGTGGTTATCCCAGTGAGGCTGCTCACTTTCCCTGGCTCAAGTTCTTGACCCAGAGCGGCACCTATTACTACATCACCTATGACTGCTGTGTTCTTAAGGCATCAAAGGGGTGTGTGTGTGTGTGTGTGTGTGTGTGTAGGACAATACGCTAGGTTTGGTGTAAATCTGTTACCTCTTGTCAACACACCTTGTGTGTCCCAAGGGGCAGGGTGGGAGCTGTGTTTCTGAGAGGACTAGAAAGGCTTCCTAAGGCTGGCAGCTTCTCTCAGGATGCGGAGTTTGAAAACCCTGGGTGAACACTTAAGAAATCACGGGGCTAAGAAGCTATAGCGGAACTAAGCACGGACTCTCTCGTCTATGAGTCACGCCCCAAGGGGTACAGCTTTATGCAGAGTGTCATCTTTGTCGCTCAGTGCCTCACTGACGTCGTTTAGCAGCGCAGAAACAGTGACACAGTAGCCCAGAGGTGAAGTGCTCCAGCACTGTAACATGAACACCGCCCATCGCCCCATCAGCCCCGAGGTGTGTGACAGTGAGCAGAATGTGTACAGGTCGGGGGCCGGGTGTGGTGTTTCCCTCCTTTACCTGGTCCTTTAGTTCCGACAGCTGGCCAGAAAGGTTGGTGACCAGCTTCATGGTGGATTCCAGCTTCTCCTGCAGGTTCCTCAGCTCGTTCTGTTCCCCTTCAGAATCGCTGCTGACCAGGGACATGGCTCTCATCCTGGGGAACCAATCGAGGTTCCTTTCCTAGGATCCACATTGGAAAAAAGCGGGAGTTACTTCGAAAAGTAGAAAGAAGGACAGTCATCTTTTCAAGTCTTCCTTCTCACGGACCTTCTCTCATGCTGCTAGTTCTGCCTGTGGTAGATAAAACTAGTAACAGCTGGAGTGTGGGGGCCAGAGGTTGATGTCAGGAGTCTTCTTTGTTTGCCCCACCCCCTTTCTTTGAGACAGGTCTCATGTAGTATTTACTGGCCCGAAAGTCACTGGGTAGACCAGGCTGGCCTTGAACTCACAGAGATCTGGTTTCTTCTGATTCACAAATGCTGAGATTATTATGTTGAGAAAAGGTGTGTCACTGCATGTGAGCTCACCAACTTGGCTAGACGTCTCTGGCCAGCAAGCCCTAGGGATCCCCATGTCTCTGGGATTACAGGTATGTGCCACCTCGTCTGGGGATCCACGCTTGTGTGGCAAGTGCTTTAGTGGTTGAGCAACTCCCTAGCCTGGAAAAGCTGTAACGAACACAACGGAGCTCTTAATTCTTGCAAGGAAAAATTGCTGTAAAATTAAATATTAGCAGAAAGTAGGCTTCCAATTTAAAGTCCTAACCACCACAATGGACACCGCCACTATGGCTTCCGTCTTTGTTACTATGGCTCTGATGTTGCCACCATAGTTCTTGTCTCTGCAAATTATATGGCTGACAAGCTCGGTTTCAGGTTAGGGCAAAACACGCCTAACAAACTTTAGTAATTTAAGTTACATGTATTCAGGGGCACTGAATAATTCACATTGCTGCATAGCCTATACCAGAATGTTTCATTTTGCCCAACTGAAGTCCCACCCCACCCCTAGAAGCCACCATCTAGTTTCTGTCTGTCTCTGAGCCTTTGACTGCTCTAGGGACCTCACATCGTGCTCCGAGAGAATCACACTGGAAAACCAAAACCATCTACAATCACTCTAGAAGTGAAACAAATGTTAAGTTCTCACCTCTTCTGGCATTTGAATGGACAGATGTATGAATCTGTTTGGGGAAAGGGATTGTTAATAGACTGAGGATGAGGAATGGGCTCCTCAATCCATTTCCAGGTTGTGAGCTTATGGGAGGAAGGTGTCTCCGTGTCCCTTCCAGCTGGATGCTGCTCACTGTACAAGGCAGGGCCATCGGCCCCACCCAACCCTATCCTTTTGATGTTACAGCTTGTGCATGTGAATGGTCTTTCTCACCTCTGGTTAGCAAAGAGGGACTTTTCCTTCTCTCACCTCACTTCCTTCTGCCCATGATGCCTTTCTCCTGAATAGCATGCCTCATACTCAGGTTCTGATCAGAGGGGCAGGAATGAAGGGCGAGATCCAGGGGAACTGACTCATTTCGGATCTAGCCAGTGTCCTTCTCACCTGGACCACTTTGATCTTATCGGTATACACTGCATATACTTTTCAAAACACCCCTGCACGGAAGAACAATGCACTATTGTTGCTTTGATCTACTACTGGCTCTCAGCATTTTTCTAGGAGTCAGTCTTTTCTGATACTGATTATTTTTGTCTTTAAACCATATGGTCTCTGCTATAACTACCCTTGCCCACGTCCCCAGACAGCTATAGGCATTAAGCAAAAGAAAAAGATGCAGCTGTATGCCAATAAAACGTTATTTACAAATGTTGGTGGCTCACTGGGTTTGGACTTTGGATTTGTGTTGGCCAACCTCTGTTGAGGGTGTTAGTATGCTTCAAATAAAGAAATCAATCCTCTGGAGACTCACATCTAGATAAGACACATCGACGGAGACCGTTAAACTGTCTTCCTCTAAAGTGATCTTGCAGGAGAAGTCTTGCAAGGACCAGGTGCAAACTAAAGAAGGCAAATCCATGGTAGCACACCTTTTATTCTGGGGACGGGGGGGGGGGGGGGGAGGCTAAAACTCACAGTGTGGCTAAGGTGACCCTGAACTCATGATCCTCCTGCCTCTACCTCCTGACGGTTAGAAGAATACATATGTACCGCCATGTCTACTTTAGGTGGCTCTGGGCGAGCATTCTACCAACTGAGCTACACCCCCAGCTCAGTCACACCTCAAGACACTGGAGGAATCCAGGAACTCATTCCCAGGAACTCACTACTCTGTAAGGTGAGGGCTGGCAACACCTCCAAAGTGACTAGACCACCGGAGACAGTCAGTGTTTGTGGGAGGATGGAGTGATCCTTCATGGACTCTACTCACATGAGCTTCCATTATTCTTTTCTGCTGAAAGAGAAAAATGGCAGTGTCTACCCTGCTATACCCCATGACAAACGTTCATGCCACCCTATATTCATTTTAATCAGTTTCTCAACAGAATGACAGGTAAAAGATCAAGCCCATAAAACACACCATTTCAAAGCCACTAGCGTGAAAATCAGGAGTTTCTCTGCCAGTAATCAGTCTTCCACAGAAGAGTGTCAGTGGCCTGCCACTGACGAGATTCTACACCTGTGTCCATCATTTAGACATAGAGCTCCGTGTTCCTACCAAGGAAGCAGCTCACAATCAAGGGTTGCAATGCTGAGGGAGAAATGAAGCCCATGTTCCAGAAGACGACAGCATGGGGCTGCTGGGTAGTGAACTCTCTCTCATCAGTGCCAACCAGCCTGTGAAGGGACACAGGGAGCCCACAGAAGTCCAGCTTAGCCAAAGGCCCCAGATAACCAGCCTCACTACATGTTTGTAGAATGATTCCAGAGAAGGGGAACAAAGATCCCAAATCCTACTGTCACTTTCAAGTTCTGAAGAATGCATGGATACACCGTCAGCTGGGATGGGGTGGGGTGGGAGGTTTACAGATCTCACCACCACAGATGTGAGCAACTCAAGTTCTGACTTGGGTGTAGGAGACAGGATTAAAGCCCATTTGTCAAGTAAGATTTTAAGAATTAACTTGTATTTACAAATTGTGTATCATTGTAACTGAGTATATGGGTGGGCACCTTATAGTTATTTGAGCTCGAGTATGTAAAAGCACTGAAAGTATTTTAAAAGTTTAACAAATTCAACATAAACTGTAGGAGCCCTTATTTCACAAGCTTGGCACTGATGATGGTTCAGCGGCCACACAGACACGGACACTGCATCTGGATCATGGGACCTCTTTAAAGGTAGACATATTTGCTTTGGACACCTAAGTAGGGAGCAGGGCTTTCACTGCCAGGTTCCTGTAATGAGAATGAGGAGTGGAGATGTCCAGGCAAGAAAGAAGCAGGCTGTGCTGAGTCAAATGAGCAGCAGAGAGAAATATTGAGAACAGAATCTTCTGTGGAACAATCTTTGTACACTGTAAATATGTCTTACTCTCGTTGCTTAATAAAAAGATGACTGGCCTATAGCTGGGCAGGAAGGGTTGGGTGGGAAAGCCAGACTAGGAAGATGCTGGGAAGAAGAAGGGTGGAATCTGAGAGTCACAAGCCAGACAGGGAAGAAACAACAGAGGAAGTTCACAGATGAGGTAAATGAGCCTTGGGGCAGTACACAGATTAATAGAAATGGGTTAATTTAAGTTGTAAGAGCTGGCTGGAGATAAGCCTAAGCTATCGGCCAAGCATTTATAATTAATAATAAGTCTCTGTGTGGTTATTTGGGGAGCAGTTGATGGGGACAGAAAAGTCTGCCACAGGACCAGCTGGTGAGAATGCTCTGCACAGGAGGTCTAAAGGAGTCCAGCGCCAGACTCTGAAGGGAGCACGCATGAGGATGTCCTCACTAGAACAGGGCACAGGTGTAATGGACCACATGTGTGGCTGGAGAAGGAGATGAGGGCAGACAGGCAAGGTAGCTTGGACTGTAGCTGTCTAGTGGCACAAGGGGAGGTCTGGAATAGGAAGAGAGAGAGGAGCCAAGTGTGAAGCAGGAAATGAAGGAAAAGAAAGGGAAGGAGATGTGAGAGAAGAGACTCCATCTTACCAGATAGGGGGGCATGCACAGTGAGTTGTCACAGGCTCATGTGTGATTAACTTATTACTACTGCTGAGCAAATAGATGCTCCAAGGCCAAACTGGTAGTGAGCTCATCTAAGGTCACACTCTCAAATCCCCCATGTGGTCATCTGCTTAGCAAACCTTCTATAAAAACAGAAGACAAATTTCCAGAGAGTCCATGTAAATGAGGTGTTCAAAAGACTCAGGAAGATCTATGCACGGGTGTGCACACAGCTTTGGATTTAGGGAACAGTAACACCTGACTGGACGATGACAGATTACAATGAGATTGTGCTACAGCAAACTCCCACCTTCCTCCCAGTTCCAGCTGTGACTGCAGGAAGGTCTCTGAACACATGCGAAATGCACACTTTTTCCAGCTAAGGATCCTTGACCGAACTTTTGCTCCCCATCCCTCTCCTTTTTGTCCTGCTCCATACATGGAACACCTGTGACCCTGGGACATGAAGGCCCTACTCAAGAGTTCATAAAGCCACCCGCCCACAGAGACAATGCATCTTTAAACCACAGTAAACTGAAAGAGTGCTGTGGAACACTCTTTCAAACTTAGGTAGCATGAGAGGCCATGTATCTGCTGTGGGCTACTATGGGTCAGGTATTCTGACCCTGGGATAACATTCACTCTCCGTTTCTTTAGGAGGTCTTCCATACAAGAGTAGGAAAAAGCATAAAAAGTTTTCTGGGATAGACCTCTTCACTGTAAATTCTCCTTTGGTGCTTCCTTAAATTTGTAATATGAAACTTGGGTGGGAGGAACCCCACTAAAATTCTAACTCATACAAGACAAGCTCAGTAGAACAGAATCCGAGTTCCATGGTGGGCAGACCTTGTTCTGTTCTGCACTGAAATGGACAGATCCTCAAATGTGAGACCTTTGGTATCCCCGGTATTTTAATTAACCACCTGGCTGTTAGGTCAAATCTCCAATTACGCAGTAGTTAAAATTAATCAGCAATTCTAGCCAAACTCTTTCTCAATTTCCAGGTGGTTTTGCATGTGGCTCAGTAGGGCAAGCTCCTGCTGGGGTAAGGTTTCTCACCAGCAGGGTTCTGATCTACATGGAGAATCATATTCTGAAAAGAAAATGTTCAGAATATTTCAACCACAGTGAAGGTGCTGTGTGTGTGTGTGTGTGTGTGTGTGTGTGTGTGTGTGTGTGTGTGTGTGTGTATGGGGGAGTAAGTGGGTGGTGATGATGAATTTGAATCCTGAGACTTTTTATGTCATTACTAGCTTGTCATCCACAACTCCTGTCACCCACAACTCTGCAGCCAGTGTGTGAAGACCTATACATCCCTGTTTGCAGACTCTCGCCCTGAGGTCCTCTCAGGATCTAAAACATGCCATTGTCTTGGTTTTGCTTGCCTTTCTGGGAAAGCCATCTTTGACCGAGATACTCAATTTATAAATAAATTTGAACTTTGGGGAATGTATGGAGTTGGGGTGGGGTACCGCACAGCATCTGCCACTCTGGGTCTGATCTATCCCTCTCTGCTCTCCTCACTCGGCTTGCTGCTGGCATCTCGCATGCCAATGCTATGAGGCACCGTCTGCCCTGGTCCTCCCACAATCCAGTCAGGCAGTTCCCATCATTGCAAATACTTCCTCCGTCAGAGAACACAGACTAACTGAAGCCACAGGCGGAAGCTGGCTGACCACAAGTGCTCAGGCTCTGCTTAGTTCTTTTCTAGGTAAAGTTGGAAAAGTCCCTGCAAGGAGAAATACTGAAGTTTTAGACACGGGGGTGGCACTGACCAGCCACTTCAACGTGTCCTTGACTGGAAAGAGGGAGAGTGTGTGTGTATGGGGGCGGGGAGCAGAGCCAGGGAGAGGAAGGGCAGAGGCTGGAGTGCAGGAGGATGGACTGTGTGTTGCAGATGCTAATTGTTCTGAGAAGCAGGTGTTTTCTTCCCAGGTTCAAGTGAAGATGCTGTTCTGAGAAAGACTCCAGAGAATCCATCACCTCCTCAGAGGGAGCCTGCTCAGGTAGAGAATTCTGTTTACTGACTAAACAAGGGAAGGTTACCTCCCAAACCCTTCTTTCTTTTATAGAAAGATTGGAACATGAGGGGAGGGGGGGATGAAGGGTCAGCACATGGGTCATGGAAGAGAGGACAAGTTCTAGAAAATGGAACTGTTGCTTTACTCCCAAGTAACCCGTTTGGGAAGATTCTAGATGCAAAGGCTATCTCTTCAACCCAGATGGCAGCTGCATCTCTATGTATTTTACCACACAAGAAGAGTGACATGATTTAAAAGAAGGTATGGGGAGGCCAGGCTGGAGTTCAGTCTTCACCCCCTACGGCTGCTTAGAGGAGGAGGGAGACTGAGGGAACGATTTTGCCAAAGCAGACATGTAGGGTGCCCAGCAGACCTGGGATCAATTGCCCCTTTGGTGAGCAAGGCTGGACCATTTATACCGAAGAAGAAAGTAACTACTCTTTAGAGTGCATTTTCTCTTAATGCTTGGTGACTTTGGAATTTATATATTAAAAACTCTTAAAAAGTACATTACAACTTGGTGCTGGTAACATCAGTGGACGCTACAGGCTCAGAAGGGAGAGGCCGATGAGGCACGGAGGTTTTTAGGACAGTGAAGCTAGTTTGTTTGACTCTGTAATTACAAACCACACATTTGTCTAAACACACTGGATGTGTAACACCAAGAGTGCTCCTAATGCAAACCATGACTTTGACAACAGTGTCTAGTATTTGTATGTCAGCTGCAACATGTGTGCTCCAGGAGCACACACTTGTAACTGGGCTAACTGGAGAGAAGGAAGGAAGGGAACGAAGGAAAGGGAAAGAGAGGAGGTGAGAAGTGATACATGGGAAAATGTACTTCCTGCTCCATTTCTCTGTAAACCTAAGATTGCTCAAAAAAAAAAAAATAAAGTTTGTTAACTGAAAAACAAAATTGACCTTCTACCTGGAATTTCATTGCTACCCTCAAATAAGCTACCAATAAGAACTGAGTCAACCCAAACCACACTGACATTGCTCTTTCATAGTTTCTATACACTTCTACCACAGGTCTGTAACTGTAGGAAGAACAATGGACTGGATCAGAACGTAGGCAGAGATACAGATGACTTTCTCCATGCACACAGCACCGAATGAGCTAGCTCATTTAGCTCATGGTTTTCTTTCTTTCTCTCTCTCGCTTCCTTTCTTTCTTTAAAAACAGATCACCAGCTACTGTACTTGGTGACTATAAGGAACAAGTGGCTGTGAATGTGTCCCCTAAACTGCATGGTATTGTGCAAAATCATTATAAATCAATAATGCCATTTACCCAAGGTCACGGAGCTCCCTTGGAGACAATGCTGTAACCTAGATAACAACTTGACTCCCACCTAAATTACTTCCTTTCTTGGGATAAGGTTTCAGAGACCCTGTTTTCTCTTTTATCAGGAGGGGTGTCCAAGCTGCTCACAAGCTGAGGTGTCAGTCTGGCTGCTTGTGAGCTCAGAGTGACATTGCCAAGACAGGCACATTATATAATCTTCAGCTGGGCTGTGGTGACCTATTACCCTTCCTAGACTCAGTTAAGAGTTGTTCTTGGATGATACAGCATAACAAAGACCAGCTCGTGCCAGCAGAGAGAACCGCACCCATTTCTGATGAAATCCCTACCAACAGCCAGCTGCACAATCACCCTTTCAAGTCAATCTGGGGCCACAGGTGAAGTGTTCCCTGGGTACCCACAGGGACTGGGAGAAGGCAGAGTTCACCACTGGGAGTGACACTCCTGGATCCTAGGCCCTGAGCACCCAGGGCTGCCACGTTGAGCAAACCAGAGGTCAGAGTGGAGAGGGAGGGGGCCAGCTGCCTGTGCCAGGCAAGGCAGGGCTGGCCCTTTTGAGACTTAATAAGAAACGATCTGGCAAAAATCTCCCCTTTCTTGAATCCAGCATCCAAGCTGGCTTCTGAAATGCTACTCAGGCAGCTTCCCCTGCATTTTCCACTAGCTGAGAACTGACTAGAACATTCCTATAGTTGTATATAGAGATTTTGGCAATTTTCACTGATTTTCTGATTCTTTCAAGGGTCTATGAGTTTTCAATTTTGACACAGTTAACTGAATCCAGTGTTTTCTTGTTTGTTTTATGCCTACCCTGATAATTAACTTCCTAAAATCCTTTGCTTTGTTCAGGGGAAAGCACTTCTATTTGCCTTTGAACAGACACGAAGACACATGGCTGGGTGTGGTGGCGCACGCCTTTAATCTGGGCACTTGGAAGGCAGAGGCTCTGTGAGTTCAAGGATGGCCTGATCTACATAGTGAGTTCTGGGCCAGCTAGGGCTACATAGTGAGACCCTGTCTCAACACACACACACACACACACACACACACACACACACACACACACACACACACACACACACACCAGCTAATAGAACAATGGTGTTCTTTCTGAGCTCTTTCAACTGGGTTTACAGAACAGAAAACTCAAGACTTAAGCTCTGTCCAGGGTCACTGCTTTGCTGCTACTGTGAGGGCAGGCTAGGAACGTGCTACCATTACTACTGCCCACAGAGTTCTCAAGGAACTGAAGAGCTGGTGTGTACTTACTGACCCAAAAGTGGTTTGCAAGGAGAGTGCCCCCTCTGAAGAATGCCGGAGCTCACCTATCCCATGCCTATTCCCAATCTCCAGAGGGTCACAAGCTTCATCATACAGGTTGTCTCCGACAGCACTTTATAAGTTAGGGAGTTTCGGGGCTAACAAGTACACAAGACGCCACCCCACCCGACCCTGCCCACCGCCATTTTTTTCTTCTTTGTGGAACAGACTCTAGCGGGAAGGCCAGTGAAGGTGACAACTCAGAGTCCCATCCACCTGTATATCCCTCTCTGTACATGTCCTTCCCCCTTCCCCATGAGACTCTCTGCAGGCATTCTACGAAGTGTCACTGTACAGAGTCAGGTCTTACAGGACTGTCAACGTATGCACTAGAGAAAGACAATCCACTTCACAGCATTTTTCAGGTGGAGCTTTATACCTCTTTATAGACTTCTTTGTTTTGTTTTGTTTTTTTAAATGGCTACACACCCATGGTAGCAATGATACTACTGCCTGGTTCTAGCAGCCAAAGTCAGTACTATAATCACCAAGAATGAGTTCAAGAGTTAAGGGAAAGGAGTTACAAATGTAGCTAGGATGAGTGGCAGCCTAGTGGACTGTTTGCTGGAGGAAAGAGCAGGAGGGTGGCTGAGTCCATTTTTTTGAGTTTATTAGATCTGTCTTGTTGGGTGATATGTGTGTATGAATACTGATTGTAGGCATAAAAGCATGCGCTCTCCTGGGTGGTGAAACATTCTCTCCACAGCTCTATCGAACGTTTGCTGGCACAACCCTCACACTCTGCAGCCTGGAAGCCCAGAGTCTCAGTCAGGTGGTCCCCACTCCCCATGCTCCCCTTCAGCATTTCATATCCTTTAGGGCAGAGGATGGTTCCTGCTCCATTTTCTGTCAGAAACCATCGAGCACACAGACTATGGAAAATCCAGAGCATTGCTGGAGCTGCATACAGAACTGCAGGCCGGATGCCACGTGCTTCCCAACACACAGAAAGGTGTCCATAAAATGCACAGGAAGGAGGCGGTGGCCCCACTCCCTCTACCCCAGAGGACAGAACATGTTAGGAAGTTAGGTGGGGGAACTTAAGCTCGGCAAGTGCTTTGTGAAGTTGCCACCAACAGGAACCCAAGCTCAGGCGCAGAGGGTGGGGTGAGAGCCTAGCTGGCTGACTGGGAGGCCGCTCAATGGTGCTGACACACAGTTTCCAGCCACGGAAAAGTTGGTGCCAAATCCCTCTCCACTTCTCTTTCACCCTGATATTCTTGAACTTGGCCATGGTGTCAGCTAATTCCAGGAGGCGTTCTGGGAATCATATTTAGAGGGCAGCACAAGCTGTCTCCTCACTTACAGCATCTAAAGGGCTTCCGACCAATGCTTATGGCCTCCCAGGTTAGGCCCAAAACTGTTGCTATGGCACTGGGGGTACCGAAACATTGATATTGCTGCCCCAGGAATTTATCAAGGCACTCCCTTCCTCCAAGCATCCTCCCTTGATTTCCAGAATCAAAGTCTAAACCCGTCACTGTATGCCTGAATGGAGCAATGCGGCTCCATTGGTAATGCCACATTACCAATGCCAGGACAAAGCAGAGCTGGTGAAAACTAGGCACCACAGGTCAGGGTGAAGTTGGCTGCACGCTCATCAGGCTCTGCTCCCTCTACATGGCTAGCAGGGGCTCCAATATTAAGGCACTCTGATTCTAATTTCCCTAAGGGAGTCTTTCCTGGATGGCTGTGACATTTTACTACACATTTCCTCCAAACATCCACAGCCTTGATCTTATCTAGCTAGGATCCACAAAAGGCCTCCATGCCAGCCCTTGGACTACCCTTGGCAGAAAGTTACTGTCCCTGTACTGAGGAGTGCCCGCCGGCCGACTATAGAGCACCCCACTCTCCCAGGTCAAGCAAAGTGCAAGCCTTGGGCCACTTCTGCTTTCCAACAGAAGGGAGTGACTGACGCGCAGGCAGGCAGAGGCGGGCACTCACTTCCCATTCTGATCTTTTAACCTTGCTAGCAGCTGCTTTCTGACTGTTTACTTCCTGTGTCTTCTTATCAACTGCAGACAAACAAGCTGGGGCCAGCTCTCCTCACGCTTTCCAATTATCTCACCGAGGTCCCTCAGAGACCTTTCAAGCTGCATGCTTTGCTAATACAATTTATTTGCTTGCAACATTCAAGGAGCAGACCTTTTCGCGGGGGTGGGGGGGGGGGGAGGAAGAAAGAAAAAAAAAAAAAACCCAGATCCTCACCTTGCTTTTTGGATACAAATTGCATTAGGCTTTTAAGGGAAGCATTTTCCAAGAAGGCAAAGCTACGGGCCCCGCCCCTGCCGGGCAGAAGCACTCCATTACCTGAGGGGGGATTACCAGAGAGGAGTCCACAGCTGTGAGAAAGAGTCAGCGTGGGGCTTAAGGGATGTCAGATCAGACACTCTCCTGTTTGTCACTGAGTGAAGCTCCTGGGCGTGAGTCACCTGGGTGTGGAAGCTGTCTGCCTGGTGGGTCGAGGGTTCCTCTAGCCTCCTGTCTTGACACTCCACTCTCTCTCTCCCACCAGATTTGGCCACCAAGGAATATTCTTCCGGGTCAAGTGGAAGCGAGGGTAGAGGTGTTTAAGCATAGACTCCCAGTGAATTTTCACAGGAGCCGTATGCTCTCGGCCTCACCTCTTGTCATCTCCACACTCTAGCACTTGAGGTGGTCACCTGGGAGCCGTGCTGGCTGTCCACAGCTTGGAGACCTAAACCCCATCTAACCACAAAGCTCTAGGCCTGCTGATTTATGCATTAGCCCGCCAGCATTACCTAGGAGATCCTCTTTCAGGCTCTCCTCCCTATCCCCCATGGGGCTGTTTCTGCCTCTTTTAAAAATGATTAATTCCATACGTTAGGGAGATGAGGCAGTCCCGGTGACAGAGGCTGTGGGCTCCTGACCCCCAGGGCCGTGTGCAGGTGCACCCACAATGCTACCTGCAAGTGTCCCTGGACGTGTGGCCTGGGGCAACCGGAGGCTGAACTGTGGCTCAGCGTCTCTGGTCCAGTCGTGGGACCCTGCAGAGGCTGGTCTACCTGTACGAGCTTTAGGTTCCCAGGTGTGAACCGTTGACATCTTGCTGGGTGTAGGAGGAACAAGAGGCAACATACAGAGTGTGCGTCTCATCCAAGTTGATTAATGATAACCTAGGACAGGCCGTGGTTAGCCAGTCAGCCCTGCCTTTGCCATGGCAGCGCATCCCTTCCAGCAGCATCAGTGTGCTCCAGCCATTCAAGACACCTGGCGAAACACATCCTCCTCAGCCACTTCTGGGTCCTGGACCATGCCATCTATCATGGAGGAGAGAAGCACTCAGAACATCCCAGGATACTCTACCCAGTCACCCCACTTCTATTTAGTTCACTCAGAAACATTTCTGAAAAAAAAAAAAAAGCCTAAGACTACGAGGCGGAATTTCAAGATACATAAGTGAAATCTATGTTTAGTTAGTGAAACAAATCCATTTATTTTTAAAAAGCACTCTTCCTTTTAATGTTTCTTGTGCTTCTAACATTCAAGAAGAATTCAGGCTTCTTTCTTGAATACAGTAGAAAAATGGGCTACTGCGTCTTTCTGGGAATCATGTATTTTATCTCTTACCTGTAATGCCCCCATTTATGTAGTGTTTAAATCCTCCTGGGCAGATAGTTCAGAGTGGATTCCTACCCAATATCACCGCCTTTCAACTTAACATCTACAGACAAGCACAAATCCTCAGTTCAATGGGCACAGAACAAAGCCACTGATGTAAAAATTAGACAAAAGGGCAGGTAGCATGTGTATGACTGGGGAAATGCATACGTAGACCAAGATTAATCAAACTCCTTAAGCTATCACCATGACTGGAGTTCCTGGGAGAAAAGGCAACCTTATTTATTTCTTTTTTTTCCGTCTGAGCAGCCAGGGGCTATGTGAGGTCACTCTGTAGTCACAGCTTGCCTGGGAACTGAGGTGATGGAGGCGACATCATTTCTATATATTAAGCTGCATCTGCATCATAGGGGGCAGGGGACAGAAGAAAGTAAGTTTCTCCAGCCCCTGGAGTCATAGCACTGCCTTCCCACAGGGGCTGCAAGCAAGGGTCAGGTCTACTGGTGAACCAAGACTAATCCCAGGACTCAATCCCAGAATCCGTGGACCTTTCTCTGAATCCACAGAAGCCCCACCGACACTGGAGAAGGGAAAGGCACAGGGGTCTTCCCACATAGGGTGTCATTAAAATCAACATGGCTTAGTGACAACGAAGGCAGCAGCCGAGCATCTCCCACACGGATGGAACTACGAGAACGCTCCTGGCAGCTCCTCTGTCTGTCACCCTGTGGCCTTCTGTTTGCTGGCTGCTGTGCTTAGGCCTGCCCGCCAGCTGTTGCCCTCCACACCCTCCTGCCACCCTTCTGGCCTTATCTGTCCAGCCCCAGATGGATGTGTGAGGTGGCATCAATGAATTTATATACCAGATGCTCAATGGGGCACTGAGGTCCAATGACTTGTAGGGGATTACATGCCTATGAAGAAGCAGAGCTGGCACTCAAACCAGGAGCTTCCGTCCCCACATCCAATCCTTGGGGAGGGATGGGCTTTGTGGGAATAGCACTCATGCAACAAGAGAGGGAGAAGTGATGACTAAAGGGAGGGAGATGAGGACCTATGTCATGGGATGCCTGAGTGACATTTAATTTATGGGTGAATGGCTGGGAATTTCTCAACTGCAAGATAGAGTTGTTTCTTTTCCCCCTAGCGATAGCAAGAAATGCACAGTTGCTCTTGACGGACAGGACAGGTCTTGTTACCTTGACTGTGGGTTGTTTCCTGACTGAACTAGAAAAGGTGAGAGAGCTGACACAGTGAGCCTGTCTCACGGGGGATTGTCTATTTTGAGAAAAGGTCTCATGTAGCCCAGGCTGGCCTCAAACTCCTGAAATCTTGTCTCCACATCCTGAGGGCTTGGATTACAGGTGTGAGCCACCACATGCCTAGCTGTGACGTTTTTATGCAGGTTGGCCATTACCAAAGGGAGACGTGTGCCTTCGGGACATGCATGTAGGCAGAGGGGCTCCATGCCCGCACTCAAGCAACTTCCTCATCCTACCCACCCATGTTCGTTCATGGCTACTCAACTCTCCTTCTCCTACATCATACCCCACTAACCAGATGCTAGCTTTGGGAGATGAGGCTCCTTTTCTAGGTCTGTTGCCTCTGTCTGAAAGGTGCGGTCCTTGAGGTACCGGAAGTTCTTTTACCTTCTGAATGGCCACCTGAGACTTTCCCCTTGGTCTCCTGCATGGCCTTTTAGCAGCTGTTACTGAGCAGATCTTCCAGAAGCTCTGGAATCTTAGCCAGTAGGCTAACGGAGAGCAGTGGAAGATTTAAACGTCATCTTCCCCTATCAGGCAAGTGGTGTCCTTCTTGCTGACCACATACCACTAAAGAGCCTTTTTCAAGGATTCTTTCGAAGACATGCAGTGTACAGAAGGGAGTGGCCCTGCCAGGCTTTCCCTTCCATCTCCGACAGCAGTCCCCTTTCTGTCCTTTACTCTGCAGTAACAACAGCATCCAAGGGTTGACCTGTCACACAGCTTTGTTTCCTGCCCAGGATCAGTGAGTAGGAGGCTTGCCTCAGAGGAGATGCTGGGGAGGCCTCTCCTCCTGACTGAAGCAGCGTCCACATAACATGAGCTCATGGGGTTACAACACAGGCATATGACCTGCTCCACTATAGCTCTGAGGGCCCAGGAGACTGACACCCCTTGTCTGGTGAAGCTGAACACTCTCAGATCCTGTCCTGCTATGTCTAACTCTCCATGTCAGGGAATTCATGTGGCACCAAGCTGAATCACCACTACAAACAGCACTGGCAAAAGGCTTTGGCTGGGGGCTCTAACACTCTTCCGTGCCATCTTTAGACCCAAAACAACAGGCTCCCCGGCTGTGCTGACATTCAGAGTTAAGAACCCTTCGATGCGCTACATTTCCATGCTTTCTGACAAGACATCTCATCCAATCAAAGCATGGTGCAGACAGAAAGCACAATGCATGCCCAGGTCCTCCGAGTATTAAATGCAGAGGACTCTGACCAGGCTGTGTGGCAGCCAAGGAGTCACTCTGGCTTTTAATCCCAGTCAAGTGACTGCTCAGGAGACGTCAGCAAGTCTCCATGATTGAGACAGAAGCCCAAAGGGCCCCAGACTTTTCTATGACCATACTGTAAGGTAATTAACAGAAAGTTTCACAATCAGCCCTGGAAAGATGTAAAGACAGAACACAGCCAGATACTTGAAAGAAGAGCCCAGGTCACCATGCATGCATGTGGCAATGAGCAGGCTGATAAAACACGGGCTTATTTGCCAGTGTCCACCACTGGAGGAAGAGAATCAGAGGGCTCTGATGTCCCATTAGAGTGTCCTGACCCTGTGGGAACTGGCTCTGAGTCTGTCTGCTCCCACCTGACCAGGTCTCACCAGCACTCTGCCAGTGGCCTCCCACCCAAGTGCTACAGGAGGTGATTTCTGAAACCCACCTTAACACCTTCTAAGCTAGGTGTGGGCAGGCACTGACCCCAGGCTTACTTTCATCTACATCTGTCCTGGTTCTAGTACCAACGAAGTGCCACCCAAAGGCTTATGTGCTAAAGGCTTGTTCCCCAACTACAATATCTGATCATTGAGAAGTGGCTCCAATTAGGAGCACTGTCTTAATCAATGGATCAATCCTTTGGATGGCATCGTTTAACGGTCGAAACTTCCAGAGGTAGGGCCTAGTTGGAGGAAGTAGGTCATTGGGAATTTCACTGTAATTTTTGGTCTCTCTTTCTTATGTGTGTGTGTTTGCCCATGTGAACTCACCTGGGCATGTACACATGGAGGCTGAAGGTTGTCAATGGGTGTGGTCATAGTTAGCTCTAACTGCCAACTTTGGCACAGTTGAGAGTCACCTGAGAAGGAAGTCCCAATGGAGGAACTGCTCAGGTCCAGTTGGCCTATGGGCATTGTCGAGGGGGCATTTCTTTGCTTGCTAATTCATGTAGGAGGTCTCAGCAGCACCCATTCCTGGCTTGTAGTCCTGGGCTCTAAGACAGCTAGTTAAGTCTGAGCCTGTGAGGAAAGCTGCAAGCAGCATTTATTTCTCTCTCGTTTCTGTTTCAAGGTCTCGCTGGAGTTCCTGCCCTTGACTTCCTCAATGACGGACTGATCTGAAAGTGTAAGCCAGAGAAGCTCCTTTCCTTTGGTCAGTGCTGTAGCACACAGGCAGAAAGACAACGGGGCCGGTTGTCCTCTACTGCTCTCCACACTGTTTTGGTTTTTTTTTTTTTGAGCCAGGGTCTCTCATGGACCCTTCTGCTCATCATTGTCTAGTCCATCCGGCCAGCAAGTGCCAGGGAGGTGCTTGTCTCGGTGGCCCCAGCACTGGGGTTACAGGCGTGCCCCACCAAGCCTGGCTTTTAACGCGGGCGCCGGGATCTGAACTCAGGTCCTCGTGCCTGTACAGTAAGCGCTCCACTCACTGAGCCACCTTCCGGGCCCAGAATTGGCCTTTAAAGGATGGCATCTCTTTCTGTCCTCTGGCCTCCGAGGTGAGGAGGTGAGTAACTGTGCTCTGCCATACCCTTCCCCCACAACGCTCTGCTTCACCACAGCTCAGAAACAAGAGAGCCAGCTCGCCATGGACCAAAGCACCTGAAATCGAGCCAAAACAAACCCCCCTTCTTCGGCTGTTTAGCAGGCATTTGTTACTGTGACGGCAGACAGAACGAACCACACAACCCTCACTCCTGAGGGCGCGTCCTCTTTCTCTCTGCTCACCCGGGGCTCCTCTCTCCTTACTTTCCCCCCTTTTCAGACCCTTTTCAGAAACACGCTCTGCTGCTTTTTCCCCCCCTTCCTACCCCAGACCAGTCCCCACCCCAGTGCCGCATGCAGGGTAGTTATAGTGACCAGATATGACGGCGAGAACCTTACAAATGGCGAGAGCTGCATACAGAAAGCACTGGCAAGGTTTTCCTTCAGCAGTCACATGGGCTGTCTCGATTGTCGCCTCTGTGTGCGCACATGTGTGTGCGTATACAGGTCAGAGGTTGACATCAAGTACCTTCTATTGCTCTCCATCCTTTGCTTTCTTTTTCTTCCTTTTTATGTGTATGACTGCTTTGCCTGCACGTCTGTCTGAGCACCCACCTGGTACTCAGAGGCCAGAAGTGGACACTGGATCCATCCCACCGGTACTGGAGTTACAGGTCAAAGTAGCAAGTGTTCTTAACTATAGATCCATCTCTCCAGCCTCTCATCTCTTACTTAAAAACATGCATTTACCATTTAGTTGTCAAGTTACTTTGTGTATGCACATGGCATGTGAATCAGCTCTCCTCCAACCATGTTGGTCTGAGGAAGTAAACTTGAGTCATCTGCCCTGTTGGCAGGTGGCTTTCCCCACGGAGCCATCTTGCCAGCATTTGCACGAGGTTTTGGGACACAGCCTCTTCTTCAATGTCACTGGTTACCTAGACTGGCTGGCCGGTGAGCGCCAGGGATCTGCCTGTCTGGATTCACAGGCTTGGGCCGCCAGGTTTGGCTTCTCCACCGGTGCTTGGGACCTGAACTTGGGCTCAAGAACTCAGTACGGCAAGCATCTTGCCCACTGAGCCAATTCCCCGAGCCCTCGGATGGTAACTGCTTACATCAGTGTATTTTCTGTTTTCTGCTAGAGTCTCACTACTCAAAGGGTGAGTCACAGACTTCCAGTGCTGGCACCCCAGGAAGGCTGGTGGTAGAGGTTAAAAATCGTGGCAGTGACTGCTGAGTCAGAAGTGGGATTATAACTATACCCCCAGAAGATTTCTAAGCGCATTAAAATTTGCGAAACGTGGATTACACCCTGTGGTGGTTAATACTGACTGTCAACTACAGGATCTAAGATCACCTTGAAGACAAACCTGTGAGTGAGTTTCTAAACTTGGTTAAATGAGGTCAGAGGACCCACTCTAAATGTGGGTGGTACTATTCCACCTGCTGAAGTCCTGGATGGAATAAAAAAAAAAAAAAAGAGAGAGAGAGAAAGCAAGCAGAGATCAGCACTCATGGCTGTGGATACAATGTGACCAGTCGTCTCTCACTCCTGCCTTCATGCCTTCTCGGTCATGATGGACTGTAAGCCAAAGGAACTCCTTCCTCCCAGAAGCTGCTGCTTTTCAGGTATTTGGTCTCAGTCACGAACGGAGTAACTAATTCAGACCCTAAGGATCTTAAGGTGCATATGGCAGATCCCCCTCCAGGAAGCCTTGGAGCTTGTAAGGCTTGGGATACAGGAAGTATTACCAAGTGACTGTGGCACTGCCCACAGTTCAGCTCAAACCCTCACCACCGCTAGTGTGTGAGTGCTGCT
The DNA here is from genome assembly GCF_007827085.1 of Peromyscus californicus insignis. Taxonomy (NCBI): domain Eukaryota; kingdom Metazoa; phylum Chordata; class Mammalia; order Rodentia; family Cricetidae; genus Peromyscus; species Peromyscus californicus. Next base: position 123,219,493 of record NW_026294584.1, on the reverse strand, counting down.
GCTTACTGGGACAGACTGATTTGAACACCTTTCTATGGAAAGCCTGGAAGTCTCTCTCTCTCACACACACACACACACACACACACACACACACACACACACACACACACACACACACACATACACACACACACACACACACACAAACCACAGCAGAGCTTGGTCAGGGAAATTCATTGTCAGGCAGAGCACTCCGGTCCTTGGCAACTGGGAGGGCAACCAACCCTGGAGCCTCTTCGAGAGCCAACGCCCCAACAACGCCCCTTTCCTGCGTGAGCCCAGGCTCATCCACAAAGGGTCACCTGCTTTCACAGTTCATGCCTCCTCACTTTGTCACACACCCCTGCACGTTCTAACGAATCTGGAAAGCACACGTCATAAAGGACAGCTGTCTGGGGACTCTCATAGCACACGTCTGGTGACTCCTCAGAGCCCTGCTGGAGAAGAGTGGTCTAAAAACGTGCAGCAGCCACTTTTCTGCCATGCTGGGACACAGAAATACATACTTCCTATCAGTAGGAAGATTCATCGGGGGCTCAGATTCTTTCCCTCATATGATCCCTCCCAGATAATTAGCAGAGCACTTCCAAGAAGGCTAGGTTGAGCCCAAACAAACAAGTCATGCTGAAAACTATACCTCCTGATCATTAGGTGTATAAGACACTCTAATAATATCAAGAAGAGAGGCAGACTGACAGATACTAAGCTGGGAGGTAGAATAGGAGGTGGGTTGAGACCCCAGCCCCAGTTATTAGACAGCCCTGAGCTGATTTTCTTCAAGTCTCAGCGTCCCCTTCTTGGGAACAGGTAGACCGTGGTTAGCTCGGGATGAGCCTTGGAGAACATGGCTGTACAGAGTGCTGACATCTTAGTCAATAGGTCTGGGTATGTGTTTGTCTAGAGGTGCCAGAATCATACTGTGAGCTAAGAAGACAGAACAGTGGTTGCCATGGCTGCCTTGCTTTCAGGGCACTTCAGGGCATCTTTTCACTCACTCTGATCATCTCAGCCACGTAGCTCTCTGGTCCGGTGTATTCTGTGGAGTCCTTCACCTTCACCAGCACGATGAAACACAGATAGTGCCACATGTTGTGTTCTTCTTTGATGTGCTCCTCAAAGGTGACAGTCTTATTGTCAAACTTGTCTCTTTCTAAGCCTGCAAAGGAGACAGAACATCCCAGATTGCAACTGAGCAGTCATGGTACAAGAAGGTCAATATAGCCAGTTGTCTTGATTTATCTGCATGCAGAGTTGGAGTCTGTTGGCTTTGAAGGGCACTTTCATCACAGTACAAGGACACAGGCTGTGATCTGACTCACCAGGGTTTATTTTATTCT